>NC_138905.1:141177300-141926417 GCF_965231255.1 Vanellus vanellus | reverse complement strand
AAAAATGCATGTTATGTGTTAGGAATCTAAGAACGCAAATGGATTCTTAATGTAAGCCGTTTTTCTTCACAGAAAAAAAGGGAATTGAAAGCGTAGCAGAAAAACATTTTTCCATGAAAGGCTGGAGCTGCAGGAGGTGATTGAAAGCTTTGCAATGTCATGTGGTACTTGTAAAGTCATGATTGCTAGTTATAGAATATACATGTTAAATTATTTTTCAAATGTTTACCACACTATTTTAGATTCAAACTGTGAGATATGTAGTCATGATGGCAAACATTTCCCAGCAATCACAGTATTTTCAAAGACCTGTCTCTAGTGAAGCAAAATATTCATCTAAAGGTGGGCAAGATTTCAATATGGTACTAGGGGATCACAGTGACTTGGTGAATTTTATCTTTATTATGAACACTCAGTTGTGTAATTATAGAGGAAAACAGGATGAAATAAATCTGCTTGGATTTTTATTTTAATCTTAAATGAAATATCTTGAGAAAGTTATTTTTCTTTCTTGAGCTATTCCTTTCCCTTTTTCTTCCCTTTGCCTTCTCCTCCCTCATTTTGTTGAGAGACTTTTTTTTAAGATTATGCAAACTTGGACTTTTATTTTCCTTGTCTTTCCTTTTTTGAGACAAACATGAATATATTTTAATGGAAACTTTAATTTTTAACAAAAAAAAGCTCTCTTCCATTACTGGGAAATATAAGAACAATTTTGCTGGTAAGTCAGTGTTGTCATTCCCCTGTTTTCTGTGAGGCACTGCTGTTGTGTATGCCCTGAAAGCATTATTTTAAGTTAAAAGGAAGGATGTACCTCTGGTATCTACAATGGGGGATATAAATCCATATATCAACTCATAAGTAGAAGGAGATAGTTTTTCAAATACTAAGTACTCCCAGCTATCTGTGACTTAACTCAGAGCTAGATACGATAAACTTTTCTACCAGACATAACATTTTGTTGGGATGCAATATTGCTTAAAAAGACATTTCTCAGCCAGTTTAGATTTTTCTTCTCCAAGGAATACAAAGTTTTGTCTCAACTAAAGGGTGAGGGATTTTTTTGTGATATTTATTACTACTCTGTGAGTATTCCCTGCCCTCTGCCCATCACTTTTAGAAGCATATTCTGGAGCCTGCCTTTTTTTTTAAAGTCTTTGAAGCATACATTATTTCAATGTTCAAGACACGTTATCATTTCAGTCAACATTTCAATAGGGCACTCTGTTACTGCCAGAGCACAGATAGGTCCCATTCAGCTCAGTGTTAGATAACAGATTCCTTGAACGAGATTACAGAAGCAGAGCAAAACCATATAGCTAAGAAATTAGTCTCTATTATATGTAGTACTTTTATCACATCCATATCTTTGAATTTATAGGGTGTGCAATGGCCTCTCACATAAGAGGTACAAGATAACAACCAACTTTATTCTTCATCCTGGAGAAATTCATCAGACATAGTACTGATCCCTTATGATGGGAAAGAACGAACTGTGGGGGAAGTTTTTTCTTAGGTTTCTGATATTTTTTCCCTACGTTGAAATGCGTGTCTTTTGGCTATAATACTGAAACAATAAAGATGAAGTTCCTAACTGAACTGTAACTATTCTGCGTTACTATGAGATATCTGGTCTTGTAAAGGTCTTCTGCAATTCAATTGTTTATCAGTAATGTGTGAGTTCCTTGCATCCATTTCATTCTAATTTTCTTTTTTTGGCTGTTGATACTGTTTAAAACAGTTTATTATGTGTAATCTACTTGTCACATCAATCCTGATATACTTAGCATTAATCTTCCATGTTGCGTTGCAAGAGCTCTGACTCTCCTGCCTCCTCACCACCAGCTTGTTTGCCATCAATCAAACCATCATGACATACCACATATTTTTCCATTAATTCAGACCTGAATTACAAGGTCCTCTTCTTATAAACACAGCAGTAAGAAATCTAGAACGCCAACCCCAGCACCAGGGTTTCCCCAAAAGGAGAGATCCTTTCCCACCTAGCCATAAAGGCTTAAAAACCAAATAAACAAGAGAACACTGTAGGTCTAGGGTTTTTTCCTTTTTATTTTTTCTTTTAATTAAAAAAAAATAAAAAAAACAACAAAACCTGCAGGTCCTGTTCTATCTGGGACAACTGGAATCGCCAGCTCTGTCATGTGATTAATCAGTAACTGGAGGTGGGGCCATTTCTTCAGCCTGAAAGTCAATCTTGCGGCTTCTGGTCCTTTCAAATGTCACCCACTTCCCCTGCCCTTCCTCCTGTTTTTTTTTTTTGTTTGTTTTGGTTTTTTTGTTTTGTTTTTTGTTTTGTTTTTTTTTGTCTCCAGGAGTAGGTCAGTTTTGGATGCATTCCCCATTCCCCATTTCTGGAGGGGCTTTTCTGTCCCCCTGCCACCCCAGTACTGGAGCAGGCAGCTCCAGGAATTTCTGACCCATTCCCTTTCCCAAAGCTTTTGGCTTCGTGGGTGTCACCCCTCATGTATTTCAAGTGACACCCCACATGACAGAGCAGAGGAATAGGAGGGAGGGTAGGGAAGGAGGAGGTGACTTTGAAGGTAATGGGATTTTTCTGTTTTGCTCTACCAGCTGCTTGTAAAAGATTGATGTCTCTGACCCTCTCCCATGCCTGTGCCTGTCTGCCACCTCCTCAGTGGAGGAGGAATAGTTTGCAAAAGGTCTTTCATTGGCTATGCGTCGCCTACAGACTGGAAATAGACTAAAATAGTTCTCACTGACAGTGTCTTAAAGTACTGGAGGTTGGAGTTTGCCTATTACAAGGAGCAGGCCAGCAGCAGAAGATAGCTAAATTGCAGTATTCCTTGTAATCACACCGCAAGAATTGATAACTCTGAAGTGCCGTGTTATACCAAGCAGACCTGGTATATATTCTAGGGGGTATTTGTGTTGCTTGATAAAACTTTGATCCTATGTTTGAAGAGAGATCAACCAAGTTAACCAAAGTATGAAGGAAACCTGAAAATGAGGACAGGAAAAGTTAGAAGTGACTTAAATATAACCAAGAGGGAATAAAGAATGAGTAATTGCTGAGGAACATTGCAAAATGCGTCCTGAAACATAAGAGTTTAAAATGCCAGATGTAATTTCTTCCCAAAGGAACAGAATGAGTTCAGAGAGTAAGGGTGTCAAGCCCAGGCCTGTGGTGGGTCAGGAACCCTACAGAGCAGCTAGGGGCTGTGTTTAACTCCCCTTTCCTCAAAAGGACAGTGTGGAATGGAATCTGTGAGAGTGAGAGATATAATTACTAATTGTTTCTTACTTCATAAGAAATATGAAACGGGATGAGGAAATATGAAGAAATACGAGTGGAATGCACTCGACCCATTACACTGGGACAACCGTGTTGTGACAGTCATAATTGCACTGGTGGTAAGCTTAACATGGGGGGAAACTGGATTTTCTGATAAGAGGTGCCAGACAGAGAAGAATCATTTTCCAGCTGTCTGAGGGGAGGCCATTATCCATTAAATGCAAATTTTATTATAAGTTTGATCTCAGTGGGAACAATGTAGTTGTGTGACAAACTGAGGAAGCTGCAAACAAAGAGGATTTAACATACACAGAATATTAAGACACCTTGTTTCAAATAAATGGAGGTGTGGAGCTTTATCTTTCAGTCACATGGTTCGTCACTGGAAGTGCTCAAACTAAACAAGCGAGTGCACAGCAGCTACTAGGAATTGGCGTGCACAAGGTGCTAGTTTACACATAAAATCAGAGCAAAATGAGAAGAGTTTAAAAAAACAGACTCTTGAATGGTAGCCTGGAAATGGATGGCAGACTGCAGATGGGAGAGTATGCTGGAGCAGAATGCTGGATATTGCTGGTGTTTCCAATACTCGTGTCCTATTTAAACACCTGTGTCATCTGTTTGCTGTGATGCCTGGAGATGCCTGTGATGTTGCAGCTCAGATTTCCAGTGGATACAAAAACTTGTGAAATGTAAGATGAGTCTAAGTGAGCTAGAGCTTGATTATATTCAGAGAATAATTGACTGTATTTACCCACATGCATGCTTCTGGACTGATACAACTAGTCAGCAAGCAAACAAACTCTCAGTCAGGGATCGCAGCCTACCAGTTTCTGCTGCCTCTGGGGCTGAAGTTAACGAGAGGTCATTGCAGAGACATGACTTTTCTGCATTGCCACATTTCCTTCTCACTGCAAAATCAGTCACTTTTTTACAAAAAAGCTTGTAAGAATCTCCAAACGAGAACACAGATCTT
The DNA here is from genome assembly GCF_965231255.1 of Vanellus vanellus. NCBI lineage: Eukaryota > Metazoa > Chordata > Aves > Charadriiformes > Charadriidae > Vanellus > Vanellus vanellus. Next base: position 141,922,167 of record NC_138905.1, on the reverse strand, counting down.
TCTAAGAGTGAAGACTCATTTGAATGATAAAAAAAAAAAAAAAAATGATGCCATGCCGTGTTGCCTGCCATAGTTCTAGCTGGTGTTAGGAGTTAGTAACTGCAATGAAGGATGATTGCATTAAAGCCATGGTGGCCCTGTGTCTGTCTATCACTCTACTATTAAAAAAATTAAGTGACAAACCCCTGGGTTTAGTATTGCTCAAAATAAAATTTAACATATTTTGATTTCCTCCCAGCAAATATTCTGTTCTGTATGCAAAATGTGGGATTTTGTTTGGGGGTGGTGTGGGATGGGGTGTTTGTTTGTTTGTTTATTGTTGCTGTTTTTCAGTCAAGGGAGCACCCATCTGCAATGAATATGATTTTTGCCTGCGCGCTTGGATTGCAAATTACAAAATCGATATTTTGAGATGTCTGGCAACTTTTGCATACCATCCAAAACTCTGTCTCCTTGCTTGTCTTACATGGTGAATTAATACTGAATCGTTTACTAGATGTATATAACTCAAATAACCTTGATGTGAGAATCTTCATTTAATTATGTCAGATATATCCAATACTCCCAAACTAGCGGTAGGATGCAGTATGCTAACCTGCAACAAAAACTCAAAGAATGCTTCTGATGAATAAATATCAACTGCAAATTTGTGTAAATTAATTTAAAAATAATACAGATTAAATCTTTCTTATGAATTGTTAAATAGATATCAATGTTGGTCTGCATGGACAGGCTCATCTAATCATGGTAATCCAATAGCACATACAATACAATCTCTACAAGACAGAAAAAGTGTCCCAGAATCCTGTGGCCTTTTGGAGCCAGATATAGTAAAAATTCAAAAAAAGAGTTTGTTGTCCTACAGTTTTAGCTCTCACTTTTCACTGGTCTTTCTTGTTCTCTGTGCTTATATAATATCTTTTTCATGTAGAGCAGCTCTGATTTTGTCTTTACAGCATTCAAAGAAAGGTATAAGGAAGTTGCCTTATTGAAGGCATGAATATAAAACATGAATATAAAACTGTATGTACATTGACTGTATTGCTTTAATTTGGAGTTATTCTTTTGTTAATATTTGTATACATTTTGGAGGGGTAGTATGAAGAAAAAAAATCCATTCAAAAAGCAGTTTTAATTTTGGTAATTTTACATAACACAATGTCAGTCATAGAGCTCAAGAAAAAAAAGCTGTAGCAAGGCAACGATGTAGAGATGGGCTTTTCCTGTCTAACATGTTTCCCAGTTGAAGAGAGAGGACCAAACACCTCAGAGAGATTTAGGCACTGAAAAGTGAGTCAATTTCAATTTAATCATAATTTCACCAATTTCAGTCCATGGAACTTTAGCACCTAATACCTTTGGGGATGCGGGTCAAAGACGCTCAACATATTTAATATCTACATTCAGCCACACAGATTAACACTTATAAAATGTCTCTGGGATAAACTTACTCGACTGCAAAGGAGTCATAATTTTGCTTTACGGCATTACTATGGAAGTTGCTTATCTTCATTAAACAGAAAACTTCATTAAGTCTTAGATTTTCATCTTGCTCATGTATGATCTAATGATGTTATCACAGATTCACAGAATGGTTGAGGTGGGAAGGGACCTCCTGCTCAAGCAGGGCCACCTAGGTCTGGTCACTCAGGACCATGCCCAGATGGCTTTTGGATAACTCTGAGGAGATAGACTCCACAACCTCCCTGGGCAGCCTGCGCCAGTGCTCAGTCACCCTTACAGTAAAAAAGTGTTTCCTGCTGCTCAGACAGACCCTCCTCAGTTTCAGTTTATGCCCATTGCCTCTGGTCCTGTCACTGGGCACCACTGAAATGGGCCAGGCTCCTATCTGCCTATACACATATTTTCATGCACATGTAAATAAATGTACATTTAAAGACACACATGTACCGACAATTATTATTATTATTATTATTATTATTATTATTATTATTATTATCAGATTTATGCTTCTTGCTAGGTATCTTGTTTGGCGTATCACTGTAATTGATATGGAATCATGGAATCACAGAATTTTCAGAGTTGGAAGGGACCTCTAGAGATCATCTAGTCCAACTCCCCTGATAAAGCAGGATTGCCTAGAGCACATTACTCAGGACTGCATCCAGGCGGGTCTTGAAAATCTCCAGGGAAGGGGACTCCACAACCTCCCTGGGAAGCCTGTGCCAGTGCTCTCTCACCTGAACCATAAAGAAGTTTTTCCGTGTATTTGAACAGAACTTCCTATGTTCTAACTTATGCCCATTGCCCCTCGTCCTGTCACTTGGAACCATTGAAAAGAGCCTGGCTCCATCCTCCTTCAACCCACCCTTTAGATACTTGTACGCCATAATAAGGTCTCCCCTCAGCCTTCTCTTCTCCAGGCTAAAGAGTCCCAGCTCTCTCAGCCTTTCCTCATAAGGGAGATGCTCCAAGCCCTTAATCATCTTAGTTGCCTTTCACTGGACTTGCTCCAGCAGTTCCCTGTCCCTCTTGAACTGAGGACCCCAAAACCGGACACAGTATTCCAGTTGTGGCCTCACCAATGCAGAGTAGAGGGGGAGAATGACCTCCCTCGACCTACTGGCCACACTCTTCCCTATGCAGCCCAGGATTCCATTGGCCTTTTTGGTGACAAGGGCACATTGCTGGGCCATGGATAATTTACTATCTACCAGGACCCCAAGATCCTTCTCCCCAGAACTGCTTCCCAGCAGGTCCAACCCTAAACTATACAACTGTCTTAACTGGATATTTTAGAGTTTTTGTTATGGCAAGTATAAATGAAAACTACTTCTGATTTTATTCTTATATGCTTCATGTTTCCCATTTTTTCTAAGAAAATTTTTCCAGTATAATATTAACTCTGGTTCTGCAGATGTGCCCTGTAATTTGAGTTCTTTTCCCCCAAATGAAAAAGATATATACTTCTATTCTAGAGTTCCATTTGCCTAAATAGGTGCCAGCTGAAGTAATACATCACCACTACCATAGGACCTCTGTTTTGTTCGTGGATAAGAAAGAACAATTCCAGCTGGGTTGTTTAATGCAGCTTCTGTATTCCCTGTATAGGTAGTGGAACGAGTTAGGCACCACTAAAGGACTGCACATCAATTCTTTCCCTTCCTTGAGATACCGATGTTGTAAAATTTTGTTTACCACTTGGTCAAACCTCTGTATATTTTTTGCTTCTCCTTCATATAACTATAACAGTTTGATTCTAGCTAGGAAATAATCATAGCTACTTTTTTCTGCATCTTGCCATGTCCTGATCTCTATAGGCATTTGTGCCTCTGTTTACAGCAATGGTTCCTGCATGCACCATCTTTTCTCTGTGCTGGATTTTAGGGAACAAACTTTTGGTTGAAACACGCACAGCTAAATTTCCATACAGTGTCAATTTATACTTACATCTTTTTCATAAACATCACTCATCCTGGGGATTAATTTGTATATTGCACTTTATGACTCTAAGATGTTTGTTCTATATTTGCCCTTACAGGTTTCTCTTCTGCTTTTCATTTGTCATGCATTTAGAAGATACAACTGTGGCACATGGTAAATAGCAACAGCTGCAATGGCAACAGTGGCAACAACAACAATGCAATTTTACTAGCCATGCTTATAATAATATATAAGATTGACACAGATGTGTTACTTGCAAAGTGCCAGCTGCTGGCACTTATTTTCTTGTTGACTATAAGCAAACGAAAAAGAAATAAAACAGATTATTTCTGTGACACACCACTCACTTCATAGATATTTCGGCAAACGTAAGGGCACGTTTCGTAGCTGAATATATTTTACCCTTGGATACATTCAATTTGTATTCATTTTAGAATTTACTCTGTTAATTAGAAAAGGTTATAAGATTAATAAGTAGTCATTGCTAATGTATGCAATGGACTATAAGCTTCAGTTGATGTTTTTTTCCCAAAGAGGCATTAGAGATTAGTTCATACAAATCATAGTGAGCAGTATATCCTATCTTTCAAAGCTGGTCTTTATTGCTATGTTGCTTTATAATCTCTGAATCATTTCTAAAATCCCTTCCAGAAAAGCCAACAAAAACCCAGCAAACCCTACTCTACCAACATAAAATGATACATTGCAATTTCAAACACTTTTATAGAAGAATTGATTTTCAAGGAATCCTTTGTAGATCTAAAATGAGATAGCTTAGAAACACGCAGCGAATACTACAGCTTGTGAAAAGATCCTTATTTGTTAAGAAAATGTGTCAGTGGGCAGTCTACTTTTCTGGTTTCCAGGGCATTAGGCTGAGCCTTGGGTGTGCTGCAAGCCCAGCCTACATCATTTTTCAGGTTCATGATGATGATCCAGAAGGGCAAGGTCCTCTCTGCAGTTGAGCAAGATCACAGTGCCCAAACTCCAGCTGTCAGGAAAGAAGGTCAGCCAGTGTCCTCTTCTTTGTGGTCATACAGGCCAGGGGTTCACTGCAGTGCGGTGTCAGGGTGGCCTTTAGGCAGGTGGTTAGTGAAGAGATTATTCCTCACTTGGACAGGTTTCCTGATCAGATCACGCTAAGGCCACTAAGGTCAAGCATTTCTTGATGCTGGAAGGTGAAGCATCCAGTACGCCTTATATCCCTAATCATTTTACTACCGCATTACTGAACTCTGTATATACACTCTTCCTTCTGTATTGACCTTTCCCCCACTGAAAGTTTGAGGAAAATACTGCAAGATGATGCAGAATAGCCAGATGTTCTTAACATATAATCTGTGTGCAAGAACATTCATACATCCAGAGCTGCTCTGTTAAGATCTCATCTCTTCACCTCCAGTGCAGCTGCAGGAGAAAGAATAACATTTCTTCACCCACCCTTTCACTTTTGCTATGGACAGAAGGGACAGGTCAGGTTTTAGGTAGATCTGGAATCTTCTCATATGTCAGTCATAGTTCAGTCACTTTAGTTTATCATGATGTTTTCTTAGGCTGCCATTGTTGGAAAGAAATTACAAGTTGTCTAATCTTTATGAATACAGAGCTAGAAAAGAGCTCAGAAGATTGTTAGCTCCCTCTGCTACTTGTAAAACATGTAAAGATTTCCTCCAACATTTTTTCAAAACTGAAAAAATAATTATCTAAACCTATCCTTTCCCACCTTTGTACCACTGGTTGCAATACATATCTTCCAGAAAATTATTGCAACTGTAGGATTTTAGTTGCAGAAAATGCATGACCTTGTTTAAAAATCTTACTTGAAGGCAAAACATCTGTAGGAGTCTTAAGAAAATATATTAATCTAAAAGAATATTTTCTACATAACTCAGATTCACCTTTAATCCTTTAAGTGCTTTTATATCATGGAGTTACCTCAGTTAAGGAAATCAGTGACAACTGTCACATCAGTGACAACGTCAAATATTTATGTAATAAATGTCATTCTATACAGAATTTAGCTCCTGTAACTGGTATACCATATAATTCATATTGGTAAAGATAAGGAATATCAAAAGCAAGGGAAAAATTCTGTCTAAGGTAGTTGAAAGATTCTGTGGAGCAATATTTAAATTAAAATCAGCAACAATTTTATTTGCACATTCACCTATCCTTTAGTTTGTTTGTTGTCTTTTTTTTACTGATAATAAAAGATGTATTAACTCCTGTACTTTTTTGTGCAAACAGTTTTGGTGAAATATAAGCTCAGAAATGTGTGAACATATTTTCAGAAACTCAGGCAATGATCCACATATACTTATATGTCCGTTTGAAACAAAACACTGTCCATCTTTTGAAGGCATGAAAATCTATGCGCGTTCTGATCCCTTAAGAGTACCCACAACTTAATGTGTAAAAATAGCCTATATTACAGATATGTCATAGTTCTTTATTATACTATAATGTCTTACTGCTTTATATAAATACAGACGATAAAACTGTTATATTAGAAATTAAATATTAATACACAATGCACTTTCAAAACACAAGCCTCAAAACGCAGTTCGTATTTCACTTTCAGTGCTCAGCTGAAAATCTTCGTGACTTTTCAAAATAAATCTGAACAGCTGCTAGACATTTTTGTTTATGACTAAAGGCTATCCACATTAGTCCATGATAACATAACAGTTAATAGATTTTGCAATGTAGTTTTGAAGCATCCAAAACTATTGTGATACGATTTATCCCCCTGCAGTGCTATGTCACTGAGAATATTTAATGAACAAAGACAAGGAGCTTTATAATTGTAGTCTAAACTTCCACAGATTTCAGTAGGAACTTATAAAAATTATAAGCTTGAAGAGGTTTTATGAATGTTTAAAGGTTTATTTGTACATTTGATTGTAATGTGATTATGTGGTCATTTAAATAAAAACTTTCCATTTTGTATTGCAATGCATCTTAAATCATCTAACTAGAATATTAGCTAGTTTACTAGTAGTTGAGACACATTAAGTTATTAAATTTTCACAGTTATGAATGATAATCAAATTATGCCCTCAAATTTGAGTGATTGTTTTTAAGAACCTTTAATTGCAGTAGGCAACATCATACTCTTGTGCTATCTTTGCTTCGTTTCCATTTTCTTCTTATACTCCCTTAATTGTTTGCATGCATTCATTTTCTTATCAGACATCTTCTCTTGTTTCCTGCTAGATTACCTTCCTACAACAGCCATATCCCTACCTCCTTCCTCTTACAAGCTGCCAAGACAGAAAGAGAGCTTTAAATCATCACCAGAGTAAATGCCAGCGTTCTCACAAAAGTGAAATTGCAGAAAAAAGTGTGCATTTATTGAGCTCAAAATGTTAAAAAAAAAAAAAAAAAAGTCTTGGGTTTAGAGAACTTTCTCTGGTTTTAAGGCAGAGCTGCAAAGGAGGCTCATTCACTGGGGACTATTGGCACTCCTGGCTGGGAACAGCGGGTCGGGGAGCCCCTGGCAGCTGCTAAGTGACATTAATGGTCTTGTCAAGTCTACAAGTGGAATCAGTGGAAAACAACATCATTTTTAGAGGATGGCTCTAGCAGTATCAAGAAAGCTTCTGGCTTGCTAGAAATGCTAGCATGCAAACAACACAAAACATGGAGCTGGTTGGATGACTTTTTTATCCACGTATCTTGTATGATGTCAATAACCCTACCTCAGTCATTCTCACTTCAGACTTTCAGTTTTCTTCCCAACATCCTGCCTGAAAATATACTTTAAAATTGTAAGCTCTTTTCCATTTGAATATTTCACATGGCCTCATGACTGATCTAACGTAAGTCAGACCTAGTCTAATTGACCTGATCTGTATATGTAATACCCAGCTGGCATATTCCAGGTGTTTTCCCATCTACCTCTTACAGTGGGTACAAGATAAACCTAATACTCTCTGATTTATTTCTTCTCTGTTTCTAAATTATGTTGGTTCTACTTTAAAATTATGTTTGTAAAAGAGGACAATAGGACTATTGAGCTCTCATGCAGGTTTCAGGAGGAGCCTAGAGAATGGACATCTACGTAATCATCAGCTTTCATCAGTGTCAGTGTCTGGTCAGGTGAAAATTGTTTTCACTGTGATGATGGACCCACTTTATTTGTCTTTCACAAATAGGCTATGAAGAACAGCATTATCAGGTGTCCATTTTTCCAGATGTTAATGGTGACTATCACCACAAGCCATGAGGTTACAGAGGATTTAACTCTCATCCCAGATTATTTTAAAAAATCAGCAACCCCACAATATCTTGCTGAATGACCATGCTTGAAAATTAGCGTCTTTTACAAAAGTTCTGATATTAGTGCTCTGAAAAGAGAGGTTCAAGTTAACTGGACAATTGCCTGAACCTACACAGGAATGTGCTGATTATTTTCAGGGCTTATGAGCCACAGACAAAAGAACTCAATTCTTACAATGTGATCCTCCTTTCTCGAGATTATGCATACATGTAATATCATATGAAAAAAAACACCTTCTTTCTCTCTAGTTTGACTAGATTTTTATATTTGTTTTTAAGCCACATCTCTGGGAAGAACAACTAATCTGGGACATTACGAAGAGTAAAATGAGCTCACTTCTGTTCTTCCATTGACATGAAAAAGAGAAAAAATAAAGCAGAAAGAAAGACTATGCCACATGTTCCTCCGTCATTTATCTGTCTGACAGCAGCAGGAGAGATCCTTAACTACCCAAACCCCTAAAAAAAAGCTCATATACAGACACTCTGCAAAAGCAGAAAGAGGGCAGAGGCACAGACCAGCATCCCAGCCGTAGGAATGATGTTAAAGAATCCCAGACGGTACGTGAGAAATAGAGTTAAAGGAGGAACAGTAATACTGGATTCACACTGGAAAGAACAATATTGATTCTGAGATTTAGTGGCAGAATTAACTGTTGGGTGAGGAATGAACAGATGTGGGTTTGTTAAAGATTTCTGTCTCTCTTTTGCTCACACACATGTACACACTTTTTCAATTTAGGTACCAATTATTTCTATTTCATAATGCTGTTAGTTTTGCTCTTTCCCGGGCAGATGTTTAAGATTATGAAACATGGGAATTTGATCTTCTTTTTAGATGAGCTCACTGAATCTTAGTGTCTCATATTTTCATGTGATTACAGAAGAGTTCTGATTGAAGAGAATTCATCTCTGGGAAAGATATAAAAAAACAAAAAAACACATTACCTGTCTTTATATAGCATAAACCCACTGCATATATATTTACATGTGTAAAATGTTTCTGCCAGAGGCATTCAAAATTATTATTTGTTCTTCTCTTTAATTTCATTAAAATCTTCCCATGCCAACTCGTTATAGGCTTGTAAGTAGAACTGACAATGAAGGCTTGACTTGGTCCACCATAAGCCAGTATGCTCTAGCGAATGTACTTGTTCTTGGGAATCTATAAATGTCAAGACTGTTAACTATTTCACTGTTCATCAAAGCATGTCAGAAAAGACAGAGTTTCGTTCTCTGAAGAGGTGCTCAATCAACTGTGAGTGGCAGCTCTTTTTCGTGCCATGAATTTATGGGTTTGGGAAGTGTACTTTATTTACTCTTTTTTCCACAGTGCAGGAGCCCAACAGTGCTCTGCGAGGTATTTGGCAGGATATGCCTCTGTTGTAATGAGGGCAGGTTTCAAACACCCTCACTCAAGCTGTTGCCCACTTGAGTTTGAACACAGACATGTGCCGCCCCTCAGGAGGTACACATCTGAATCTGGACAGCCGTTCATCTCTGGTAGCCCACAGCTGACTGGGGTGCTCAGGCTCACCATTGCAGTTTTGGACATAACTATACTTTTTTCAGGGGAAACCCTGACAGGTTGAAGCTTAACAAGGCCACACGTTTTTCTGGTATCAGTGTCAGGTATTTCAACTTAGAACAAGTCAAGACTCAAGAGCCGAGATGGGACACATAAACATTTTTAAGATACTGCTGTAGTCCTCAGCCAGCCATTTCTGATAAGGGCGGTCTATGAATAATTGCCTGTTGCCCTCATTTAATAACTATGCTACACCAAAGTGCTAAGGTCTGAAAAATATGATGGCTAAGTACTTTGAAACCGTAACTCTCAAATAGTTTGAGAGCAATCTAATGAGCAGGTTGTTGTAGTTTGTCAAAGGACTAGCAAAGCTCTACACAAGATTCTTCTGGTGTTTTATGGTGGAAAATATTAAAATGTGTCATTAAGAGATACATAATGTGTACTGAATAGTGTGCTACTAATGTCTGTAGCTCATGCACATACTCAGCATACAAATAGTATAATTAACTAATCAGAAAATGTATGTTGGAAGATGACAACCAATGTGAAATGAATAGTGTACTGCAGAAACAACTGCTTACTTGTGTGAAAGGGAATTGTAGTGTCAATTATTTATATTGGACTGGTGACCGAGGAGATCCAATTTTGTGCTGTTTGATCACAATGCTAGGTATAGGTTTGTTAACCACCATAAATGACCCCCAGATAAGGAAATCTGACTGACAAAAACAATATCAAGATGGCCTAGCACTAAATGAATGTGTTCCCTTAAGAGTTAGATGTAAACTCTTGACCAGACAGCTGTGGCCGGTGGAAAAGCATCTGCGCCTGGTATGACATGAATAGGGCTGAAATGTCCTAGAGAGCTGATAGCTGCCAGTGGGAAAGAGCAACCACTAGCTGGTGAGAGAAGAGAGCCCTGTAAGGGCTGACCAACAGTAGCAACTCACACGTAGCCTCTTTTTTTGTTTGTAAAAGTTTTGATGCTTCACTGACCTTTCCTTTTCTTGTGGGCAAACAACTTATCCTTATACCAAGAGGTCACAGCCTCTTTTGGCTCTTCTTACTGAGCCGTGCCCATGGGTGAGGTCACACACCGACCCTCTGGAGCAGAAGGAGTAAAGTCATTCTGGCCTCATCCACACGGCTGCAAGTGCCCAGTTCTTCCTTCCAGCAGTGTATCAGTTTTAAACAGGCCAAATGCTAGCACTTCTTGTGGGAGGGTGCTGCACAGCTTTCTATAAGCTTTATCTGGGAGCTTGCACACTGGCCAGCATTCCCATTATGTCTTTTCTATGTCCATCCCCACGACAATTCCTGCGACACACCTTTTGCATAGTGCCACCCAGGCAAAACAACCCCCTTATGCAATTGAAGGTATTGTTTCATCTTCAGTTTCTTTCTTTGCTAGGGGCCATGGGAGAATATTAGGAACAGGTGGTGGTAGCCAAAGTCCTAGATTTTGCTTTATTATTTGTGTGCATTTACAGCCTTGCTATGTGACAGTCTCATTTAGTCGGTGCTACAGGCAATCTCTGTCTGTACCTAAAAATATCTTTAACAGCTGCACGTAGGGAACAATCACGGGGGAAGGAAAAGAAGCACACAAAAGCAAAAGGCAACTTAGAAAGGAATTGGAACCAGAGGAATTCAAGACCGGGGTTCTTTTATTACCTAAAAAGACACTTATTTTGAGGAGCATGCAGAGTTTGCTTTTACTGATTCTATTTTTGTTGATATTTTGTCCGTTGCCATTGTTTGCTTAAAATAATTTCTCAGGAGATACCTGCCAGCTGCAGGCAGCAAATTTTAGTAAAGTAGCTCTGAAAGTGAAAAATTGGATTATTCTCTACAGAAGACAACTACTTTATACAAGCACAAAGAAATATCTGTGAATCTTGGCATTATATATTGGGATGTGTGACAAGTTCCTATAAACTCAGAGACACAACCAAGAAATAGTGCGAAGAAAATATTTTTCTATCTCTTCAAACCTTCAGCTGGAAAGACTGGGGGGTAGTATCTTTTATCTCTTTTTCTGGTACTCACTGGAACATTCACATTTAAAAGTTCTTTTCCGTCCTTTCTTCCCAAAGTCCTTGTAGCAGTTATTATCTCACAAACTTTGCCTTATCCCCTCCTGCCGCCCTGTCACCACTCAAAAATTGTTAAGCCAGGGCTGAGAAAAAATCCTTCTCTCTTTGTAATCCCAAAATGGAGACCTTAAACTGGCAAACAGAAACCAATTTATACCCCTTTATGAACTATCCCTCCCTCTGTTTCCTTCCTTTTCCTTAGGTTTTCGGCTTCTTTATAAGTGTTTTATCACACTTTTATAAGAGTGATTAGACAGAAAGTGAAGTATAGACCAATTTGTCATTGGACACCCCATCAGGGTAGCCTGACATGACAGGTCAGTTTGCCTGTTTCAGATATTTGTCTAAATCCTGATTAATTTTCTCCTTCCCCCCACCCAACTGGCAGCTTTGAGATCATAATAGGAGCAGGTTTCAGGATGTCCTAGTTTCCTGAGGGATAAAATTAAGTATTGTCCTCATCCCAGAACAGTGTAGGATGGTGAGTAGGTTACAAGATTCATATTGTTTCCGCTTGCAAAGTGTTTTTACTTGTTCAACATATTGGCTCCCTGGGAAACTCTAATTGGAAGCGTATTAGAACTACTCAGGGGTGTAGAAAATGATGTGGTGTTCCTCATATCCAGTATAAGAAAAATGATTTCATAACCACTGTTGTCCCAGTCTTTTTAGTCTCATGTTACAATGGAAGAATAGCAGAAATCTGTGCAGTGTGTCCCTGATACCAGTGCAAGAGTGCCCACACATGCCCACACATTTTTCTCATCTTTTCCACGTATATCTTATCTGAGTTATAAGAGGCTTTTGCTTTCTCTCTCTCTCAATTTATTCTGGAAAAACAGTTGTCTACCCTGTCATAAAATCCTCCAGTAATTGAGATTCTACAACATGTCTAAGTACTCTTTTCTGGCGCTTCATTAAATATTCTTAACTTAAATAATTTCCCTCTAATTCCAAACAGAATAAAAAAATAATACAAAACGCCTACACAGACTCCATTGCTTCCAAGTCATTTTTATTTAACTCATCTCTGGCAAGATTCTTCTAACCTACATTTAGATGTCCATAATATAAATATGTAAAGTTGAGCTAACTCTCATTGGCTACTTCTACAGTCAATGGAGAAAAGGAGGCACTTCTAGACTTCTATTTGTCTGATCTATTTTAGCTATTTAGTAAGATCAACCATGACTGGGAATTTCTTACTTCACCCACTTAGCTAGACAGCAGCATTAAGCAAATTAAGAGATAGAAATAGTTTTACATTTACTCTGGTAGGTCCCACCAAGAGGAGAACATAAGAACAATGCTGCTACTGAAGCCTTATGAATTATTTCTTAATTAAAAGGAACCTTACTTGTGGTGCCCAGAATCAACCAATAGGATGATAATAGCTGCTCAAACATCAGATTAATTTGGTGCCTCACAGACAGTTCAAGTCTGAAAATAAAAAAAAAAAAAAAAAGAAAAAGTAAAGAGGAGCAAAAAACAAATGAGCATAAATTAAAGCTGCCCAAGGGTTCTTTACAGATACATCAAGACAATAGATATTATGAGACCAGAGAGTAGATGCATTAAAAAGTGAGAAGGTGAATGAAAATATTCATGATTCATATAATAAATGCAGTAATGAACTCCTTTAAAAGAACCTAAGATTTAATTAAAAACTGAACTAAACTAAACTAAAGGTCTTCTACCTGTTATAACAAACGCAGAGGAAACTTTCCAAACACGAACAGAATGTTTTCAGAGACACAATAGTGATGTGAGTGCCTCTGAAGTAAATGCCTACCCCCTTTGATTTACCCTTGGCCTCTACTCATCTCACTGTGCAGCACTAACATGAGGAGTTCAAGACATCAGAAAGCAATGTGAAGATTTCAATCAAGTCATCCCTTGGGGAAGATTCAAGCCAATGACTGAAAGAAGTAAGGAAAAAGAAAATACTTGCTTGTAAGTTTCCATTTATGCTAAGATAAATTTGCTCACATATTTGCAAGAGCACAAAGCAAAGCTAGAAGAAAGATGTAGTAGTTAGTCATGAAGTCAAATAGTCAAAGTTTTTTTTCTTTTTTTATGTGAGAATTCCTAGATTTTATACCTATTCTTTAGTTTTTCAAAGCCTGTCTTATTCAATATAAAAGAGACAAGTTAAACAGAGAATTAGCAGATTTTCAATATTTTTCTTCTAACTGAGTGGTTGAAAGTGTCATTCACTGAAGAAGACAGCTGCAGTGATAAGAAGTCTGGTAAGGATCTCATGATCTCATAGTGAGGTGGGCCACGCATGAAGACAAAAATCAGCAGTCTTCAAACAAGGTGAGAAGAATAGAAAAGTAAATGTTAGGGAAACAAGAATGATTAAGTTCGATTTTTGCTTATGCTTTTCTTGTAAAGCAACACAAAGCAGAAAAATTATTACATTCTTTGAAAGGCAATGAGGTCTTCAAAGATGCGACCTGTTTTCTTAGTTCAAAAAATGCAGCAAGTTCTTACAGACAGACTGGAGCAGACCACCAGGGGTCTGTGAGGGCCATCTGCCCCGTGGGAGGGAGCCAGGTGTGGCCCTGGGGCTGGCAGGGCCATGCCGTCCCGAAGCAGCGCCCCATCCCACAGCACCCAGTGAGGGAGCAGGGCTGGACTGGAGACAATGACTAGGGTCAGCCCAGAGCCCACAACTTCCTGGCAATACTGCAGTGATGGGGGCGACTGAGGTCCAGTCAGGAGCCAGCCTGAAGGTCTGGTCTAGAGCATGGGAAGCCAGGTGGGTCCTGGGGTCGTGAGAAGAGTGCACACAGGCCCCTGGCACATAAACCACCATCTTTTTGCTGGTGTGACAATAGACAGTTGGGTGGACAAAATAATTCAGTATTGCTGCAAGAGATCCTGGCTGCCACCATCTTGATTTTCAATCACAGAATCATAGAATGCGAAGTTGGAAAGGACCTGAAGGATCATCTGGTCCAAACGTTCTTGGCAAAAGCACAGTCTAGACAAGTTGGCCCAGCAGCCTGTCCAGTTGAATCTTAAAAATGTCCAATATTAGGAAATCCACTGTTTCCCTGGGAAGATTATTCCAATGGCTGATTGTTCTTATTGTGAAAAATTTTCCTCTTGTGTCCAATCAGAATGTCCCCAGGAGTAACTTGTACCCATTACCCCTCATCTTTTCCATGTGACTCCTTGTAGAAAGTGAGTCTCCATCTTCTTTTTAGCCACCCTTTAAATACTGGAACATGGTGATAAGGTCCCCCCTAAGCCTTCTTTTCTCAAGGCTATACAAATGCAGTTGTCTCAGCCTTTCCTCATGTGGCAGGCTTCCCACTCCTTTGATCACCTTTGTGGCCCTTATCTGGAGTCTCTCCAGCCTGTCCACATCTTTTTTGTGTAGTGGGGACCAAAACTGAACACTGTATTCCAGGTGTGGCCCGACAAGCACTTAGTAGAGTGGGATAATGACTTCTTTATCTCTGCTGGTTCTCTCTCTCTTTATCTCTATCTGGTCTCTCTCTTCTTTATCTCTATCTTCTGGCCATGCTTTTTTGATGCAGCCCAAAATACAACTGGCTTTCTGGGCACGCATTGTCAGATCTTGTCCAGCCAGCAGTCAGTACCCCCAAGCCCCTCTCCATATGGCTGCTCTCAATCTCTTCATCCCCCAGCCTGTATTGATACCGAGGGTTGCCCTAGCCCAGGTGCAGGGCCCTGCACTTGGCCTTGTTGAACCTCATGAGGTTCACATCCACCTTTTGAGCTTACACAGGCCCCTCTGAATGGCATCCCATCCTTCAGGCATATCAACCACACCACTCAGCTTGGTGTCATCTGCAAACTTGCTAAGGGCGCAATTGATCCCACTGTCTATGCCGTTGATGAAGATAGTGAACAGTACTGGTCCCAGTACAGACCCCTGAGGGACACCACCAATCTCCATCCGGACATTGGGCCATTGGCCACTACCCTCTGGATGTGACCATCCAGCCAATTCCTCATCCACTGAACAGTCCACCCATCAAATCCATTTCCAATTTAGAGAGAAAGACATTTTGTGGGACTGTGTCAAAGGCTTTAGAGAAGTCCAGATAGGTGACATCCATAGCTCTTTCCTTGTCCACTGATGATGTCACTCCATCATAGAAGGCCATTAGGTTGGTCAGGCAAGACTTGCCCTTGGTGAAGCTGAGCTTGGTGTCTCAAATCACTTCCCTGTCCTCCATGTGCCTTAGCATAGCTTCTAGGAAGAACTGTTCCATGGTCTTCCCAGGCACAGAAATGAGGTCAGTAGTTCCCAGGATCTTCCTTTCTACCATTTTTAAAAATGAATGCAATATTTTCCTTTTTCCAGCCACCAGTGACTTCATCTGACTGCCATGACTTTTCAAATATCATGGAGAGTGGCTTGGCAACTACATTAGCCAATTCCCTCAGGACTTTGGGATGCATCTCTTAAGGTCCCATAGACTTCTGTATGTTCATGTTCCTCATCTGGTCATGAACCTGACCTCTTAGAGTGGGAGAGACTTTTCTCCCACAGTCCCTGCCTTGCTGTTCCATCCACTGGAAGTGTGGGAAGAGAGTGCCAGTAAAGACTGAGGCAAAGAAGTAGTTGAGTACCTCAGCCTTCTCCTTGTCCATTGTTACCCATTTGCCAGTCTTGCTCATCATGGGGGGTATGCTTCCTTTGACATTCTTTTTCTGGCTGACATACCTGTAGAAGACCTTATTATAATTTTTTGTGTCCCTTGCCAAGTTCAGCTCCAGTCATGCCTTGAACTTCCTGACCACTGGGCAAAGCCCTGTATGACCTGGCTGTGGCTTTGAAGTAGAGGTTCAACTACATGACTTCTAGAAGTTGCTTCCAGACACATTTCTATCATTATTTTCAGTACGGGCCTTGTAGTATTCACCAAAGTTTGAAAATGAGAAGAAAACTCATGCAGCATCTTCAGAAAAGTTTAGAAGAACAAATTTTTTCACATGGTAAAACTAAAAATGAAAAGCACTAATCAAGACAGGGAGATAATATCAGAAGCTTAGGAAAAGTTGCACATACATCTGACCTAGGCTAATTACAAGTACCTTTTCCTTTTTGTGAGACCTGGATCCATGTAACTTCACAATTGCAAGGCTTGATTCAATCACCTGTTACTAGGTTTGAGTCAAGGAGGTCTGAGGAGCACTATGTTAGGTCAATTTTTATTTCCCACATTAAAATAGAAATATGTAAACACAAAAGAGGAAAAAAGATAAATACACCGTACACTTAGCAGAATTGGCTTTGTGTTACATCTTGTTGGGTTACTGAAAATGGACACTTTTTAAAGTGAAAGCCTGGCTGCATATTTCTGCGGCTCTCAGTGCTGAGAGACACTGAGGCATCTTTGAGGCTGACTACTGGGAGTTCTGGAGTATAAAAATAACTGGAGAACTGCACATTTGATTAACAAAAATAAACACCTCGGTAACTTCTGAACTGTGAATCAACAAATGAACACTACTTAGCTGTAAAAGATTGAGTTCTAAATGAAAAATATTTGCTGAATTTCTCATCGCCCAGGATAAATTTGCAATGCAAATATGTGACACTTTGAAAGGGTCATATCACTTTTTGCATGTGTTTCAACACTGCTGAGGCTTAATTTATGTACTGTCATTGAAGAGAGGTAAGTATAATGGATTTTTAATTATTTCAAGTTACAAAGAGCAAATGGCAGGTAGTCCAGTTTCTAGACAAAGCATGAACAGAATTAAGAGTTATAAAGAGCAAATTACACAGTCACGCCCTATTGAAATTTTCTTGGGAACCTGGTATTCCTATATTTTAAGAGGTATACATTCATTTCTTGATTCACTTTCAGGGTCCAATACATTATCATGTTTTTAAAATTATTAACAAAGTTACATGCACCAAATTAACTCTGGTTTATTTACATACTTTTTCGCTTTTGAGTAAATAGGTTGATGTACCATACAAAGGCAACAAAGCCTTGCTGATAGACATAATTTTTCTGGCTTTTCCAGTTCTTCAACTTAAGAAAGTGGAAAGTTATTCACATACTTTCATAAAGTGCTTCATTCTCAGCTCATATAATAAAGTACATCATTAATCAGACTTCCAAGCTTAAGTTCTCTCAGTAACTGCTAGCACTTAGGATGAGAAATTAAAGCGCCAAACTGCCTGATAGGTTGATTTTGGCAAATTTTTACGTTGGTGCATTTTTGGATCTTGAACGCTTTTGTTCAGTGATAACTGAGTTCAAGGCAGATGGTAGCACTTTTCTATATCTCTTTCTATTTCTACCTGTTCACTAAGAATGTGATCCAGCACCTATTGAAGTCACCAAAAGTTTTAATAATTTCAATACGGATTTCAACCACCACAACACACAGAGCATATTTCCTCCCTATATCTACCAGAACTTTATTATTAAAACTAAGTTTCAGTATTCTCATTTCTCCCCATACACATCTTTCCAAGTCTTCCATGTCTCATTTTTTCTCTTTTCATCCTGGTTGCCACATTTGACACGGGTTTTCATTAAAATGGCTAAAATTATAAATGTTCTTTGTTTACGTTTTATTCATCTAAATATAGTAAATTTTGATGAGTAGATAAAGTTCAGCTGAACTGTTTGAATAGTTTGAGTTTTAGAACAAATCTGAAGATCTTACAAGAAGAGATTTTCTTGGGAAATTTAGAACTGTTCTGCTTTTGGTTCTGAAATACTACAACAAACACTGTTGGCATTTCATCATTTGCAATTCCATCTGGAACCCATAAGGAAAATTTGCATACATAAAAATAAAATATTATCTGAATATTTCAGACCTTCATTAAAGGTTTGGTCTAATTTCTGGTCTAATCACAGATGAAATTCAAGTGGTGTTGGGGGACACAGATTTGGACTGGTTTATATCTAATTTTCATCATCAGGATAACTGCCTTCTCTTGGGAAAATGCAATAATTAAAAACTCTGTGGCTTTTTGTCAAGATTGTGTTTATGGGAAAATATTACAAGAAGTAAATGGATTGGATTCAAACACCTGTGATGCCTTTTCATAGCCTTTGAAGGGCTACAAGTAATAATGGAAGGTAAGAATACAAAGTCAAACAGTTTGCATGCACCTACTGTCAATAATTTATGTGATTTAGTGCAGAAACTTCCCTAGTAGAACATAAGACTGGTTATGGACTTCCAGACTGAGTCTCCGTATGGCAGTGATAGCTATGCTTGAGCCATAAGGGAAATGAAATGTATTTTTATTACTGTGTTAAAATTTTTGAAATAGATTGGTTTCATTGTTTCTTAGAACATTATCATGTTTCACAGCAGAAAAAATCACAATGGGACCTTTCGAAGACCCCTAGTGTCTGGAGAGCTTGGGCACAATTTAGAGGGTTTGCAACAGAGCAGTCTATGATTCCATAGAAGGAAACCTACTACTTTCATTATTTTGAGTTATTAGTGTTTGGTTCCTTTATTTTTCTAATACATACACAATGTGTGAGGCAGTTGGTTTCTTTTCTCAAATTAGATTTAACAGTAAATGAGAGCAGTTTCACCAGAACCATCCCATATACCACAGAGACTGTGGCCGCGTCTGCTATCAATAACATAAAGTAATATCTGAGACACTCCAGGGGCTACTAAAAGAGGAAACAACATCTACCATATCAAGTTCTTAAGCCAGAAAAATCTAAAATGGCAACATCATAAAATCTGCCTCTGTGAGTGATGGCAGACATGGACACAAGTCTCAGGCCCAGCCTTAAATGTAATATATTACTTCTGCTCCTGCCATTCCCTGATGGCTGCTACTGCTCTCTGCGGGATGGAGCATGCAAGCTACCAAAAATATGTGTTTGCTTCTGTTGGCAAACTGTCTGTAAGAGTGACAGATAAAAAGGGAAATCAGGCATGTGCCATCCACTCCTGTGGAAGTTTTCCAGGAGGTATTTCAACCTACAAACAGGAATTCCATCTTCCCAGGTGCCCTTGCATAATAGGTATGAGGCTCTGCAAATGGAACTGAACAATGGTAAGGACAATGGTTCATCTGAGTTGAAGGTGTCGCCAAGGTTAAGTTGGTCTACACCCTGTGTCAAAACTGCTTCTATAAATTAAAAAAGACCGGTTATTGCAGTAGGAGACTCCTGAGGGGAACAGAAGGCCCAATATGCTGAGCAGACCCACTTCTTAGGGAAGTCTTCTGCCTCCCTGGAGCCCGGGTTAAAGACATGAAGAGAAAACTTCCTACCCTGGCATGGCCCTCATATTATTATCCATTATTGATTTTTCAGGTAGGCAGCAACAAAGTTGCAGCAAGAAGTCCAAGGGCAATCAACAGAGACATTAGGGCCTTGGGATGACTGGTTAAAGGATCAGGAGCACAAGCCGTGTTCTACTCTATCCTTCCAGTTGCAGGGAATGATGAGGAAAGAAACAGGAAGACCCAGCAGATCAATACCTGGCTCTGAGCCTGGTGTCAACAGCAAAATTGTGGGTTTTTTGATCATGGGTCCATCTACAAAACACTAGGCCTGTTGATGACAGATGGGCTACACCTGTCTCACAAGGGGAAAGGATCTTTGCGCATGAGTTAGCAGGGCTCATTGAAAGAGCTTTAAACTAGATTTGAAGAGGGAAAAGGATAAAACCAGGCTCACTACATATAAGCCTGGGGGCAGCGTGCCAATGTTTAAGGGACAGTGTGTTAGCAAGTTCCTTTGGTCTGCCATCTCAGTGGAGGCAGGGGATGGACATCCTAGCAGCAGCAAAGATACAAGAGTTATTGATGTGTTAGAAACCATGGAAGCGCCTGAGACCTGTCACACAGCAATTAGAGCTTTTTCCCCCAAGAAGGTGACGGGATCAATAGCCCAACTGACATGCATCTACACCAATGCATGCAGCATGGGCAACAAACAGGAAGAGCTGGAAGCCATTGTGCAGCTGGAAAACTATGATATAGTCACCATCACAGAAACGTGATGGGATAACACACAACTGGATGGCTGCAATGGATGACTATAAACTCTTCAGAAGGGATAGACAAGGAGGGAGAGGTGATGGGCTAGCCCAGTATGTTAGGGAATATTTTGGCTGTCCAAAGCTTGATGGTGATGAAAAGGTCCAGTGTTTATGGGTGAGAATCAAGGAAAAGGCCAACAAGGCAGATATGGTGAGAGTCTGTTACACACCACCCAACCAGGATAAAGAGATAGATGAAATACTCTATAAGCAGCTGGGAGAAGTCTCATAATCACTAGCCCTTGTTCTCACAGGGGACTTCAATTTACCAGATGTCTTCTGGAAATACAATACAGCAGAGAGGAAATAGTCTAGGAGGTTCCTGGAGTGTGTGGGCGATAACTTCCTGACACAGTTAGTGAGTGAGCCAACTAAGGAAGGCACCCTCATTGGACCTGTTGTTTGTGAACAGAGAAAGACTTGTGGGTCATGTGGCAGTTGGAGGCCTTCTTGGGCATAGCGATCATGAAATGAGAGAGTTTTAGATTCTCAGAGAAGTAAGGAGGGGGTTCAGCAGAACTGCTACCTTGGACTTCTGGAGGGCAGACTGACCTGTTTAGGGGCCTGGTTGTCAGAGTCCCTTAGGAGGCAGTCCTGAAGGATAAAGGAGTGCAGGAAGGCTGGACATTCTTCAAGAAGGAAATCTTAAAGGTGCAGGACCAGGCTGTCCCCATGTGCCGAAAGACGAGCTGCTGGGGAAGAAGACCATCCTGGCTGAACAGAGAGCTTTGGCTGGAACTCAGGAAAAAAATGAAAAATTATGACCTTTCAAACAAGGTGCAGGCCACTCAGGGGGCTCCAAATGATGTTGTGAGTTTATACAGGGAGAAAATTAGAAAGTCCAAAGCTCAGCTAGAACTTAATCTGGCTACTGCCATAAAAGACACTAAAAAGTGTTTCCATAAAGAGGGGGGATAAGGATAATCATCCTTTGTTGGGTGCAGGGGGAAACATAGTGATAAAGGATGAGGAAAAGGCTGAGGTACTTAATGCCTTCTTTGCCTCAGTCTTTAACAGTAAGACCAGTTGTTCTCGGGTTACCAGCCCCCTGAGTTGGAAGACAGGGTCAGGGAGCAGAATGAAGCCCCCATAATACAAGGGGAAACGGTTAGACACTCACAAGTCTATGGAGCCGGATAGGATCCACCCAAGGATGCTGAGGGAGCTGGTGAAAGTGCTCACCAACACACTTTCAACCATTTATCAGCAGTCCTGGCTAACCGGGGAGGTCCCAGTTGACTGGAGGTTAGCAAATGTGATGCCATCTACAAAAGGGCTGGAAGGAGGATCCACAGAGCTACAGACCTGTTAGTTTGCCCTCTGTGCCAGGAATGGTTATGGAGCAGATCATCCTGAGTGCCATCACACAACACATACAGGACAACCAAGAGATCAGGTCCAGTCAACATGGGCTTATGAAAAGCAAGTCCCGCTTGACAAACCTGACATCCTTCTATAGGTGACCTGCTTAGTGGATGAGGGAAAGGCTGTGGATGTGATCTACTTAGACTTTAGTAAAGCCTTTGACAGTTTCCCACAGCATTCTGCTGGACAAACTAGCTGCTCATGGCTTGGATGAGTGTACTCTTTGCTAGGTGAAAAATTGGCTGGACTGCTGGGCCCAAAGAGTTGTGACAAATGGAGTTAAATTCAGTTGGGGCCAGTCACAGGTGGTGTTCCCAGGGCTCAGTATTGAGGTCTGTTCTGTTTAATATCTTCATCAACAATCTGGACGAGGGGATTGAGTGCACCCTCAGCAAGTTTGAAAATGACACCAAGTTGGGTGGGAGTGTTGATATGCTTGAGGGTAGGAAGGCTCTACAGAGGGATCTGGACAGCCTGGATCGATGGGCTGAGGTCAGTGGCTTGAGGTTCAACAAGGCCAAGTACCTTCTCTTGGGTCACAATAACCCCATGCAGTGCTACAGGCTTGAGGAAGAATGGCTGGAAAGCTGCCTGACAGAAAAGGACCTGGAGGTGTTGGTCGACGTCTGGCTGAATATAAGCCAGCAGCGTACCCAGGTGGCCAAGAAGGCCAACAGCATCCTGTCTTGCATCAGGAATAGTGTGGCCAGCAGGACTAAGGAAGTAATTGTCCCCATGTACTCGGCACTGGTGATGCTGCATCTCGAGTATTGTGTTCAGTTTTGGGCCCCTCACTACAGAGGGATACTGAGGTGCTGGAGTGTGTCTAGAGAAGGGCAATGAAACTGGTTCAGGGTCCAGAGCACAAGTCTTATGAAGAGCAGCTGAGGCAACTGGGGTTGTTTAGCCTGGATAAAAGGAGGCTGAGGGGACACCTTATCGCTCTCTACAACTACCAGAATGGAGCTTGAAGGGAGGTGAGTGCCAGCATCTTTTCCCAAGTAGCAAGCAATAGGACAAGAGCAAGTGGCCTGAAGTTGCACCAGGGGAGGTTTAGGGATATTAGGAAAAATTTCTTCACCAAAAGGGTTATCAAGCATTGGAACAGGCTGCCCATTGAAGTGGTTGTGTCACCATCCCCAGAGGTATTTAAAAGATGTGTAGGGAAATCGCTTAGTGGTGGTTTTGGCAGTATTAGGTTTGCAATTGGACCTGATGATCTTAAGAGTCTTTTCCAACCTAAATGCTTCTATGATTCTATGATTCCCTGCTCTGATGGAAAAGTGTGTGGTGACATTTGCCTATTTAGAAAATAGTGCTAGAGGTTGGGCCTGGTGAAGTTCTTTGGGGATAAAGAAAAAAAAAAGTTTCTTCAAGGTTCAAGATGATAGCAGGTAAGTGTAGAAAGGAGAATTCATGAGAACATTTATGTACATTAGTGAAAAATGGCCTTTTAATCAAAATGAATATTTTTTATCAGCTTGTATTGTTTCAAGCAAAACCACAGAATCTGAAGGTTATTGTATTTATCCTCACTTCTGACAGTTTTTGTCACTTCTTGCAACATCACAAGTAAAAAAGATAACAATGAAAAAAAAAGAAAAAAAAAACAAAGCAAGGCAAAAAAAAACCCCAACAAACAAACAGAAAACTGAAAGCAAACAAAGAAGCCTCTCAGGGGAGCATGAAAACTCATCAGTCTATAGTTAGTTTTGAGAAAAAAATAAAATTGCTTCAGGAAAATGCTCTGTAATGTTATTTTTAACACTTATAAATTGGAATATTTTCTGGAATTGTATTGCAGCCATATTACATTCTTGTCAGTTGAAGTCCTACTGTTACTAAATGTGGCAAGCATTTACCTTGCAGGTGCATAGAGACTAGAAAAATAAGGACCAGACTAATGGAGTCAGTATGGACTATTAAAATCAGTATCACCTCCCACACACTTTGCAGCTAACCTTATGGAGGTGAAAATTGTTTTTCCTTATACAAATATTTGTTACTACAGAAACAAAGCTGGGAAAGATCTGTGAATTAGATTGCTGTCATCCACAGGTTTTAAAATAAAAGCACTGTCAAATAATGAACAAGTTCTCTCAAGTCCTTCCTTGAAAAACCTGAGCCTCTGTGATGAAAAAAAATGAAAAGGACAGACATTTAAAAATCTTCCCAGAAAAGTGTACAAATAGACACTGTAGATGCTGAATACTGTTCCCAGCAGAGAGACTTAGCTGGTTTGCAAACATGGGGCTACCCTGCATGCAATGGAGTTGCCAGTGAGAATTAGACATGTAATCAAGATTAAGCAGGTATTTTGGAGCTATGTAAGTGTGGTGGACATATATTTTCACCTGATTCCAATATCCTTTTCTGATCTGGTGTTTTCCAGGGAGTATGTGACCCCTTGGGTACTGTTTTTTTTCAGGAGTAACGCTCTCCTTCTTCTTTGTACACTTTGATAGGAGAAAGGTCTTTTTTTATGGGTCTTCAACACAATCTAGGTATACTTGGTTTACTGGGTGTTGAGTACTGAAGACTCATGCCAAGTATAATCAGAAATCATCCAGTCTGGACATGAGAATGTCTCCAGTGAAAGCCAGTACAGTTTCATTGACAGGTGTAGTTGTGACAATTCAGTGTCATCACCACTCCTCTTTGGTGTTATATCACTGTCATGAGGAGTGCAATTCTCTTTTTCAGCAGATTGACAAGATTTATTCTTCTTTAACTATTCTCAAGCTAGTTATGCTACTTTAACTAATAACTGAGGGTTTTCTTACTAACCTCAAGAAAATGGATGCAAATTAAACAAGGGGAACATAAATCAAATTATAGATGAAACGCTTGTGCCAGTTAGATCAGCACGTTTGCTATCAACTGTAGCAGGGTTGAGATGTCCTGCTATATAAAAAAAAAATGTTTATGGAAAGAAGTCAAGTAAAAAATATGTCTTAATCTTCTTTTTTGCATCACTGGAACATTAACCAAAGGCACTGGAGAGCCTTATGACATATGATTGACAAAGTTTTTGTCTTTCTGCCTGCACTCTTAGAAAAAAACAGTCAACAGAATGTGTTGTTTGTTGCCTTTTGGCAAAATCTACATGATCTGAAAGAGCATTTGTTAAACAACCAAGATTTGCTGACCAAGGTCCGTATCTCTGCCTGGATTCTTTAGCAGTTCTTATCAAATCAGAGACACAGGCGTCGGGGGATAAGAAGCCATCATATCAAAGCTGTTTTCAGTGTGTTGTAATTACAAATTTAAAGTGTGATGAATTACAGGGGCTCAGTAGATTAGATTTAATCAACTGTATATCATGTTATGAACAGAGGACAAGCTTTAAAAATCTGCTAACTGAATACTTAGAAGATTTAGGCAATCTACAAAAATATTTATAACCAAAAATACAGACAGAATGCCTGTCAACTTGATGTAATCAATACCTCATGAACAGAAATCCACAGAAAATTGACTAACTCACACCAGAAATGTGATAAGGCACACTGAAAGGTGGGTTTACATTGACTAAAGGGCCTTAGGAACTCCTTTCTTCTTTCTCTACAGCACTGAGGTGAACTTACTCATTTGGGTGCCATTCGTTACCACATCTGCAAGATGGACAGCACTTTCTCTTTTGCAGCATTGTATGCGTGAAACTGCTATAGAAAGGGAAGTAAAGGAAGAAGATGACCCTCCTTGCAGCTCAGAAGGCAGGAGGTGTACCCGCCTTGTGGTGGTGTTCAAGCACCAAAGGCTACCATCTCTGCTGCTGCTAAACACGCATTAGGCTAATCCAACAACAGTTCAGGGACAATGACCCCTCTGTCTGTAAGATCTGTTCCTGTTTCCACTAAGTAAAACTTTACAGTCTGGGGACAGCAAAAAGAGCCATAAAACAGATTTCCAGGTGTTCGGACTCTTCTGCCTTTCCAGTAGTGCTCTCAGTGGGTTGGAAGAGATGTAGATCCTGTTACATTTCTCTCATTGAGATTAGAGCGTGACACTAACTAAAGGGCTACATGGAAGTGGCAACACCATGATTTCACTGAAGGAACTCCATGAAAAACACATGGCTGACAAAAGAGGGCTTAGTACAAGGAAAATTCAAAATTATATGACGACGAAGAATATTTAATGCAGAAAGTCTCTAAGAAGTTTCTTAGAATTAGGACACAACACATTTCCATTGCTTTAACATAATCTGACAATAAAATTCTGCATTAGGATGAAAATAGAAAAACTTAATCTAAGATATTAACAGAAACCTGGTTCTTGACAGTCAGCTGTGATTAAATAGATATTAGGGAGTAAAGTCTTTGACAAATACCTCTGACAGCTAATTATTATTTTCCTTAAAAGTTTCCTTTTTCAAAACAAGGTCAATGCAGGAAGATATGTGAAAATGAATAAAAAGAATGAGCTGTCATTTTGCAAAGTTTTTGCTATAAAAATATGGATTTATGTCAAGGTTATAACAGCACAAATGTAACGCATTACATAAGCATCTTGGTTCATTTCATGTTAAACTTTACAGCATAAGTGTCCGCCCCCGAGTCCTAGACCATAAACTGCAACCGTGAGTAACGTTTATATACTTCAGTATGTGGAATGAGTAGGACTAATAGGGTAACACATAGCCTAATAAGACAGAAGTATGTTAGACACTGGTTATTTATGCTCTCAACATTGTATAGGTTAAAAATACTAAAGAATCCTTATCAGCCCAATGGATAGTCATATTATAAGTGATACAAAGAAAAGGAATATTTTACTTTTCCACAGGTCTTTAAAATTATATATGCACACGCACATAAACAATTCCTTCCAAATGCACGATTTTAATTCTTTGTTCTACAAAACCCTTAACTATTTTTCATTTATAGCTCTGTGTGTATATAAATGAATAAATCAGGTCAACTTTTACCCATATACTGTATACACTCTTTATCAGCACCCTGGAGAAAAGAACAATATTGTTAGTAAGATGCAGAATTGGAATTATGTATTTTTTTTTGTGATTTTTTGTGCTACTGTGACTGCTGTAAAGGGAAATGTAATTATTAGTCCTATTACCATAAAGGATTTTGTATGAATGCCAGCAAAAAAGATTTGGCAAGAATTCTCCTTCTCATGGATTGAAACTATGTCTGCTCTTCCCATTAACTCTTTTAATTTAACAAGTGAAGATGTGCTATGCTTTCTGACAGTGTCATACAAGAAACTAACAAAAGGTGTAATTTCAACCCATCAATGAAAAATAGGTTGTTACCTTCAAAATGTTTTTTAAAAAACATGGCATAGTAGCAATTGAGCACTTTGAATCCTTTAAAATTGCATGCCTGACAAATACTTCTTCATCTGGTGCAAAACAAAATGATAAATAATTTCAAACTAAGCATGATTAAAAATTGATTAGTTTCACTAAATATTATGGCATCATATTATGCAGAAATGTCAGAATGAATAAATACATACTACGTATGAATAACGATATTAGCTGCTGACCCACTGAACTTGCACGTCTACAAAATGCTGAAATCTTTTGGCATTGAAATTTTGTCTGTGATATTCGGAGTGGCATCACCTCACTTACCTTAAGGTGTCTCCAGCACAGGTATAACATTTAAGCTAGGGTATCTAGACCTTCATTTTATTCTGTCGAGACCTACTCAATGACATCCATAGCCTCCTGAGGTTTATTCATTCCACTGTGATGCAGAGTATACATTTGATCAGATAATTACATCCTAACCTCATCTGACTGGCTAATCTGCTGTAATGGAGACCTAGATGTGTTACTGACATGTAGAGGTCTATTTTGTAAATGCCTAAAGCTAATGGACCTACCACGTTTAATGTAGGTGTCACAAAATCCCCCAAGAAGGGAAAAGTGGAATGTAGAGGAGACCAGCCTTTTTTCCTTTGTGGCAGTAGCCAAACATCATTACAGACTATTAGTCATCATGAGTGACAATTGAAAAAAATGAAAATGCAGATGTCATTTTGTTTTAGTGCTAGTATATATCAACCTATTAAAGTAGGTCAACACCAGCATTCACACTTCAGACTGATGAATATAAGGGGGAGAATAAAATGAACTCTGGATCTTGACAGACAAAAAATAGCTTAAACAGAAAGAGCAAGAGGAGAAGTTTCAGTGTAATGCTGTATAAAAAAAATTTTATCTAAAACTGTTTTCAAGTAGATTTTCTTGGAGAGCTTTGAATGCTGAAATTTATTCTCTTTAAGTAGTGACAATGTTAAATTTAAGATAATACTTCAAATCTCAGACAAAACACAACTCATCTTGTCAACCAAACCCATATGAGGCCAGGAGTATAAAGGTCTGTCTCAGGAATAGCAAGGATTCAGCTTCTGTGTTTGCTGCTTTGTGCTTAAAATAAAGGATAGTGCTAGATTATAACATTACATTTTTAAACAAATGCAAAAATGATCCTACTTAAAAGGAGAGCAAATATAATGGATTAGGATTGTATCAAATGAATGGTTATCCTGCAGAAAGCATTATACTGAAAATTGCATAGTATTTCTCTCTCTAAATATCTTTATTCTGAGAAAATCCATAGCTTTAAATACAAAGAAATCAGTAACAAAGAAAGGAGATTATGAAAAAAAGAAACCATATAAAAAAAGCATTACTAACACATTTGGGAAACAAGGCATTTAGTACTGGAACACAATCCCATATTGTACATATTTTATGTGGAATTAAATATATATAAGTATGTGTGTCTATGTGTATGCATACTTATTGCCCTTTGGATGAACCCCCAAAATATCATCCTTTTATTTTAAACTTTTTGAAAGACAGATAATGGAAGGAAGACAGGAAATATGTCTATTCATGGAAGCAAATAAAGCAATGACTAGGACATACCTAGGCATGAAGTCATACTTCTTTTTGCCAAGACAATATTTTCCCAATGGAGAAAAAACATCTGGTACTTAAGTAGCAGGGTTCTTGGTGTTAGCATACTTCTTCAGACACCTCTAAATGACAGAAAATGAGAAGGAGTGACAGACTATTCAGAATCAATACGTACTGTGTGCAGTGAAATCTAACACAAAGGAAACAGAAGCACCCCTGCTACAGAGAAACTGAAGAAAACTCGATTGAAGAAGTAATTGCAGGCTCTAATGTTCGCATTTGCATTTTGTCCACTCATACAAAATATCCTCCTGATATCCTATTCAGTCTCTGGCTGGAAAAGTATTGATGATTTTGGGGCAGAAGCTGGGTTCTGTAGTTTGAAAGTATAATTTGCTTCCTGAGGAAAAAAGGACTCCTTGTAAACATAATTACATAGGACAGATCTACAGTTGTGCTTCTTTGCTGCTCATCTCTGGTGTGAGAAGAACATCAGAGAGGGGGAGGGACAAGTTTTTTTAGTTCTGAAAGCTGTCTTCCATTATGATTATTAAAGATTTCTTACAAAGAATAATTTGTGAACTGTGTAGTTACATCTATACCATTTAATTAAACAATAAGATTGTTGTACTGTTGTTCTGTTCTGTTCTATCCTATTTTAGGAATTGTATCAAAATAGAGAGGTTTTTTGGTCTGAGATGGCTAGGAAAGGAGAAAAATCCCAGTATAGTGAAATGATGCAAGTCCTCCACAGCTGTAGGCTACAGCAACTCTAGTGAATTGCAGGTCTCAGACCATTGACTGACAGAGAGGCCAATGATCCATGGAATAGTCCAGATCTATGCTAGTAAACTCCTGTAGCCCCTAAAACAGGGCAGCCATAACCAAACTGTCAGTGGTGAGTGGGCTCCAGTCCATGCCAGCTATGAACCACGACTGGGAATTGTTTAGGGGACCATTAGTGAGCAGTCTCTTCCAGGGACTAGAATGGACCCAGCTTGCCAGGTTTGGGGAGGAAACTATTCCTTTTTTTTTTTTTTTTAATCTATTCATACAGGCATACCTGGAGACAACTTTCAGGACTTGGGAGTCTGTTCTGTTTGCTTTTTCACAGTCCCCCAGTCTGCTGTTGCTGCCTTTTTGACCTTCCTCCTATCATCTGGTCTGCAGATACTTTTTGCCCATCTGCTCTCCTCCTCTTCAGTTCTCCTGCAATATTTTTTTTTACTTTTCCTGTTGCCTCTTCACCCTCTCTACGTGACTGTAATATTACTTCTGCTGCTACCACTTGTTGTCACTTACCACTGATTTTTATTGTTCATTCTTAGCAGAATTGCACCACTATTTTGGGGCCTGGGTGATACTGTCCTGAGCCACTCCTGTGTATACACAAGTAGTCATTAGTCCAAAGGGAAGAAATGCTCCACCTGGCCTTGTGTGATCTATTAGCTGAGACTATCTGGGGTAATTTCATGGTCCATCGCACTTCATGTCATGGCTAGCAGGGATGACCCTCACTGGAAACCTTTGTCCTGAGACATCATTAAAAAATAAACATTAGAGTTCAAAGCAGTCTAAATAAGCTATGTATCTGAGAAAACCTAACAAACTGGATGCTTTAACAATCATAAAAAAAAACCCAAAACCAAAAAACAAACAACCAGGAATAACTCCTTTCTATGTAGCATGGTTTTTGGCGACACCTAGGCTTCTAAGTCAGCTCAGCTGTAAGCAGTGTTGATGAGCGTGCCGGGCAGTACAGTTGTAGCTGTTATATGAAACTTCACATGTTGTAATCAGCTGATATTTTCTTGAGATGGTCTGTGAGGTCTCTAAATTCCACCTAAATGGACCTTTGTGATCCTCATTTTTTCACTGAATACAGTCATACGATTGTGGTTGCAACAAGTTACCCTCTACCATAAAGAACCAACGCTCACAGTCAGCAGCAAAGCACAAGGTAAAATAAGTGGACTTAGAATTCAGTTCTTTTCTCAGCCTTAGATCTTATTTGCGGACTTATCCAGCAGCCCGATTCATCAGGAGCTAAGTTTTTCTTTTTGATTTCAATAGATTTTTGATCTGTGTTTAAACTGTTAGATCTGACATTTCAAGTTATGGACTTAAGTGAGTTAGAAACAGGAGCAGAGAAAAGCAATAACCAAATCTTCAAAAAAACTCCATCAGATTCTACCAGAACCTGAACTATATGGGGGATGCTGTTGAAATACACTGTCATCTTTGCTCTACCTTCAACAAAAATGAAGGCTTAAAATGAAAATGTGTTCTTCAAATAACACACAGAATAATTTACATGCAATGCCATGGTTTTTCTTATCCACATAAGGCCATCTGTGCAATAGAGAATATGACAGAAATAGAAATTGGAAGGCAAGAGGGGGAAAGATATCTCTCTAGCACATCAACTAAAGTAGCATATGAACAATATAAAATTATGTCTGTTATCTGCCTGGAAGGGACTAATTGATTTGCATGGGTGACCAAAACCTTGTTGTTCTTCTCAACAGTATGGTGAGGGTGGCTGAACATGTTCTGTACCTTGGCTCGTCCATTTCTGCATTGATTTTGAAATGGTGCTGCAGTTGTGTGCTGGTCTCGTTTAAGCTGTACCGTAAACTGGACCCCTGGTTTCTTTGACAAAGTTTATCCCGTAGCATGACAATATGGACTTAGGAAAATAAAACTAGAGGGGACCCTCCAAAGCAGCTTTCTTCAATTAGTTAAAACTACTGCCTAAAAAGACATAAGAAATCTGTATACTGACTTCTGATACACCAGACTGGCAAAGAATTTTAGTGTTTATGGTTATCCAGGTGCATATCCTTAGAAAAAGCCCGAGGAACTGTACTTTGTTAAAACACAAAGGTTTGTGGTATCATTTTGTACCTGGCAAACTCCATAAATCCAATACCTCTCTTTTCTTTGATATTTGCCTATTATGGGAGTCTCTGAGTCTCTGAGTCTCACTAGGGTATAGATCTTTTCGTACATGATCTACAAGTGGCTGGTAATGGGAGAAGGCAGACAGAATTATAAGTTTGCTTTAAAGCTTTCGGCTTTAATCGACCATTTGGTTCGGCAGGTCAAAATACAAGTAATTTTTTCCTGTGTGTTACAAAATGTTCTCTGACCACTAGGGTACATGTAATTGCATTCCCAGAAGTAATGCTGTGTGGTAGCAGCCATTCACCAATTCATAGCAAAAATCATACAGTTGTTGGAACTCGTGGTAATTCTCATAGAACTTCTGGTTTTGTTTGTTGAGGTTTTTTCCTCATGTATACAGTATACATGATCATATCTTAACTGATGAGATACTCAGGCAAAGGATTGCCAAAGCTACAGGATCCTCCACTGTTTGTACTGTAGTAACAGCTTATACTTTGATTTTTCCTTGAAGTAAACATTTCTTTTTGAGTTTGAAAACTGAATAAAATTTGTGCTTTTTTTTCCCTGCTGTGACTAGTTACCATGCCAATCTCCTATACTTTACTCTGACTTTAAATGGAGACTTTACAACTAAACTACCTGATTTCCTAGGAAACTTGTTTTATCTGATAATTTGAGTGCTTTCAAGTCTCCATGTAAGATATACAGTTTGTACAATTTAGTTTTGAAGAGTCTTGTGACCTTGAGGCAGATCTGCGTGCTATGTTTTGTTTTACTGTAACTGCAGGCAACTTTATAATTTCTAAAACTCTAAGAAAAAAGAAAGTATTACATTTGAGTAATGCTATAGTGTTTTATATGCTTATAGTTAAATACAATGCAAGCAGATTTGTTTTTTTTTTCCAGGCAACTAAATGTTTCTTTGTTTAACTTAAATGTTGTTCTCATCAACTCTGTTTTAGCAAAACAAACGTAACTCGATAACAGAACAAAACAATGGTGAGACAATAATGTGGACTTTACTGTTATTTTCTGTGTAATGAATTGCATTCCTCGGTACCAGAACAATATACTGTCTAAAACCAGAAGTATCTTTCTTCTAAAAAACTCACAGAATCCAGAAACTTAATGTGAATTATCAAATAGTGCTTATGCCTTTGCCTTTTTTTCTCTTTTTTGAAATTAATAGCAGATGAGATCACGTTGAATAATACCTTGTGCCTGAGAAACCCATCTATTAGTTTATTTATGGATGAGTATGCCTACCTACCTATCATTCAGTTATTTCCTTATTAACCATTATGTGATAACACTTCCCATTTATTTCATTTTTAAATAATAAAAATAAAAAGCTAATAATCTCATCCTCAAAAAAAGAGAAATGTCATTCTGTGTAATTGCCTAAAGATCTTAGGAAAAGTAAGGATCATGTTATACTCTGAAATAATTTTGGATGTAGGAGTATAGAATCTGAACAAAGTTCTCCCCAAACAAGAGATTCAGACAAAATACCTTGTTTTGTTCTAGTTTCTCATTCTGAACATTGACTTGGGACCAATTATTTCAGGTTACAAAAATCAACCTTACCTGCATGCAAGAAACAAACAAACACAGTCCCCTGGGTATATATTGAAATGCTAAGAGTTTCTCTTAAATAAGAGCATACTCATGGAGTTAATCATAGTTAATCAACTTGAGACAGTTATTCAGTTAATTGCAAGCGTATAAAAGCCTTGAGAAGTGGACTCCACTTCAAGGCTTTCAAAAATCTCCTTGTGTTTTGTCTACCATTTCATAAAGTCTGTCTTAAAAACTGCAAGGCCAATTTTTATTTGTTTGTTTAGGTGAAAAGACTGTCCCAGCAGCATTGGTTTAGATCACACTTCATGCTTATCATAGACAACTTTTGGTCATTAATATTTGTTATAGATATAGGTAATAAAAATCCAAATCAAAAGAGGTTCCTTTAAAAGCTACGGGAAAATTATTCTTTTACTGAAACAAAGGCAAGAAAAAAAATTGCTACTGAAATCTTTCAGTAGCAATTAGATTTTTGAAGACTGATTTATTTGGGAAAAAAAAAGTAATTTTTGTGTTACCTCTGGTAGCAGTTAAACAATATACATAACTGCTCCTTTAATTCCTTTCCACTTTTTGTAAATACTTGAGCTCTTGAGATATCATATTTTACAATGCATTATCTAGGATCATGCTAAAAACTTAATGCTTAACCTTATCAGATTCCCTAAGGAAGACAGGTACAAACAACTTTCTTCTTAGGCTTTAGGAAATGTACATATACTGCCTTGATGTCAAAATTCTGACTGGATCACCAGCTGCCCACAATCTACATTTATCCAAAACGTCTAGAGTTTCAGAAAACATATTATGCTCACTCATATTATAGGATAAGATGAACCCAGCAAAAGACTTCAGCTAAAGTTAAATCTCTCTGGAGAGATGGCACTTTATGCCATATTATTTTTGAAGTCATTTCTTGATGGTAAGACTTACACATTCTGTAAGTCCTCTGCTGTCTGGATGCCCATACCAACTGACATGAGACATGAAAACATGCCTGCTTGTTTTGCAGAGTAAAAGAAGGGTTTCTTTTTTTTTTTTTTTTTTTTTTCAGATATCCTTGTCATGCCAAGAACATTGCTTGCCTGATCATTGTGGTAGGTTTTTTTTAAAATAATATTTCTTATTTCATTATGGCTGCAAAAATGAAATAGTAGGTAATGCCTGTTGGCTAAGAGAGAAACAACAGGGCAGGTACAATGTTGCACAAAATTTTCCTGAATTTAATAGGAATAATGCTCTTAGCCAAGATTTTCCATGCAAAAAAAATTTCATTACTTAATTATTATGATGCAGTTCAGTGCATTCTTTAATTTAAAATCTAAAACATAGGAACTTCAGCTCCTAAACAGTGTGGCAGTCTGACTACAGTTTATAGTACTCTTCCTAGAGTATCTGAAATATTTGTCAGGGGTTCCT
Source organism: Vanellus vanellus (assembly GCF_965231255.1). NCBI lineage: Eukaryota > Metazoa > Chordata > Aves > Charadriiformes > Charadriidae > Vanellus > Vanellus vanellus. Next base: position 141,887,651 of record NC_138905.1, on the reverse strand, counting down.
TTCTACGTAAATCTCCACTTAATTTAGTTGATTTTAAATGGATATGAGCAAGGCATATTTTTTCTAGAATTTCAGACCTTATTGAAGGATGAAAATTCCAATTCCTAGATACAGTTTTTTGTTGCACTGTTATCAAATGACTTGCATTTCTATCTAAACGTTCCCTTGTCCGCGGCTTCTTTGTCCCTCCTAATGTTAACCTCACATTGTCTCCTGCATAGTATTTCACATCAACATTTTACATAGGTATATATATAAAAAAAACAACGCACTAAGTGACCTTGAAATGTCCCAAGATTCTTTCACTAGCCCATTTTTTCAATGCAAAAAGATGCCTTAAACATTTCCCATTCTTGTCTCGATGAACTCAGATGAGGAGAGTAGCTACTCTTTTTCCAAACAAAAATACTTCTTTTTTGTCACTTAGGCCTATTTTCCTAATTACCAATGAATACTTATGAAAATATGTCATTTTTGAGCCTCAGTATTGCTGTGATAAACGTTTCTGCCCCTTGGCTGCCACTGGAAGCAGATGGTAGGCTGACAAGATATATTTAAGTTCTGAGAGCCTTGAAGGAAGTAAAAGCAGTAAAGGAAGGTAAGCTGAAGTGTGGTGAGTATAAATAATACCTTCATCAACATAATTGTAAAACTAGGCTTTGATCCTGGAAGAGAAACTTCTGACACAGGAATCTGTACTCGATATCATAATACATGGTGGTAATCAGTCAAAAAGTCTCCAGTGCATATCCTTTGCCAAAGACCCCAAATGGCCCATGCCTTACTCCTTCCTATGTCCTATGCTTACTCCTTCCTGAGACTAATGAACGGAGTGTGCTGGGTCAGACCAACAGTCCCTTCACCTGGGTATCCTTTCCTTGGCAATGGTCAAAAGTTGATGTTGAGGGAAAAGTGTAAGAACAGGGGAATAATTTATGTTTTTTTTTCCCAGTACTTGACCATCAGTTATTTTCATCTCTGCCACCTATGGTTTATGTACTTCTTAATATTGGTGGATTTTTTTTCCATGGGCCTGATAGAAACCACTGCAATCTGCTGTTGCAATCATACACCTCTTGGAAGACAACCTCTATCACTTCTTTTTAGGTCTGTTGTACAGACAATGAATAGTAAGTGTATGGGATCTGAAATTCTCTGTGAAGATGGCTAGCTGTCACTGTTGGCTACAAAGAGAAACCAGCTTTGGCTGGGTTTCAAGTATAGGTACTTCAATTAGTTATCTGAGGATGTGAATTTTGAAGCTGACATTTGCTCTTAGAAGACAGATTACCGCCAAGTGGTGTGTGGGCTGACAGGAGGCAGTCTACAAAAGAGATAGGAATAATGTTATTTGGTGTTATATAACAGTAAGATACATGTCCCAGAAAGGCTTTACCAAGAGATCAAAATATTTCTTGCAAGGATATGACTGGCAGCAATAAAAACCAGGTTCAAATTTGAAGTTGTCACTGCGAACAGACTGGCTCAAACCTGAAATCAGAAATCCTGAAAAATTAACCTAAACTTTCCAACATTCAATGAAGAGCTGCTTTGCTTTTTTCAGACACTATTCAATTAGCTTAAAAAAACAATATTTTCAGTAATGGGAGAAAAATCCAACAAGATAAATAAACAGGATAGCAAACAGTAACTAATTCCTCACATAATTATAAATTTGTAACATTTCACTCAAAGTTTAGAATTGTCAGTTCTTGCTTGGTAGCAAAGCCCAGTTTGAACCACAATTCTGTTATGGTATGAGTTCTTGCTTGGTAGCAAAGCCCAGTTTGAACCACAATTCGGTTATGGTATGAGTTACTTCTGCTCACTGTTCCTTATGCTTACTCCAGTCATGCCATTTCTTTAGCCATTCTTTGTTCTGCTCCTTCATGCTAACCATGCTAGGTAGCCCAGCAGAGACACAAAGAAATTTTTATTTTGTATCTGAGCAAATATGGGATTCTTCTGAATGCAAAATGAATCTGCTACCACATATAAAATTCTGGTTTTGATCAAATGAAACACATATAAGCAAGAGTCTTTATTTCTTTCTAAGTTCTCACCACTGAGTCTCAGCACTAAAGGCACTTTGAAGGTACATGGCCAGTTATTCCAAGAACACTTAGGCGCGGCTAGCAGACCAGATTCTGGAACAAAATTACAATTAGAATTTTTCCTCCATTTCATGATGGGACTCTTTTTTTGATAGCAATGCCTGTCAGTCATACTACAAAACAGAGCATAGAGAACCGACACTTCAAGACTATCTATCACTCCCCTTACCTTTCTTCTCTAGTCATGAACAGCATGCTCTGTGTTTTTGGGATTTCTCTTTGGAATCCTTGTTGGAGAGAGCAGAGGAACCCTGGAATTTGTGTTTTCATATTAGACCACAGCTATCAGGCCTACACAACAATACTCTGTTGCTATTTACTTGTTACTCTCTAGATCAGAACATAAACATGTTTATTTATTTATTTTTTATACAGTTTCAAAACTTCAAACATTTATGGTTAAGAAAAGAGGTTATTAATATTTGGGAAAAAAATTAAACATGTTCATTAATAGTTACTCTTAAGCTGAGTAAAAGTAGCAACCTATTTGCATCGCACTACATTACAATTGTTGCCTTAAATAAGGCAAAATCTAACCTGAGACCAAACATCTGCAGGTGAAATAATCAATGTAATTATCTGATAAAAATAGGGAAAGAAGCAGTTCCTTGATTTTCATATTGAAATGTTTTCTACCTAGATATATAACTGATAAGAGATATAAAAGAGCTAGAACGATTGATTTTTGCTTTTTGTCTGCTAAACATGAAATGAGGCAAATTTATTTTAATGAGAATTTTAATGAGAAGAAGATAAATTTTTCCAAGCATTTTATAGAAGATAAAAAGTAATACATTTAAAAAGATAAAAAGCTAATATATTTAAGGATATTTAACATGTGTATTACTTTTTATTACGTTAGTGTACATGTACATTTATATGCCAATTTTATGTTGCTTGCCAGCTTGAACAATAACCTAGAGACCTTGCTAAAAGCTGGAAGAAACCTGGGTTAGAGAACCTGTTCGATGGCTGCAATAGCTTCATTTCCTACAGAAGAAAAAATATTTTACATACTATTAATTAAGTTAAAAGGTCAAAAATTCTAAGACTACAGCAAAGATCAGTTGAAAAAGAAAGGTCACAAATGTGTAGCACCAGAGCACACATACGCATGTAAGACAAAAGTTTGTTTTATTCTAGTAAAATGACCTGAAAGTGCGGCCTCAGACAAGTCTATGCACCACAAAAGAGACTCCAGTTAGAACAAGCCTACTCCTGATCAAGGTGTAACATTCCATATGATTCTGAGTAGAACTCTCCACATACAGCTCCAGAATACCTCCTGTCAAACTCGCTTAGATGTGCATGTTTCATACTTCACTGCACAGTACAAGTATGATGTGGATTAATTTTCTAAGTGTGTGGAGGGGTAACCTTGTTCAAGGACAGAAAAACCTTGTTAGACAAGTTCTGCTGTTTGTTGTTGGAATTAGGGAGGTGGATTGAAAGGCATATGAAAGTCAAAATTTAGTTTTTACAGGGACCTGGATGCAACTGAACTAAAACCAACATTTCTTTGTTGATGGTTCTTACTTAAAAGTCACTTTATTTTATTTTCTTGTAGTCATTACATGATTCAGCCATTGAAAAACACCAATAAGCCATGACAGAGTTAGGAATATATTACAGAAAAAATATTGAGTGACAGAATGAATTGCTTTAACTGGTCAAAGTACTATTGAGTTAAACCTTGACAGTCTGGGAAAAATGTGTTGAGAAAGCAGCAAAGTTTTTGAGACTGGAGCAGAGCTACTTTGGCTAATAAAATTTTATGTGATTATAAATGTGCTCAGATTTTACATGTCAGGCAGTTTTTGTTGAGAATATTTTTTTATTGGAAAGGCTCAGTAAACAATCATGCAAATTTTTGTTTTGGACTGCAAAGTTGGACTGCATTAAAAACAGGAGCTAAAATAAGAACTAATGTTTAGAGCTACATACATGTCTAGTTGTCAGTTATGCTGGTAAGTTGCATTTTATTTTAATTCTAGTTTTAGGGTCAGAAGGCTACATGACCATCTACTTAAAACACTTTAAACCATCATTTATTAAAAGTATCTCTGCTATACAGTTGCTCAATTTTTCTAAGACTAAATAGCTTCCTCTGTGTGCATATACCTTCTGAATTATGTCTTTCCATCACTTGCGCCATACTCTCTGTATAGAAATTTTACCTTCATAAGAGAAAGTTTGCATTTGTTAGGTGTATTAAAACAGAAAAGACTTTTGCAGCTTCAGAGCCTCAGTGTATTCTTCTTTAAAATATCAGCCAGAATATTGCAAAATAAGCATGTGAAATATAATTAGGAGAATACTCCAAAGTTCTCCTCTGCTCGGTTGTCATGCTTGATTACCTTAAAGGAAAAATTGTCTGGATGGAAGGACTGGTTTCACTGAAGTCAACAGCAAACATCCTCCTGACAGGAATATGACCAAGATTTCCAGAGTGAACTGTACTGAGGTAAGATAGGATCTTTTTTTTATGCAGCCTTGACCCCCAAACTGCATCCTTTTGACTAGTCAACAAACCAAATCTAACAACTTTGAAAATCTCATCCATCACAACTGCAACACAAACCCGGCAAACTCATATAAACGTATTTAAGTGAATGTCTCCCAATGAAGACAGATCCAACCCCAAGGCAAAAAGGAATAAAAACCTGTCAGTGTTTAATAATGTCTAACTTTTAGGCCCACTCTCTAGCTTTGAAGCCTAGGCATCTCCAGTAGCCCTCACAAAAATTAGTCCTAGTTACATGAACTAGAGCCTGTTAAGGTAACGAACTGAAAATATTGAGGGATAAATGTCCCTCCCTTGCATCTCAGCACTTTATTGAGATCCAGAAAAGATCCTTTACACTCAGGGTTTATAGCTTGGAATTTCCCAAAATCTTTCTTTGAAAATGGAAACAGATGACGCCTAAGAATCTCCTACACTTTGTTATTAAAACACCTCATTATTAAAACACCTCTAGGTCTAAAGCACTAGATTTGAATGCAGTAAAAACATGTACACTTCCCTCCTTTGCCCAGATCTTAGCTTTCCCTTCACTGGATAGTACCAAAAACCACAAGCTGGAGCCCATTCAGAGTGCAGGGATGTTAATTCTACGTCCTTCCTTTGAAGCAATTCCACTGTGAAAAAAAGCACAAAATGTTGAATGTTGCAGAGATCAAGAGCATGTGCAAGATTGATTAGAGCAACAATTAGGGCATTTACCTGTCAAGGGAAATTCAAAGGTTCTGCTTTGTGGTTTCACACTTTTATCATTCAGCTGTCCAGTCTTTCAGAATTGGGGATAATAGGACAGGACTTGCTTAACCCAGGAGAAATTATAGCAATTTTACAGTCTCTAGCAAGTTAACATTAGTAATTTGTGAGCATAGCAAATGTTTATGAGATTAAATACATTGTTCGGTTAATGATCATTGTTGGCAGCAGACCCAGAATGGAGACTGCTTAATGGGTGTAGGTAACTCCTGCTGACCAACTCTGTGAAAGATATGTGGTGATGACAGCCCTCAAGTGAAAATAGACATCTGCATAATTTTTAGGACCTAAAATGCCTAATGGGGAATCACACCAGAGAGGATAATTCTCATAATTATAAACCTGTTATGTGAACTTTGAATAAGCAAACCTGAGAGACATAAAAGCCCTTATTAGGAAGATTCTGAAAATGTAGCAATGGCTATGGTTAAGTGTCTCTTTTTTTTTTTTTTTCCTTTTCTAGCAGGACCCATCTAATGATGTATTTTTTATAGGTTTTGCTAAGACACTTCACAGTGTAATTACAACTCTATGTTTCAGCATCACAATAATTGGCACCACTCTTAAACTAAGTGTCCTTTATGGTGTCCTAGATATCCTACTATTTAAAATGTCATACTAAGTCTTTTTCATAAAATCAGAATTGTAGAAACATAGAATCACAGAATGGGACCTTTAAAGATCTTCTAGTCCAATTCCACTGACATGGGCTGGGGCATCTTTGCCTAGACTGGATTGTTGAAAAGCCCCATCCAACCTGGCCTTGAACACTTCCAGGGATGGGGTATCCAGAACTTCTTTGGGCAATCTGTCACACTGTCTTATCACTCTCATTGTAAAAAATTTCTTCCTTATATCTACCCTCTTTTAGTTTAAAACCATTACCCCTTGTCCCATCCCTAGAGGGCCTGGCAAAAAGTCTCTCTCTGTCTTTCTTATAAGCCTCCTTTAAGTATTGAAAGGCTGTAATAGATCTCCCCGGAACCTTCTCTTCTCCAGGCTGAACAACCCCAACTCTCTTAGCCTGTCTTCAGAGGAAAGGAGTTCCAGCCATCTAATAATTTTTGTTACCCTACTCTGGACTTGCTCTAACAGGTTCACGACTTTCTTTGTACTGGGGATCCCAATCCTGGATGCAGTACTCCAGGTAGGGTCTCACAAGAGCAGAGAAAAGGGAGAGAATAACCTCCCTCAAACTGCTGGTCACACTCCTTTATATGCAGCCCAGGATACAACTGGCTTTCTGGGCTGCAAGCGCACATTGCTGTCTCATGTCAAAGTTCTTATCCACCAGCCTGTCTCTGCAGGGCTACTCTCAATCAATTCATGCCCCAGCCTGTATTGATATTGGCGATTGCCCCACCCAGGTGTCGGTCTTTGTACTTGGTCTTGTTGAACTTTATGAGCCCACTCCCGAAGCCTGCCAATGTCCCTCTGGATGGCATCCCATTCTTCAAGTGTATGAACTACAGCACTCAGGTTGGTGTCATCTGCAAACTTGCTGAGGGTGCCCTCAATCCCATTCTCTACGTCATTAATAAAGATACAGAACAGTACCAGTCCCAATACGGCTTCCTGTGGGATGTGACTTCTTACTCATCTTCATTTGGACACTGAGCTGTTGACTGAAACTCTTTGGATGCGGCTGTCCAGCCAATCCCTTATCTTTAACCTCTATTTCTCATAAAGGTTTTGAGTAACTTCAAAACCTGGGTATGGAGAGAGGGAAATCTAGGTCATCAAGGTTAATGAACCTCATTCAGTACTGGGGTGAGGAAGTAAAGCCAACTAATTTATACAATTAAATGTTTTGAATATTTTAACTGCAGAGAATGCAAAAGTATGTTTCCCTGAAAATATATTTCTAAATAGTCATATTATATATACACATAGTATGTATGATCACAAGAATGTATAGAGAGAGAGACAGAGACAGCGACACAGAGAAAGAATTGCATTTAACTGTTTTTTTGTATCATCACTTCTGTCTATTGATCAGGCCTGTGAAGAGTGGAAATAGATCATTGTCTACTTCACTGAATTGCTTTGTGAGAAGGTGAGGGTAAGGAAAATTAGGGACCCTCCTACCTTACTGTATCTGTCCAATTCAGGGAAAAACATATTACTTCTGAGGAAAGAACTTGAGTATTGAGCTCAAATATTGGGCTTAAATATTTGCAGAAAGTTATTGTGAAATTGAGATATATAGATGCAGCATTTTGAAAGCATGTGTGGGACTGCTTTGTGTCAACTTCATGATTCAAATGCATTTTTAAAGTTGAAGTGTTGTACATTTCCAGTATGCTTGTATGTATGCCTGCATTTTGTGTTTTGCACCTTTATGTATGACAGTCAAGATCTGATTTAACAGTGTCTTGAAGCTAGGATGAAAAATTCATGTTTAGGCTTTTAAGGATGAGTCTCGGTTTTCAAGAAACATTCGTTACACACAAAGAAGTAGGAGATGCTGGCTCCTCACACCAAATATGTAGGAATCTATGTAGCATTTATGTAAAGTAAATTTTAGAAAATTGCCCCTCTTAAAACTACAAAACGAGTTGTATACCGAAATCAGCCCCTCATCCTTAGATTCAACTGTTTAAAACCACTGAGCTAAGAAAATCAAAGCTAGGTAATGCCTGTATAAGGATGCTTGTGCACTGTGAAAAAGTTGTAATAATATGATCATATGCTATATTTAGATATATAGTCTGGATTTTCCTTCAGGACCTGTCAAGAAAGGAGTTCCATTTTGCCACTGGAAGACAAGTACACGTAAGATAAATGTGAAAATGTTCTGCAAGATCAGGACCTTAATTTGACATTTCTAGTACCTGTTATTTACAGAAAACTTAGCACTGAATGGCACTTATGTCCAAAATTTAGCTCCCACTCATTGCTGTTTGTTACTGTGACTGAGTAGCATGTCCATCAATTAGGTAGCAGGTTATCAAGCTGAGCATTCAGAAAATAAGAAACACATAATAGTGACCATCTGTCAAGAGACAGATTAACTGACTTGACATAGGAATTTTCCACAGAATCATTCGTTTGCTTTGACTAATGAGACCTTTTCTCTCTGCTTGCAATCACATTAGTCACTCAGTATGCTCTTTCTAAATTCAGCAACAAGCAAGAATCCTGCAATCAACAGTTTTCTTCACCACATAATGCTGACTTTTTAACATAGGAGATCTACTCTGCACATCCAAAGGAAAAGGAAAGGGAAAAATAGTATGTGATCATCTAAAGGGAGATCACGTAAAGGAAACCTCAATTCTGTCATATTTTAACAGATAGTAGTATCTTGACAGATTTTAACAAGGTGATGGCTGCAAATCTCTACTCTTATGTACTTTGCATGGGTAAACATGTCTTAATCTTCCTAAAAAGCGAGATGGAAAAACACAAATGTGATCAAATTGATACCCATTTTTAGGCACAGAACTTCGGAGATATGAATCACCTTTCACAGGTTCCTGTAGTCTCTCCCTCTCTCTCTTATCTAGGCAGATTGGGGAAGTTGGCTTCTAACTTAAGTGCCTTGTTTCAGTCCCTGACAAGAAAAATATTTTGATCCTGTATTTTGGTAATGTCATTTGCATACAGCCATTATAACGAATATGTCTTTCAATTGTCCATTTATGCTATTATTTCTGCTGTTCATGGGACAAAATGATATAGCTTCAGTATGCTGTAAATTGGTAACAATTTGCCCATAAGTATTGCTTTTCCTATATACAGTGCACATTGCAAGGTAATTCATAGACATTTTTTGATACTTTTCATTTTTCAAAAGCTGATACATCTGTACAGTCTCCTGTTACAGAACTGCTGAGACAGGATATAGCTAAAACTGAGACATCTAAATAATACAGTATGTTCAAGCACATACTTGTCTCCTGCAGAGCCCCACTAATCTTATTTGCCAAAAGCTTTCACACTCTTGTCCAAACAATGAGCACCATCTCAGAGCTTGATCTCACCAGGCAAAAATACAATGCGGAGAAGGAAAAGAAAAGCAGTCTGATAAGAAATGTAAGGATAGTAGGGAGTAAGAGGGAAGTTAGATAATGAGGTCTTGGTAAACCACGGCAAATATCCCATGGAAAAAAATCCGTTGCATTACAAGGAGGTAAATAATTCTTTTCTCTGAGCCTATATGATCCCAGAGAGAAACATTTGTTACCCCAGGTCTCATTGCATAGTCTCAGCCCAGATTATACTAAGACAAAGGTATCTGACTCTGAGAACACATGGAGACAAATGTAAGCATAAAATAATTTAGCTGGTAATACAGTCACTCCTTTCTTGCTTCCTTGTAACAAGTTACAGTTCACAGTAGAGCACATATAAACATAACTGAAGTTTTTCATTTTATTCTGAAATACTCTCTGCTATTAATTAACGGTCAGGGCAAACGCCCATTTTTGCTTCAGAGGTAAGATGGAGGAATCTCAGAGCGAGATTTACGCCTGATTGTGTTCGGGCTACATAAGTCTTGGAAGAGGTCCCTGCTTTCAGCCCTGGTGTTAAAAGAGTAGCAGCCTGTAGGTCTGGGGGCTAATAGCCGGAGGGATTGGGCTGTGTAGTCTCCTCCTGAAGTCCAGTCCTTTGCATGAAAGGGTTTATGTAACTAACTCACTAGAGAAACTCAGGCTTGACTAACTAGTGAGGGCCACAACTGGAAAGACTAAAGTGAGAGCCAGAGTCTGGGGGAGGCATAGAGATCCGACGGACCTAAAGCCTGAGCTCATACCTAAGGGCCCCGTGAATCTGTGGGTGTTGCGACCACAGAGAGCAAAGGCGTGCGCACATCTCAGTGGTGAGCCTCAGCCAGAGAGGAGCAGCAAGGCTGGGCTGTCTGTGTATTTGTGAGTGCTGTGGGGTTTTATGTGGTACTGGTAAAGGCACCTGTACTGGTCCACGTGGCTGGCTGTGTTAGTGTCCTCTGTGTATTGTGCGAGTTGTGTGTATTTACCTCTTGGAATTCATCTTCAGCATCAGTGCTGGCTGGGCTTGCAAAGGAGGGCGGCAGCAGCACACATCAGGCTGGCATAGGCAAGAGCTCGGGTCTGCGAGTATACCAGATTTGGTTCTCCTGGGCCAGGAAGGAGGAACCCATGGGGTCCTGAACAGCACTGGGTTCAGCTGCTACTTAACAAAGACAGCTGGTAAGGGTGCCAGGGTGCGAATGGGGTGCTGGTCTATAGGCTAGTAATTCCCACAGAGATGTCCATAGCATAAGAAGGAAGGTTATTTAGTCTCAGTAGTTTCTGGAAAATGTTGTATTTCCAAAAAAGGCACACTGAGCAATGACAGTTTTGAGGACTTCCTGTCATCACATCTATTCTGTTACCTGTCGAGGAAGGTTCTGATCTCAGATGCAATGGGTCTGCCAAAGTTTTTCTGCTTGTTCATTGTGGACAGCTTGTAAAAGGATCCCAAGGTAGACGAATTGTGGATGAAGCTGTGTGTTTTCCCTTTTCTTAAATGTTCTCATGAAGACTTTGAAACAGAAGAAGGCTGGTTGAAACAAAAGAATCAGTACGCACAAGAATGAATTCATGCAGCCAAATGATGAAACGCAGAAACACAGTTAACATTGGAAACAACCATTCCATTTGGATTTTTTATACCAGCTCTTCAATGAGCAGCTCCAAGATACTTCCTAAAGGTGAAGACTATCAACTAAAATCCATAACTTTAGTGGATACTAAAATCGCATATATAATAGATGTATTTTCTTACACCCCATTATAACTTCCTGATGATATCTTCCTATGACAGAGGTCCTAATAAATTTTTCTCTTTTGGTTTCATTGAAGCTTATGACTTCAATCAATGTATATAATCATAATCGGATTTTATTAAGTGTAACATTGTGTATTCAAAATTTAGCCTTTTGTTACACTTTATCAGACTTGACAGAAGGACACAGTTTAAAAGCTTGTCAATTTCTCTAGGAATATCAGCTGGTCCAATGAAAGATGGCACCTAATTCTAAAACTCACCAGGACTTTAGAACATCCATCTGTTACAGTCCTGCTAATGCTTTATATTTGGCCTTGAATTTCCTCATAATTGGGCATGCTTCTTACACCTTGACTTACGGCTTTGTGAGAATCTTAACATTCATCTAAAAGACAAAGTTTAGCCTTCATCAAAATGTTCCCCAAAAATGGATTTCAAAAAAGACACCTCACTAACAAACTGTGGAAGATGTCCTGAATTTTTCATTTCTGCTTTGTAGTGCTCCCTGTCTGAGGGCTACAACACACTTGCTCAAGTGCAATACTCAGGACCAAGGCACATATGGTTTAGTTCTGCCTTCAGTAAATCTCATAGCCTGCACATTCAAGTGTCTGTGGTAGGCTCCGAGTCATCCATTTTCCCTTTGGTAAATATGACTATTATTTTGCCTCTGCAGCAGAGAAATAATTATGTTTAGGCCTGGTAACTGTTGCCTGTGGACACCTTTGTTCACTGCCTTTAGAGTTTAGAGGCCAAGCGGCTGATTACATCTCAGGAGCACAAAAAAGCTCTTGTGGAAAGGCTTCATACAACTCCTGTGAGCTGCCTCTAGAAGACCATCATTTATCTTTATCTATGTTTAGGGAGGCTTTTCCAGGTGAACAGGAGCCAGTTCTACTTAAATTTGGAGCTGACTGGAAGTGGTGTGGATGCATTACTGCACAGCTGAACGTACTATCTTTTCAGCAGGATTTAGCACTACACCAAACACTATGGCAACTGCGTAGTATAAACATCCACCTGCCTGGACTAAGCAAGCATTTTGTAAAACAACCCAGGGATTCAGTTATTACAGATTTGTATACAAAGTCATTTCATGTTTATCTACTCATAAATATATTTCTATTGCTAATTTTTCACCTGCTTTTGGGAATTATATACACCAGTACAGTCAGTGGCCTAAGGTCCGTGGGTCTTGATTTCAATGCCTTCCCATGCCATATTTTTTTTATGTGATTTTTGTCAAGTCACTAACTTTAGGTTCCTCTAGAAAACAGAGAAAGTAATTTGATTCTGCTACTCAAGGAGGAAGAAAATTTAGTTTTGTGAAGGTTTCAGATACAATGAAGGAAATTTTTCTAATAGCTTAATAGACTTTTATAAACTTTCGTTGATATGCCTCTGAAAAATGTATATTTTAAGCTGCTGTCTTGGTTTGAGTGACACAGGACTAATTTCTCTTCTAATACTTGGGAAGACTGCACTTTTAGAAGACTCTCATGTTTGAATTTGTGAATATATTTACATTGTAGCCAGCTGTGGTGTGTGGGTTTCGAGGTCTTAGTGCTTTTGAGCTCGCCAGGTGCAGGGATGAGGAGGAGAGAGACCTGAGCACTTGACACAAGCTGGCCAACAGGATTCTTTCATACCATGAACATCACATTTACTATAAATTAGAAAGTTTCCGTGAAGTTCAGTAGCTTTCCCGTTATTGCTGCCATCCTGAGAACTTTGTGCCCCGATGTCGGACCCTTGAGGCCTTCCCTTCCTCCCGAAGCTGTAGTGCTGGCAGTGTCCAACATTTTCTGTCCACTGCTGGGAGCGCACAGCATCCTACTGACATAATTAGCTGAGTATAAACTTTGTATATTCTGTATTGGTTTCGGGATCAATATTGGTTCTTCAGTACTATTAATATTAATTGTCTAATCTTATTCTATTAAATCTTTTTATATTTGAGCCCCTGGGTTTCCTTGTTTTTTCCTAATTCCCCTTCCCGGGTGGGGAGGGGTTATTGGGGGATAGAATGATTGTCTAAATGACAATAAATTGTTATGAGTTTCTCAAACATTAAAGGCTGTCAAAAATAATGGAAAGGAGAGAAAACAAACTAATGTTAAACAAATCCATAGGAAAAAGCGAGCAATTGTTATAGTAAAGTGTATAAAGTTGTCTCGGCAGTGGACTCCATCCTCATATACAGGGACGAGCAGGCACATGGCCAAGGAAGGATGATGTGATACAAATGTGCGTGATGCATCGGACAGCAGGGAAGTGATGGGACGACAGAGGCTGAAATTCCTTAGGTCCTTTCACTCGGTACCGTACATGCAAACTTCCTCCTAGAGGGAAGTAGTGTATGGCAAAATGCTCATCTAATACAAATTTACTGCTTATTTGCTATTATATTGGTATCACTAAACATCATTGTATTGCACACGTCACTGCTATTTTTTTTTTAAAATTCAATTAATTCATTTTTTTTTCCCATAATGGTTGAGTGTACAATTCTCACTCTCTATTAGGTTGAAAGCATTCCTAGTTAATACATTCTCTACATTATTTGTAAATATATGAAAAATTCTCATATATGGAAATTATTTCTTAAAGATAATGCTTTAGCCCAGACACTCCTTGGAAGTACAACTTATTATTAATCAAAACTTACTGCTTTTTATTTCTTTTTGCTTCCATGAAAATGGTAGAATCCAGCTTTTTTGTACAGTTACAGAGAAGAGTTAGATGCAGTATCTTGCTAAATTGAATATAATTGGTGCACATCTTCTGTCCTTTTAAGACTCTCAGAAGAACACTGTACCTGTCAGACACAGTCTGTGATTTGTGAACTAGGCTAATTTTATTTCTCATTAATGGATTTTCTTTGGTTGTTAATTTAAATTCCGTAATTACTATCTTCATTTTTTCTTTTCTCAGGGAAAAATAATATTAAAACAATATCTTGGCAATTTCCTAAGACAAGTTTTCTCTCCTCTTCTTTGATTTGTGGCAAATAAGGTGATACTTTTTTCACCTACTCCTTTGAACAATGTCTTTTTGCCACTTCAGGTCCATTTTCTCCCTTTTGTCTCTTCTCCTTTTGCTCTGTGTTTTATTCTCTATCTGTGCACTCCTGCTAAGACTTCTTCATCTTTGTTACTAGGTCATCCATCACAGCTGCCAGCTATTCCACCTTTTTTTGGCAGCCAGCCTCCATCTCCTCCTTCTATTATTAGATACTTTTACTTTCTCAAGTGCCAGGCAGTCTCCACATCCAATAGCTAATGTACTCAGTAGAAGAAAACATTATTATGGATTAGATTATTTTCCCACAAAACAAAATAAGCATTCTAAACCCCAGAAATTCCTGTTTATTCCCTTAGTTGGATTTCTGCCATAATATGTTTTTTTAAAAAATAAGTAAGTAATAATTACAGTATATTTTTAAGAAAATATCAAATCATAAGAACAGAGAAAACGGCACCTATACAGGTATAGATGTCTTTGGACAAACAGTTACTTGCGTTCCCACAGGCAGAATAGTAATTTCCTTTGTCATCCACCCAAATCTTGTCATTAGATGCTGTATCCCAAATCAATCTCTTCAATACAATTAATAGAATAAAGTTATTTTAAAACAAAAAAAAAAAAAAGGGAGGGCTTTTTTTTGGCAGCCAGACACTCAAATTCAAAGCTCGAAGTGTCATGATTTGAAAATGTAACACCATTCAGAAGCTGCTCTAACTCAGAGTCTGCCTTGCAGCCAGTGGCTACCTGACAGTTATCATTGCACCATCGGTTAAAACTCTACTTTTACCAACTCTCCTTCCCTCAAAAAAACCCTCTAACATCAGAAACATTTCCATTAACTTTACATCCCTTTGGCTGTCAGCCTCAAGAAACTGGCATCTCTTACAAAGTGTATCCTACCCAGCAAATGAAATACGCGCTTTATCATCTGTTAGCAGACCTTAAGACCTTTACTACTTTTCCATATACATTAGGGGAAAAAAGGAAAAAAAAAAAAAAAAAGTCCTTCAGAGAAATTCACGTTGGATGAATATTTTGTTCTGCAAATAAAGAGGGGTAAATAAAGGGATATGAACTGTTGCTCTAAGACTCTAAGAGAAAAACATTGTGAAGCTCTGCTAAGTTATACGCTCTATTTGGTCACTCAGGTAATCTAAGAAAATAAGTGTCAGTGATCTTTATTGCCATAATTTACATATTTTCAAAATTTCGCCTCTAGCTTCACGTAACTTATTATAATCAGTATTCATCTTGCATTGTTCAGGGTTCTGCTGCTTAAACTGAGATGAAAATTGCCTTGAAAATTCTGCAAGTTTTTGTTTTTGTCCACTGGTGGAAGATCAGGGAACATATAACTGCTTTGCTAATATTAAGTGTTTTGCTTCAGATTTATGAGCTATTTAACTGCATCCATGTGTTCATTAACTTTATTAATGTTTTTCAAAGAGCAAACATGAAAAGAAAAACTGCCAAGAGTATTGCCAATATTGCTTACTTTTTTCAAAGTTAACCTGTTTTTGTGAAAATGTTATTTTTCATTATTCTTTTATGAATTTAGGGAGCTCCAGGAATATATTATCCTATCAAACTTTGGGAAATAATATTTTTCTTTCAGGTTGGCTTGACGTAGGTTTGCTTATACCAAGAAATAAAAAGTAATGTGTGTCCTCTCAAATATAACTGCATTAACCTTAAATATGAGGAAAGCTCAAAATGGAAACAAATCTAAGAAAAAATTAAGTTCCTGATAGCAAGGTTGGAAAGTCCATGGCAAAGCAAACATCTAAGGAGTGTGCAACATACCTGAAACAAGCCTCTCCCAAGTCTTATTTAAGCTTTCTCTAGGACATTTTTCTCAGTCCTGAATAGCTCAAAAATAGCAGTTGCCTATGGTGTTGTCTTTAGACATCTGACGAGTTTTTAGTCTATCTTATCTCACTCTGTCCTGCTTTAACGTTGTTGTGATGTCACTGTATGCAAATAAATCTTCAGAAAAATTCCTGGAGATATCTGTTTGTCTTCTAACCTCAGTAATACATGTAGAGGTTGCTTCATAAAACCGTAGAGTCATAGAATCATAAAATCATAGAATGGTTTGGGTTGGAAAGGACCTCAAAGATCACCTAGTTCCAACCCCCTGGCTATGGGCAGGGACACCTTCCACTAGACCAGGTTACTCAAAGCCCCGACCAACCTGGCCTTGAACACTTTGAGAGATGTGTTCATCATGTTACTTTGATTATCTCTGCTACTTACGAGAATCCAGGTTAAAACACAGTTTCAAGTCCATCCAGAATTGCACAAAGATTCCTCAATACGTTAATATTGAAATATGTTCAATATTTCTCAGCTCAGATTTGCCATGCAGCTTAAGCAATCTATTGATTTAACATATTATCTGACTTTTTCCTTCCTGCATTATATGGTTTGCATTGAGAAGGGTTCCCTAGTCTCCTAAAAATTCCCAAACTATTCTCATTAAAAATATCAGTGAGATAAAACATCTGATAATATTACAATTTATATAATTGTAAATAAAATGGTAAATCACGGATAATATTACAATGTTATGCTATCTTGCTGAGATTACTTGAAAGACCTCTTTGCAATATAACAATAATATTGTCAATTGATTTAGGATTTGGAGCATTCTTTTGGTTCACATTTTTTTCAGCTTTATAGGTTCAGCCTGCCACAGAATGCTGCAAGAGCATAGAGGTTCAGAGTCTGTCATTTCTGAGGTATTTTAAATTTTCAGTGTCTGGGGACCTGTGCAAGTTTAGCCTGATAAGAACTAAAAGATAGCCTTCTATCACTCTTTTCAGTGAAATTAGCTTTGGGGTTGAAAACAAGTTGGACACCTCTTTAAAACAAAACTGCCTGTGCACTGTCATTGTAGCTATTAGAATATATTCTGATGACCTTTCATTAATATTAATCTGGCAAAGGCAAAGTTGAATTGTATGAATAGTAATAGAAAACAATTGCAAGGCACCCCAGCGGACTGGTAAAAATTAAACGTGCATGAAGCATTCCTCCAGATACCACGTATTTCTTGTATATAACAACCCTCTACCAAGGTATCCCAGGTCCAGTGAAAAGAAATCAATGATTCAGGAAAATTGTAAGCTGGTATTCAGAACAATGAGCATTGCTTCTCTCACTTCTCTCTGTGGACAGAAAAATGCTGATTCAGGCACTGCAACACCTTTGTACTGAATCCACGCAGAGCACCGATGCATGGGCTGACGAAGTTCTGACGAGACAGGAGAAAGAAGATGACACCTACGAAATCAAGGAAGACCTTCATTGTAGTGTGTGTGTATACAGTGTGTGTAAATATGTGGCTATATGTGTATGTGTGCATATCATTTGTGGAAATGAAGGTCCATTTTCTTTGTTTGTGGCACTCTACTGTGGGGTCTGTAATGGAAGATTTTTTAGGATGCTCTCACAGAAGCCAATAAATGGTTTGGGGTTTAGTTTGATGTAATATCCATACATACAACATCATTTAAACTCTGGCAGTTTGTTAACTTTCCCTTAAGAGTCATGTGAAAATGTTTTCCTTCTCTCTGCCTCATACATGTTTGGCATTACAACATAATGTATAGCTTTGTTATTTAAAGTTTTACTACAGCAGTGTAAATCTCCTTGTTAGCAAGTACATGAAGCTGCTGGATTGTCTCATTCAAGAATTCTTTAAGCAACAACTTTCATGTTAAACTAGGAGCTTAAGGCTATAAAAGACTTGTACAGTTCTGTGGCACAGATAAATTAACATTGCCACTGTCCTTGGTCCTTCTCTGAGACCTCTCCCTGTGCCATTTTTATGGAGGTCTAAATTGCTCACATATTTTGCTTCTTTTTACTGTATGTTTTTAAAGTAAATTTCAGTCTCTGTGAAAGCAGCCAGATTAGAACATTTGGACTTTTTTTCTTATATATATATATATATATATATATATATATAAATCTGGTAAGTAATAAGAGGAAATAAAATTCTTGCATCTGACCTACTGCCATGATTTGCCCTGATGATGAGACCCTCTGAAGGATGAAAGCAAATTATTCTTCAGTCCCATTCTGTGTTCTTTTCCTTTTGTGCTGAGAAAGCCAACCTAGTTGTTAACAAATGCAAACCATTACCGTATTTTCTTTTATTTTTTATTCATTTTCTGATGTGGAAAATTGGGCCACTGGAAGCTAGACTGTGATCAATGCATTTCAACATGAAGCATGAAACAGCCTTCTGAAAGTAATCTCTTATTTAATAGTTTGAGATTAGTAGTGGAAAGCTGATGTCTAATTTTAGAAATCTGACCACTACCCCTGAAGCAGTCATGAAATCCCTGATTTTAAACATAAAAACATTCCCAGATATACAGATTGTTAAGAAGTAGTCTAAGCCTATGTGACACAGCCTTTGAACGCTAATGCCGTGTTTCTGACCACGATTTAGAACACAGTTATGTTGATAATGTGTCACTACTTCTTAAAAGAGGCAGCTGGTGAAAGGACTTTTTTTTTTTCTCAACTTGTAAGCTCTATTCTTGTCCTTCACTGAAAAATTAGATAAGAATTAATTAAACATGATTAAATCCCACTGCCAGATAGTCTGTTGCCAGTTGCTTACCCATTCTCCAGATGTGAGGCGGAGTGGATGTTTCTCTCAGATCAGACTGACAAAGCCTGCAGAGATAATTTTTTTGGAAGAAGTCTGCATTTCTTTGCAGGGATACATTTGCTAGAATCATCGGAGGACCTGGCTGTGAAGCAGATGGTCTTCAATCTCTCCTATTCTCTTTCCAGGGCACATTTCAGCTTTTGCTCTTTTGTGGTAGGGCTTTTGTTTACTACAGGAGAGGAGGAGCTCCCTGGCTCAAGGAGCGTAAAGCAGTTACCCTAACAACCTGTGGTCCAGGGATCACAGAAGGCTAGAGTCACTGGTTTAGGATGGCACCTCCCAGGCCTGTGTTTCTAGTTATATAAATAAGAACTCTCTTCTGAGCTCTGTGAAGATTCTAAAACTTTGTGTAGATGCTGAGGTGTTATGTGCTCAGAGAAACCATCAGTGTTCTGGCCTTCATTGATTTCCATTTTTATGGACTATTTTATCATCTTTTTATTAGAAAGAGATTTCAATGTTGCCCTTTCATATCTCGTACCCTGAGGACAGCAAGATGAAAATATCCAATGTTATCCTTTCTCCTTAATAACAGAAACTGGATATTTTGTTTGTAAGCGGGAAACAATCTCAGCCCCAGGTTTCATTTTGCTGTGCAACAGAAAATATGGTTTGATATGTAATAGAAAGCACATTTATTTTTACTGTTTTCCCCTGAAATGATAAAATATATGATTTGATTGTTTGGGAGGTTTTGAACAGGTGACAGTCTTAATCTGGATTTTAAGGTATGTAACTGAGATCTCCAGTGTTTAGAAAGATTAAAAGAAAGAAAAATGTATTGAAATGTAGATTGCATGTGGTTGGCTAGAAATTATTTGCTTTCACCTCCTGAAGCGATTTATAATTTAAGGTTGCTATAATTCACTTTATTCAGTAACAATGGGTGTTAGTGGTGTGTTCTTTTCTAATGCCCAAAGTAAGAAGTGTACCTTTCAGTGCAAAATGACTTACCAATATGAATTATTTTCTGTAAGTGGTATCAGCTCTAAGAAAATATGCAAGCCAACTTGACCTATAGACAATAGCTTATACAACAGAAATACTAAATACTGTAGGGGAAGAAAGGCCTGTTATTACTCATTGCAAGCAAGCAGGATTTAGTTGTGCATTTGTTGTCCTCAAGGCTAGCTGTAGGACACTTACAAACTGTCTCCACAGTGTCTATGAAAAACCTTGTCTTAATCATCAATTTTGCTCTGTGGATATACAGACCTACCAGGACTTTTGCATGGCAACTTGCACACTTAATCATTTCTATCCCATCTCATCTGCCTGTGCATCAAATTACCTTTCCAAGGTGCCTTAGAGCTGCAGCTCTATCTGCTTCGTGGTGACCCACCGAGTCAGGTGTCTCCATGTCATATGAAAGCAGTGGGATTTGGACAGGTAATTTCAGTGCTCTACCCAGCTATGGCTGCACAGAAATCCTTTTAAGCAGTCCAGTTTAAGCTCTTGAATAACACACCATGAATTTCTGACCAAATAGTACATGTCACTCTGCTAATACCATCTAAGCAACAAGTGAAAAATCTGTCATTGATAACTTACTCCCTCTTTCCCTTAAATATCCATAGTAAATTGAGTGACTCTGGTTTTTAGGCCTTTTTTGTTTGTTTGTTTTAAGGATGAAAAATGTAGGGTTTTTAAGATATTTTAAGTTAATAAACATTTAGAAAGCATTACAGTGTAGAACAACATTAAAGAGCATACCCCCAACTACTGTAAAATGTTTCAAGTTCCTCTTCCTGCCTGAAACTTTCATGAACATCTAGGAGAGAAGTGGAGGCGAGAGACAATGGAAGTACTATTGAAAACATTTAAAATTCAATCAAAGATGACACTAGATTACATTCCTGAGACAAGTATTCTGTTGTGTGAACATAAGCATAAATATTTTGCAAGTATTAGCGATCTTTGGGCTTGCAAAATGCACTTTCCTTTATGGCCTCTGCATAATAGCATGTTTCCACAGATGGGTCTTACCTGTAGACAGCAGCATACCTGAGGAATCAATGTAGTTAAGAAAGAAAAACACAAAAATAAAACAGACTATACTAGTGATATACTAAACAAGTATATTTTCAGGACTTAGCTCTTAGCTGGCTAAAAGAAAAGCTCTATTTGCCATAAAGCCAACAATATTATGATAAGATCTTTGTTCAATTCAAGTTATAACCAGCTGTTGAACGCCACTGTCATTAAATTCTCTCATTCTCACTTGTGTAACTTCATTGAATAAAATAGTGTCATGTGGACATATTTTCTATCCACAGACTCTAAATGTATGAGTAGAAAATAAAACATCTCAGTGCATTTGAGGAAAAATCTAGGCTATAGGATCTTTATTGTCTGCTGATTCTTAATGTAGTACTTACAGCCTGAAATCTTGGGATTTCTTTCTGTTTAACTACACTCACTTCATTTTATTTAAATTCATTTATCCACAAGATCTTTTCAAAATTACATGGTGACCTCCAAAGACAAAAAGTCTGAAGGCTAAAGCTATACTAAATCCATGGAAGAAATAGAAAAAGAAAAGTGTTATTTTATATTTTAAAGGAAAAAGAATTCTGACCACAATAGGCTAAAGTTTTTCAGGCATGTTAATGCATTCAGGCGATGAAGATATAGTTGGTAGTGATGTCTCAGTACAAAAGATCATTTTAATGGTAGATATTATCATGATGTTTGAGATTTTCTACATTTGCATTGATCTTTAAACAGTTCTTCTACTTTTCATATCAGTAAAGATAAATTTAACATCTACCTTATCTGTTGATCTTTATGTGTTAGTTTCTTTTTGTCTGATAAAATGTTATAATCTGACCAATGTTCCAGTGATTGAAAGTTACTGATGTTAAAGTACTTTTTACTATGGTCTCTGAATTTAGTAGTTTATAACATGCTGTTCATTATCACTTCACTACTGCTAAACTGCATGAGACAGACTTTTTATTGCTTGTTGTATTGACAAAAATGCACTACGGATGCCTTATATTTTAATGGTGTTTTAATGATGGTTATAATAGTTAACATGCCATGAATTTATGTCCAACACAGATTGCCTCAGCAGTATAATTAATAAGCACACAAATATACTTGGTATAGAGATTTTCAGACTCCCATAGGAGAACCCTGACCATTCTGTGATTCTATGAATGGTCACTTACAAATTGCAGCATGCTAAACCAGGACTTCCTTGTTTCTGCTTGTCCTACATGGAACAGAGTGTATATGATAAACTTGAGTCAGTTTCAGTTCCAGTTCACTTTCTCCTTATCTTAGTTTATCAAGCCTCCTCAGCATGCTGTTCACCATAGAGTCATTTTTAAAGAAAAAAATACAGGCTGGATGGAGAATGGATTGAGAGCAGGCTGGATGGAGAATGGATTGAGAGCAGGCTGGATTGAGAGACTTGGGGGTGTTGGTGGATGAGAAGCCTGGTATGTCCCAGCAACATGTATTTGCAGCCCAGAAAGCCAACAGCATCCTGGGCTGCATCAGAAGAAGCGTGGCCAGCAGGTTGAGTGAGGTGATTCTGCCCCTCTACTCCACTCTTGTGAGACACCACCTGGAGTACTGCATCCAGCTCTGGAGTCCTTGGCACAAGAAGGACATGGACCTGTTGGAGTGATTCCAGAGGAGGGCCACGCAGATGATCAGAGGGCTGGAGTACCTCTCCTATGAGGACAGGCTGAGACAGTTGGGGTTGTTCAGCCTGGAGAAGAGAAGGCTCTGGGGACACCTTATAGCAGCTTCCAGAATCGGAAGTGGGCCTACAAGAAAGTTAGAGAGGGACTTATTACAAGGGCATGTAATGATAGGATAAGAGGTAATGGCTTCAAACTAGAATAAAGGGAGATTTAGATTAGATATTAGGAAGAAATTCTTTACTGTGAGGGTGGTGAGACACTGGAACAGGTTGCACAGGGAAGTTGTGGATGCCCCATCCCTAGAGGTGTTCAAGGCCAGGCTGGATGGGGCTTTGAGTAACCTGGTCTTATGGGAGGTGTCCCTGGCCATGGCAGTGGGCTTGGAACTCGATGATCTTCAAGGTCCCTTCAACCTAAACCGTTCTATGATTCTATGCAATGTACAAAAGCAGACCCGTGCCTTCTCCATGAGACTTTTTGCAAAACTGGCATATAAGACTTCTACAAAGTCCAGTGTATTGCAGCACAGTTTCTTTTGCAGGCTACACACAGAGACCAGCTTTGGTCCCACGTTAAGAGATTGGACCACCTGACCCCCAGAGGTCCTGCACCATTCTTGGGGTCTGTGCAATACCAGAACACTAATGAGTAAGTGCTCACATGAGTGTGAGAAGGAATTAAATTCATATTACTACAGATTTTTTATTTGAGTCGTGAACTTCGATTAATGCTTTTCTATGGCTGGGGCGTCTGTAAGATCTTCTCTCCATGCGAGCTCACTGAGTTGTTCAACAACATGAGAATTTCCAGTGTAATGTCTCCCTCAGAGCAAGCAGAGGAGATGTGTTTCCGCAGCGTGACTGCCTATTTCACTAGATGTTTCTCAGTGCAATTTCTGATGCGAAGCTTCTGTTGAATGTATTTGGATGTTATGAATTTAAACAGTTGGCCTACCCAAAGATGCATCAACTTCCTCACTCTTCCCTTGAAATGCCAACATCTCCTGACCACCTATACCTCATTCTTTTGGGAAGCCTGAATAAAAATTAAATAAGATAAACTATTCAAAAGTATCTCCAATAAATTAGTCTTAAAACAGATAATAGTGCCATCTACATTGATTTTCATTGCCTACTGTACCTCATGCCTAGGAGTACGAACTTGAAAACTTTCAATTTCTAAGGATTGCCTTATTAACTAGCAAGGAGCTGTCAATGGAGTAGAATAGTTTATGTTTTGTTATAGCTCTAATAAATTGTCAATTTGAATGAATTCAGGGCAGGAGAAAAGATCCTTTTATTTTGTTTAGCATTTAATTAACTGTTTTTGTTTGGTTCTCGTTTTGTGTTTTAATTTTCCATAATTATAGAATCATAGAATGGTTTAGGTTGGAAGAGATCTTGAAGATCAACTAGTTCCACCCCCCCTGCCACAGGCAGGGACACCTCCCACTAGACCAGGTTTCTTAAAGCCCCATCCAGCCTGGCCTTGAACACCTCCAGGGTGTTTAAGAGCACTTAGCTGTCAGGATGACAGGTGGTTATGGAATCCAGAAAATTAAATAATTAAACCAGTCACTTGGGCTTATCTGTGCATCCCTGGGGTATCTGGCCTCAGAAAGTACTCCCTTCTCCAGCACAAAGAGCTTGGAAAGATGAAGTAGTCCAGAACAGGCACGGTGTACATTGTTTCTCAGAGCTACTGTTTCACACTAGCTGCGAAATCTGCTTTATACTTATCCAAAGTTTGAGGCTTTTCTTTAAAATAACAAGTGGGCAAGTAACTTAAGAATAGAATGAAAATGAAAGACAGGATTCTCACATAGTCTAGGTTTTTGACCTGTAGTATTTCTTCATTTTCTTCAAAACGGGGTTGTCCAACCTCACCAAGTCAGGGGCTTTTTATTATACAGGAAGGAAGAAGAGAACTTTTTTTTTTCTAAGGACTTCATTTTAGTGGAGGGGAAGAATTACTCTTCTTTCAATACAGCTTCTGAAATGGAAACATAAACATTGGCCAGGGACTTTTAAGACTGAAAAAATCTATTTCAACAACTCCTTAGAGCTTATTGAATTGGAATAGTCTCAGTGAAATGTTTTCAGTTTGATGAATGATAAAGACCGTAGCTCAGAATTGGTTTTGGTACATTCTACTGGTACTGACACTGTTCTTATCAGATGGGTGTTCTTTTTATTCCAAGTTTTTGTAAGACAGGAAAAATTTTAGTACTAGGTACACTAGGCGTAAGTTAGTGTAATTGTAGACTAAGTAGACTATATTGAAGAAAAATGTGTTTTCTCCATCCATATGCTCCTACAGGTATTTGCATTCATATTAGGGTGACATTTATGGAGACTGGGACTCTGTTGTGTTACATAGCACAAGCGTACATATTTAGAAACACCATTTTATAAGACAAGAAGAAACCATTGACAGTACATTAATACAGTATTACAGGAAATTACTTCTTTTGCTTCTGACAGGGCCACCTCAGCAGAAGTGTATCAGAAAGAACAGATATGAACAAGCGTACAACCTTTCTGGAATCTGACCAAATCAAAGTATATATCACCATCTCCCTGCAGATCGAACTCATCTGTTACCCTTCTGCTTCCATAACACGGTACCTGCTGTTGGAATGTATTTCATCCTGATTCAGTTCCTTTCCATCTATCATCTTTGCTCAGATTTCCCTGCAAGGAGACTCACTGCATTTTAGTCATGCCATCTGTGGCAAAGCCTCTATCTGCAACATGGTCAAGTATACTGTTGTGAATCATGCAGCAGTCATCCTAGGCTACGTTTTGGTTTGCTAAGCTTTTACGAAAAATCTTGTAAACTGTTTCCATGGCAGTTTTTTTCCTGGATGCCATCTGTGCTCTGTAGTCCCTCTAGAAAGAGATCCTTGAGAGTCTTGAATGTCTACGTTGCTAAAAGAATACATTTGTTCTGATACAGTTTCATGGAAATAACCTCAGAGGAAATTTAACAGTTGGTGGAAAGCCACTGCCTGCGTCCATGGCTTTTGTTAAGGGTGACTTTGATAATTTTGGTTTCCTAATGAATATAGCACAAGGCACCTGTGCTAGAGGGTGTGCTTGCGATAGTACAGCAGAATGAAGTGAGAACAGAAATTCAGGTTCGACACTGTTCATGTTGCTGCTGGTAGCTGTGTGTGACAGATGGCTATTTCTGGACATCTGTGTAATGATTCTGAGGGTGGGGTTTTTTTGTTTCTTTCTGAACTTTTTTGCACCAGCTGTATAAGTTTTATCTGTGTTTCTAGTCAAACAGCTTGCCAAGGGAACATGGAGGATCTGCTCAGACAACCTCATTTATAGACAGGCTGGGCAGAATTAGAGCCCTTCAAAGCTGATCTGAAACTACTGCTGGAACATCCAAAACTGAAGATGCCACTTTCAATAGAGGGATGACGAAAAGGGGCTGACTGAGGTATCGTCTGCATTGCCTTTGGTACACAGTCTCAAACTCAAGCTTGATTTTGGAGAGAGAGATGGCTACAGCAAGCTCTGCCAACAGAGGCACGGGCTGTGCAGGAGTCTTTCCTTTGACCCATCAAAATGCTCCCCTGCCTAAGTCCCCTCCTGGGCACCCTGTTCCTTTGCTTCATACTTGGTCCAGGTTCAGAGGTAGATGAGCAGTGCGGGTGGTCAGTGGTCAGCTCCAAGCTAGTGTCATAGAGTAGACGTAGCCTTGCAGGCTGTACAGGGCATAAGAGGGAAATAATAATTGTTTAATGAACTACATTGGTCAGATATTATATTACTGATTTTAAAACTAGCCAATGGGGCAGAGACGTGAGTTAATAAAAATTATTGAATGCCTCTGACTGAGGAATCTGAAGGCTGTGTGATATAGAAAGCAAGAGGTGGACAGAAGTTTACAGCCATGCTGGAAGGATACCTGTTCATTTTGTCTTTGGTTTTCCAGGTCATCTTTATTTGTGTCTGTGTTAGATGGCAGGATATTTATGTTTATCCAGTTAAAATTCTTACTTTATCTCTTTGAGGCAGGTTGAATTGAATCACACTTCAGAGTTAATTTCAGGTGTAAAGTAATTAATAAGAAAATTCTTCAGTTGCAGAAGGAAGATAAAGGCAGTAAGTCTAAGACAAATGCAACAGTAAATTCACATATAATGTGTTGCTACTGTAGTTTTCAGGTAAAGATGAAGCCTACAGAATACAAAATTGATTTATATAGTACCATTTCAGGCTGCAGATGATCCACACATAAAATCTCATTAGTATAAACATGTGACAGAGAGGTATATTAACTCCTAGGTTTTTACTGGTAACGTTTCTGCACTGAGACAATGAGCAAATGATAGTCAAAAGCAGGTTTACTGGACAGATTCATATGAAATAGATTTCGTCAGAAACATTCTTTCACCAGTAGAATAAATCATTCCACTAGCAAATGCTCACTCACATTTATTATGTACAAATTGTTATGTCAAAATGCTTTGCACCAAGCATTAATCTACATCTTCTTGTTAATAAAAATTCTTCTCCACAGATATGATACTACAGATTGTGAGGAACATCAGTCAGTAGTGATGGTTTACAAATCAGATCTAGTCGGGCAAAGCCATTTAGCAGTGTGTGTCTCATTCCATGGCATGTAAAATCACCTGCATGCAACACTTGAGCTGCACACAGTTCAGTTTGCCAAGGGTGATGAAAAAATTACAGTAACGTATACAACACATGCTTATCGCATCACAGTAATGCTCAGTACCCTCATGTTAAACTTCATGGAAGTCAATAAGGCATAACAGTGAAGAAGTGAGCTGACATAATTGAAGCACAAATAACTGGAAAAACTTCCTGCCTGTGTTCTGGCAGGTTGTGGAATATTTTCCAACCCAGCAAATAACCTCATTAATGCATTTAAAGGTAGGTTGACCAAAGTCCCAGTTAATGTACAATTGAGAAAACTTCAGAAATGGCTTAATTAGATTATATAGTTCCTTTCTATTTCAAACTTCTACAGTTTTAGGATATAAAGTAAAATTACTGATCTTTTAGTAAAGCATTTCAAACATGCATAGCTGCATTTTCCACTATGCAAAACAAATCTTAAGTACTGGTACATTCCAGTTTAGCTCACTAATTCAGGAACACTTTAATATTAGGAAGGATTCCACTGCCCATCAGTGAAAGGGAAATCCTGTAAATTTTTCCCAGTGTTAGGAAAAGAAATGGATTGCAAATTCTTTTTTTTTTCTCTTCTGTAATTCCATAAATGCCCATAAATACTTTCTGGCATGACTCCAGGGAGTTTCCAACATATAGGAGAAAACCTTCAAATAATAATTGGACACGGCTTCACAATAATGAGCCAATAAAGCATATTTGGGATGGTAATATTTATTTGTTATTGTTTTCAATTCATAATGTGGCAGTAGTTCGCTACATAACACAATGTTCATTTTGCTACTGGTCTCTTTTGTTGTGAGTGTAGGTGTGTAATGGTCTGTGGCTTCCTATAAGCCGATAATTTGAAAGAATATCATTCTGCCACATATAAGGATTTTTAGACATTGGAGCGTGACGATTCCTTTCATTCCAGTCTCTTCTGGGCTTTCCTAGTTACACAATCATTACTTATGAAGGACTGTATACATGGGGTTTTGTGTCTTCCTGTTTCTACTGATAATTTGGGTTCATATTTGAGACTCTCTCTCTGCATTGAGCCTTTCACCAAACTGGACTTTCAAAGCAGCAAATACATATATCCACTCATTAGAATTTTGTTCATTACAGGTTTTGACTTAATCCAATAGACTTTTGGGAAGGGATTCAACATGCAGTTTAGGCCGTTGATATTTAAGTACTTACAACACAGCGTGCGAGTCAGCTACTTAAGCCTGAATACCAAGTGTTTTTTTAAGATCATGTAAGGTATCCCATCTGGCCTATAGATACCAAAACAGAAAGCATAAGTCTCCTGTAGGTCCTATGCTGCATCTGCCAGACTGTGCAGGCTTCTTGGTTGGCCCTAGACACTTATGTTCCAGTCTAAATGCCCATATGTCAGCTAGAAGCTCCCATCATGCCCAGGAGAGAACTGGTAAATACAGTCATTGGATTATAGAACGTTATTTAACTCATCCTCCTGTAGATGCTCATATTTCAACTGCATCACTCTCTTGAGTCTGTTGGATTCAGTTGGGCACAGATGTTACCAGAAAGTAGCATTATTTTGCTTTACTTTATACTAGGGCAGCAAATTTGCAACCCCTGTTTATCTTCATATTTTCAAATGGGAAATTTTCATCAGATGTACCTGATCTCTTGACTTGACATTGGTTTTATTGTCTGTTTGTTGCAAACTAATAAGCTGTATTCTAAATCTTAGACAGAATTGCTTTTCCACCTCTGATTTGAATCCAGTTAAGACATTGTTTTCTTTTATACGTCTTTTGGAAACACCCTATCCATGCTTTATTAGCCCAGATAGCTGGATTTGCATGTTTTTACCAGCTTTGTGTTTTTTGCAAATTTTCTAGATTAAATTGATTCTGGTTTTTCTATCCTGTGATCTGAGTTTCTTATTCTGGGACACTGATTTGTAGTTTCAAAATGTGTAGTAGTAAGCAATGTGTTTTAATGTCTTGCAGATGTTTCTGGTTTAAGTTGGAATGTTTCCCTTTTAATTTACGGCAGGTTTAATTAAAGTTCTTTCCTTTGGTCTGATCTTTATAAAGTTAGTGATGCTAGGGTACTGCTTGAGCTCCTGTGCCATGTTTCAGGGACTACTTAAAAATGTGTCTTTCCATCTATGGAATATTGGGTTTACGTTTTACAGCTAGTTGCCATTGATGATTTTAGAGCTAATGGCTGCTGATAACTCTAGTTTCTTTTTATCACCCTTAGCTTTGTTTCTTTAATATGTGTTTGTACAGCTAGAGAATTTATTTATGTTTCAGGTGTTTTTCTTCTGACCTTGAAAAGTCAATAAACAGTGTTTTCTAGTTAGAGTACAGAAACCTCACTTCAGGCTTCTCTTCCAATATTTTTTCTTTTTTATTTCTGCTTTAAGAGATGACATATTTGACCATATATTGCTACTTAATTGCTTTTTTTACTTTTATATTTGCTTTCTTTTTACTTGTTAGCCATTGCTAGTGATTTAAGATGATATATAAGCATTCATAAAGAAAACCAGCCAGCCGTTCACTTCCCCACATTCTTCATGCCCTTCTCAATACATGCAAGCATATCCAGTGTAATGACAAATAAACCGTTTGAAATGGTGGGCAGGGCTCAGTTATGTTCGTTTTTCTGCTCCATTACTCAACTGGGAAAAGCAACAAACAGGTATTTATTTACTTCCTGAGTTGTTCTTGGTATTGGGGTTTACTCAACGCCTCCAACAAGATGGAATCAAATCCATTTCCATGCTGTAGAGCCCACTGTACAACAATAAACTTGGGCTGCCTGGAAGCAATTTGTTAACCTCTAAAGTTCGTATTTCATTTGTCAACAGTAGCAGCATTTGATTTTTGCACTCTAAGGAAAAAAAGGGAGGGGAGAAGCGAAAGGGATTTTTGAAGAGAAAGTGGGGATGATGCAAAATGATCATGGAGAAAACAGCCCTTTCTTGCCCTTGCACATTTCCAGGCTATATTTAACAATTTTATGTAGTAATTCTACTTGTAGAAGTTTAGAGACAACCTGCCTTATGGGATCATATAGTTCAGGAGTTTATGGTGATTGATTGAATAAAATAGGGATGCTAGGTCCATGGTGTGCAGTGTGGCATAACTCCAGAAGAGCAGGCTGAGGGGCAGGATGCAATACAGTGGCTGGGCAATAAGCCAATCCACAACATCATTGTAATTGCAGATGAAATAATAATTATTTGTGATAGCTTGCTAATCAGTGAAAGCATGGAAAAGGCTGCTGACAAGCGCCATCAAGGTAATTAAGGTGAAGCATTGAATTTGCATAAATTTACACTTTGATCATTGTTCACAAGATACCCTCTCTCGAAATAGACCTGGCTGGTTTCAAGATGAGCACTAAATCAAAGCAAAGGAGTGCAATAACTG
Organism: Vanellus vanellus; assembly: GCF_965231255.1. Taxonomy (NCBI): domain Eukaryota; kingdom Metazoa; phylum Chordata; class Aves; order Charadriiformes; family Charadriidae; genus Vanellus; species Vanellus vanellus. The sequence continues at coordinate 141,857,059 of NC_138905.1, read as the reverse complement.
CACAGCATCAATAACGCTTACAAAATACAGATGCACCTTACATAGGCAATTATCTAAAGAATCTATTGTCCTTAATCAAAGGATGATACTCAAGTTACTTTTTCAAATTACCAAATAGTTCTAGTTAGCATATGCCTTTCTAGTTGTAGCTCTTTAATGAACACAGAAAAAATCCTTAACATGAGATCTTTGGAAAATACAACACTTGATTATGCACCTTACTAAAAAAAAAAAAACACAACCTGGTAAATGAGGAATGCTGAAACTGAAGGTATCATTCCCTATATTATTTTGACATACATGTGCAAGCTGTCTTGGAAGCACGCCTTTAATCAGTCTCTTTAGGAGCTGCAAATATGATACTCTCATGATCTCAGGCTCTAAGGTACCACCTCTGACAGAAGGCTAAGCTGTAGTTCTTCAGGTCTCTGTGCTTGCTTCCTGAGTATCAGCTGCCAGGGTAATACTGGCGCTCAGCCCTGAAGCCATAGCTCCATAGTCTGCCTTAGCTCCAGTGCTGAGATTCTTTTCCCTCTGGGAAACAGCAATGGGAGCTCTTGACAGTGCAGCCTCCTAAAGGAAAGAACAGTTTGTGTAAAACAAAGGACTTTGTGCTCTCAAAGCAAGCATGCAAACAACAAAAATCTGAACTGTACATATCTATTCAGTCTTCCCTAAGGTTTATTGCTTCCTGGAAAAATTCTACCGAGACTTCTGGAGTCCCTCTCTCTGTCAACCTTTCTCTCCAGGTAGTTTCTGACAACTCATTCCCCACTCTTGTTTTTACTATGATTTTTTAAAGCTCTTTACTCTTCTTTTCCAGATTTAGTGGGATCATCTCATTAGAAATAGTGATAGGTTTTAAATTAACGATACGGTCAATCATAATTTCTGAGTATTCTAATTTCTATTATATTGCTGTTTGCTCTGATTTTGACTAACATCATCCTACAGGAAACTCCTTTGCCTCCCTTGCTGAACATGTAATATTCATGCTCCTAAGTATTTAATTGTCAATATATCATAATGTAAAACTTCCATATATGTCATTTGGGTAACTGCATATACACATGAAATAATAATTTATTTGCTAAATAATTTTAGCCACCCATTCTGGGAATTTTTTCTCTTGCCTCTTTGTGTTCTCACTTCATTCTCCATCTACAGCAATGCTGCATAACATTAAGACTCAAGGCTACTATAATTGTAATTTGCTGTTAGTTTTTTTAGACTTTATTTATTTATTGCCTTTTATTTTATTCCCGTCTTATGTATGTTTGTTCACTAGGGAGGTTGAAAATCATGCTGTCATATTCAAGCTTTTTTATTTAGCCATGCAAATTCTTTCACCTAGATAAAAAAAATCAGTAAAAAGAAGAAAATGTATTTGTTGAGTACAGTATGTTCTTGGCATGTTTTTATATTCTACTTATTTAGAAAGATGATCTCTTAAAGTTGTCGCTCTGACACAGACATGCAGCATGTAGAGTATGCTTTTATAGTATGGCAATAAACACATCCACTGAGATACCAGAGATTTTCTAAGACAGATCTCTTGGCATGCTTCATTTGTATTCCATGCAATCTTCATGCACCAATGTAATTACTTGCTTAAGAGTGAATCTCATCATTGTTTATGCAAGCATTCCACGCACAAGTCTCCTGCTGATGTACATACTATATATGACTTAAAAATGTAATCTGTTCTGTCATTATTTTTCTCCTGTTTATTAAGAAATAAATCAAGCTACTTTACGGAATCCTAGAGAATTAGGACAGGAGATACATACCAAATGCTGAAGCTGCCTTCCTTATTATAAATCTGATGTTCTTATCACGTAAATGTTACTCTTAAGTCACTTCTCAGCTGAAACTAAAAAGTTTTGTAGAAATTTGGTAGCACTAGAACCCTTTTGGAAGTTCTGGTTTGAGAACCTGGCCCCAGTAAACCAGTACCAAATGCATACTGATTTCAGTGTGGCCAAGGTTTCACCCATGGTATTCTGAGGTTTTTCTTAAAAATTCATTTGGCTTTTTGAACTCAGGATATCTTGGTCTTGTTTTGCTACTGGAACAAGATGTGACAAGGAAAAGAATAGAAGATAGTATAAAATATACATAACAATAGTATGCATATTTTTCAGAGAGATTTTTTTAATGAGGGATTAGTTACAGAGGAACTTTAGGGATTAATTAACCAATACCTAATTAAAGCAGGGTTCTAAAATAGATTATGTATAACTCTGAAGGAGGAAAGTTGGATTTTTTTTTTAGCTAACCAATAACATCAAAAAGAATGGGGAAAAAACAGGAAATTATGAGAAAAGCAAGAGAAGGAGGTTGCTGTCTTTGTCTGTAATGGACAGAAGTCTTAATTTGGATAGCCCATTTATTAACCTGTATTCACAGACTGTATTCTGAAAAGTCATCTGTTTGAGCAGTAAGGCTTCCTGTAATACAGGCTGAATAAAGAGCAAGGGTGTCTTGCTAAGTTCCTACCTACTGCTCTCTACTGTGGATATGACTCATGGAGAAGGGGGAAGCACTGATACTGAAGTCTACTCTAATTAATTGCCCTTGATTATATTTTTTTTCTCTTAGCTGTATTATCCCCATTCTTGTATCATTCATTCTGCCCTGATGTTTTTACTGCATCTTCATTATATATACACTTTGCTCTGGTGGCTTTCTTAAAGTAGCCTTGAACACAGTCACTTAGAGTTTCACTATACACAAAACAAGATGTTTTCCTACATCCAATTGTATTTTGATTTTTTTTTTTTCAAAACGTGTGTTTTTCATTTGAAAAACAGCTTCAACAGAAATTCTAAGTCCAGACTATAATGTGGGTTTCTTCTTACTTTTTTTTTTCTCCTTCCACCAATTTTAAGGCTAAACTGAGCCTTAATGAACTTGTATTTGAAGCTCCTATATAATATCCACTATAAAATTTCACCTTGCAATACCTTCATTGAATCCAATAATTTTTGGATGAATAAGTACAGATTTTACAAAGATAGTCTTAGCTCAAAAACTTTTATGAAGGTGTCTCCAGCACTTCGTCAGGGAAGTTTTTCAAAAGGTTAATCACTGTTTTAATACGTCTCTCTTCTCTTTTGAATTTGTCTACCTTCAATTTTAGCCCTTGAAATTTTTAATGCTTTTGGAAAGTCATGATCAGATGGTTCTGCAGCATGGCCAAACACTAAATCTTTGTCAAGGTCATTGCTTCTTTCCAAGATGTAGTTCCCATTCAATAATCTTTTTTCCCTCCATATTTATGTCTTTTCATCTGACTCTAGGAAAAATGGTAGCTGACAGAGCCCATTATTCCTCTTTGAGCGTGACCCGCTTAAAAATGGTTTGGCTCAGTTTAAAAATGACCCCAGTTATTATCTATCACTTCACCAGTCCTTGGTTGTCTATAAACCTTGATAAAGAATTGTTTATATTTTCTTCACATGTCTGATGGAGACATTGAGTTGGATTGAGGATAAATTCTTGAGCCTATATATTCATTCTGTGAATGCCTGTTAATGATTACATTTTGATATCCATCAGTTATCACTTTGCCATCTATTGACTAGGTACTGCATCGATTTTGAATAGTGCTAATTCCTTTAATAAGAATGGTGTGTGGTAAAACTCAGTTAAGCCGACTACATCAATTTTCTAACAAAGTTTAAAGCTCAACGAAAACCCCAATTCTTTTCATCAGAATTTACAACAGTATTTCTCTGATTGTGTAGAACAATCACAGGCTCAAGGGTACTGTTTGCACTGAAACAGTAACCAATGCCAGCAAAAGCTACCATGATCGTGCCAGTGTCTAATATGTAATGTGTTATAGCATTCTGGGATCAAACACACTGCGTAACTTTGCCTGATTAAATATGAGAGGAATGTGTTCAACCATGAGAATATATTCCATATGATTCTATATGATATAGAAACATCTATATGATATAGAAACTTATATCTATATGATATAGAAACTATTCTATATGATTCTATATGATATAGAAACATAGAATCATAGAATCGTTATGGCTGGAAAAGACCTTTAAGATCATCAAATCCAACTGTTATGTGTAATATAACCTGTAGTTCAAAAATAATGCCAGGTTGTGTTCTGTATATATGCTGTTGTTAAATTTCACAAATAGAAATGAAGTGGCTGTCACTCCAGGAACCCTGGTGATCTTTTGTTACTGTTATTTCAGAAAACTTGGCATTTTTAAAAATTTTCTTCCCAGCAGTGCTTTCTGTTAGTGGCACGTATTTCATGGGCATGACTTTCTGCAGAGCTGTATCTGAAAGTTAAAGACACATCATTTTCTATTTAAAGATCCTTAAATAAAAGTGACTTTAAAACAGGTTTTGGGTGAAGGTTTTGTTTATTTATTTACTTATTATTTTTCTCATTTAGAATTCTGAGTTAGAAATAGCATTGAGTTTTTCTCCATAGATCAAATGGTTCATATTTAGCACATATCAGTGATAACCATAGTTGTTACCTATACAGCTCAAAAATGTCTCTTTCCTCTCACACCAAATGCAATGGCAGAATTATTGGTACACTCCAACCATGAATTAACTAAACATGTGATCCTGTTTCCCCTGCCATAAAGGTGGACTTTAGAAATATACTGAAGTACGTTTCAAAGGCAGCGTCAGTACTTGTCTTTGACAGGAACCTTTAAATCTATATGTACATGACAATATAATCAGTAAAACTGATTGAAATCTTACTGATTGAACTGGTTGAAAATTACCAGAAAAGTTGTTTTTCAGTGATATAGAGCAACTAAAAATTTTAAAACTATGAAATAGTTCATAAGTATGTATAGATTACATTTCTTTTAATCTGGGATTTGTTTTTCAAAAATCTTATTAATAAGGATAAAATGTGTTGCTCTTTTTCTATTATTATTTTTCTTAAACTATTTTATAATTAAATAAAAATTCAAAACAAAGCCAAAATTACCATTACAGATTCACTGGAAAAAACACAATTACAACTGTCAGCATACAACAGAATGAGGTATTTCCACAAAACTAGGAAAACTATCCTCTCTCAGTTCTCTGAATGTTTACTGGGGGTATATATGTATTTTATGACAGTGATTTCTCAACCCACCATTTAGACGAGCTTTGTTGTCCCAATTTACTAGAGAAATTTAGGGAAATTCTCAAAACTAAAGTTAACTTTTAGGAAATGTTAAATTTCAAACTCCAAGACTTCTAGGTAGGAAAATAATATTCTTTCCCTCACTCACTCTGGTTAACCATAGTAATCACAACGCTAACTCTGTGTTTGGTTTTGATTTCCATGCTCTGGGGCCGAACTGGTCTAACTGGGCTTCACACCCTTTGATGAACCACATCATAGGCAGAAAACTCACTCCTATCTACAGCCTGTGGTGGGCAGTCAGCACTCCCACAGCTCAGTGAAGATCTCCAAAGGCACCTCCTTCACCACAGTGCTTGTGTAATGAGCCTTAGGTTAATGTGTATAGTATAAGTGACACAGTTAAACGTTGAAAGTCGATTGGAACAAATGGAGAGGGAAGGCCAAACCTGGCCAAACCTTTCCACAGTGTGGAAAGGCACATAATTGAATAGACTAGGAAAACGGTGGCTTTATATTGTCTTTAATAAAAAAGGTCAGGGAAAACCAGTGATTTGCTATATATGTATCTGAACAATAGCCAGGGGTTAAATGGGTAACTGTGGTAATGCTGCAATCAACAGGAAACAGGTCCTTTTCCTAGAACAGTAGTTCAAGCAACTGTAAAGCTATTTCTAATTTTAAAATTGATGTCAGTCAAACACATCTAAAAATTCATAAATGATAAGGTGAAAGAAACTTTTTTGACATGTGGAGCAAATACTTGCATTCACCTTCCATGGATTTCTGTAGAGAGATCTGTCACTTCCAGTCTTTGAGTCATATGAGTTGGGACTGTGTGGTTTTGCTTCTGTTCTAGGAGAAAATACCACCTCTAAGATGATCAGTGAAGCAGATTTTTATTTAAGTACAAAACATTTATGGTCTATAAACTAGCAAAGTACCTTTAAATTACCAACTTGAATAAGTACTTTGTAGAACCAAAGTCCTAGTATTAACTGGTGTTTTTAACACAATGGAGATGAATAGCTAGTAAAATATTAGAGCTATTTACCTATATCATTTTCCGTTTAGAGTATCATTGCTATTGGTAATTTGAAGGAGCTTAAAGGGAGTGAGAGAAAGAAATGGATAAAATGCAAATGATGGGAAGGATAATAGACTAATGTACAGAAAATACTCAGAAGGACAGAAAATTATGGATTTGAATATTTTTTTTTCCTCTGGAAGGACATCCAGTACCCATTTTAACAAGTGAACTAGTTTTGGTATAAATCCCAAAACCTAAAAAAAAAACCCACACAAAAACCCCCAAAATATTGCAAGGGTTAGATATGAATACTGCAATGGGTTAATGAGACAATATGAGTGTAAAAGACTTATTTATATATAAAAGAGTCAATGTCAGGAAAATATGACTGAAATGACAATGATACAGAAGAGATAAAGTAGGCATATTTAAAGTGTGATGAGATGTCATATTTCTAGCTGATATGGGGTGGAAACTACAGATAGATAAAGATTTTTGAAACATTATGAGGAGGACTGAGAGGCCACAGATGTGCTTTGCACTTCTCCACCAGCCAGGTGGAAGGAGTGGGTGGAACTGAGGTACACAGAACATTAATTTCCAAGTTGTTAATTTTAGTATAGATGTTTTGTAGCCATTGCACAAAAGGCATCATTAAAAAGCAATTAATGTTAACACAGTGTTTTGTTTACAGTAATAAGATTGCTACATACTGAACAACAATTGGATAATTATACCGGTTGTGATTATTGGTTGCACAGATGGGAGGGTTTAAAAGCAAATTAGCTGATCAAATTCAGTTATTGAATTTTAATTCACTTTGGGATATTTTTCTTTGTTGTCTGAAAAAAATAATCCTTGTTATTCAGTTTACTGTAGGAAAGTAGGAGATTTTATAACTTGTTAGCATTGGAGGGTGGAGAGCGGTTGATTTAAAATCTTCAGTCAGTGAGACTTTCTTGTGTTTCAGCTTACTTAGCCTAATATACACAATTGCTAGTAAGATTAGCAACGTTTGCTGTAACAAACACTTCAGTGGCTGAAGTAAAAAAAAGCACAGACTCACACAGAATCACAAAATGGCTGAGTTTAGAAGGTGCCTCTGGAGGTCATCTTGCCTAATCCTGCTGCTCAAGCAGGGTCACCTAGAGCACGATGCCCAGGGACATCTCAAGATGGCTTTTTGAATATTTCCAAGGAGGGAGACTTGCCCTCCCTGCCTCTGGACTCTCTGGCAACCTGTGCCAGTCCTTGGTAAAGCTGTCAGTAAAAAAGCATTTCCTGATGTTCAGAGGGAACTTTCCATGTTTAAGTTTGTGCCCATTTCCTCTGGTTCTGTCACTGGACACCATTGAAAAGAGCCTGAATCTACCCTCCCTTCAAGTATCTGTACACATTGCTAATGCTCTCTGTGAGAAACGCGCTCACTGTATTGAATTTTAGTCCGGGGCAAATTCGGTGGAGCAAAGAATATTTATTGCAGCACTGGGAGTTACACAGGGGATTTCTCCTCCTGTGTCTCATTTTTCCCTTTACAACCGCTTGTTTTTATTTCGTATTCCTTATAATTATTCATGTTTCTTCTTGGAACATAGTTTGCATAATCAATGAGGTTTTGGAACGCGACCCACCCCCAAATACATAATCAATGAGTTCTGGGAATGCAACATGCCCCCCTCCCAGGCGGTATGCTTCCTCAGGGGTCTTCCTGATAGTCCATGGAGGGAGGGCCAAAGTCTTTATCACCATGTCCTTCTTGTGGCTTCTTCATTCTTTACACTTCTGTGGTTATCTTAGCTAACTACACCACCCTTTGTTCTGCAAATTTTCAGTAGTTCTAACTGTTGCTTTCGTCTGATATCCTATTTAACACTATCACTTTTCCAAACGCATAGCAAGCACACACCCATCTTAGCTGAAGCCATAGCGAGCACACATTCATTTTAGCTGAAGCAAAATTTTTGCCAAATTACTTATTACACTCTCCCTCAGCCTTCTCTTCTGCAGGCTGAACAGTCCCAGCTCTCTCAGCTTTTCCTCATATGTGAGATGCTCCAGTCCCTTAATCATTCTTGTTGCCCATTTGCCACCTTTGCAGTGAAGGCACCTTGCTGGCTTATATCCAGGACTGCCAGGTCCTTTTCTGCAGAGCTGCTTTCCAGATGGACAGACCCCAGCATACATTAGTGCCTAGGATTGTTCCTCCCCAAGTGCAAGATTTTACACTTTTCCTTATTGATTCCTTATGGCCCATTTTGAGGGGAACAAGGTTCCTTACGGCCCCTTTCTACAGCTGTTGAGGTCCCTCTTGTCACAGTTGGGGCTGGACTGGCCACTGGGGTGAGCAACAGATATTCTCCCATACCTCTCTTTTCAAGGAGAGCAGGGGGAGAGAGACACTTCTGGATGGTTGTACAACCCTCTGGCATATCAGCCACTCCTCCCAGTTTGGTGTCACCTGCAAACTTCCTGAGGGTGTACTCCACCCCATCAACCAGATCATTAATGAAGACTGAACAGGACTGGACCCAGTATTGACTCTTGGAACACACTGCTAGTCACTGGCGTCCAACTTTGTGCCACTGATCACCACACTCTGGGCTCAGCCATTCAGCCAATTTTCAATCTATGTCACTGACTGCTCATCCAGGCTCTACATCAATAGCTTCTCTATGAGAATCTTATAGGGCAGAGTGTCAAAGGCGCAACTGCAGTCCAAGTAGACAACATACACTGCTCTTGCCTGTTTACCAGGCCAGTCACTTCGTCAAAGTTTATCAAGTTGGTCAAGCATGACTTCCCCTTGGTGAAGCCATGCTGACTACTCCAGACGATTTGCTTATCCTTAACGTGCCTGAAAATGGTTTCCAGGATTAGCTGCTCCGTCACTTTCCCAGGGATCAAAGTGAGGCTGACCAGCCCGTAGTTCCCTGGGTCCTCCTTGCCGTTCTTAAAGATAGTAGTGACATTTGCTTTCTCCAGTCTTCTGGCACTTCTCACAGTCTCCACGATGGGACAAAGATTGTGGAAACTGGCCTCACAATGACATCTGCCAGCTCCCTCAGCACTTGTGGGTTCATCCTGTCAGGGCCCATGGGCTTATTTATGTCCAGTTTGCTTACGTAATTCCTGACCTGATCCTTTTCCACCAAGAGTACATCTTCTCTCCTCCAACCTTTTCCTCCAGTCTCTGGGACCTTGCATTCCTGAAGGCTGGAGTTGCTAGTAAAGGATAAGGCAAAGAAGGCATCCAGTACCTCAGCCTTTTCCATGTCCTCTGTAACCAGGTCCACTATCACATTAAGCAATGGGACCACATTTTCCCTAGTCTTCCTTTTGTCTCCCATGTACTTATAGAAGTCCTTCTTACTGTCCTTCATGTCCCTGGCCAGATTCAATTTCATTTGGACTTCAGCTTTCCTGGCTTCATCCTTGGATGCTTGGACAGTGTTTCTGTATTCTTCTCGAGTTACTTGTCCTTACTTCTATCCCTGGTATGCTTCCTTTTTGTGCTTGAGTATGCCTAGGAGCAACTTGTTCATCCACACAGGCCTCCAGACATTTTGGCCTGACCTAGTATTTATTGGGGTGGAGCTGTCTTGAGCTTGGAGGAGGTGATCCTTGAATATTAACTAGCTTTCTTGGGCTCCTCTTCCCTTCAGGACCTTATCCTATGGGACTGTTCCAAGCAGAACTTAAAAGAAACCAAAGTCAACTGTCCTGAAGTCTTGGGTTGTGAGCTTGTTTTTCACCCTGCTCCCTGACCTCAGGATCTTGAACTCCACCATGACATAGTCACTGAAGCCAAGGCTACCTTTGACCTTCACATGCCCAGTGGGCCTGTTGTTGCTAGCGAGTATGAGGTCCGGCACAGCAGTTCTTCTCATTAGCTCTTCTGTCCCTTTGAGGAAGAAGTTATCACCAATGCAGGAACCTCTTAGATTACCTATGCCCTGCTGTGTTGTCTCTCCAGCAGATATCAGGGTGGTTGAAGTCCCTCACGAGGACCAGAGCCTGCAAATGTGAGGTTTTTTGTATCTGTTCCATATGACCATGAGAACAGTCCATATGATCTAGAGATGCTCCATATGACCTAGAGAATTTCCCTAGCTTTGGTACTCTCCATCCCATGTAGTTCCTTCTGCTATGCTCCCATGCAGTAAAACTCTCATGAGTGCTTTAAAGTTTATCCCTCCCATTGGAAGGGAGGACTGTGGTTTTGTTTATAGGAAGAGGCATCTAAATAGCCCAAAGAGTTTTCAATAATTCTGCTAATACAATCATGTATGTATAGCTACAAAAAAAAAAAAAATATGCAGTTATACTTCTTGTAAAAAGAAAACTTCCTGAAAGAAAAACTTTCTTGGCTGGTACATTTTCTGGATTGTGTGTCTTTTACTCTCTGTGAAGATGTCTCATTAATTTTCCCTTGTTATGGCTGTCTAGTAGAATTATCTGCTTTCCAACCTTGTTTACAGACCTCAGATTAGGTCATATTCCCCATTGTGCCAAACGCTCTGCAGAATACAAATAAAATTCCTGGATCTTACAAACCAGGAAGTCTAACAGGTAAGAACGTATATTATTCTAAAAGCAATAATGGTCAAGAGTGTTACTGATTCCCCTCAGCTTTTCATTTCTGTATCATTTTAGTACTGCAAAAATATAACATCTTTAAGAGAGTTGTCATACCAAAATTGCTTATATCTAGACCTGGTTTGTGTCTTTATCATGACTTTCTGAAATAAGAGTTTTGTGAAATAGGAGAATTAGATAATAAATTAGACAAAAGAATGCTTATTGTCATTAGTACTAGACCAATATATTTTAGACATAAAACAAAACTGGTAATTTAGGTAGAATAAATACAAATCTATATTGTAGCTAGCAATAACAAATGCACACATTTTTGGTTTTATGTATCACACTAAGTGATTAATATTTCATAAGTTTATTGGACTGCCAAGCTGAAAGACCTAAGTGTCACAAATACGCCCAGTAGTGATCAGACAATTAAGGCAACTTATGTTTTAACAATTAAACATTATCTATGTGTTTCTAACTATATTCATTAATGAGGAAGACTTAAGTATGTGTTTTTAATTCCATAAATCATCCATTAATATTTTCAGTAGCAAATAAATGGCTTAGAATGACTGATACCAGAGCAACTCTTAGTCGTCCAACAGGGAAGAAAACAAACCAGCCAACCAAACAAAAGAAAAACCCTCAAAATCTACCATAAAACAAAAGGAAAAAAAAAAGAAAAAAAAAAAACCACAAGGTTTTACTTACACAAAGTATCAGGCTTTGGAGTAACTTTCCATAATGTCATGGAACAATTGTTTCTCTAAAATCTAGATGAGTTTTTGTCTGTTTTCTGTCTCTGCAAAATGGTCTTCTGAACAAAAAACTGTAAGCAGTATCATAATGTATGAAAAAGCCATGTTTTCCCCTACATGAAACCCTTTCAAAACAATGTGGTGTTACACAAATACTCTAGGAAAAGATGGTATTCAGGAAAAGACAAAATTCTCTTAGCTATTACTCAAGTTGTCTGTTAATGAATGTTTCATTTACACTATTGCATCATAGGTGTTCCCTGTAGAAAGCCACCAAAGCCCAGTTTTCATGGATCATGAGCTTTACAGAACAGTTAGCTAATGTCTGTTCTGACCATACCAGCAACCCCAGCTGGAGAGTCGAGGTGAGATAGTTTATGGGCTGATTAAAAGTAAAAAAATGAGAGCGTTTGTTCAGTGCAAGATACTCAGCTACAAGCATATCTGTCATTGCCACTGTGCAACTGTCCCAAGCCTCAGCTCCAAACGGCAGGTTAGGTAGACCAAATTAGAGCTCCAAAAGACAGAGGAGGTCTTTCTTTGCTCTGAAACTTTCTTTACAATAAATGTGAGATGAATAACAGTGGTGACAGCAAACATTAGAAACACTTTCTGTGTAGCATACAATGTGTGTGGGAAGAAATGGCAGAGACTACTTCCAGCCAGGTCCTGTGTTTTGGGAGACATAAGCCAGTTTCTCTTTCATCTTTGGCTCATCCATTTGCTTCCCACATTGGCAAGGAGCAGAACTGGACTTAAATGCCCAAAATCTGAATACTGGGATAATGAATATAAAAATCAGCTACATATCCTCTAACCCTAATTTCTTCATTACACTGGCAGTGATGTTCTCACAGCTTTGAGATCCCTGTGCTCTTGCAGAGGAAGCTGTGTGGATCCTCTAGCCTCTGGGTCTCATTAGCTGTCTGAGTGCAGCTACTTTCAGAAACTACCATTCAAACACCACTGAAATTAACTCTCGATGCTTTAATTGGTGAAGGTTTTATACTATTACAAGGCTAGGAAGTAGTTGAACAAAGATTTTGTGGACTTCTGCCAGACACATAAAAGCCTAAGTCCAAGACTTAGGCAAACTTTACCTTTCCTACATTCTAAATCAAGATCAAAAAAAACAGACATGACACTCAGAAGGTGCCTCTCCCTGGAAACGTTTCTAATCAGCTGAAAGTTCCTTGAAAACCTGTCATTTGGCTTCTGCATGTTTCCTTCTACAGTTCCTGGCTGCCCACATGCACTGAAATGTGAAGGGGTGACACTTTACTTGATGTCCTACTTTCCATACTGGCAGCCAGGCATGGTAATAGTAAGTGTGGTTTCCTCTGACTTTAAAATGCTAAGTCCAGAACTGAAGATTGAGACTCAGCTCACTCTCACATGGACTAGTGGTTAGAGCAATAGCCCAAGGCTTCTTAAGCCATACTCTCAGTTGATGTTGCCATGTGGTGATTGAAATAAATATGTTTCTGACACTGAGCAGTGCCTTAAGAATTGTAGCTAGCACATTGTCGTTTAAATTTCATAAGACCCTCTAGAAACAGATGAATAATTTTGCACTCATTTTTCCAGGATGAAAGCCTATATATATGTAGCTTACAACTAGCCTACAGAAGAATGGGAAGCGAAGTGGCTGCTGTTCAGGTTGGTTGATTTCTGACAGACAAGGAGTAGAACAGGAAACCTCTGTCAAACCTCTGTTGGTCTACAATCAAAGTATATTTGAATAATACCACCATGAATCCCCAGAATACAAAATAATGCCATTATTAAAATGTGCCGTCTAACAGCAATTGCTAGTAATATAAAATTAAATTCGTTTCTTCTTTTGTTTTCCAAATTTTTCTCGTTCAGGTAAAAAGGAAAAAAATAAAACTATGATGGTGCACAATAAAATTTCAGGCAGCTTGAGAGCTAGCAGCTAGCCAGACACATTGAAACACAGAGCAGTAACAGGCATTTATATTTAATCGATCCTATTGAGCCAAGAACAATATTTTAGAGAATACCTCCATTGTTCTGTGACAGAGGTGTTAACTGGGTGAATGGGATCGATCAGTGATGAGATGAAATGTAAATTGCTATTAATGCTCTGCTACCAGCTGAGCAACTAAAAGAGAGAACTGTGACGAAATGGGCATGGTTACCCAGGTGAAAAACATTCTGGTCCTGCTGTTGCAGACTACTAATGTATTCGCACTGATTCACCAGGCAGAAAAAAATTGCTGAAAAAACAGCAGTGGTACTGTTCCTTATCGTCTGGAAAATGGGAATTTTCCTACCCTGTTGTGAGGAATAGAGGGTGAATATGGAGTACTTCTGTAATTTGCCAAATTTCAAACTCTCTAACGTAAGCGTAGAAATCAGTTACTCCGGTAACTAGAGAGAGGGAGAGCCCAGAGGTCTCCTTTCATCATAGATTCCAAATAAAAATATCCTGTCAAGGAACACAACAAAAAATCTCAGTACAACTGACCACGCAGGCACATGACCTCCTTGAGGTCTGGCATGCCACTGGAGAGGTGTTAGTCCCTGTCTCTGTCATCTTGCCATGTCCCACCTCCGGGAGGTTATTACCTCTCAAGTATGCCAGTTGATCTGCTCCATAAACTTTCAATCAAAATGAATAATGTGGCAGTGGCCCTATCTAAGTGTTTTAAACTAACCTGGTTTATTTTCCCTGAAGTAGACTAGAGAGCAATCAAATGAGTATATCAGTTAGCAAATCTGAGGCAATGGTCATACTTGGCCATTCACTGTCAGGGACAATCAACCAAGTGGTGGCCTGGGGCTGATGAACTTCTTTCATAGAGTAGCTGGAGATAAAAAAGGATATGCAGTTGCAGCTTAATTATAAACTAAATTTATTATATAAATTACTATAAATAAACCAAAAAACCCCAAACCAAAACCTTTATAATGAAAATCATGTGTGTGTGTTCACTTTACAAATTAGAATAAATATTGAAAACAGACAAAATCATATGATTTCAAACTGAAAAGAGATTTTAATGGAAACATGTAACCTCAATATCACCTAAGGGGGAAAAGATTTCACCATCTATGATTCACTTCAGCTTTGGTCAATATAAACAGCTTTTCTGTAGAAAAGATGCTGAACTAGATCAACAGTAGGTCTATTCCAGTACAGCATTCTTTTATCAGCAAATGTAGTAATTGTAAGGACACTTATGAGAAGGCTGTATCACATCCATGACAACTCAAGTGATAACCATTGAGGTGTCCACAGAAAAATGAGATAATCTGTCCTCCAGAATGACAACAATAACTGGGTGATAGAAGATAAATATCTCTCCAGTAAAGTTAAAATAAGAATTAAGATACATTGAAGAAAAAAAATATTGAGATTCATAAATTTATTTTTTCTTTGAGAAGAAATAATTTTCAATCATTTAATTCTTTTGTCAAGAATAGCTTGTTCTTCAGCACAAGGAGATTTATTACAGTAATCAACTATTAGGATAACGGAAAGTGCAAGATCTCCCATAACTGAATAAAGGTAGGCAATCTATTCTATTTCTGTCATTCCTAAATATTTAGAACCTATAGCTACTTAAATAATACAGCGATGATGCTGTGTTCTTATCTGTTTTGTCTCAAACACAAACAGTAATATGCAACTGAACAGAAAGGAAAATGGGGGCAGGGCACGTATGTGGATTCAGAAAATGATCAGCTAGAGACGTGTTTGTTATCATGAGGAAGGGGGGCTAAATTCAAATTCACGATTTGAACCTCACCATATTTATGGTTAAAAAAAAAGGAAACACAGAAACAGCCGTATGGAGTAGATCCATTGCCCATCCATTGCTCATCCATTGCCCAGTGTAGTATTTCTGTAACTTTTGTTTTGCATCCTGGTTTATGACTGTTGCGGACATGTGAGGATGTGTGCGCTAATGCAAAAGGCAGCATATGTCATAACACAGGAAAGTAACCAATCTGGAAGTAGTTTAATAACATCAATTCACAGCCATTTGCAGTTTTCTAAAAGTAAACTGCATGTTGCACAGTAACTTTGTGAACCACCTAGCACCATTCAGTTTTGCTGAACACAGGGAGTTTTCCTCTAAGACTTTGTTATGCAGTAATCAGCAGTCTTCTAAAATGAATTTTATTAATGAATGTAACAAAAATCAGAACAAAATTTTAAAATAGACCTCAAATGCTCAAAAACATGTAATCTGAGTGTAGATATTCTGTCCAGAGCCATCAGGAATCTTCTAATGTTATACACAAGCAAAAGTCTCTGTTGACAGGGTAGCAACCATGAAACCTATACTGTGGAAGGCACAGAATATACCATACATGCCAGGTAGCGCTACACAGACCACACTTTCAAAGTAATGTCTGCTATAAACCATTTGATACATAGCACTGGATCTATAGCTCATTATATATATATATATATATATATATGTGTGTGTGTGTAAATATATTTATATGTATAAAGAACATATGCACATATATATATACACACACATTGCGTATGCATGCAATAGCTAATAGATTAAACATTATAAACACGCTCCATTATTGTGAGGTCTTGTGGAATCCTCTATACCCCTGGCTTTCCTCACTCCTTTCTCCAGAAGTAACTTAGTTACCACAGGTCACCTGGGTATCTCTTATTTCATTATCTGAAATTCTTTTCTCTAAAGAGAAACTAGAATGCAATTAAACAAAAAAGTCCACAAGACACCTAAGGAAGTTCTTTGGGCTAAACCAGTTTATCAGACTAAGATGTTGTTTTCACAGTGATTTATGCCTCAGAGCAAACACTGAGACTACTTCTTGCTGTGCCCACAGCCCTTTAAGGAGGCAAAAGAGCAAATCTGCCAATCTAATACTCAGTTCTGTGACTAGCGTGCATGGAGAGCTGTTGCATTAGATACAATTTCACAGCAGTTTCCAATTTCTCTTTTATGTAGCTGTTTAATGTTTTTTTCTTATCCCTGGTTTGCTATTAAATACAGTCTAGAAGCTATATTTTAAAATAAAATACTTTAAAGGAAACATTTAATACAACTGCCTTTTGTTGTACAAATGGAAAACAGTCAAACTGAAAGAAATACATACTCCATTGAAAATAAAGCAAACTTCGTTTTCTGTCTGTCATAATATTTTATGAAGGGAGAGAAGAATGGAAGCCGGAATATTGTTGTATTGATGTACTTTGTCATTGTAGTAGCAGGATGATTTTTTTTTTCTTTTTTCTAGTAAGGATAGTTAAGATTTGATTATTCTAATTTGGACTGCGACTTTGTGGGAAGGGGCTGGGTCAAAGAAAATGTACCCCATGCCCACCCCTGACAAATATGACTAGAAAACTGGTAATAATGGATGAGGAGAAGGCTGAGGTGCTCAACTTTTTTGCCTCAGTCTTCACTGGCAATCTCTCTTCCCACACCTCTCAAGTGAATGGACTGCAAGGCAAAGTCTCTCCCACTGTAAGAGAATATCAGGTTCATGACCACCTGAGGAACAAGAATGTAGAGAAGTCTATGGGACCTGAAGAGATGCATCCCAGAGTCCTGAGGGCATTGACTGATGTAGTTGTCAAAGTCGATCTCCATGATATTTGAAAAGTCATGGCAGTCGGATGAAGTCCCCAGTGACAGAAAAAAAGGGAAATATTGCACCCATTTTTAAAAAGGGTAGAAAGAAGGACTCTAGGAACTGCCCACCTGTGCCTGAGAAGATCACAGAACAGATCCTCCTAGGAGCTATGCTAAAGCACATGGAAGACAGGGGGGTGATTCATGGCAGCCAGCATGGCTTCACCAAGATCCTGCCTGACCAACCTAGTGGCCTTCTATGATGTAGTGACTACATCAATGGACAAGGAAAGAGCTACTGATGTCATCTCTCTGGACTTCTGTAAGGCCTTTGACACGATCTCCCACAACATCCTTCTCTCTAAATTGGAGAGAGACGGATTTGATGGATGGACTGTTCCATGGATGAGGAATTGGTTGGATAGTCTCATCCAGAGTGTGGTGGTCAACAGCTCAATGTCCAGATGGAGACTAGGGGCAAGTGGTGTCCCTCAAGGGTCCATATGGGGACTAGTACTGTTCACTATCTTCATCAATGACATAGAGAGTGGGATGGAGTGTGCCCTCAGCAAGTTTGCAGATGACACCAAGCTAAGTGGTGTGATTGACATGCCTGATGGACGGGATGCCATCCAGAGGGATCTGGACAGGTTAGAGAAGTGGGCTCGTGTGAGCTTTACAAGGTTCAACAAGTGCAAGGTCCTGCACCTGGGCTGGTGTAATCCCCTGTATCAATACAGGCTGGGGGATGAAGGGATCGAAAGCAGCCTTGCTGAGAAGGACTTGGGGTTACTGGTGGAAGAAAAGTTGGACATGAGCTATCAATGTGCGCTCACAGCCCAGAAGGCCAACCATATGCTGGGCTGCATAAACGAAGCATGGCCAGCAGGTCAAGGGAGGTTGTTCTGCCCCTCTACCCTGCTTTGTTGAGACCCCACCTGGAGTATTGCATCCAGCTCTGGAGCCTCCAAAGTAAGAAAGGCATGGAACTGTTGGATCAGGTCCAGAGGAGGGCTACAAAAATGATCAGAGGGCTGGAGCACCTCTCCTATGAGGACAGGCCGAGAGACTTGGGGTTTTTCAGCCTGGAGAAGAGACGGCTCTGGGGAACCTTATCACTGCCTTTCAGCACTTAAAGGGGGCTTATAAGAAATATGGGGACAAACTTTTTAGCAGGGCTTGATGTATTAGGACAAGGGGTAATGATTCTAAACTAAAAGAGTGACAATTTAGACTAGCTATAAGGAAGAAATTTTTTACAATGAGGGTGGTGAAACACTGGAACAGGTTGCCCAGAGAGGTGGTAGATGTGCCATCCCTGGAAACGTTCAAGGTCAGGTTGGACTGGGCTCTGAGCAACCTCGTCTACTTGAAGATGTCTGTGATCATTGCAGGGGTATTGGACTAGATGAACTTTAAAGGTGCCTTCCGACCCAAACTATTCTATGATTTTATGACTAAAACTACTCAAGCTTTTTTTGGCTTAGGAAAAGTTTGTAGACCAAAGCAGAAGAGTAACTATTGCCAGAGCATATATAGCTGCCACCAATATGCTTTCTTTATTTTAAGAAATACTACCATAAAATCACCCATTACTTGAAAATCCTGAGTTAGTTGGTAGAGATCAGTTTTCTCCCACCTTTCCTGGTCCACTAAGTTGGCAGGGAGAAAGTACATCTGTTTCTACTGTCAGTTTTGAAATGAGAAAACAAATTTTCACATTGTATCTGGCCATTTTCAGTGCTCCAGCCCAAATGACCATTCATAACAAGATGAAGAACTGGCCTTTGGAATGAATCCAGCATGAGATGTGAATATAGGTCTCGAGCTATTGCTATTTATTGCTCCTCCATTTCACCCCACTAAGCATACTGAGATAGCATGAATTAATCTGTGCTGAATATAAAATCTCTAATATCACTTACATCATAACAATTTTATAATGTGTTATATGTCATTAGAGATGACATAATGATAATACCCACTTTGTAATGGAAATCATTTTAATAGAGAGAGCATTAAAACAACACAGCACACGAAGAAAGTGTTATTTGGTATATATCACTAAAGTACCACCCGGAAGGCAAACTATGAACATTTGAAAACCGGTAGGTAGCAACAGTAACGTAGGTGATTGCTCACATTATAAACTGTCCAAACAACATGGCAGGATGAGTAGAAGGCTGCAAATATGACCACCCTGAATCTCTTTGCTAATAAAAGCATGATATCTATTCTGATTAATGAAATAATCAGAATAACACATAATAAGCTGTCTTACTCTCTTAAATCTTAACTTTTCCCTTCAGTTTCCTCTCTGCAGGTTTGTTTTTATTTTTAATAAAAACTTTTTCATGTTAATTTTTAATTAAGTGAATTCTAGGATTTGGCCTTAATTTGTGAATGAAGAAGGAAGACGAGATCTCGTGGTTGGACTATGTGATATAAATGTTAAATTTTCAGGGATTGCCACAAGGAAAGATTTTTTCCACGGTAAAAAACATACAAGCCAGGACTATATTAAGTCCCTTCTATCACATTAGGTCTGAATCCTACCATCCATTTACCATTTTCTAGGCTGTGTAGGCAGTTTTACAAGACTGAATGTCAAACTGTTTTATAAAGAAAAGAGAAATAAGTTGTTCTTCCATTTCAGTCCTTCCCATAACTGCGTGATGGAGTTCAGTAGGCTTTAATGAACATCTTTCATACTGACCAGACATGGTTCCTGTGTAGCTACTCTAATTGCTTCCCTTATACATAGTCCAATGGCGTTATCTCTGCTACCACAAACTAACTAAATAAAAATAAATCTAATGCTGTTGGAAGATGGCATTATTATTATTTTTTTAGGAAATAATTGACTGGTTGATTCTAATCCGTCATTTCTGTTTTTTTTTTTTGTGTAACAATCCAAGCTTGCAGGCTAATCGTTTGGTTGAAGGGACTTTGTCTATTCTTTTGGATTAAGAGACAGCCCTTTATGTATAAAGTGTTTTCATGATACTACAACAAAAGTAGAATGTCATTTAACTATTTAGGCAGATAGCATCAGGATGGACAACTTTTTCATGCTTAGAGGATGATTCCTGGCCTTTCTACATGACACGGTCTTCAGCTGTCTTGCACAGCAGCTTGCAGTTGCTTGTAGGTTATGTGACCAAGGACTAATCACTGCACAGAGAGACCCAGGGTGGGAGAAGGAGCAGTGATGTGCAGAGGAACCCTCATAACCTGGTGAGGGCAAGCAGGGAACCAGAGTGAGAGACTGTCAAAGACCGAGCAGCTCCTTGTTGAGGTGTGAAACCCAGAGGGGAGCCAACCAGCTCTCCCCAGAAAGCTTTGCAGACTGAAGGGGGCTGCTGACTAAAGGGGCTTATTACAGGATGCAGAGGGAAAAGCGTAGCCTTGTAGTCCAGTAAAATTTACGCTGTGGCTGATTGCGGGAGGTAAGCATAAATCATCAACCAATACATATCAGATCTCTGTAGATGCAAACGATGATACAAATTACACGGACAGTTTACTGCTATGTGATAGCTTTAGCCTTACAAGATCCAGCAGTCAGCTACAAGGGTTACTGAGGGTACTGCAGTTACAGTTTGCTGTAACTTCTGTCAATCTGGCTCTAAAAACAGTTTTATGTCTGTCTTTTGCGGGGCAAAGAACAATAAATATCTGACTGCTTAAGTGTTTTTATGTTGTGTTCAGTGTGTGAATGTGTGCACTTATGCCTTCAGATGAATATTGTGAGCTTAGTGCTATAAAGCACCGAGCAAATTCTGTATTAGAAGGCCCTCAACACCTCGTGCTGAGCATGTCCAGGTGTCATTTCTCTCTTTTACCCTCAGAATAACAGAGGTCTTTGAAGCAAATACATGCAAATGACAAATGGGTTGGTTAATACTTTTGGCAGCACATTTCCACCTGCCTCCCTTCCCAGTGGAAAGAAAAATGTTTATCATTTAGATTCATTAGGTAATTCTCATGGGTTTTGTAACATAGGCTGTATAAATATACACAAATATGTATAAATAAATGATCCTGACACACAAAATCTTTTGGAATTATTATTTTTAAATCAATTAAAAATATTCTCTTCGCTGAGTTGCTTTGTACTCATTTCCAAAGCCACAGATACAGAACTGAAGCTGCTATTTTTGGCTTTGGCAATGTAAAAAAAAAAAAAAAAAAAAGCAACTTGTTTTGTTTATAAAATAAATTGTACTTCCACTCCTAAATGCAGGATACTGCGAGTATGGGAATGGAGGTGCTAAGCTTGGAAATCTGGATGCAGTTTCTTGCTCTCAGAACAGATACACCATGACCTTTACAGATTGGCACAGTAGTACAGGATTTTTATTATACATTTTCTGAAAGGCACTCATCTCTTTTCCTGTTTGCTGAAGAACAAAATAAAGTCTGAAGTATATTAAAGAAAAAAACTAACTCTGCTAAAATCCAGAAGGATTCATTTTTTTTTTTTCAGTTTATGTCATTATACAGATCTGTTTTCTAGAACATTTAGAAGCTACACCCAAGATCAGAATATGAAGATGGCTGATTGTTATACATTGATTTTAAATTATCATTTATTTCAAGAATCATTTAAGTTCATTAGAGCATCAGACTAGATATATTTTTAATACATGTATATTGGTATGGAAGATAAAAGAAAGAACCAAAGCCAAAAAAAAAATTTTTCCTCCTGGGTAAAATAAAACCTACTTTAATAATACATTGTACAGGTGTAAAGGAGTGGGAGTTATAATTTTATCTGTTATGCATATACTTACACTACATTGCCTGACTTCAGCTGGTTCAAATTAGTTAGGAGTAACAGATGGAAATCACCCTGAGGTTAATATCTCTTCCCTTCTGAACTGCCAACTTCCAGCAGTTTTTTATATCCTTAATTTTGCTATGCTACTGCTTGCAAATTCACACTGTAAGCATTTTTCTTCTTTTTTGTTTATATTCTTCATTATAGAACAAGGATATCTTATGCCTCTTTATTCATTATATTTATCATAACTATGGTGGTATGCTTGTCCTCATGACTCTGCTGTTTGATTACTCTTACAAACATTTGCTATCAGTTCTGCATTTCTGACAGCAAGTATTCTGAACATATCTATTCTTTGATGTTCATCCTTTGTACATTATTTTGATTTTCACGAAAACCTTACCAGAAATCACACAACAGTTATTTTTATGCAAAATGTTGAATGCTTAAACTGCTGTGTAAGATATTAGATGCATGCTTAAGTCATTAAAAGTGTGTTTTTATACTATGTAAGGATGCAAAGCTTTATGAGTGGTTGATAATGTTGTACACCAAAAAAGTGAAATGTTTCTACAATCTAAATAATCTGCAGAAAACCAGGAAGGGATACACTGGAAAATCCCTTCCCGATTTTGTAGTAGGGAGACTATAAAATAGTCAAGACTCCCTTTTGCTCCAATCTGACACGCTTAAGTATATGTTGAAGTCAGAGATAATTTTAAATACATGCATTTGCTTAAGTACTTAAATATGCTCCCAACTTCACAGATTATAGCAGAAGCAAAAATTGAACATGATCAGGTTCATTGTATGCATCCTTAGACTCTCTTCCTATTAAGAAAACCCTCCTAGGCTGTAGTCCTGTAAAGCCTATGGAAAATGTCCTGAGGTGTAAAACGTTCAAAGCTGACACACAATATTTCATCAAAACAGAATCCTTTCTCTGTCTGTGTGTGTGAAAAGGAATATACTTTAAAAATATCACTATCATAAAATATTAATATTACAGAATTACTGTCTCTGTGTTCCATGGGAAACGTATAGAAAACCACACATCTCTGATCAGCTTAATCTTCAAAATTCTTCTTCTCAAAAGAATTCACCACTCCTGATATTGCCTATAGCACAGGTTGTACATAAAACTGCTTATTAAAAGTATATTCATTGAGTTGCAAAGTTAAGTGCCCAAAAAAGCACGATGGGAGATCAGGATTATGCATGTTGGTGTAAACCTCCTCCTGTGCATTAACATTGTAATATAGTCATTAATTATGCAGGCAACATTGAGCTTTTTTAAACATTTTTCTGAAACATCAAGAATCGGGGGGGTTACATAGTAAAATTTCCTTGGTTAAATCAGACATAAAAACACACACTTGAATACAAGGCTTTCTTAATGTTATAATAAAGGTGTTGTCAATAAGCATAAGGTTCACTAAACACAACTTTAGCACTTGAATTACCAGAATTTCACATTGTGCTCAGCCGTGCAGGCTAGGATTAAAGAGAGAATACTTGGCCTGTGACTTTCCCAGGCAGGTAATGAGAGCAGAGACATGGTAGGACTGAGAAACTGTGAGTACCATTTCAGGTTCTAACGAGTGCTACATTCTGGTGATCATAGGCTTATCCCTGTGTTTCGTAAAAACTTTGCCCCTTCTGCTCCTTTCTTCTCAGATCTTCCGTCTGGCCTCTTCTTTCCTCAGTTCTAGGTTTAGCCATTACAAGACCCAGTTTATTAGGGTTTTTTGTTTCACTTTCTTCTCATTTTTTTTCCATTCTATTCATCTGAGACAAAAAATAATTTGTGATGTCTGAAAAATTAGGCACTTTTTGTGGACTACAGGAGCCCAGCTATAGAGTCAAGGACTCTCTTCCTTCAGATTGAAACATGACCAGTGGGACTGGAGTCTTTGAAGATTTCAGATTTTAAAGCAGACAAGTCTTTAGAGGTCATGTGTGAATTGCAGTTAAAAAAAAAGTCTTTAAATTTGACATACTTTTGTGGATTTTTGTAATGTAGACAAAAGAGTCACATTTCCTATGCAGGCCCTCTCTTTACTACATTTCAAGTCCTTTTACTAAAGCAGAAAAAGGACCAGAATTTTCAAAGAAAAGTCATCTTTTTTTTTTTTTTTTACAATGATGGAATAAAGTATTCTCCTGTATTCTAATTCCTAAAAATGCCTGGATAGCTTTATTTCTTCTTTTTCTTTTACTCAGCCTACAGCCTGGGAAATTTCAGTCCAGATGGCTGAAGTTTGGCAAACTTATAAACAAACAAAATCAGGGTCTTAAAAATGGAAGTGATGGGCAACGTTACTAATTAGGCATTCTATATTTATTTTGCCCAGCTGCCTCCTCTTTTCCACCTCCAAATAAAAATAACAAAGAAATCAGATATTTGATTTTGGTAAAAGATTATGGGTTTGGGGTTTTGTTTGGGGGGAGGAATTAATGAAAACCAGTGCATTAATACCTAAACGTGCTTTTAGGTAACTATCTTCCCTGAAAACTTCAATCTTCTTTCCAAAACGCCTCTAAAAATGTCGTTGTATGAATTATTTTAACTATGCTAATTCTAAAGTCAAGCAGCTTATGTTCTTCCTGTAGATGTAAATTTTTGACAGCTATTTGTCTTCTAAAGAGTGAGCTTTTCCATTCCCTTTTACAACTCAACTGTCCAGCTTTATAGGTTTACCACTTGTGGCCAAAGTCAATATCAATATCAAAACACAAGAAAAAGTAATGTAAAATCAGAGTGAAAATGTTGGTGACGCTCTAAACTTTCAGTTCCTGGTTCCAGATGACTTGTTTCGTTATCTTCTTATATTTCTTCTTTACATTTAGCACTTGGAACCTAATCGTATCCATTTTGTAAGCAGTCTGTCAAGCACCCACTGTTCACTGACAGAGAAGCATATCTTTTCCTCAGGCCTGAGTGCCTTGCTGCTGGTTGGCTCCATGCTAAAGGCACTTCTGATATTATGGTCTTTATTTGAACTTTTGAGATCTGTGTTTGCTGGAGAAGATTTACGCTCTGCATCTCAGATGTGGTAATATGGAAAAGCTGGAAAAAGACAGCCATGGAGCCACAGCACCATCAAGTGACAATTGCCTCTGTCACTGTAAACTCCACTTAATAAGTACACATAAAGTAGTCTTACTTTTGTCTCTCACACTCTCTGTCACAGGTATTTGAAAAA
Source organism: Vanellus vanellus (assembly GCF_965231255.1). Taxonomy (NCBI): domain Eukaryota; kingdom Metazoa; phylum Chordata; class Aves; order Charadriiformes; family Charadriidae; genus Vanellus; species Vanellus vanellus. Next base: position 141,831,970 of record NC_138905.1, on the reverse strand, counting down.
TACCTTTGTAAGTTAGTAAAAAGTGGTTAAATAATTAAATTGAACCTCTTTTTTCATTATTTAAAGTGGAACTTTCTTCTATTATGCTTTTTGTACTGTGTTTTTTGGAAATAATATAACACATTCAGCTCAGGGTATATACCAGAAGGCTGCAATCAGGTGACTGGACTTTCTTTCCAGTTATTTTTGCTACACAATGTAACATTGGGCAAAACATTTAGTATTTCTTTGATTTAGTTCTCCTGAATGGAATGTGAAAATTAGTAGCTACCTCGCTTTCAGTGGAGATATACAAATGAAACACATTATATCAAGGCATTACATAAATCTAACTAACTCCTTTATCTTTTTTTTTTTTTCTCTTTCTCTAAGGAACTTGTGAGTGCTCAAATTGACAACATCACCAGTGTGATCATGCAGAGATAAACATGGATATTCAAAGGAGCTTTCTTAAGTCCACACTAGTATTTCCAGTGGTTCCCACGTTCCATCAGCTCTACCAGGCAGAAAATATCCCATACACCAGGAAATCACCACAGGAATCACAAGATGGACATTAATTCTTTTTTTATCAAGCCCCAAAGAAGTCTTGAGGACAGCAAAGGACACAGGTTTGACCTGTGTGCTGAGTGGAAGGCAAAGGCGATTTTCTTCTTCCAGTTCTCCCACAGTCTGGAGTTTTCTAGCACCTGCTTTGATTCCACATGCAAAACCACCCTTGAGCTGAGCTTTCTCAGGCCAGCCAAAGAGGCCTTTGAGACTATGTCTTTCCTCACGCACAGAGGTTTTCTGTTCAGAGCAAAGGACAGGAAAATGGAGAAAAATTAGCTTTATGTCATACTGAGTGTCCTAGTGTAATGCAAAGCTAAATTGACATTGTCTTTTCACATAGCACACCTCCTTCATAAATATTCTGTCACATGAATGGAAAGATATGACAAAATGTAACATAGGAGGTTTTATTGCCTAAAATGATTATACTACAATATAACCTAGAAGAATGATTAATTGTCCATTAATACATCATATATATGTATCCAGAGATATATATAAAACATGTACACATGATGTATATATATTTATATTATAACAATGTAACCGGGGATTTTTCACTTTACTTAGACATGTGGATTTTATTCTCAAACTTGACCACTTAATAGTGGAACAATCATAGAAACATAAAATGGTTTGGCATGGGAATTAGATGTTCTTTAAGGTCCCTTCCAACCTAAACCATTCTACCATTCTATGATCTCCTAGTTTCAAACCCCCTGCCATGGGCAGGGACACCTTCCACTAGATCAGGTTGCTCAAAGCCCCTGGACTTGAGGTCAGGGATGGGACATTCACAGCTTCTCTGGGCAACAAGTTCCAGTGTTTCACCACACTCACAGTAAATAATTTCCTAATATCTAATCCAAATCTGCCTTCTTTCAGTTTAAAACCATTACCCTTGTCCTATCATTACGTATCCTTCTAAAAGGTTCCTCTCAAGCTTTCTTGTAGGCCCTCTTTAAGTACTGGAAGGCTGCTATAAGGTCTCCCTGGAGCCTTCTCTTCTCCAGGCTGAACAAACCCAACTCTCTCAGCCCGTCCTCATAGGGGAGGTGCTCCAGACCTCTGATCATTTTTTAAGCCTCCTCTGGACTCGTTCCAACAGGTCCATGTCTTTCTTGTGCTAAGGACTCCAGAGCTGGATGCAGTACACCAGGTGGGGTCTTACAACAGCAGAGTAGAGGGGCAGAATCACCTCACTCAAACTGCTGGCCACGGTTCTTTGGATGCAACTCAGGATGTGGTTGGCTTTCTGGGCTGCAAGCACACATTGCCAGGACATGCTGAGGTTCTACATACTTTTCTTGTTCCCCTTGACATCCCTGGCCAGATTTAATTCTATCAGGGCTTTAGCTTTCCTAACTTGATCCCTGGCTGCTTGGGCAATTCCTCCATACTTCTCCCAGGCTGCCTGTCCTTGCTTCCACACTCTGTAGGCTCCCTTTTTTGCTTTTGAATTTTTCCAGGAGCTCCTTGTTCATCCATGCAGGCCTCCCAGCGTTTTTGCTTAACTTAGTATTTGTTGGGACTCCTGAACTTGGAGGAGGTGATCCTTGAATATTAACCAGCTTTCTTGGGCCCGCCTTCACCTCAAGGTGTTATCCCACAGAACTCTTCTAAGCAGATCTTTGAAGAGACCAAAGTCTGATCTCCTGAAGTCCAGGGTAGTGAGCTTATCGTGCTCCCTCCTTGCTACCCTAAGGATCTTGAACGCCACCATTTCATGGTTACTGGAGCCAAGACTGTGTTTGAGCTTTACATTCTGCACCAGCCCCTCCTTGTTGGTGAGAAAAAGGTGCAGTATGTCACATCTCTTTGTTGGCTCCGCTATCACTTGCAGAAAGAAGTTATCATTGATGCATTCCAGGAATCTCCTGGATTGCTTATGCCCTGCTCTGTTTTCCCTCCAACAGATATTGGGCTGTTTGAAGTCCACCATGAGGACCAGGTCTTGTGAACATGAAGCTGCTCCTACTGTCTATAGAGGGCCTCATCCACTTGGTCTTCCTGGTTGGGTGCCCTGTAGCAGACATCCACTGTAACATCACCTGTCCCTGTCCTCCCTTTAATGCTGACCTATAAGCTCTAGATTGTCTCCTCACCCATCAGGCAGAGATCCGTGTACCCCAGCTGGTCATTGTCATAGTGGGAGACACCCCATCTTCATCTTCTCTGCCTGTCCTTCCTAAAGAACCTGTATCCTTCCACTCCACCACTCCAGTCACAGGATCCATCCCATCATGTCTCTGTGATGCCAAAAAGACCATAGCCCTGCAGGTGCGCACACGTCTCTGATTCCTCCTGTTTATGGAATGCTACATGCATTTGCATAGAAGCATTTAAGTTGGGTCCTTGATGAATCTGATTTACTGGCTGGAGTGGCAGGAATTCCTTTGTGCTGCACTCCAGGTGATCTCCTGCTGACCTGTGATCCTTCTCCAGTCTCTGGGCATCTGTTGCTGGTATTGGCATCAAACTGGTAAGAGTGGGATGGATTGAGGTTCCCCTTCCCCAGGAACTTTAGTTTAAAGCCCTACTAACCAGTCTGGCAAGCCTTTGAACGAAGATGCTCTTCCCCTTCTCTGACAGATGGACCCCATCAGCCCCCAGTAGACCTTGTTTCTCAAAGCAAGTCCCACGGTCTAAGTAGACGATCCCTTGGCTGTGGCATCAGCCCTATAACCATTTGTTGATTTGCCAGATTTGACTGGCCCTTTCAAACTCCTTTCCTTTGACCGGGAGGATTGATGAAAAAACTGCCTGTGCTCCAGACCCCCTGACCGCTGCCCCCAGGGCTCTGTAATCCTTCCTGATACTCCTCATACTGCTCCTGGTACCCACATAAAACAGCATCAGCGGATAATGATCAGTGGACTGTACGAGGTTTGGTAGTCTCTTGGTGACATCCCTGATATGAGCCCCTGGTAAGTAGTACACTTCTCTAGAGAGTGTGTCAGGTCAGCAAATGGGTGTCTCTGTACCCTTCAGAAGGCAGTCACCTACTGCTATCACCCGTCACCTTTTCTTATTTGCGCTGGTTGTTATGCAGGGAGCAGGCTGGGCTGCTTTACTCAGCTCCTGTTTCTCCCCTGATGTGATGGGCCTTTCCTCTTCAGTCTGCAGAGCGGTGAAGTAGTCCTGCAAGGGCACCTCAGGCTGTGGGGGAAGTGTCTTCCTCCTGCTGGTTCTTGCTGCTGCAAGATTCCATTCTTCTGCATTCCTGGCCCCCTCTCTTCTGTGCGTGCCTGCGAGGGAGTGTTTGGCTGTTTGGCTGTGGGCTGTGGGTCCTGCAGACTGAACACGTAAGGACATCATAAATATTTTATTCAAACACCAGAAGTAGATTCAGGAACCGGATATATGCTCATCCTTGATTCTGGAGAAGTCAGAGGGAGAGGGAGAGTAATTTGAGTTAATGGCTGTTAGACTATCAGTAAGTAAATAATGTCAGACATTAACTGGCTTCCTGAGGCCAAAATCTGCAATTCTGTTAATGTCCCAGACAATCTGACTGAAGTCACAGGATATAATCAGAAACAAATGTAGCCTTTCTCTTGCTTGTAGGTCCCTCAGTCTTGCTAGGTAACTGGGGCTTGCAGCTCCCTGGGGGAACATACACAGCTCCAGCCAGATGGAGGTGGACTTTCAGATGACACAAACCCTTCAGTTAGACTGTGAAGGGAAACAGGTCTTTTTTAAGCCACAGCATCCTACTCAAGGTTTTGCAAGTGGACAAATGTAACATGCTGCTAAAACACGAAGAAAAAATAATACCAACAAAACCAAAACCCCAGCTTCTCTATCCCTTGGGAAAAATATTGATGTGATGGTGGTAAAAGTGACGATATAAGGCAGAAGTACCCAGATTCTGAAACCTCCTTATGTAGTTTTTTGAAATATGTGATTCCCCACTATGTTCAATCTGCCCGTACATCTGGTCCCAAAACATGATTTGTGATTTTAATATGGTTGGTAAGACATAAGCTAATGTTTCTCTCTGCTGGAGCTAAAGCATTCAATGCAGGAAAAAAAAATAGAGAGGGAATCTCTAACAATTATGTGAAATGAGAGAGAATTTCCTGTGACAATAGCCCAGGGAAGTACAATGTTTCTTAATCTCGTTGCCCACAAGTCACCCCAACATCTCTATGGTCTTTATATTTAACAGCCAAGTAGAATAGGAGGGACCTCACTGTTACAACCACCCTCTTACCTGAAACTTCATCCCGTTTTGATGCTGTTTACTTTTTTCAAAATGTACCTGTTGAGCTTTTGCATTAAACATTGTCAGAGCAACAACAACAATAAAATAAAACCCACATAAAAAGGTCTTTTTTTTTTTTCTAAAAATGCCAAAGTTGTTCTGGGATTCCAGTAATCACTGGCTTTTCTACAGGGCAGTCTCAGCTATCTGTGTCACAGCATTCACAGCATACTATTTTTCCATTAAGACACTTAATATTATGTTATATATAGCAGCCAAAGGTTTGCAGTGCTGAGCAGTTTCTCTAGCAGCTTCCACTGTTTTCTCCTCTGGCATTTGTATCATTCTGGTACTGTATGTAATATGGAAGCTGTAATCAGCTTGCCCTCATTTCATTCCCTCTGACTGAAGTCTTGTAGATGCTCTATGTAACATGCCATTCTGTCTTAATAAAATGCCCAGGAACTTCCCACCACAGACACCCCAAAAATTCTGGTTTAATTCTGAAGGGTTGCTGTTGCTTGCTGAGAATATCAGAGACACCATCAATCAAAACGGGAAGGTAAATCTCTGCAGTTCAAGTGGTAACTTAAATGATAGAGTGTTATGGTTGTGTTGTGTGTGTTTTGTTTTGTTTTGTTTTGTTTTGTTTTGTTTTGTTTTGTTTTGTTTTGTTTTTTTCACAATGGAGTTACTTTGGCTTTAAAATGTGAGTCCTAAGTTTTGATTTGGTATGTTTTCTCATGTCTTTTCCTACCAGGGTGAAAGTGGTTTAAAAAATCTTTCTAATCCTTGGGGAATAAGGCCCATAAGAATATTTTTATTGTAGTGTGATTGATTGCCAGTTTCTTCAGCTCTTACGAAGATGTCTCTAGAGATGTGATATTTGATAGGTACTTATTTTTATAAGCCAGAGATTTGAAAGGGCCCACAGGAAGCCAGGCACATATTTCTCAGTGAATTTTTGAGTGGCAGGGTGACAACCTCCTCTGTACACCACATTCCAGCTCTAGGGCTTATATATTCCTCTTTCTGAATGCCAAGCTCCTCATAGGGCTAACTCCAAAAATGATGTGGGTGCTGTGACACTGGGTTTTGCAACACCCTATTTTTGAAATGATGGCTCAGAAAATAGAACCAAGGGTGCTATATTCAAGTTTAGGCCCCATGGCCTTCGAGTAGACGTGCTGTGCTGAGACAATAGAAGATGCTATGGACCAGGAGGAAGCTTGAAGCCACAGACTCCCCACTGCTGAATGATCTGAGGAAAGATGTGAGGTGCAGGGTGGTTGTTCCTTCCATGTCTTGAGAGTCTTTTCTAAAAGTAGGCATGTGTGGCCTCTCCTGTACTGATCATTCCCTTAAAAGGTGGGAATGAAAAACATGATATACTCCTCCTTTTACCTGCTTACCTGTTAAACTCAGGACACTGTCTTCCATTTAGGATTGCCTATGCATTTTATCCCCAACTTTATGTATCCAAAATGCACAGAGTATAAGAACAGTGATTGGGCATCAGACCTCCTTTTTTCATCCTCTTCTCTACTTAGTGCTTGGGGTCCAACTCTGGTAAATTATATGATTTTTTCCCCTGTATTTTGGTAGATCTGTAATGGCAGTTATTGAGTATATCCTCTTTCCCAGAATAACCAATCTTGTGCACATAAGAGAGGTAAGAAATATTGAATTTGATCCCTACTGTAGGGAGACGTGAAGCCCCCTCTCTGCGTTGTGGAGGCATGTTCAGGTTGCTTCTCCCCAATTACTGTGTATTGGTTTGTGTTACACAGTGAAACACGCGGGCTAGACACATGTTGGATCAAACAAAGGCTATTCCAAAAGAGCACTTCAAAACTCTTACAGTGTAGAAACTGAGGCCTCAGCACCGAGTGCTTTTTGTTCTACAGATTTGCCAGCATTGCTCTCCACTACTTGTTAGTGCCAGCTGATGTGGGCTTCTCTGGAGAGAACAGGGGAAGAAGGTGATCACACTGAAAGAGGCAGCACCAGCATTTCTGTTAGCTTTTCTCCACTGCTGCTTTTCATGGAGCCTGACTGAATGGGCTTATATTCAGCACGCTCTGAAACCACCCTGCTTGAACGACTTCAGCAGAGGAATGTCCTCTTTCTGATCTAAATGTTGCTCTTAACTTAATTTGGGAACGGGGTTTCCAATTGTCTGACCTTTAAAACCAAAGTATTTTTTCAAGATCAGCAACTGACATTTTAATTACACAGTAAAGAAAAGAAACAATTAATCTTAAGAAAATCAACATTGTGTTTATTAGGTTCTAGCTAGCAAAGGACAATAATTTAGTTGTATGTGTATTTGTGTGTACGTATACAATGTGTATCTGTATTTGCATTTGTACTTATATTTTTCTATTTATATTTAGCAAGAATACAGCACTTACATTTATCATGCGGGAATCTTCTATCACATTTGGTGTCCAAAGAAGCTAATGAATTGATTACAGTAATAATGGAGATAAATGAAATAAATCGTCCTGCAGAAACAGAAGTTGAAGTCTGAATTTAGTATTACTGCAGTGTAATTTTTCAGCTATTACCTATGTCTATAACATATACTTGAAAGAAAAATCTTAGAAACTGAATCATGCAAGATGATCAGCATTGTTTGACAGGTCCCTTCTAGAAGCGTAACGGTGCATTCCCTTGGACTAATTTTATACAAAACTGACAGATAAAGACTGGTCTGAGGTTCCTGTGGCATGTGATTATTCACAAAGTTTCTAATTCCATGGAACACTCATACTCCAAACAGTTGTTATTAATTAATAAATCAACAAATTAATGAATTATATTACTGAAGTAAGTGAAAAGTGCCAATTTAATTCTACTGTTCTGAACTCTGTGAGAAGGTTGTCATCATTTAGGAACTGTTTCAGATTTTTCATTTTCTTCCAACACAAGATTCTTGTGTTGATGTCACCGAAATCAGAAATGTAATTGTAAAGTAAGGAACTTGGGAAACAGAACAATTGAAAGAGGTTGCGCAGCTAAGATTTTATAAGTAGAGATAATTATATTTTTTCATTAAATAAAAAGACCTTATCTTTCTAGTACCACGATCCCATGGTACTACAAAGTAGTATGCTACTGAAAAGAGCATATTTTACCATTAAAAACAGACTTAAAACTACACAGTTGGCCAAGATTTCTTTTAAAAGTGACTAGTAGTTTTACGTATCTTAATATCTAACAATATCTCCTGAGTTATTGTAAATTAACATTACTCTTAGAATGTGTCAGATGTATGTTTTTTTCAAAGTTCAACTCCTTAGTTTGTAGGCCCTTCAAAACTGAGTCACAAAGGTGAAATTACATAAACTTTTAAAATTAAATCTGATTGTTAAATTGTGTTTCATTTGTTCATGGCTTATGCTGTTTGCTTAACATTTTCTTAATCAAAGCATGCAGATTTCAAGGGCAAATCTGTCATCAATTATTAGAAATAACTACTACTATTTCAAAATACTCTAACAACATGTCAGCCTTTTTCAGATGTTTTTCAAACTCCAGACTTTGAATCCCAAAATCTCTGAAGACACCCTCGAGTTCCTTCTGTCTTTGTTGGTCAAATGGCTGCAAGAAAATGTGGAGCCAAAAGAATTCCCTGGAGAAAATCTTGGTCTCATCCTGCTTGCCCTAACATGACAGTCCAGTGGAAGTGTGAAGGCAGAGATGTCATGATACACGTCCTTAATTGCAGCTCTATAGATCTACACTGCAAACTACTTGAAAGTAAGATGGAGACTGCGAAGTTCTGTGGAATTCATCTGTGAAAGACTTTCTGCACGCAAACCAGTAGGTAGGAAGGTGACTATTTTATACCATCCCTACAGTTCTGAAGTGCTCTAGGGTCTTGTTACAGAGAGATTACAGAATGCTCAAATGTGCTCATCTCCTGTGCTTTTCTCCCAAAGTGATCCAGTGGAAATGATGCATGCAAAAAATATACTTTTTTAAGGAGAAAACCCAAAACTTTTACTAGTCCAGATTGTGTGAAAGCATTTGGATCTCGCTGCTGATGTAAGTCGCCTTTGGATAATACTCAGTCTGGGTTGGGCTGGTAAAACCTGGCCCTCAAAGAGAGGAGCAAATGATATTCAGCATTTTTAAAGCATCATTTTGATGCCAAGTGACAATGGCTCCTTTCAAAATGAGAAATAGAGGGATGTTCTATTGATCTTTCAATAAAGCTCGGCCCTCCTACAGTTGCAGAGTCTACAGCAATAGATCCTATGGTACAATATACTTCTTATTGGCAGAAACGCTGAAAACAACTAAATGTGTCTCTGCATGTTCCTTCTTACCCACGCTATTACCACGCCACAGAGAGGGAGGACAAAGAGCAAATTCCATTCAAGGTAATGGGCTGAGGTTGTTCAGCTCATTACGTTTGCTGCTAGTGAGCTTACTGCACAGAGGGCTGGTGCTTACTCCATCCTCAGCGCTGCACAGCTTGGTGGTGCTGGCTGTGGCATGTTCGTCCCCTGGGCTTTAAAGTTATGCTAAGGGCTCTAGCACAAAGCAGTTTTGTTTCCCTTGCCCAGAAGGTACGGATGGTTAACGCTCCTTAGTACTTGGAGTGTGAAAATTATAAAGCTGATCCAAAGAGTCACCTTGAGACCCACTTCTTTCAAGTTATAATGGGATATATACATATACCTATTTACTTTCTTCCCTTGTGACTTTCCGTAGGCGGTAAATTACGCTCTAGATAGATGGACGGTTAGTTCACAGGAGTGGGGATGAGGGATTTAAATCAGCAGGTTTCACTGGCATTGCTCAGACTGTGTTGGTTTGTACCAACTGAGCTCTTGACATTAACTTCTCAGATCAGTCTAATTCATCAGTTAAATACCTTCAGGTAACATCACCATTATAAAAAGTGTATATATTTATTTGTTTCTGCTGATGAGGTAACTGTTTCCAACAGACTCACTCTACTGTAAAAAACAAATGATACCACAGTAAGTACGCATCCTTATGTGCCACGTTAAAAATCAAGATCCCACTATAGAGTACTTTTAAAACTATTAAATACTAACATTATAAAATTTTACCAGTCAGATTTCTTTTTTTTGTTTTGTTTTTTTTTTTTTTTTTTTCAAAGCATAAGCGTACAAATGCATTTTTTGTAGCCATCTAACGTATATTGTTTTCTATTTCTCTGGACAATTCAACATGTCATATTTCATTAAAAAAAGGGGATCACTCTGCCGTAGATGTGGTTTGTGATTTTTTATTGCCATAAAAGAATATGGAAACGCAATAAATGTATTCAAAGAACAATAATAACTTAAAATTTATTTAAAAGCAAAGAAAACCTCCTCAATTTCAAATGTTTGAATTTTGGAGTAAGTTTTATTGGATTTTAGCAAAAAAAAAAAATCATAATTATACAATGGCAATACATCATGTGAATTTAAATCCTTCCCTGGAAAATCTGATTTTCCAGCACGGAAGTTGAGGTGGAGGTTTCCTAGAAGGACAGGTTGGTAAGACAAAGGCATGTACCTGAGTACTGGAAAAGCCCCAGAGGAAAGGTAGCTAATTAGAAGAACATTTATTTAGGGAACTTGAGTAGGAAATAATGGAAATGACATTGAGTAAAAAAGACAAATGAGTATATTCTTTGCTGCCACTGTCAGCAGAGGAGGAATGTGACACTGAGAGAAAGCCATGCTGCAAGAAGCATAAATAATCACTGATCTCAATACTTACATACTAATTTATATTAGCTAAAGTCCTGCCCCTGATCTGAAGTGGAAGCAGACTCATATTTGTGAAGGACCTTGATTAAAATGGGAGTCTTTACATCTGGGGCCACCTCTAAGGAGGGTCAGGCAAAGACGGCCTCTGCGTTCATGGCACACAAATTCAATTTGACTCTCAGTTTGCAGTCTGCTACATATGGAGTTGTTCTGAAAAGTTGCTCTCAAGTCCAAAAGCTGGCACATAGGAAGGTGACAGAATACCAATGATGACCTCATGAGAATATCTGCGTCCACCCTTTCCCTGGGATATTTAATGTCCCTGCAGCCAGAGGGAAGATAATGGTTTCTTCTTCTACTTATATAATAATAAAAAAGTTCTCTAAAAATTTCTAGATATCATTAATACCGCACTAAGTGAAATAACGTGTAAATACCATCAATTTATCTTCACAGGCAAAGGTCTTGGGAAAGAATAAATCAGTTGGAGGGGGGAAGGTGATGGGTGTTGTGCTTTAGTTTAAAAATATGTTCTATGTTATCCCAAAATGTAGAAGTGATCGATTTGGTAGTTTACATTTCTTCCTTCATTAATCAACCAGTTCAATGCTGTAAAATATCAAGCAGTTTCTATGACACAAATTTTACATAAATTATCTTAGAAAGAGAGGCAAAACCACCCGATGTGTCAAAACAAAAGGTATTAGTGGGAAGAAAATCTCTCTCACCCTAGATTTGCACTTTATCGAGTTTCCAGCAAAATACATATATGAGAATTACAGTAAATGGTAACAAATGAATAAAGCAAGGAATTTTAATAATGAGTAGCTCTCAATTCCTCTATTGCCCAAGCACAAGCCTTAATGAAGACCATGTGCCACATAATAATGATGATGATGAAAATATAAAACTTTAACAGCAAAGGTTTTATATGATGCTGCTTTAAAATCTAATAATCTATAATAAACAAATATAATCTCTACATATGTATAATGCATTATTCTCACACTTTCAGGGAAACTTTTTTCCAACATGTTTAAGCAAAGACTGGTAAAAGGTTTTCTACTTGGTTGTCTGTCTAAATTAACTTCAACTGGTCTTTGCTCAATTAAACAATGCAAAGTGAAGAGAAATAACTCATCAAAGAGGTTTCAACAGACAAATGAGATCCAAAATGTTTAACTGTCTTTACAATGTTTTGCAAAATTACCATGCTCATAATACCTTTATTTTTGACACTGTCCTTAAGTTAGGACAAAAGTAAGATAAGTCCCTTAAAGATGCTATAAATAAACTGGGATAAAATTTTTTACAGAGTTTTGGAAACCTATCTTCTCAAAATTGATATTTCCTTCAAAATCATGTAATGCATTAAATCAGTTTATCACAAACACCATAGGAAATACTTAGAGCTACCAGTAGTAAATAGAAACATTTAAAATGTCACTGAGAACCACAGAGATGTTTAAAATATATAATATATTCTTACAATGAGAAATTGAATTTTAAGAAATAAGTAGTTTCTTTCAGCATTCATTTACAACATTTAAATGAATATTTAATATATTTTGTAATAGCCACTCTGCACTGCAAGTTTTTGACAGAACAACTGTGGCAATTCTGCACATATTATTTACTCTGCCACAACATTGGATCTCAAATAAATATCCAAATACATAAAGCAGAGGTTTAGGTTATTAAGATGACTGCTTGTGCAATGCCAAATCAAGGGCTAACTCATGTACATACTTTAAGAAACATGATCAAACTCACAGTTTGCAGGTTCAGCCATCAATACATATTTTGAAACAAGAAAGCACCGGAGCATGTTTTAAGGTTAGCTTTTGTTATTCCGCACCTTTTTTCTCCCAGTATTCTCTTGGAGAGTGAATACTGGTACAAATGCAGGTGCAATAACATTTCAGGCATTCAGGAAAATATTAAATATTTATGTGCAACCCTCTAGAAGTCTTTGTGAGAAAGGTATGAAAACAAATAGAAGGCAATTAGAAAATCACCTTGTAGCAATGAAAATAAAAATCTAAAGAGGAGTGGAGGAACTTAGAGTTCTGCTTGCAATATCATTCTTCATTCAGAATTTTTTAAATTTGTTACAAAGGTTTCACATACCTGATTAGTTGGTAGCAAATGACATCCCTGTCCATGTTAGTCGCTAAAGAGTCCCAACAGTGTTGTTATAAATTGGAAGGCTCGGTAAGAGGAGTAGATTGAAACTAGAGCTAATATGCTCCTGATTTCTCAAAACTAATGTTTCCTTTTAATTTAACCCAAAAGTTTGGCCTAGATGATCCCCGTTTTCAGTTGCATACTGATTATTTTCTTCATAAAGTGAATAGGTATCAGGGATGTGCTGGAGTAATTATTGACCTTTGAAGTCAAAAGGCAGAGTTGATTATTGTAAAGTCTAGTTATCTGTTACAGGAATATTCACAATTGGTAACTTTATTTCAAAGAAATTTGGATCCTTGGTGCATTCTTAATGAAGAGAGGAAGTTTGCTCCAGCGGCTGAGTTAAATCAGGTGACTAACTTTTGTTTTTCTACATTCTTGATAGTTTTAGCAACACATTTGAACAACTCCAGTTTCTTGAAGAATGAGACCAAACACTCATCAGATACTTTGTTGATTTTAACATACATAGAGAAGGCAGAAACCTTTATTAATATCTGACCAGCTGGCAATACTTTGTATAATGATGTGATATACCAGTGATATACCAGCAGTGGTATTATGAAAAAATTACTGGGTGTGTTTTCACCTGAAAATATTTCATCTTCTGGATTCTTACAATAGCAGCAGCAGTACTCAAAATTTTGCCATAGTGAGGAATTCAAATGAATGAACTCTAGTAGTAAAAGGATAAAAACAGGGGAGGAAAAAAAGTTGTGTGTTTTTTTTTTTTTTTGTTTTTTTTTTTTTTTTTTTTTTTTTAAAGTAGCAAAGATAATAATCAGCAGGCTTATTCAGTAACCTAAACCTTGCATCAAGGTAAGCCATTTATTTCAAGTGACATGTGTAGATCCCTGAGGCTTTGAGGCCACAGCTCATTTGTGTTGTTAGACACTGACACACACAGACTGATGAAAGATAGGGAAAATGTGAGAAAAGTGAAGAAATCATAGGAGTAAAGGCAAGATAGCTGTCAGGAAGCCATGCGTGGACACAAGCAGCTTATAGAGTCTATGTACAAGTATAATGTCTCTAAGGAATATGGCCTTAATAAATACAGTCCATTACATCTTTAGAGTCAGTACAGCTTCAAAGCTATTTGCATGTAAATGATTGCATTTTGTGTCACCCGGTGTTATGTGATGATTATAATAAGCATAGCATTTTTTTATTGTTATTCATGTGACTTATTCTCCAGTTATGCTTAAAAGCTACAGAGAAGAGCTACTGGTATCAGCAGAGCTTGGAGCTCTCCAAAAGATGAATCTAAAGAGATGCAAAGACCCCACACTTTGTTGTTTTTTTTTTCTAATTTCCCAGTCCAAAAATGTGTTGCCTTTAAGCACCACCACACTCACTTGTTTGCTAGAAGACTGTAATACATTCCACAGACACATCGAGACTGAGTTGACTGTTGATTTAATATAATCTAATGATATGACACTGTGATGAGAAAAATAAAACTATGATGAAGAGGGCTATATCATTAGCTACCTAGGGACACAGAAGCTTTTGCAGACTTAGTACCACAGAGGGATACCAATAAATAAAAAAAAAAAAAAAAAAACCGAACAGTAGTCTGCATTGATTATCAAATACATATAAGTTTGGAATAAGATGTCAACTGATGGGGAAGATGGCACATATTCTTTAAAATTATTAGCATATTGAGAAGAAAAGGAACAAAAGACAGCAAAATAGAGGCAGGTAACTGATAAGAAACATGGAGAAGTAGAAAAAGCCACACTCTTACCATGCTCATAATCTCAGAAGAATTACGTGACCTGGTTCATTCTGTATTGCAAATAAGAGATCACAATCAGGCTATGCCTGGGCCCAACGTGATTATGGGAGTTGTGCAACTGTTCACAAGTCTGAAGACATGGCAACCTGTATCGCATCGGTAGCTGAGTTACTTGGGAGACTAAATCCTTCTTGACTCAAGTATGAAATCTAAGCTCTGTGGTTTTTGTCCCTGCACAATACTTAAATTTAGATTGTTTGAACTGGCATAATCATTTGAGAAGTGGATGATTTTATCTTCTGTGCTCATACAGATGGTACCTCTTTCTCTCCTTTCTAGTTCTACCATCTTGTCGAGTATGATATGAAGTTACTTAAGATTAGATTATACCCTTTCTTGACAATGTCCACTTGTAGAGGATGCTCTCCATACCTGTAACTTTTCCCACCAAGATGATTTAAGAAGATTAATCATTATTTTCTTATTAAATTTACCACAGTTGTCTATAAACTATAAGCATAATTGTCTTCAGTGAAATCTGGGGTGAATTGGTTTTCTGTACAGGACACACACTTCACAGAATCACAGAATCACAGAATTTTCAGAGTTGGAAACGACCTCTAGAGATCATCTAGTCCAACTCCCCTGCTAAAGCAGGACTGCCTAGAGCACATTACTCAGGACCGCATCCAGGCGGGTCTTGAAAATCTCCAGAGAAGGGGACTCCACAGCCTCCCTGGGCAGCCTGTGCCAGTGCTCTGTCACCTGAACCGTAAAGAACTGTTTCCGTGTATTTGAACGGAACTTCCTGTGTTCTAACTTGTGCCCATTACCCCTCGTCCTGTCACTGGGAACCATTGAAAAGAGCCTGGCTCCATCCTCCTTCAACCCACCCTTTAGATACTGGTATGCCATAATAAGGTCTCCCCTCAGCCTTCTCTTCTCCAGGCTAAAGAGTCCCAGCTCTCTCAGCCTTTCCTCGTAAGGCAGATGCTCCAAGCCCTTAATCATCTTAGTTGCCCTTCGCTGGACTCGCTCCAGCAGTTCCCTGTCCCTCTTGAACTGTGGAGCCCCAAACTGGACACAGTATTCCAGTTGTGGCCTCACCAGTGCAGAGTAGAGGGGGAGAATGACCTCCCTCGACCTACTGGCCACACTTAACACAGGCTAGGCTGCAGTCTAAGCTGCTATTCTTATTTGACCTAAGCAACTAAACCAGAATTTGGAATTCTGTAAACAAGTTTCCTCCGAGAAAGAGACTGCTGAAGAACAACTGAACTCTAAGTTCCCTGAATGAAGGAAAAAATTCTATTGCTTATGGTGCCAAACTCCTTTCAGCCAACATTTAACCTTAAAGATCTCACCGCTGTGCCACCAGGGCTTTTATTATTGAATCAGGAGGTTTCCATCTGGCTCACTGGTGTCCTCTCCTGCCTTGCCTCTACCCTCCCCAGAGCTGTGCCTCGTAATCTCCGTTGGATTTAGCTGCAGTGACTGCAAAGCTTTTTGGCTCTAGCTGTTTGCTCTACTCCTTCATCAGGCAGCATGTCTTGCTCTCAGCTAGTGCAGCTAAAGCCTGAAAATAGTAATGTAAATGCAAATTGATGGCTGTTTTAAGTTAAAATGCCAAGTAATGAACTAGTACAGTTTCTGGAATAACAGCCCGTAGAAGTAGAAAGGAAAAGCTCGAAGTAATAAGCGCTTCAGCCACCCTGTCTCTATGATTACATGATTACATATGAATACATGATTAGTACCCTCACACACCACTTCTACAAAAACAAGATAAGAAGCTGCCTTTGCCCATGCAAATAACAATGCGTAGCAGCCTCAGGAGTGTGTCTGTTTTGTAAGTATGTATACTTAAACTCAAGTTAGAGGCAATTATTGTTTCAGCTGTACCTAGTCCTATGAAGAAATTTAATGAAATTTAAAAGCAGGAAGTAAATGTGTTAGCCAGATTCAGTTGTGTATAACTCAGCCCACGGCATTGTTATTCTTTAAACATCAACACATAGTGAGCAGTAATTTAGGAGGAAAACATTTTGTGAAGACCAGTATAATATCATTTCACCCTTCAGTAAACACTATAGCATAGCCATGAAGATTATTTACATACTGACAGCTGGTCTGGTAAGGCCCTCCCTTCCCTGCACATCCTCAAGGCTGTGTCCACACGGCCCAAGACAACTTGCATAGATCCTATCGTTTAGCAATCTCAGTGCTTTCGTGTGGCCAGAGATGGCTTGCAAAACCTCCATAAGGTTTGCGTGGCCAAAGTTTTATTTGCATCATGATACTGGCTTCTTCCAGCGCAATGGTGTTGCAATCCCATCTCCCGCACAGTGTTAAGTATAGCCATATGCTACTTTTCTCCTAATGTAATGCTCTGCCTCAGGTGGTTTTATCCTCATCTGCTTTACACAAGAATATATCTGGTATTAAAATAGCTTTTGTAGCTGTGGACTTTTTTTTAAATTGTTAATCTATTCAGTAAATTGTTTCTCTCTTTTCCAACTCAGGTAGTTATGACAGCACAGTGCTGCATTTCATTTTATTAAGTGGGCTGTGGCATGGCATAGCTGTGACCTTTTTTATGGACCGATGCTTATAGTTGTCAGGAATTGTGACTTGTAGTGATCCACAAAAATGCTATTGCATTATCTCCTGATAATGTAGAATAGCGTACAATAACAGCCTTTGATTCATTCAGTTCTCTTCCACTGTTTGTCAGTTGGGAAAACAGCAAAATAGAATACAAATGTATCAATTCATGGCACCTTTGTTTCTGTTTGTGAAATTAACTGGTGTCATTGGTGCAAGCTGTTTGCTTCTCTAGATACTCTTTTATTTGAGTGCACATTTAAATTACGATTTTTCTCTAGGTGTAAGGACACCCACAGAAACACCTCCTTTCCAGAGTACTCTGCACTCTTTCCATCAAATCTGACATTATAAATGTTTGAACATAAAAATCAATTGCATGATACGTCTAGTGCTTTTTTTAGCCCACAGAGCTACTATAATTCATAGTTATAAGTCAAGCCATGTAAAACTATTTAAGATGACTAAAGATATAACTCCCTATAAAACTGCCATAATCCTTCCCTGCAGGTTATTTCAGTGTAAATTTTCTGTAACATATGGATGCTCATATGATCTTCCTGCATCTGAATATTTTGGAAATGAGGATGACTGTACGCATAAGGGCTGAACGTCAGCCATTCCATTGACTTTTTATTGAAATATATTTTTAATATAAGTCAGGTAGCTTTATTTAACCCTCTGTAAAAATTCTTGTGTATATTCCACAATTAAACCATTAATTACTTGTAAAAACGTTCAGTAAATTACTTAATGCATTGCTTAAAGTTACTCAAAAAACAAAGTATGTGATAAACAAAATTTAAAAGGTCAAAACTGAAATGAAACACTTCAAATGAAAGGGTATGACTAAAACAATTTGTTTATCTCACTCTTCCTTGCCTTCATTGTCACATTTGCACACAGAGCTCCAGAATTTTGCCTTTCTTCTCCCAACTTCTTTTTCTAGATCTGTGGGGGCATTTTGTTACATTAACAACTCCACAGATTAACAGCTTCAGTTTTGGCTAAAGATTCAAACCAGGCAGTCTTCATGGACAATTTTTTTTCCTTGTACAACTCAGAGATCTGTAGTTATCAACACAGTGTTTGAATATAGCAAATGCTTATATTTTGTGGGTGTCTTTGGAGGTGAAAGTGAAAGATCACAGCTCCTTTGCCAGGTGCGATCACTTAAGAATCTTTCTTTCTCTCTTTCAAAGCGTATGTCACAAGGGGCAAAAAAGATTAAAGTCTCTGATGCTCCTCTTTACACATGTAAAAAAGACGCTGCCTATCTTCAGATAACTTCTTTTTTCTTTTGTTTCCTTAATTATTATCTTCCTGTGGGAAGCCAAAGTAATTTTCTTTAAAATAAATAGAGTACAACATTAGACTTTCTTTTTTTTTCCTTCCTTTTTATCCTTTTTAAGAGGCTGTTTAATCAGATCTGTGGAAGTGATGGGGGAGTATGCTAGTCTCTAACCTTGCAATTATTTCAAGTTTTCTGAACCTATCCACAGCTATTCTCTGTATTCTCCAGTGCCCTTTACAAGTAGACTATTATGGCAAAGATCTTGACTGCATTGTGGCTACTTCTAATGTTTATTCATAAGCTTTTGCTTTTGGATTAATTCATAAGGTCAGTTCAGGAACCCTTATATGCATGATTACATTTCCACAGGCTTCTTCACAATAACAACCTACCACCATGCAACTCAGCACGCCTGTGGGCAGGGCCAGAGACCTGCAGGAACGGGCTGACAGGAACCCATGGAAGTCAGCAGGTGCAAATGCCAAGCGCTGCTCCAGGGACGATGTGGCACTTGTCAGACCACATCTAGATACTGCATTCAGTTTTAGGTCCCAACACAGCAAAGACATGGTCAAAATGGAAGGAGGCCCCCCATGTGGTAGGACTTGAGCACTTGCCCCATGAGGAGAGGTTGGCAGATCTGGGCTAGTTGAACCTGGAGAAGACACAGATTAGGGGGTGTCTAACAGACCCCCATGGCCATGAGGAGTCATCGAGCTTGCTCCAAGAGGCTGTGCTGTCTCTGTTCTTGGATGGATTCAAGCCCCAGCTGGAGCAAGTCATGGTCTGGTCCCAGAACTGGCCCTGATTTAGGCAGGGGGTTGGATTAGAGGTGTCCCAAGGTCCCTTCCTGTCTGAATTAACCTATTATTCTGTGCTTCCACTTCTGATATGAATTACATATCACAGATAACCATGCAGAAAGCTTCATCTTTAAGCTTTAATTTAACATCTTAAGCATCTTTAACAGTGACAGAAGAGCACAGTACTGGAAATGTCATTCAAGACATTAATTTCAACTGGAAGTGGTGAGACCAGGAACTGCACGTCTGAAGAAGCAGAAATGCTGTACAGTAAAGAGTGAGTTTCTGGTAAACTGGGAAATCCAATCAGTGTTGTGTTTCAACCGCAAGACCTGGATGGCAGAAGTGCATGAAGTCTGGTCTGCCTAATTACAGTGCATGTAATCTACCTTCTGTGAAAATATTGACACATATTTCATGGTAGCAAACAACAAATGATGTGTTAATAAGTACCACAGCTTGCTATAGCTTCAGACTGAACATGTCTTCTGAGTAAGACAGATTGCCTAACTCTAGCTGGATGATGGTGATGACACCACCTCTGCGAAACAAATCCTTATGCTTCTTGTTTCGATGTCTTTGGCTGTTTATTTTTTGAAAGTACAGGGAGAATGGGAAGCAACTGTGGAGCTAGAGAGTTTCCTTTTGCGGTCAATATGAAAATTTTGATAAATGAGATTTTTTTTTTTCCCAAAATGTAAGAATTGACATTCACTTAATTTCTGCATAGCTTTTTCTTCTGTACTTTCTTTGTTTCATGCGTGATATTTTTCTTCTGCAAAAATATGACTACTATTTGTTTCTGTCAAGAGGAGTGTGTAGAGCTGAGAGTGAATGGTATTGCTAAAGAGTGAACTTGCTTATACCCATAACATATTAATGCAAATTGATAAGGAAAAACAAAAAAATTGTATGCAATTTAGCCTTTTTTCAGAAAACATGAGTGAAATTTGGATAAGAATCCCTAGAAGAACCCATTGCAAAGTTTAATATGCATTGATGGAAATTGAATCTTTTTCTTACTTTTCCTTTTCTAATTCTATTGTGCTGCACATTATGTCCTTTTATCGTCTATTTTTCCACAAGATCCTTCCTAATCCTCCAATTTGGTTCATTTCAGATGTCATAAATCAATGTACAACAGACAAGAAGTCCCTGCATCTATAATATATCTGCCTGAGTGTACAAGTCTTTATATGTTTTCACTTCAATGATTAATATATATTTGATCTGAAGCACATTAACTACTGTAAAAGCAATCATCTCGAGTGTCATTACAACATGTATTTTTAATTTTATTTTTCTTGAGTGGATTTCTGAAGTACTTTAAAAAGGAGGTCAGTATCATTTTCTTTATTCTAGATATAAGAAAAATAGAGGAGTCTACAAGGAAAAAGATTTACAACAAACTTGTAATTAAATAATGAAAAAAGCGCTCAAGCCCCATATTGAAATTCAGGTTGACCACTCTCTAGCACTGTCTATCCTGTAGGTTCTTAAATTCATTAAATGTCTCCCTATTGGCCTGCAAGGTCCCAAGACACTTTATTCTGTGCTGAAATACCTGTTGCAGGCTTTCTACCCATAACTCCACTGCCACCCAAGAAGCTTCTCATTCAACTCAGTGGAAGAAAGCTGACTAGCTGGAGTGACCGGCACTGGTACTGTAAAATGTTGTTCTGGGTCAAACACATCCCAGGAGGGCACCACAGCTACCAAATACATAAACACAGTGCATCAAAGCATGTTCAAATCCATTTCTTCAAACCCATCGATTGGGCCATCATCGATTCAGAAGTGACCAAGCAAGAGAGGCTTAACTTCAGCCTGGTGGTTACAGCAGACACCTGGGACATACGAGGGACTTTCTGATCCTCAGTGCCAGGACTGTTTCAGTGACAGTCTAACACAGAGTGCAGACACACTGCTGGGATCAGGTGAAGATCCTCCACAATGGGTGAGAGTCAGGTTTTCTAAGTAGCCTCATGATTCTTTCATTCCTGGCCCAACAGTGACCTGACTTTCACATGAGGAGGGGGGAAATCTCTCTGTGGACTTCTGGTGGAAGGAAGTGCTTTGATTTGCTAGCGTTATTAGATGTATGTTTGAACTGGAAAAAGCTTGTATTATGGTCTTCCCACTTCCTCAGAGGCTAAACACTAGTCTTTTATGCAAACACAGATGGAAAGCTATTGTTGCCATAATTTTTAAAATAAAAATTCTCCTATAGGTACTCTGTTCCATTAGGGTCCATCCCTAGAAGTAGGCTAGCTGACCCTAGATCATCAGTGAATGCAGGAACTTAAAGTATCTTTTTTATTCTCTAAACACTAGATTGACGATAAATAGACACCTACCACAGGTGAACTGAACCATCTTCTCAGGGATACCTGTTCTCTCCATTGACTTTATACAGACCTTTCCTTGGGAAGACTGTATTGCAACCATGGTGACTTTTCTCTGTCTGTGGTGTATTAAGGATGTGAAAAATAGGTACATCTGTTATCTAAGATGGAGACAGTCTTCCAAATTCCATTTCAGTGTTTCCCAGTTGTACAAATCAGATATAAATAATAGTACGCTAAGTCTTTCAGAAAAAATAAACTCCAAATGTATGTGCAATGCTTAGACCTTACTATCCATTTTAAAAATGAGTGCCAAAGAAACAACAAATAAACTCCAACAAAACTATTCCAGTGTTTCACCGTTAGGGACTGTCTTTGGCCTCAGCCAGCATCAAAGAACCACTCAGCCGCTCGCTCAATTAACCCCATCCCTGCTGGAACCAGGACAGGCACCAATTAAAAGGATTATTTCCTCTAGTAATACTCCGAATACTACTAAAAGTAGCGATGGGAAAGTTGAAAGACTCTGGCGAATGCAGTTTGGTAAGGATCCCTCCACTCTCAAATAAAGGCTTTGTGCTGGCAATGTGGAGTGCACTGTGGGAGGCAAGCACGCCTGACAAACTGAGGCAATATTCAGGGCATGGTTGTATACTTTTTCTTCCTAAAGACATTTTCAGTTTCTTCCACTTTTACCATTATGCATTGCCATGGTCTTTCATTTCTTCTTTACAAGTGGTTATGAGGCCACCTCACTACCAGGTCCCTGAAAGCTTCAAAAATAATCACCATTTTAGTGATCTGTTTTACAGGGTGTCCTAATAAACAGCATGACTTATGCAAGGACTTGGGATTGTTGAATGACTATGGGAGGGATAAGAGACAGAAGGAAGAGAGGAGCTTAATTAACCAGTTTTACCTCCTTCCAAAGAAAGCACGGTGAAACAATCTCAGAAAATTACCCATGTCAGTACAGAGCAATATATGATAAAGCCTGTTATCGAATGTCATGTGTCTGGTAAAATATCCCAAACACATTAATATTTGCTAGAAGCAGCACTACCTTGAGCAGATTTGTCAACATTTAGCACTACATTTATAGTTTATCCTATTGTAAAAAAAAAAAAAAAACAACAAACAAACCTACAAAAAATTGATTTAAGAAAAGTTAAATTAATAATTTCACTATTGCTTATTAAGGGATTAGTAGATGTAGCCTACAGCTCATCTTCAGAAATGTGGCAAGACACAGAGGCTCTACTGTGTCACCGCTGTCTTTTGTGTTGACTTAATATGGCCTCATTATTTCCTTGCATTCTCCTTTCTCCGCACCTGTGTGTTTCTCAAGCGGTTATCTTTAGTTTATTTTTTGATGTTCATCTAGTCAGTATAGTGCCTGACCTTTTGTTGTCTACATGCACAACTTCTAACCCTTGGCCTAGCAGATTCCCTCAGCATGGAAAAAAAACAGTCAGTTCTCATCATCGTGCTCACCTGCCTGCTTGAAAGGAATGGATGAAGACAAATAAATGAATCTTAGTTGTGCTTTCATCTTCATCAAGAACACGCTTACCTGGTCCATCGTCAGTGACAAGCAAGATATACCAGTTGTGCACTGAAATATTTTTATCTGTATCAGAAATCTTCTTGTAAGAAGCACAAACACAAGTTTTCCTCAGGAGAAGTCAACATTATTTAACTGATAATGTTGTCGTGCTATTCAGAATAAGACTGTCTTTCCTCCTGTACTGAGTGCTAAGAAAAAAGTATGGTTCCGGTTGCATTTTAGAGCTGACAGTGTAGCAGAAAATATCAATGGTGAATATGGAGGATAGTGTCAGAAAGCTATCCTTGCAGATATATATCAAAATTTGATAACTGAGGGATGAAAAAAAAGGTGAAAAACAAAGGTAAAAGACAATGAAAAAAAATGTACCTAATACTATCTGCAAAGTTTTTCATTATCATAGATGCAAAACAGGTTCTCAGTATCTATTTTAGTTCTGCCTTGCAACAGATCATTCTCTATTATATATAAAAATATATGATATATACAAATACCATGCATTACCACTATCTTTATGGTAATGCTGAGTGATAAAAGTGACAGAAACTGAAAATGTCTTCAGGAAGAAAAAGTATATAGCCATATCCATGCCCTGAACACACCATTAGTACATGGTAGAATTGACTTTGAAACTTTCACATTTGTAAATCCCCATTACTTTATTCAAAGTAAAATCCATGGTAGAGGGCATATAAAATTTTTTGTACAATATTTGCCACAGAAATAGATTTTTCATGGCAAGATATTTCACAGTTTTTACCTACGTTGTCTGGGTCATCTATGTTGAGTGACTTTGGTTTGATGGCAAGTCACTATGATGTTTTTTTTAGTGTTAATTCTTCCAAGGAGTGTTGGACTAAAATGTCAAAAAATGAATGAAGATGAGGTGGAAATATGCCTGAAAAAAAGTAGTTGTGGCAAGCAGATATTGTAATATTTTAGTCTACTTTACGGAAATATACTTTTTGAATGAAATGTAAGTGACTTTAGCTTCTTTTATAGCCATAGTTTCAAACATACTCTGATGCTATAATGAAGTGTTGTCATATGGATTAATGGAAAGCTTAGTAGTCTAGTCTGAAACTGAATATTCATTCATCGGATTGGAAATATCTTTTTCATGTAGTCATGTTAACAATTAGTAAAAAAAAAAAGAATGCATGCCTCTATTTTTCCTTGTCCTTACAGTAAAATGTGTATTCCTTTACATCCTGAAGTAATATGGATATCCGTTCTTCTTCCCACCAGAGAAAACCATTAATAAAAAATATAAATCTCTTCTAGCACTTACAACCCACAGGGTTTTCAGCCTCATATAGCTTTTCAAATAGCAAAACTATTTTAAGAAGATTTTTTTTTATTATTATTACTAACAGGTTGGCTAACTTGATCAGGAACTGAAAACTGGGGAATACCTAAATACAAATTTCAGAAGCTAACTGTAGACTGCTGTTTGAAATCTAGAATAAAATGATTAATCATCAGAATATTTCTTTGAGGTAGACGACAGATATTTTACTACTAATGTATCCTGAAGAAGCTAAAAGCAGATGTGTTTAATAAATACAGTGCTTTGAGGATAGGACTTCTAGCAACCCTGTTAAATTTCAAACAATATTCTTCACAATATTGTTCTCAGACTGTAAATAGAATAATAAATAAGTCAGAATATTTTTTTCACTCATAATTTTTCTGTGTACTATCTACTTCATATAAGCAGTCAATATGGAACATTTTTCATAATGAATTGAAAAAATACATGAACGTGTGTTCATTTAAAAAGAAAAATTTCCATAGCGATATTAATAGCAAAACCACGGACTCTTATGAATTTGAGATACAGTTCTTACCATTTGCCATTTTTGCCTTAGCTTTGCACCACAGACCCACTAAGACAATCCTATATACCTAAAAGATGTGTAAGCAAAATATTCTTAAATATTATTATATAACACCATGACCATGAATTAATTTAACAGATTTCTGTGGGATGACCTCTTACACACTATACTCAACACATATCAGAGTATCTATTTTGAAGAAAACTGAAGGGATTTGTTACCAGAAAATCACAAAATGCAATAATGTAATCATTACAATGTACATTTCAAATTGCCACTTTCATTGTTATCTTTCGTGCCTTCTGCATGGATAAATGAGAGAGTTCTCACTTCCAAGAAAAGGAAGTGAACCTTCCTCATCCACTTCCATGCTGTTCCCCTCTAACCATGTCAATCAACATGTCCCAGTTTTACCTAATGATGAGTACTAATGATTTATCTAGTTAGCAGATCTCAGAGTTTCACTGTATATGCCTGGTACTGTTTATAGTAAGAGTTCTCTTCCCACCACGGAGATGCTCCTGTCGCTACCATAATTTTCTGTGCAATCTTGTGTTTTTCTTCCCATCTGATATCACAGAAATATGTGTGATCATACTGAGGAACTGCAATACTCGGCATACTAACTTTGCCCATTTTTTTCCTTAGTGTGTGTACATCACATTACTGCCAAATAGAAGGATTGAAGTGAAGTCTGTCTATGGAGTTTGTGTGTGCTTACGGTCTAGTCCGTAGTCAGTGACTATCATTTTCACTCTAGACACTCTCATGGGTCTCAGGGTGCTCTGCAGAAGTGCTAGATGTGAAGTGACTTGTGGTCTGGGAGTTTTAAACATAATTGTTCTCTCCTGGCGCATGATCAGACCTAGACACGAGTCCTTTTGGAAGAGTGGCTGGGAGATGTTCACCCCACATATTCATGGCATCTGCTGGAGACTGCTGACTAATTTTCTACTTCCTGAAAATTGCAGAGTCCTGCAGGTAGTCAAACATGTCCCCTGAAGAAAACGAACTGCTAGGCATAGACTAATTTTCCCAAATTTTACCCACAAGAAGTCTTTTCAAGACAGAGGTACTCTTGGGGCATTTTGGTATGAGACCAGAAATCTGAGCTACTGCTGACTAAACCCAGCAGAGAGTCTGAAACGGCATAGGCTCCCCGGTGTAGCACAGATGAGCCCAGCTGACAGGCTGATGCAGCTAAGCTGCTGACAGCATCTTTGCATGCTGCCACCCTGGGCTGCGCAGACCTATCAGTTTGAGCTGGCACTTGCCTGAACTTCCTCCCTTTCTTGTTCATTTTTTGTGACTTGATACAAAGCTGGGCCAAGAACATCCTACAGCCATCTTGAAATCCAGAATTTAGGCAATTCAGTAGTCAAGGGGATCAAGCCCTTAGCCCTCTGTTGGCACTGCTACAATAGCTGACTTCGTGGACCCATAAAAGCAGATTGCGTCATACGCATCAGATGCCTAAATATATCTGATCATTGTTTGAACAGTTCCAGCTACATCAAATAGGAATACCCAACCTCAATTAGGTACAGCTAGAACTAAGAAGGAATAAAGTGCCCTAACTTCTCAAGTATGTGTCTCCTGGGGGCTCAGCAGATCTTACTGATTTAAGTAGTGCTGAGGTTACACTATTAGTCATTCAGGAGTAGAAAGCTTTTTCGAAATGTCTAGCAACATTGGCATTGTAAATAGATGCAGCAGTGGCATCAGTCAACTTCTATAAAGTTTCTCAACTAACTTGATTTTCAGTATATACTTTTAGCAAAGCTGAAGGCCAGACAAGTCCAAGTAGTATCTAGAGACAGCTTAATTACTTTATGCCTGAGCTGGTACACAGACAGTAATTTTCACCCACGCTCCTACAGAACAAGCATCCCATAAAACAACACAGTCCATGAAACTGCCCTCTGTAACCTCTCAGGCAAGATCGACAGGTGATATTTACACCACGATGCAGAAGACAGAAGGATGGGTAATACTTCATTGTTTTCTTTACTTACATGATGTGTGATTTAAAATGCACCTGATTATCACAGGGTGGTGGTACCAGGCCCAGGATAACCACTCCAGATAGTAAGACTTTCTCAGTACTCAGGGATGGCAATTGTGTATGACATCAACACAGCAGACCTATTTTTGGGTGTCACAGTGCTAGCTATCTACTGTAACAGTCTATATGACACCTGGAGAAGACAACTGATCACTACATGTACCTGGAAAGGCAGAGCAAAATGCACTAACACATGTCCAAGCAATTTCTAATATGTACCAGAGACTGCAGAAATACGACTTCTAGAAATAGTATACCATCCCACCGCTACAGTCACTGACATATTATTTTCCTAAGCACCTCAGAATGGCTACTGCATATGTGCAGATCATGTGCATTATATAAAGCACTAAATCTTGCTGCTTCAGATCTGTGAGTGTTTCCATAGCTGCGAGAACTGACTGTAAGTTCTACTTTTGATTCATTTGCCTATTCTTTTTTCATTTCTGTTGTTTAATAATGGGTATCTTAGAAAATAAAGCTTGTCCTTCCTTTCATTTCTGTTTCACCAAATGCTTTTGAAGACTGTTGATCTGTACTTTTGCTAATATCAGTATGATCAGCTTTTTTTCTAGTAACAGCGCAGTATTTACATAATAGCCTAGTGAATCTGTTCACATTGCACACCTGCTTTCTTTTCTTCAGCCATGAAATAATTTTGGTTTCCTCTATCAGCTCATCAGGTAAAGTGAGATTGTGTAAGACACAAACAGAAAAATTAGCTCTTTTGTCAGTGTACTTCATTGTCCAGTCCCCCAAAAAATAGACATCTCAATATGAGCTTGTGTGATTGCTTGTTCAGTGATAAAATATGCCTTTCAGTGGACCTCTCATGATGAGATCTCTAGGATGCTCTGTAAAAAGTTGTATTTGAGATTCTTAGATTGAGATGACATTTTAAGGCGGTTATCTTAAAATACATCAGGGCGTGTTGTAATGAAAAGGACCTGCTCATTTGCTTTCACTAAAAAGAGATGAGGATGACCAATGCACCTTTAAATTTGGTCAAGATGAAACTAAATTTATGACTGCAACTATGCACATCAAAATCAGTGTATTACTTTTCATAGGTTCAGGGTGCCTATATCAGAGGAATACCACGAAGATAACTTCGTGTCATTACATCTGAAGCAATTCTGCAAGAAAAAAGAAATTAAATGCACTCAAGTCTATTTGATTTTCTCAAAATTATTTACTAAAGAGGTAAGTAAAAATATGTGATAATAAAAGTCTATGATTTTTTTTTCCCTTAGCTGGTACTTTAATCTTTTCTTC
The DNA here is from genome assembly GCF_965231255.1 of Vanellus vanellus. Classification (NCBI taxonomy): domain Eukaryota; kingdom Metazoa; phylum Chordata; class Aves; order Charadriiformes; family Charadriidae; genus Vanellus; species Vanellus vanellus. Next base: position 141,803,742 of record NC_138905.1, on the reverse strand, counting down.
TCCAGTAAACTATTGGGATACTAATTCTAGAGGCTTTTTTCTGTCCTTCTCCTCTCTTATGATCACACTAAATATTTAAGAGGAATAAGATAGACACACAAATAGAAAAAGATCATGTTTTTGTCTACTAAACCGTAGAGGGATCTCAGGGGTGCCTGAGAAGAAAAGAAAACAGGAAACTGAAATCTCTTCAGTAGATCAATACACAATTGATGCCAGCACAGCAACTTGGAATTAATGGATAGAAGAAGTTTATAACTATGTCTTCCATTTAAAACACAGTACATCCATTTTTGCACAATAATCAAACCCAGGAAATTTAGCCTTGAAACTAAAATATCTTCAGCTGAACATTTCTCTAAATAAAAGCCACTCAAGTGAAATTAATTATTTCCACACAGCCATGGGGAACTGGGTAATGGAGCCCTTGGGATAGGTGTCACTCTTGAAGGAAAAAATCCTACTCATTTGTTAATGTAGTCTGAGCAGCGTTTTTCACGTGAGCTACTCTGAGCAGCTCTGCAACCTAATGAGGCACTCTTTGAAATGCATAGTGATGGGCAATTCAGAAGGTAAAAAGGAGATTTTACACACCTGAAATTTAAGCTTGAAGCCGTCGTTTAACCTCAGTGGATGCAAGAGGCCAACTGTTGGCAGGTTCATGTATTCTGCTCCATTCTTTGTTATATTCTCTGGAAAGTGCTAGAAGTGATGTTCAGTTTAGTCTTTTGGGGAATTTACTTGAAATTTCCAGACAAGAAAAAGGGTTAAAGGGACAGTATTATGATTTACAGGAGCAGAGCTGACATGCTCATAATGTTTACCCCAATTTATAAACAATGAGATTTAATAAAACCCAGATTTTTTTTTAAGTCTTCTTTGCATCCCTGCTTCCTTTGACTCTGAAATGGACAAATATCTTATGCATCTTTTTGTCAGAGGCAACACGATCTGGGTAAGCAAGACTGAGCCTGGTTTCCAGATCAAAGCCACCCCGTGAAGGCAGAACTGCCACACAATCAACTGCATCTGACAGTGGAGATGTACCTACGGATCTGCTGCTCTTCCCAGGGTGTTTTGTGCACGGAAGCAACACCTTTCCAGCTACAGGTATGCTCAGTATGCCTCTCTTATTCAGGCATATAACCTCATAGCTGGCTCCTTGGCAAGCTGTCGCACAACTGCCATAACTGCAGGATCAGGGAATTCCTTCCTGACTCCAGCTGGGATTTTTATGGCTCCTCGAACACAGTGCGAAGAGGTCAATGAGCATCTGGTTCTTAATCTGTAACCACCAGTCAGCTGTTGATTATCTTTGTATGTGTCATCAAGCTTCATTTCTTCGTGTAAAATGGGACTATTCTTACTACTTCATAAGAATGCTAGGAAGTTTACTCAGATATTACATATGCCTTGTGAAATGTGATATATATGACAGAATTTCAATCTTTTCAATCTGTGATCCTCCACATCTCTGACTTACCGCAGTGTTATTTTAGAGAGGATAAAAAAATTGCAGAAACACCTGAAAACAGCAAGATACGGTCTTAGAAATACAGGTAATGCAATACATAACTCATTTGAAGAGGAGTATTCTATATTTGAAAGAAATAAAAAAACAGAGTTTGATGCTTGTGATAACTGGGAAACTGCTGAAGTTCAAAACAGAGTGGAAGAAAAAAGGGTGACAGAGATAATTTTCAAAGTTAATTTTTGAGGATGTTTGTTCTAAAACAATTTAGGTAATGCCTAATAGTGTTATAGTACTTAAAAATTTAGCTGATATTATTTTAAATGTATGTTATTTCCATACTCTTCTCTTAAAAGTACATTTCTGTGTTACTATTTCTTTGCTCTTCTGTGTCATCAAGATTCAGCAATGAAGCATGCATGGATTTGGGGGCATTGGAAAAAGTTGTAGGCCCATAACTTCACCCTTTTCTCCTGAGCTCTTAAATCCTCTTCTCAAAGCCCATATAAGTATACAATATATTTTATCAGAAAGAGCATGAACTTTCGACCTTTAATTGCACAAATTTGAGAAGACAGAGAGCCCAATCTGTGCCAATCATAATGTAATGCAGATTTGACCTTCACTGTCATGGAGGCGGGCACAACAGTGACAAACAGCTGTGTTCCGCCTGTCTTATACAGAAGAAAGAGGAAATTAGTATGAGAACTAATAGTCACTAAGACTTCTACAACTAGAGCTTAAACACAGCAATATTTTCCCTGTTCAGGGAAAATATTTAATATCAAGTATTTACTTGATAAATACTGTAAAAGAACCAGAAGGTAATAGATACAGAAAAAAATAAAAAATGGATGGAAAGAGAAACCATTCTTTAAGGCCTGTAAAAATGGAATTGTGAGAAAAAAGTTCCAAAAATTAACTTCTTGTTTGAAAAAGTCATCTCTGACTTTGTCTGTTCTCAGTTGGGAGTTTGGTTTAATGAGCCCAAGGTACTGATCTTAGAATATTTTGATAAGTTACATGGAAAATATATCTTATTTTGTTAATTTCCTTTGATAATTTCTGGAAGAAATTATTTTCATAACTGGTTTTGTTAATTTTATTTTTAATGAAGAAAAAGTCTGTGTGTATTCCATTGGAAATACTACAGTCATAAGGGAATGCAGTGAAAATACTCATCTTTGAAATTGTCCTTATCCTTCTCTATGTGCTATATTGTTCAGTGTTTTCAGCCAGAAGGGTACCTCTAATTTAGTATTAAGACATCCTTTGAACATAACTCAGAAATATGCTCTTTAATGTAGAGATATGTTTGATCACACAGTAAAGATGTATTAGTTGCCTTTTTCACTTAAAAATCTGAATATATGGAAAATTATCTGGACTTTTTTATTTTTATTGAATAATGTTAATTCTTTGCATGCATTTTTACCTTTCCACTTAGAGTTGAACAGAATAACTTCCCGACTGGAAAACTTTGAGATTTTTATGCACTTCTTATTCTAAAACTGTGTAAAAAAGAAAATGTCAGTCTTTCAAATATTTTTTTTCTGTATTGGGAATTCATTTCTTTCAAAATTTCTTTTGAAAAAACAAATCCTACTTTCAATCTCTTTTTTTCTTTTTATGTTCTTATATATCATCCAGGGAGACAAATTAATAGCTAACACTTTTGCTAAAGTCAACTCTTAAGAGTCAAAATAAATTAAGAAACAGATTAAGCATGCACTAATTATTGGAACCAAATAAAACACCTTACAGAGCCAAATTTTGATAGAAGTTTCAAAAATCTTTCCATTTTGTAATTAAAATTACTTTCATTTGGCAGAAAGAGACAATCGATGTTTGCTAAAAGCAAGACCTTGGGAAAAATTCTGAAGAACCATTCCTCATATATGCTATACTATGGGTTAAATCAGCTGTAATATACAGCGTTTTACAAGTCCCACAAAAGATTTGTGTTACCATGTGGTGGACATTAGTTTATTTCTTTATGCCTCACTTCTATGTTTACCTCATCTGCAGGGTTCAAATGACATTTAAAATACCAAACCTCTTATTCAGGCATCCTTGACAAAGTCTTTTGTGTTAAAACAGGAAAAAAAAAAAAAAAAAAGAATCGTCTCATGTCATGCTCATCTCTGAGAATAAAATTATTGCTGTGTAATAAATTAACACATGAAAAGATTATGTTGCCTTTTCCCTGATTAACAGAAGCAAAGGCTTTCTCTTGTTTCAAAGTCAATTCATTGCCTCTTCAATTTTTCGTCCCCAACAAAGTTCCCAATTAGCCAGGCCTCTCACAAGGTTGGCTCCTTTCCGCTTGCACCATGAACTTACCAACAATTTTTTGTTAGAGCATTTCTCAGAACCTTTGCAGGCCTGCTTCTTGCTACTTTACAGCATTCAGAGAGCCCTTATGTTTATTACCAACCCACAGAGGATGCTTCTCTTGATTGCCATACAACCGTTGGTTGGGAAACAACCTGCGTATTTGCAGTACTCTGAGGAATGCTATTATGAGTTGGGCATTTGTAGAAGTATTCCCATACCTTGTTTGTTTGAAAACCCACTCCCAAGGAATGACCACTTAAGAGCTACTTGTCTTGAAATCATCCTTAATGCAATTAAAGCCAAGGTGAAATGCAAATAAAAATATGTATTCACTATACCTAAAATGAGAAAAACTATTTTGAACACTTACAGAACACAAAGACGAAGAAAAAAAATAGAAGGAAAAATTCATCTTGATCTTGTTAGCTCAAATTGGAAATGAAAAGACTTTCCCTGAAATCGGATAGTTTGCTGGGAATGTTTTCCTGACAGTCATCCAATCGAGAATTCCTCCCCCAGGTTACTTTATGTCTCAAGTTGCACTTATTAGAAAAAGCGCTTTCTTGGTGGAAAATGTTCATTTTGTAGGTGTTTGCTACAGCTAAACTTTCCAGGAAGTCTAGGTATATTTAATCTTTCTCATTAATACTTCCTCTTTATAATTATTTCTTCTCTATTCAAAGGTAGGCTTGACACTTTTCTTACTAATTTAAGGACTGTATCACCTCTCAGGAGATACATAAATACCACTTATTCAGATGAGGTGCCTTTTCATGTACCAGACTCATAATTAGTATTTCCTTTATTCAACAATGGTAAAATTATTTCTCTCCTTTGCCCTTAGTGACTCATAGTGCACATTTCATTGTGAAGTGTGTCCATGTACTGAACTTCCATTTATATCAGTGTGAAAGTTCACAGAATTTATGTATTAACAGCCAAATGGGATAAAATCATATAGCTCTTTACTTTTTTTTTTTAACTGAGGTCAAATATGATGGTAATTAGCTAACAAATAGAACTGTGAAAAGGCTAACCCCTTTTATATCTTCCAGTAAGACATCTTCCAGTATTATAATGTTTTCATATAGTCTACAAAGATTACTTAACTTATTAAGGGTTTCTCTCACACTCAAGATGCTACTTTAACTCTCTATTAAATGTTTTCACAATCTGTATTAAAAAAAATCATTAAAAAATCATGCCATATGTGTATTTGGTTCTTTTTGGATAGTTGTAATATTTGTCTATAATTTTTGTATGATTTTCTGTTCAAATGCAACAGTTTTGCTGAGCAGCTGGACAATGCTTAAATCAGTGCTTTTTTTTCCTGCTTGATCAGTCACTCATACTGTTCCTTTCAGATACAGAGTTCTCCTTTTAAATAAGGAGAAGTGTTTTCGTGTGCTGCTGCAATCCATATTTCTCATTTAATCCACATTATTGTAACATTGTCTTGTCTGAACAGGAACTGATCTGAATCAGAATGGCCTTTTTTGAGTTTGTGGCTATGATTCCCTCTGTATTTTTTACTGTTTTAGGGATTTCACAAACCATCCAGAATTACAAGGCCTAATTTAAACTACTTACAGTCATGTGTTACACTCCTCAGAGTTCCACCTTCATGGCAGCTGCTGTTAGCTGCTGCTCTACAATGCTTATTTTCTTCCTGTCCCTCTGTTTTTTTGTGGTTTTTTGTTTGTTTGTTTTGTTTGTCTTTTTTGTTTGTGACTCAGCTGCTCTACTGTTAGTACAATGAGCGGTTCCTAATGGATGATTATGAAAAGTTGCAAATTAGTAAACTGTAATGTTGCTGCATTTTTGTTAGAGCAAAAAAGGAAACAAATGTATAAACAATGAAAAAAACTTGCCAAACAATAATCAAAGGGATCTTTTGCTACATCTGTACTGCTAAATAAAAGAGAAAAATGACATGAATTGTCTTTAAGTTCATGTCCACACTGATTATAGCCAGCACTATCTAAAGCAGACTGGTCATGTCCATATCACCTACCACCCCATTCTGGACTCTATATGATGCATATGTGACATGGAGATAGAAAAATTTTTTTCTGTTTTCCAGCTCCAAATATACTATGAGAGTTAAGGTGCAGCATACAAGAGAAACTATTTTAAGACGCGAACCGGTGCATGTGAGGGCATGGATGGAGATCATGGTGGGATGATGATCCCGTCACGATCTCCACGGGACCTGAGGGAACTGGCAGATGAAGTTGCCAAGGCACTAGCCATCATATCTGAGAAGTCATGGCAGTCCGGTGAAGTTGCCACCGACTGGAAAAGGGGAAACATAATCCCCATTTTTAAAAAAGAGAAAAAGGGAAGACCTGGGGAACTACAGGCCGGTCAGTCTCACCTCAGTACCCTGCAAGAACATAGAGCAGATCCTCCTGGAAACTCTGCTAAGGCACATGGAAAATAAGGAGGAGATTGGTGACAGCCAGCATAGCTTCATTAAGGGCAAATTGTGCCTGACAAATTTGGTGGCCTTCTATGACAGCATTACAACATTGGTGGATGAGCAACTGACATCTTCTACCTGGACTTGTGTAAAGCATTTGACCACATGACATCCTGCTCTCTAAATGACAGATGGACCACTTGGTGGATAAGGAATTGGCTGGACGGTTTCGCTCAAAGAGTTGCTGTCAATGCCTCAATGTCGAAGCGGAGACCAGCGAGACTGGGACTGCAGAGGGCACCAAATCTAGCACAGGACCAAAATCTAGCAGTTTCATACCTGGGCAGCAGCTCCTGCTTTAAACTGCAAATGTGCTGGCACAGCCAAATGGAATGCGCCCAAGTAGAGAGAGACATAGCCAAGACTTTGGCAACCTAGGCAGAATGGGACCAAGCCTTTGAGCTTGCTTCTTGGCCTGCTTTTGTTTAGCAGCATAGGCAAAATCCTTGGCAGGCTGCTCGTTCTGACTCTTGGTTCAAAGTACAAAATTACTTTTTCTTAAAGACGTCACTCATCAGTGGGCTACAAGGACAACTTCCGTCTCAGTGCTGTCTTTGTCTGGACCTATACATCTTCCACCGTTGTCTATGTAGTGGCCCAGCCTCTGCCCAGCAGCAAAGAACATCCAGACTATTTCTTAGCCGGGTGTTTTTTTGTAACAATCAAAATGTAGAAACTATGGATTATGACTGTCTCTGACAGTACCAGATCTTCTGCTTCCCAGATGAACTTTATAACCCTGCAGCTACTATGAATATGTATGAAACAACGCAATCCACCAATTCTTACCTTTAAAACTCAGGATAATAACCTGTTCTTGAAGAGACAGTCCTTACTTTTTTTACATTTCATACTGGTTTAGGCTTCCTTGTTTAGTGCTTTCTGGGGCACAAAATTCTCACTATTTAATGCTCAAGGAACTTGAGGTATTTAAATTCAATCTAGTGAGTTGTCACTTTCAGAACTCCAGCTCCAGCTCTCAGTGTCTTTTTCACCAGTGTGAAAGGTCTTGGGTCTTACAGCTTTGGGCCTCCTGGCTGTACTAGAGTTACTGGATGGTTTATAGGGTATTAGCTATACAGACCTTTCGCTGAAAATGACTGGGTTGAATATCTTCATCCTTGACATTTAGAAAATTGAAACAATTGTTATACATCCTTGGAAGTTTTGGTTTTCTTGACCTTAGGTACAGATTATAACAGCTGCAACAGTGCAATTGTCTTTGCTGTATTTGCTGTAGTCAACACTTTAACTTGGGAAATGCGTGACCAAAAACGAATGTAGGAAATTAGTTATTGCCACTAACCCCAAATGTCAATTTGCCCACTCAAGATGGAGATCTTTAGTGTTTATTTACACGTCCATTTACACTTCATCTTTATGTTAGTCCAGAGTCATGTTTCAATCCCCAAATCAGCTTAAAAAATCAACTCCATTGCTCATAAGTTTGATAGACAATAAATTGTTTCCTGTGTGGTTTTTATTGTGACATTTAAAAAATAAAAAATCTGTTTTACCCCAAGCATAAAAATGTCTTGTCTGTGCTTCTTTAAGAAAAGCAAGGACAGCGAATGGAAACACACCGTTCCTTCAATGTGAAAAATCCTTTTTTTTAACCTGACCAACATCAGCAGGATAAAGAAAAAATTTTAAAAGCATGTTTAACTTTACTGTCAACAGGGCTTGAAATCATAAAAACTCAGAGACCCACTTCTTTCCTACATTCACGCCTGTTATCATGTCAAGGCCTGAGTTGCTACAGCAAAACACTCACAAACCATCACCTGAACTGTTCTTGAAAATGTCTCTCAGTGTTTTTCAGGGTTTACCAGGTGGTTCATTGTGTTGCAAGCATCCTTGAAATTCAGCTATATGACACTGGTATGAACTATAAGGAAGTGGTTCAGGATCAGAAATAAAATGTTGTTAAATTAACTGCTGCCTATGCAATTAGCCTGCAGGTAATTTGTTTTATGGAAGCTGATATATTTTTTTTAATATTAAATTTTTTGAGCCAGTCTCTGTCACAGGTGCCCCCAAAGGCAGATTCTGTCTTGGCAGAAAGACAGCGGTATCCGTGAAGTTTGACCACATTCTGATAGTTGTACCACACAGATCCCCATAAATAAATAAAGAAGCTGTGGTTTCCCCTTCATAAAAAACCCTTTTTCCTTTCATGAGGTGAGTGAGGTCTAATCTATTTAATAATTAAAACTGGCCTGCTTTTTGTCTTGCTTGCTGCTCAAATCCTTTTTTTATCACTAGATCCAAGCAATCCAGAACAGAAAATGTGTAAAAGATAATACATGGCAAAGTGAATCTTCAAAAAGACTTTGAGTGTGAATTTGCCTGATACAGTTCCTCAGTGTCTGGAAAAATGACTTCTTGTTTCTAAGAATGAAAATAAAGCCCTGCAACTGTACTCAGCGCCAAGATTTTCTTTGTGTTAGTAGATGTATGTATCTTGCGGAGTTTGCAGCCCCAGACTTTCTCAGATTCCAAAGAATTTGTGATCTTACACTGTGACATCAACAGGTTGCAAGTCTTTTGTTAAATTTGACTAAAAAACAGAGGTCGAACCGTACAGAGACGATATGAGGTTACAGGTATTTATGCCTCTATGTTGTGGTTTGGGCCAGAATAGCCAATGAAAACGAACGACGGATACACTCCCCCACCTTTCCCTGATCTAGGAGAGAAGGGACAGAGAGAAAGAAATTTATGAGTTTAGAAAAAAAAAATAAACTCCTTTAATGAAAATATTAATAAATTAATAAAAAATAAAGTAATGAAACATGTAAATATATACAAAACGGGTATTGAGCTCCCAGGATGATGATCACATCACCGACAGGCGCAGGGGAAAGTCCCAGACTGGACTTACTGACTGATGAGAGCTGAACTGCGGATCTGGATTCAGGAATGCACAGATTGGGATCAAAGGCAGATGAACAGACAAAGTCCTCCTTCAACACCGGCCATTGAAGAAAGAGGGCTGACCCTTTGATCCCTCAGCTTTTACACTGAGCATGAGGCAGATGGGATGGAATCCCCTGTTAGTCAGTTTTGGGTCACCTGTCCTGTCTGTTCCTCCCCGCAGGTGGGACCCCTCTACGCTTTTTCCTTTCCAACACTCCAACAGGGAAAATACAGTTAGCTGCCTTGGCTGTTATAGCAATAGGTATAAGCAAGAGCATCTCTGCATACCATTCCTTGGCATAAATTACAGCTAATCAGGTTTTATCACTCTGAGAGCGAACGGTTTCTGCACACTATGCTGTTAATTTCAGTTAGTTAGAAGAGGTTTAGCTGCAAAGTAAAATGCTAAAACAGAAACACGAGAACAGTCTAACTTATTTGCTGATATTTAATACACCATTCTTTTCAATAAGACTCGTATTTAATGTTCTGATCACTATGATCTTTTTCTCCGAAGACATGTGAATGAAACACATTACAAAATTATCTAATCTTCTTTAAAAGTGTAAAGAACAAACTACAGAAGCTTTCCTTTTTCCAGTATGAGGGGCAAGCACTCAAATTTAGTCTCCTCTTTACATAAAATGACCTTTGGTCAGGCAACATTACTGGGATTTTACGTGTTCAAAGCCTGATATTAAAAAAAAAAATATTAACGAAGAAAACAACTATTGTTTACATATTCAGTATTGCTGTCACTATATACTGTCACATTTCTTGTCCTTATATCTGTATTCAATGTGCATAGCTTTCAAGGAAACAGAATTTCTGTTGTGTTTGTAATATGTTACAATATTACAGAGATTTTTAAGTTTAATTTTCCTGCTTACTTGTATTAAATACCTAAACCCTAATTTCAGGCTGGTTCTTCAAAAGGGAAAAGTGTGGGGAAAATCTGCATGCTAATACAGGGAAAATAATGAGATCAAGCTATTTTATCAAGGCCTTTGGACATACAGAATTCTGCAGGGCTGAATGTTTGCATTGCTGAACCTTCCCTGATCCTGAGAAAGGCTAAGGAACTTGAAATGTGGTGAAACGCAGACTACTCAGGTTCTCCTTGGAGCCATGAATGCAGTGCCTAAACTGAAAATCAGTAAATTTAACTGCTTTTTTTTTTCCCCCAGAAAAACAATAAAATACTGCTCGTATTAACAAACCCAGCTGTCCCATAGGTGAGTAGTTATTTAATTCTGATGTACCTGTACTTTATTTTTTTCTATATTTCCATCATACAAACCATAGGTAAACACCCAGTTCCCTATAATTAATTTTACAACGAATTTAAATACACAGCTTCCATCAATTCTTCCTTCTTTTTATCCCTCCGTGAGTTGGTTGGTTGCAGAGAGCTGTGCTTGAGAGCAGTTCCTCTAATAAGTTATTCATGTGCAATTAATGATTCTTCTTCTTTTTTTTTCTTTTTTTTTTTCTTTTTCTTTTTTTCCCCGGATTATCTCAGTCTCAGTGTCATGATAACTAGGAGATCTGCCTTGACTCCCTTAGAAACCTTCCTTACTGCATCATTCTCCATCCCAATACTGTGGTAAGGTAAAGATCTTTTCAGAAAGACAAATTCAAGGACATGGAGCATGGCTTTTCTCCATGTAAAAATAATATTTTAATGAGATCCGAATTTTAAATGCAGATAGTAATTCAATAACTGTGACAATATGCTAAACAAAGTAGTGCATACACAAAACAAGTCAGAGGTATGAAGACAACATTTAAGGCAGATTTTACTCTATACATCATTTATCATGTTCTCATAATTAACAGTTATACATTTTATTTAAGAAAGAAGCATTTTGGGAGAAAGCCAACACTGGAATTATCACATATTATGCAGTTGTCATTGAAAGGAACATCAGTAAAGGCCCCAAAATGTGTAATCTGCATAATGGGGTCCCGTGTCACAGCCAGTCAGTCTTTGTTAATTGGTCATTAATGATCACGGGAATAGTCCTACCAGGGTTTGGGATTAATTAGTATCATCTACAGCACAGTGGAAGAGACAAAAGTAGAAGTCTGTTTCTGGACATCGGATTTAGTGTTAGGCTAGTCACATTTTTGTTATAAACCACTGAGTCTATAGATTAATGAGACAATTTTCTTTGGTGTTGAAAACTGATCAGTTCTCAATTGTAGTAATTGATTGAATTGATTTTAGGGAAAAGCTTACAAGCTTTGAAACTTTTATTTATTTATTTATTTATTCTGTAGTTAGCATGGCCTAAAACTATTAATCTTTATAGTAAGTTGCAGTGCTACTCTCTTAAGTTTTTGAAAATAGTTTTGCTTTTGACCAAACTTCGTAACACTGCAGTCCACAATCATTTGTTTCAGTAACGATGGGGGGAAAGGGAATTCAGAAAGTATTTCTGTTTTACTAACAAGATTTATTTGTTATTAGGAGATTTTTAGGGAACTAGATACAGAAACTATACTTATGCAAACTTTTTCTGGTTACCACTGAGATTTCCAGTTTGAATCAAGATTACATTGATTACTTCTTTAGTTTAAGCTTATTAATTTCTATGATACTCATTCAGCTTTCTGTTCCTGCAGGCTCAAGGGAAGCAGCATCTTATCTCATTCCAGCATTATGAGATTCAAATTTAGAAGGCTGACTACTTTTTAATAATAATTGAATACCATAAAAAATTTATTTTTATGTGCTCTCACAGATTTTGTGTTGCTCTTTTTATTTCATTAAAAAATCCATTGAATACTTTTCTCTTTGATTCTGGCTGCAATATAAAATCCTTTTACTACATTTTTTTGTATTATTATTTAGAAAAAAAATATTTAAGAAATATTTATTAAGTTTTTCTTAACAAGACAGTTTGTTTTGTTTCAGGAATCGGGCTTCGACCGGTATTCTTCATTCTTTTTTAATCTTCAACAATTATTTTCATTATTACTCTAAATTTTCTTTTTATACAAAAAAGCCCGGGTATCAAGCTGGACACCACTTTTTTGTTTGTTTGTTTGTTTGTTTGGTACAAACAAAGAGCAAACACACTGTTTCTTACCTGAAAATGCTTACAAACCTTCCAAACAAAGCCTTCGGTTGATTTGGTACTATACAGAAGCCAGGGCTGATACAGAAAGAGTGTCTTGCAAACAGATATCTCCTGGGCAGTTCCCTGAAGTCAAGTAGTATCTCTGGAGCTCTCTGAATGATTAGGAGTTAATGATGTTCTACAAATGATGGGATTTTGGGGAATTTCCAATTTTAAAAGAACGTGTCATGTCATTAGTTCTGAAAAAGGCAAACAGTCTGATTTGAGTAACTGTGAGCCATGTACTCTTAACAACAATCCTGGAAAAATGCCAGGAAAAGCTAAAGGCTAGAATAAGCAAGTAATTAAGGAATGTTAGTGGAATGTTAATGATTATGCATCTATATACTAATGAATATGTATGTATATATATAATTTTTAATTTAAAATAAATCTGGAGAAGCAATTTCTTTTTAAATGAGTTTTTTTTTGTGTTCTTGGGCTGACACTCACAGAAGGAGGATTTGTTAAATGAAATAATTTTTGGTATCTTGGAATAGGGTAGGTCCCATATTGGAAATCAAATCTCTTGAACAGGATGGTCAGTTGCTGTCTGGATAGTGACAAGAATTCCTGTAAAGGTCCTTACAACAGCACCTTCAGCTGAAATAGGTGACACTTAGCCAGGACTTCCTCTGCTGCTCATGCTTTAAAATCCAGCTGGACTGTAGTCCTACTACTCCAGAACATGCATGACCCATCGTTGTTGAATATCTTAGTCTACATTCAAGAAGTCTCTTAATTATCTTAGCAAAGTACAAGAGACAATATGTGACTTATGAGACTATGTGACAATTTCTGCATCTGCAGGGACAGTTTCTACTGACCATTTACAAACATCTTATCTGTGTACCATCTGATCAATTTGCAGCAGAAAGCACCTGAGAGGATTCTCCACCCAGGATGTCAATAGACACTTTTAAGAATACCAGTTAGTTTAGGCACAGCAGGAGCTGCCTGGGGAGATTCCTCAGGACAGTGTAAAAGTCTCACAAGGAGTGCTCCTGCACTGATAAGTCAAATACGTTGTTGTGAAGGTGGCTCTATGAAAATGAGTAGCAGAAGATTTCCTGCCTACCTAAGGAATTATGACTTAAAGGTGGACACACAGGGATGGCCTTGATACCCAGATGCATCACAGCTATAAGTAAAAAACAAACTTGAATTTTGTACTTATAACTGAAGTTCCATTGTTCTTGCTGTAGTGCAGTCAAAGGTATTGCCCTAATACAATTAGTTCTCCAAGTCATCATACTGAGTCCAGCCTGAAAATTCTGATAAGAGCGTTGCCACACAAAATCAATGCAGCCTAGATTAAATGCACTAAAAACAAACAAACAAAGCTGTTTTAATGATAGATCACAAGCTTTCATTTAGAAATTATTGTGTTTTGAAAGCATCTGTTATGATTATGCACAGATTCATGTTTATATTGCAAACTAACTGGGTCAATATTTTTATCAATACTTTTGAAATAATTAATAAAATATTTACTGGAAAATTTTATATAAATGTTGGGGGAGAAGTATGTAGGGAAAAGGGTTATTTAGTTATACAGGCATGTACTGAAGTAAGCTCATCTGAACAAACTGCATTTTAAATAGAACTTTGATGTGATTAGCAATTCCATGTTTAAAAGGACTAAAAATTCAATCTTTGTAATATAATTTTATTCTGGTTCAGAACAAAGTCAAGATATTTCAAAGCTTCCAGCTAAAGTTAATTGTTACTGCCTTCCCCGTTCCAAGAAACTATTGACTGCCTCACAACCAGCAACCCAAATAGCAGCTCTAGCTGTGCTGGAAGTGAAGCTAAGAACCAGAAATTTCAAAGCTCCTAACATCCTCCCCTTCTGAGAACTTTCAAAGAGATGCACTGGAAGCCTGAGCTCCTCAGTGGCCTGCCAAGTTGAGGAACCAAGCAGAGGTGTTAAGAATTCTTGAAATATATCAGGGATTTTGTCAACATCATAGGCTTGCATGAGGTGTCAGTATTGATCAAATGGCAAACTCCAACAACAGATTCTTTTTTGAAATGTTAATGAAGACTGATGCAAGGCCAGACATCAAGGGAAGGATTCGTCTGACAAATTTAGTCGTCCATAATGTAGGTATCTGCCTATGTGGGTAGGTGTCTAGATTCAGTTTGTGATCAGTGGGAAGATGTGACCAGTATCAATCAGACATTTCCACAGTGTGATTTAGATGTTTAAGGTACACATCGGGCATCATGCACGTGGTGTTTCTGAACCATGGACAAAAGTTTATATTTTAAAAACCACTGGTATGTGATAAAATTAAATTTTTTAAGGTTCCTAATCAGTGATTGACAGAGTACAAATTATGTATGAGGTGGTCTAACAGAGAAATGAGAGTTCTTGAAGGCACTAATGGGGAATTTCTTTTAAGAAAAGATTACAGTTAATAACTTCTTTAAATGGCATTACAGAAATCAAAAGCTAGTTACTATGGTCTCTTCTGTTCTGGAGTTCTTGTCTCAAAAGGATGTTGGAAAATAGGATTGAGTCCAGAAAAGAAATGCATCAGTGTTTTATGGTTTGCACTTTTAAGGTAGAATCATGTCACTTGATGCGATATTTGACCTTAATGTGACAGTCCTATGTACAAGAGGTTCAGTGAGAGTTCACTGGAAGTTTCTGTATCTGTTTATTGAGTATAGAATGTTCAGTGTGCTTACCTCAGACATTAAAGCTTTTATTGTAAACATCCCAATTATGGAATAAATATTATACCATTTGGCTATTAATACTGATTTTTGTCAACAGTTGTCTGTTATTGATCTCAGACCATAGTTAATATATGTGATTTTACCAGCATTGAGGCTATAGCTACTAACAAAGAGATAAACAAAAAGACCTTGTATAAAGCTTGTGAGCTTTTGCCTGTCAATTTGTCTGTGTGACTTATAACAATAAAATACTGTTAAATATTAATATTAAATCACCAGAAGTGACTTGATAGAGCATTGTAGATCAAACCAAACAATATAATCAACCAAATTAATAATGCACAGTGAGTATTTTATCAAAACAAAAAACCCCACAAGTTTAATTTATTTAGTCTGATTTAAGAAGAGGTAATTAAGGGAGTTATTGTTTTAAATACATATATATTATATTAAAAATGGATTAAATACTTCCCTGATATTTTTTTGCTGCCAAGCAGCTAAATTGCTTTTTGTTGGACAGGTGTTCGCTTTTGATCTTATTGTCAACTGGTCTAAGACACAGTCTTCAGTGTCAAACTTCTTCCTCTCTCTTTGACCTTGGGTTTTTGAGTCTCTGGTCTTTTTCTTGTGTTTATTAAACAGGGGGTCATTATCCCTGAGACCATGAAGTTTATAGTTAGATTCAGCAAGTAACACATAATAAGTCTACCTGGATAATTTTCTCCTGCAAGCTATACCTTCCATGCCATCTCTGGAAATGTTTTCTGTGGCGATTGAAATGCACGGACTCCAATATCCAGGATCGAAATCGAAATCCACTTTATTAAGCAAGCATCGTCTTTATATACTTTTCTACCAAGGCCAGTAATATTCTACTTTACTTGTTTACACCATCACGTACTCTAAAAGATCACATTCCCACTGAAAAGGGAATCTCTCTTCCCTGTGAGCAGCAGCTCCTTATCTAGGGAGTAGCTTCACACAACTTCATCATCTGCCAAAACACTGCTGCAGCTGCTTATTTCTCCCTATTAGTTCTACCACACTTAACCCTTCTTTTGCCTCAGTTCTCACAGTTTTCTCATTTTGTTTTACAAAATCTAACGTTCTATCCTGCATGTTGCCTTCCTCTTTGCCAACTTGTATGTAAAAAAAACTGGAACCTAGCAGCTAGATTATTTATTCTTCTTTAAAAACATTAGGCTGGATCTCTGAAGCAACAAGATTCATGTGTTTTCTTGCACTTTACTTTCACACCTTCTCTTTTTCAGCGTTAAAATTAGATTAATAACAGATTAAAGTTACCATGAAAGAGTCATTCTGACTGTTCTTTTTCCATGGAATGACTAGGGTTTATGTTAATAAAAATATACACATTTGTTATCAACGATTGGATGCATCAGTTTATCCTTTTTAAAAAGAGATTTACTTGGTAATTCTAGGAGTGGAGAAGGACATTGAAGTTAATTGCATAAAAATCTTGCTACTTGACAATTAGAGAAATGTTATAATCCTTTGACTATAGCAAATTAAATGTCACCCTCCAGAAACTGTAGGGCTCCATGCTGTTAGATTAGTTGTAATTTATTAGTATTTAGAAAAACTACTAATCAGAATATGATGAATTGTAACTTAAGTGTATGTGAGGATGCTAAATGCATGATCTGATTGCTTTTGGTAGTAATCCCTCCTTTTTATTATAAGTGGATTCCATATTTGAATAGATATTTCAATTACAAAAAAACCCCATCGACAGTAGTTTCTTATGCCCACTTCTGCCATCTTTTGTCAGCAGTATTTGAGTACTTTTTCTTAATGTACACTTTCCAAATAACATTTATACAATAACATATTAGTGTCCTCTAATTAAACAGAAAATACTGCAAATTCCTCATTCTCTTCCATTCTACCTAAATTAATATTGTTATTATATTTTTTGCTACAGTTACACTTTATCATATACTGCAGTATTGTATGTAGTCACTCAACATTACCTGTCATCCGCTGTCCTCTGGTTTACATTGCTCTGAGGGGTTTATAAGTGAAGGTAAGAGACAACAACAGTCACCACAAAGAGGTCTAGCAATGGAAGGCAATAACATGATGGTATCATTCTGTATGATAAAGCACCATGTTTTTTTCTGCAATGTAGACATCTATATCTGAACTGGTCACCCAAGAAGAAAAAAGCAGAAAAAGAGAAAAAAGAACTGTAACAATATGACTCATGTTGTCATAAGGCAGACATTAGAAACAGAATTAATTACATGGTAATTTTTTCCTCCATTGATTATAAAGAAAATTTAGAGTAACTATCTCAGATCTAAACATCAATAGTTGACTGATATTAAATCCTATCACTTCTGTTCAATCATTGACAAGCTTATCAGAGACTACTTAAGAAATGTTTTAAGGAAGACATTGAATAAACAATAATCTGGCTTCATGGAAAGTTACAGACATATCTAATTGCTGCATGGAAGACGGCACCAATGGTTTGGGCTGAAATATTCCTAAAAGAATGATGAAACCAAGGACAGAGACAGAAAGTGTTTTTATTGTTACAGGATGGGGAGAAAAACAACTGAGAAACGTCATGCCTAATGTTGAAAACATTAAACTAGCTGTTTAAGGAAAAGAATGATGGAGTATTGATAAGGAAAAGCTTACTAAAAGCTTTGCAGAAAACCATTTGTATGCTATGCAAGGCACAGAAGATAGATCTGATGACAGAGCCTTCAGACATCATAAAATAAAGTATATTCCTATCCTGGCTGGGATAGAGTTAATTTGCTTTCTAGTGGTTGATGTGTTTTCAGATTTGGCGTGAAAGGAACGCCAAAAATGCATATTGTTTTAGTTGTTGCTAAGTGGTGTTTATATTATTCAAGGACTTTTTTCCACTTCCCATAGAAGTTAAGAATGCGCATAGGCAGAACAAGAGAATGACAAATGGAATATTCTGTACCATAGACATCATGCTCGGTGTATAAATGGGGGTTGGCTGGGGGTTGAGAATCAATGATCGCTGCTCTGGTTGGGCTGTGGAACTAATTCACCAGGCACTGAGAACAACTTGTGACTTGTGTATTTTTTTACCATTATTATTATTATTGTTATTTTACTTTTTTTTTTTTTACTTTACTTATTGTTCTATTCAACTGTCTTTATCTCAACCCACAAGTTTTTTTTACCCTTTCCCCTCCTTTTCTCCCTGTTCTCCCTACCCGTCTTGGGTAGGGAGGGGGATTGAGCGAGTGGCTGCATGGTCCTAGCTGCTGGCTGGCGTTAAATCACAACAATTACACACACACCCACACAAACCAAACCAATAAAAAAAAAAAAACCCAAACAAACAAACAAAAAACACACCCAAAAATAATAAGAAAATTGAAGTGAAAGCAGGGTATTAAAAAAACCCAAACATTCAGAAACTTGATTTGATTCTTACTGGACAGGTATCTAACAATCATCATAATCCAGGGAAAACTGAGTGGTTAAGGGGAAGAAAGTTTCTGAAGAAACAAAACAGGTTTGAGAAGGAAAGAAGGCATGAAACTGCTGTAACAGTTGTCAGAGACTGGAATTTATGTCCTCTAGTTTTACACCTGAGCTAATCAAATTAGAATCCTTACATAGGGATTCAGTGGAAGTAAACTGGCACTTTTATTTGTCTGATCTACTTAAGACGTTAAGTTATGTTATAGGTATGACATTTTTTCCTAATGACTAACAGCATAGAAAACCACATGGCAGGTATCAGAATTTAAACAAGTTGTAAACAGTTCATTGAGGAAGATACATGAAAGAAAATGATAGACGTATAATACAAATGCCTTATAAAACCAGTAAGTTGTTTGTAATTCCCTCTCTACTGGAAGCAGTTTGATGGGTAAGTACCACTCTTTGTAAAGCTAACAGAATCATAAATGTATAAGACCAAAACTGGAACATGTTTTTGATGAAATACTATCCCTCCTCTTTGATACTACCCTCTGATAAATATAAATGGAAAAAACTGAAACAAACGAAAAGCTTTCAGCAGCGAGGCTTGGTTTCGTTGTGGGTTTTTTCCCTCTCCATTTTTTTTTTTTTTTCTAATTTCCTAAATCGAGATTGCTATTTTTCTCTGATCTTTCTTTTGGGGATTTTGTGTTTCCCAATACTGATTGTAAGGGGACTTTGTGGTATATGTATCAACTACTTTTCCCGTAACTTTTAAGAAAAAAAGCAACCCTCTGGAGCTCTGCTACGAAATTGTTATAAAGCATTTGAAGAAAGGAGAAATGCTTTGAATAAGGAAAGGCATTTGTTAAAATTTTGGGATTTGATAAGTCATAAAAGAAAAGCATATTCAGGCTCAGGGGGTTATTAGGAGATCTAAGAAATCATGCTGGCAAAACTTCTGTAGCTGTATTAATCACCATACTTCAGCAGAAAAGACATGGAATAAGATAAAAAGAATAAATGAGAAAAGGGCCAAATCTTTTGCAATGCTTATTTTAATTAAGGGTGAAACTACTATTGATTCACATACACAAAAATATAACATGCTAGGTGGGAGCTCTGCTAATATTGATGATAACCATAGATTGATTTTATCTGCATCAGAAGAGCTTTTCTTATGTGTTTTTTTTTAATTCAGATTTTTTTCTATTTTTCCTTTTGAAATATGCAATTACATTCTGGAGGGCTGATATGAGGCTGCTAGTGGTATAGTACAGGTTGTCTGGTTAATTAATCATGGGTTATTTACCTCCAGCAATATTATTCATGAACTTAACTATAATTGTTTGAAGAGATATAAAAGGGAATTTTAACTTCTTTGGACATTTTCAGAATTGAACTATTTGTTGGGTTGTTGTTTTTTTGGTGGTTTGTTGTTGTCTTTTTTTCCCCTTTAAGAAAATTGGCTTCATCTATCCTTTTTCAGAAATACGCCCATATATGTGTGTTTATCGTGCAGCTGTTATGATATAAAAAAATTAGTTAGAAGTCAGGATCCTGACTTTTCAAGCTACTTGAATATTATGCAGCACTAAGTTTGGGTTTCATAGGAAAAAGGTGATCTTGATTCCTCCTTGTCAGAAATTTTTTGTGCTTTCATTTTTTTGTATAACCTTGCTGTAAACTGAGGCCCCAGGGAACCTTAAAGCTAATCCCTGAGAGCAGAAGAGACTAGACAGCGTTGAATTTCCCTTCCACCTTCACCTGATCAACTGTTTTGCCTGTGGAAGATCACCAGGATATATATCACTGTTAAGCCAAGACATCACAGAAGTCATGAATTCCTCCTCACAAATTGTGAAGGTAAAGTGCAAACAGCATGCCATATGTTTGCTGCTTAATATATTTTTGTCATTATTTTTCTCTTAGGCCATCCTCTGAGTATCTTTCTTACTTATTCCGGATAGGATGCAGCCATGATGTGGGTAAAAGTTTCATATAGTTGCTCAACAGCTTCTCTGGCAAATGAACTAAATTATGCTTCTTGATGGGCTGTGGAAAAGTGGGAGGAATGCATTCCTCTCCCCTGCCCTCCCTTTTGGCAAATCTGTTATTTTAATTGTATGTGAATTTGCATCAGCAATGTTTCAGATAAATACTTAAAGATTCAAGTGTCTGTGGTTATGCACAACTAAAACTGCATAATGATGACTGCTTGGGAGACAAATTTCCTGTCCCAGGGGAAAATCCAATCATTTCAAATTTGATATCATTCCGAGTCTGATGGAAAA
Source organism: Vanellus vanellus (assembly GCF_965231255.1). NCBI lineage: Eukaryota > Metazoa > Chordata > Aves > Charadriiformes > Charadriidae > Vanellus > Vanellus vanellus. Next base: position 141,782,982 of record NC_138905.1, on the reverse strand, counting down.
TTTAAAATGCTGACATTTCCAATAATACCTAAATTTTAGAACTACAAGATAATAGGGTGGCTGAGGTTGAAAGGTACCTAAGGAGGTGTCTAGTCCAACCCCCTGCAGAACAGGGTCGGATAGAGCAGGTTGCTCTTGGTTGTGTACATTCAGGTTTTGAATACCTCCAAGTATGGGACTCCACAACTTCTCTGGTCAACCTGTGCCAGTGCTCAGTCACCCTCACAGTAAAAAAGTATTTCTTGGTGTTCAGAGGGAACCTCCTGTGTTTTAGTTTGTGCCCATTGCCTCTGGTTCTGTCACTGGGCACCACTGAGAAGAATTCAGCTCCATCTTCTATATTCCCTCCATTCGGGTATTTGTACACTTTGGTAAGATCACCCTCAGCCTTCTCTTCTCCAGGCTGAACAGTCCCAACTCCCTCAACCTTTCCTCATAGGACAGATGCTCCAGTCCCTTAATGATCTTAATGGCTTTTTGCTGGACTCTCTCCATTAAGTCCATGTCTCTCATAGTGGGGAACCCAGAATTGGACAAAGCAGTCCAGACGTGTCTCACCAGTGTTGAGGAAAGGGGAAGGATCACGTCTCTCGACCTGCTGACTATGCACCTCCTAATGCAGCCCAGGGTACCATTGGCTGCCTTTGCTGCGAGGGCACATCGCTCACCTATGATCAGCTTGCTGTCCATCAGGAACCCCAGGTCCTTATCTTGTAGACCTCCTTTCCAGCCAATCAGCCCCCAGCCTGTACTGATGCCTGGGGTTATTCCTCCCAAAGTGCAGGATGTGACATTACGTCTGCCTGAACTTTGCAAGATTCTGGTCTGCTCAGTTCTCCAGCTGGTCAAGGCCTGTCTGCGATGGGAGCAAAATCATCTGAGGTATCAACCACTCTTCCCAGTTTTTTTTAAATCTGCTGAGGGTGCACACAGACATATCATCCAAATCGTTAATGAAGATGTTAAACAATGTTAAACATTACCCCAGTAATGAACCCTGGGGTACACCATTAGTGTACTGTGGTCTCAGACTACTGCTGATTACAAAATTTCCATGCCAGCAATTCAGTTTTTAATCCACCTCGCTATCTCTTTGTCTAGGCTGTACTTTATCAGTTTGTCTATGACGATGTTACTGGAGATGATGTCAAAAACCTTGTTAAAGTCAAGACAAACAATATCCACTGCTCTACTCTCACTACCAAGCCAGTCATCTCATCACAGAAAGCTATCAGGGTGATTAAGCAAGATTTCCCCTTTGTAAATCTATGCTGATGACTCCCAATCACGTTCTTGTCCTTCATGGGTCTGGAAATTATTTCCAGGAGGATTTGCTCCATCATGTTCCCAGGGACTGAGGTGAAGCTGACAGGCCTGCAGCTCCCTGAGTCCTCCTTCTTTGCCTTCTTGAAGGTAGGGACAACATTCTTTTTCTTCTAGTCCTCAACAACCTCTCCCAATCACCATGACCTTTCATAGATAATCAAAAGTGGTCTCTCAGTGACATCAGTCAGCTCCCTCAGCACTTGTGGGTGCATCCTGCCAGGTCCCTTGGACTTAAGTCTGTCCAGTTTTTAAAATGTTCTCTAATCAGATCCTTCTCCACTGAAGGTAAGTCTTCCTTGCTTCAGACTTTCTCACTGGTCTCAGATATAGAATCATAGAACGATTAGAGTTGGAGGGACTTCAAAGATCATCTAGTTCCAACACCCCTGCCATGGCCAGGGACACCTTCCACTAGACCAGGTTACTGAAAGCCCTATCCAACCTGGCCTTGAACACTTCCAGGGATGGGTCTTTCCAGTAAAGACTGAATCGAGGAAGAGGAACGTATTTAAATGTTCTTTCTCATTTTGTTTGTTGTCTTCCTTTAAGACTTACAGTAGGTTCAGATGGATCCTCCAGGAGGGAGGGGGCCATAAAAGGGAAATTCCTCCTTTCCTGGGGACAAACTGCTCCTTCTGAGTGGAGAATGGAGAAAGGCGCAACACATCAAGGCTTCACAGATCATAAGGAAAACGATGTAGTCCTATCAACAGAGAGTTTCTTTGCACACCCTGGGTCTGACAAAAAGAGAAACATAGGGATCAGATTGTGCAGAGATCCGGTGAAATTCCTTTTAAACAAATTATTTATTTTTGAACCCTCTGATGAACAACTGAAATAGAATCAATGACTTTCTTATCACTAGATGGTTCTTATATCCTCTGCCTTTCCATCTATAAATATATACCATAATCAAGGAGGTAATTAATCCAATGTACCCGTGAAGTTGTTCTTGTAGCTCTGTACAGATAAATAACCTATTTCCAGAGACAACTATAAATAAATGATCATTTTATAGCAAGTAGGTCAAATTTTTAAGGATAATTAGGCATAAAAGACATTCAGACAGACGCCTCCTACAAGGCAATTTTTCAACATTCTTGAAAATCCATCTGGATCCCTAACTAGATCTCAGGTCACCATGACTACATTTAAATCCTTTGAAAGCCTGGGTCCTATGCACTGAACAACTCTCTGAGGGGTAACCATATTCATATTGTGCAATGCATAGGAAAATATAAGCACAGTGAGAGAATAATTAAGGTCACCAAATACTTGAATTGCCCTTTGGAAGATCTGACCTTTTTCCTTCAGCATAAAGAAATCCAAGAGCAACTATGATCCCAGCACAGGTGCTGAGAACATTTGTGATGTCCAGGCCCATGGGACCTTTGCAAGGCAGAATCAACATTACTTGTAGGGTAAAGATATTTACAGTCTGCACAAAGAAGCAGATCAGCAGACAATACACACCAGGGAGGGTATTGCACTTGACTCTGGCCATCTGTACAGGCAAGTTCAATACAGCACAGAAATACATAACCTGTCTCAAACAATAGAATTAATCTAGCTCGAGAAGTAAAATCACCAGATTAGTTCATTTACCATACTACAGATTAGTGTTTTTTCACAACTTGATAAAGTGTTTGATGGCTTGGCTTCATCCTCAGCATAAAACAGCAATGCTGCTTTACGATCTACAAAAATGAACACACAAGACACTAAATAAAGAGTTAGTTCTTTGGCAGATGCAAAGCAGTTTCAACAGAATTGATTGGGCTACCTGCAATATTAAAGAAGTATCATTAAAATCAGGTTGCTTCCTGTATGGGAGATATTACATGCAGCGTAAAATCCAGTTTGTCTTCCTTTTCACATCAAGTCATTGAAGCCTAAACGTAGAAGAAAATAAGCTACTGGGCATCAGTGAAACATATCTCACAAAAGCTGCTTTATGTGTTTAAACACTTTGAAATTGCTGGTCTGTCGAATTTAACATGCCCAGGACTATAGCGCAAGATTTTGTCCTTTAACAATCATAGATCGTTTTATAAAAATTCAATTTATTTGTTACTATTAAGAGCTTGCCAGTCCATTTCAATAAGAAATTCATCAATTGTATCTCAGTTTTACATAGTTTCTTTTTGTTCTGAAACCTAGACCTTGGCATATGTAAGCAGATAGGGTTTTGAAGATTTGCCAGCCCTCACATCATAAGCGTAACACTTACATTTCCTTTTGTAGAAGGAAATGGTTTATACAAAATGACAGTTGTGAAATCTGCAGGTTACTAACAGCTTGGTAAATCTGACTGAAAGAACGTCTTTACTCTACCAGTAGTAAACCTCAGCAGTCCAGCAGGAGAAGGCTTATCTGTGCCAGCTTTAGAAACAAGGAAAGTGATTTATTTCACCTCGGGTCAAGAATTTAAGGGTATATAATCCTAAAATTTTACTCTACCTCCTACCCAAGAGCATAAATGCACATGCTGCATCCTGCTATTGACTTCAACCCTACTGTCTCTCTTTGCACTGCACTGTGGGACGCAATGCTGGTTATCTCGGAAGCCAGAGGACTGTGAAAGGACACACTGTGAAGGCTGTAAAAGAAGTTCGTATATTTGCGTGTTGATGCGGAATGAAGGGGCTCAGAACAACAGAAATCTGCATGCATCTGAAATGAAATATTTCTCTAAATTGTTAAGATCAGTTAATTTAGCTTACACAACACTACAGCTGCAGCTCAAAAACTTACTCAAATTTTTACGACATTGCTTCTGATTGTGGCATATAATTTGTCATTGGGATTTCACAGTAACCAGGTAAAAGTAAAAACATGCTTAGAAATGAGTTCGGTTAACACTATCTGAAACAAAAATTCTACAGCATAACAGTATGCTTTCTAAATGTGACCTTCTTAGGCGATTCAAACTATCTGCACTGGTTTTCCCCCAAATTAGAGGAGCCTTGTCTCACTTCTGTTCAAGTGAGCACACTGGGATGTCTCTCTGTACCCTGGAAAAGTAATCTCTTTGAGCTGGTACCACAAAACAAGTAACCCTGCAGGGTGACTATCGGACGGTTCCCTGGAGCTGCATTTATGTAAATTCAAGTAATGAGACAGACTGTGCAATGAAACACAGGAGGAGTAGTGGCATGGGAAGAGTGCTGCAGCCTTATCCCAAATTCCTCCCTCCACATCATCAATCCTGAACGAAGGCAGAGTTTTCTGATTGATGAACTGATTTTACCCACTAACAGCTTAAGAATTAAGAAAAAATGTCAATATAAAAATTAAGGACAATGCCATTAGTTGTTGGTACAATCTGTAATTCTTAATTGGAGACTGAATCTCATACATCGGATTCATCACACTGGGAATATACAACAAAGGTCCCTTTAAGTATTTACTAGTAAAATTGCATTAACTGATTTTGATTTCATAAAAGTCAGCAGAGAAAAATAAACAAACAAAAAAACCCACAGCAGGAGTGTTTGTAACAAGTTGTAGGCATGGACGAATTGCTTTTGCTCAGTGAAGAAAGGCCAATTGAATCAAAATGTCATTTTAGTCAGGACCAAAACTACTCACTAATTCATCTCATGAATTTGGAGGATAACTTGGATGGGAGAAAACAAAGGGGCTAGTGACAATACTTGAGAAAAAAAAAATTAATCTTTCTCCTTTAGTAAAAAGCTGTGGTTTTGTTTTATACAAAGTCAAAATATTCATCTGCTTAATGAGGAATGATGCAGGATTAAAGAAATATTTTATATGATCTAAGTGGGAATTTTTTTGTTTCACTGAGAAATAAAACCAGAGTTTGAATCAAGGTGCAGCAGACTGAAAGCCTCTGAAAGGGCAAGCTATAAACCAAGGGGATGATAGGTTTCAAAGATTTTTTTAGTAAATAATAGTCAAAGGTCAAAATGCATCATATGTGCAAATCCCAGTGGAGTCAATGTGTTGTGACTGATAGTCATATACTACTGACAGCTGCAGACACACAACAGCTCAAGTCAGTCCTCTAATTTAAATGAGATTCTGCAGAGGAGAGGGGCTCTAAATGAATGAGAACAAAGAGAAGAAGAATACATGTTTTGGGATCACAGATGCTCAGCGCTTCATCTTATAAAACATTTTTAATATTTCATCCACGCACATGGCAGAAATAGTCTCTGTTCCATGGAACTTTTCTTTTATTTTTTGCCATCATCACTGAACTTCAAGTACTAATAACTACAATTCTGCTTCCCTCATTTTGTCTTTCTCTGCAGTGTCAGTGCAAATCTCTGCTCTCTTCATCAATATCCATCATAGTCCAGCTTTTACTATCACAATGTTTTCCACAGGAAAACTGTTTCCACTGAAAGACTGTAAGGCTGTTCCTGCTTTACATAAAATTCGTGACAAACGTGTGGTTATATAGGATTGTAGGAATGAGTGAAAATGAGTAACGTGGAAAATTCATAATGTCTTTGGAAAAGTCTTTCAGGTCAATGATTTGGGAAAAATCTTTTTCCTGTTTCTATTGCTAGTTTTAACTATGGCAAAAACTAGCAAGGAAATAAACTTACAAGGACAATCTTGCCTTTAATTCGGTCTCACACTAGGCTGTCCAGCATTTCTTTACCAGTTATTGTAAGTGGGAGGTTAACGAGGAAAATCATGAGAATGAGGAGAAATAGTGATGTCAAATGCCTACTGAAATGCTTGTGTTTCATCTATGCTAAACACTTACAGAAACAAGGACCAAGTTGTATATAGATGCAGATAAATGGATTACCTAAACATTGTTGAAAAAAATGATGTAATTATATGTATGATTTTAGGTTCCTTTTTTTGCAGAGCAAAAATGAATTTTTATGTCTTCTTACACATACATACACACAGCTTTTCTGACATATATACTCAGAGAAATGAGAGTTTTAATGAGTAAGGGCTCCATTTCATACCAGTTGCTGTTGCAGAGATTCCTTAGCCACATAAACCAAGAGTTATTTTGTATTAAAATAAAAAGGTAGAGACTAATGAAAGTAAAAATTTTGCCTTAGTTCTGGCTAGGGAGTTAAACAAATGTCTTCTGGATATGATTAGGTAAGTTTAAAGAGGGCCTTTGGAAAAAAGGCCCACAGATTAATATACAAATACTTACTCTGCCCAATCAAATAAAACTAATGCAGTTAGTTATATTGTGGTCAATATCTTTAAATCACTTAAGCACGAGCTTGACTTGTGAGGTTTGAGAAATTCAATTAACTAATGCCAGCAAATTTATAAAGTTTCACTAAAAATTATGTAAGCAAGAAAAATATTCTTAGTGCACTACACTCAGTAAATGTCATACAAAAGGGAATGAGAGGCACTGGACAGACTGCACAGAAGGTGAGTTCTAAAGGACTCTGGTGAGAAGCTTTGCAGATACAGTCATTTGGGGAAATAAATTGGCTGCATGGGAAATGACTAAAACGTCAATTAAACAGGCAATGTCATGAGACCCTTTTGTGATCACATAAGGTAAAGTTATTTAAAAAAAAAAGGCAAAAAGCTTCAGAAAAACTTCATTTCTGCTCCTAGACAAAATTCCTTTTTTATTTTTTCAAAAGCCTAAACATTTCTCAACTGATAAGTGGTGTATTAAAGCTCTGGGTTATGCTATCTCAGAAAAAGAGATCCACAGAGTGTCACAAAGGCAGCAAAAAAAAAAAAAAAAAGATTACTGTAATATTATGATATAGGCTACTTAAGTAAAAGATGAAATACGTGTCATCTTTTGTAACCTGAAATGATTAACAAATATTAAATGGAACAACCACATTTTGTATCCAGTACATTTTACTGAAAAGGAAAAAATAAAATGGATGTAAGCTTTTGCTTATTTAAATGCACTCAAACTTTGTTTTGGCATGTTCAGAGATAAAAAGCAAGGCTGATGTTTTTGCAGTCATTCTCTCTGAAAACAGAGCATGTTTACTGTGAACAGATTGACATTGTTTGCTGACTTCTGTAATGCTGTTCTTGCTCGAGAAAGGAGCAAACATAAAAGGAAAGTGGAATTGTGTTTTGGTTCAGAGAAGTGGATTAGCACTCTGTGTAAATATGATGCAGTGTTTGTTTAAAGGATTTCTGCTCTATAAACACATGAGGCTAAATACTGGTCCTATTGAAGGCAACGGCATATTTCTCCCTTGACTTCAGTAGAACCAAAGATTGGGCCAGTATATTTTAATACTATAAAATTTCTCACTCCAAGAGATAACTTGACTGGAATGACTATTTTCACAACTCAACTTTTCTATATCCCAAAATCATTAATGTGATGAGTGTGTGTGAACTCCCCATGAAAACACTAGATAAACTTTTCCTCTGAAGAAACAAATAACCCGTTCTGAATCCACAGTATTTCTTCTCAGTGTTTACTCAGTAGATTAGTATCATCCTGTCAATAACAGATGCACAGCTTTTCTGATTTTTTTTTCCTAAATACAATCAGCTGGTGACATATACTAACTTTTTTAAAGACCAGGCAGCAAAATTATAGCTTCGATCTTAACACATTTTTTTCCACTATTTATTTGCTTATTTTCTTATAAAATTTTCTCATGATTAGAGAAAGAAAGAGAGAAACAAAGAAACATACAAAAAGATTCCATGTTTTATTATCTGAGAAGTCCATTGTGACCTCCTTCTTCAACTATGAATAACATAAAATGATTCTCTTTCCTTGGCAAATTGTGTGCTGTTACAGCATTTTTAGAACATTTTAGTTTTCCAAACGCCCTCTTATTTCTATTCAGTGTTTGGTTTTTTTTTTTTTTTTTTAATTAATCAGTCCCGCTATGTCAATAGTGGCTTTACTTCATATCTGGTGACTGCTAGCATCCCCTTTCAATCTTCTGTAATGGACTTTCTCAGAAGGTTTTTTCAAGCCCAGATAAATGTCAGCTTGTTCTCCTTTATCTCTGTTATTTGCTATTCTGTTCTGAAATGCAGCAGAACAGTCCACAGTCTTGTCAGTCATTGTGTTTTATAACATTGGCTTGCAATCCCTTAACATATGTTCTGCCACACCATATTTGATGAGGTCCATGAATCCTGTGAGGAAACAGAAGTTAGTTCACTTTATGGAGACAGAGCAACACAGCAGTCCAGACTCATCACATTTCGGTTAATATAAGTAAATAGTCCTTATTTATATAGGTTGATGCCTATTTAGGTTTTCTGATGATTGGTTAATTCAAGTCTTTAGTCAAAACTATATTCTTCAACTATTAAAGAATTAATAGAGTTCTAGGAACATATACGGTAGTACATTTTAGTAAACAGTTACTCAAAATCCTGACTCATCATAATTAGACATGGTCATTCATAAAGTTACCACCTATTTCCAGAAGGTAAACCATACAAATTCTCGGAGATTTTAGCATTAATATATAGCAAAAACAATAATGTCAGCTGCATAAAATAAATCCATTTCTCACTTGTAATAGGCTTCAGGATTCAGATTATAATAGTTCACAAACCCAAAAATATAATATCGAACTGAGACAAGAACAGACTCCAAACCTAGCTGCTGTTCCAAATATATGTTGCCAACTGTCAGAGAGACATGATCTCAGTTGTTATCCTGGACTTTGCTGAAAGCCTCAGGCCTTTCCTTAGGGTTATCTTCCACATCTTGAATTCACAAATGCTGTGTCAAGAAAGCATATAAAACTAAAGTATGTCTCACATAGTTTAGCCTTGGAAGAGAAAAAGGTGTTTTGTTTTTTTTTTTTTTTACGGTAGTATGGGGAAAGTATTCCACAAAATGAAATTCCAATATATAGAATTTTGCAACTTAGAGTACATTAGCTACAACATTAGTTGCATGAAATTCACATTAGTGACATCATTAGTTCTATGAAATTCATCCATATCATGTGAGGAACAAATTCCAGGCAGGTCCAGGTAGGCAATGGAATTCTGATATTCACACGTAAACATCTCAGAATCGTTTTTTTTGGTCCAGACTAGCTGGAGCCTCAGAGAAAATGTCCCTAGCAGACATTTTTATGCACAGCTTTAGGGACAGCATTTCAGCTTTCACTTATTTGTGTGTGTCACCAGGTCTAACATATGTTCAGGCATGTAGGTATTTGGAAGTATTTAGAAGCAATCCAGAATCTACGTTATGAAGCACCAAGGAGAGCTAATTTCAGAAGAGGAAGAAGAAAAAAAGGGAAAGAAGTGCAGCAGTAAGGACGCAAAAACTGTTTCACAGGGAATGCTGATTACCGAAAAAGCATTTTAGGCCCACTGACCATAAAGAACAGTCAGAAGAAGCAGCTACTCACAAATAAAAAAGGGATAGAAAAATCAAGTGCCTAAAATGGGTACCCAAGGTACCCATTCCTAAGATGGGAGTCCTGGGTGCCCAAGCAAACCTGGGAGCACAAGAAATAGAACGACAAGGCTTGTGGGAAATTTTAGACATGAGAATTGTTCATTCAATTCGATGTGTTCAGAAGCATAAAACAAAGACGAGTGACACCAGTCATCAATACCAGTGGGAGGAGAAGGCAGTCAAGGGGGCAGAGGAGGTCCTGGGAAAACAAGCACCCCCAAGCACTTCATTATCAAACCAACGGCAGCAGCTTGCATGGCTGAACCCTTGCAGCAATTGCCTTAAACTTCCTTGATCCAGGTCTTTTTTTCCTCTCTCTCTTTCAAGTTGTGTTTTATTGCTCAACGTCTTAGCGCGGTATGGATGATGATTAATGCTACTTTGAGCAGAGGTATTTGGCATACACACAGAGGTGTTTGGCACTGCAGAGTCACTGTGCCTGTGTGGGACATGGTTTTGTCCCGTGGGCTCTGGGGAGCATGGGGGTCACTGTACCTCCCTGCAGGCACAGCCTAGATCAGGGGACAGCAGAAGCTGAGGCTTCAGCTCCACCCCATCCCTTTTCAACTCCAGGGAATAAAGAGATAACAGTTTAGGTACTCCCTAGAGACAGGGATTATCCTCCTGTCTGGATTCATGAAGGCCACATAGTAGTAAAAAGCTCTTCTTCCATACCTTTAACAAACTGAAAAAAACAACCACCACCACTTATTTCTTTATGACTTCAGCAGTGCTGAGCAGAAGTGATTCCATGTAGTTGGAATGAAATATATCTGTAATGGGAATAAACGGCACAACCGAGACACATTTTTAAAAGACTGCACAAGACCATAAAGCATCTTACTGCAAAGATCAGTTCATCCTCCTAGCTCACCCTTACTTTCTGAAGAATTGGAAACCATGAAGGTTCGTAGTGGGAACAAAGATGAACCTTGGTGGAGAGATTTTTCAAAGTTATAAAGGACGTTTTATTGTCCAGTTTCTATGAACAAGAAACATTTGTATGTCTTTCACAATCTTCCCTAGCATGACATAAGCCCATGTTCAGGGAGTCAGAGTCTTTGACCATATTACATCTGTTATGTGTTGAGGGATAAAATTAAGAATCACTTCATGATAATGTTGTGACATAGGTACAGGGAATTGTGACAACAGTTTCAATAGAATACTTTGATTATTTTTTTTTTTTTTTAACATGGAGTCCTCCACAGCAGGTGCTGTAGGAGACTTTAACCTGAAAATAACCACAACTTAAATTAGACTTTTGCATGGAAGAGGTCGTTAGTGCAGTAGCAAAATGGTATGGAAAGGTTCAAGTGTGAAGAATTCAATGTTACACAGTTATTCACATTCTGAAAGAATGTCTAAGTGACATTTTTGGTCATGAGAACACTTTGGTAAGCATAGAAAACAAGCATTTCTAGACTCCAGGAAGTTAAAAAACTGAAGAAAGAAATTGGAAATGTCAAAGTGTTTTGCCTTATCTCTTAGCAAAAATAAACAAATAAGGCATATTTTAAAATCTTTCCATTTCTCAAAGAGTGAAAAAGAATGGGAATGCTTTTCAAAAACAGGATAAAAATTTGGTCTGTGAAAGTATTGCTTTATGAAAGTGTGTGCTTTTGGTGGTTCTGACAAAAAAATCTTGCTGGATATCTTTAGTTTGACAAGAGAAATTGTGAGCATTAGCATGAGGGATAGGTTTGTGCTAAAGATAAAAGATAAAAAACCTGTTCACAAAAAAATTACAAGAGCTAAACCCCCCTTTCACTATAAATAGTTTAATGCTGCAAAATTTTCTTGCCATCAAAAAAAGATTTGCAAAGCTTAGTGTGACAACACCATCCAGACTTTAAATTCACACAGATGAAATCAAACAGCATTAGAAAATGGCTGAACATGGTGATAAAGTGACTGCAAGGCGAGCTGGCAGAAAACCACTTTTCTAATAATGAGGAAGATGCCCTAGGTGCAAACATGCTAGGCAGATTATTGGCAACAATACACTCCGGGTGTATAAATAAAATTCCTCTGTCACACCTTTTGCTGCCAAATTAGTACAGAAACTATACAGTCGTTGATGATTACTTTTCTTTGCAAACCATGACTTACTACCATCACTGATGGTGAAAAAAAAAAAAAATCAATCTGTTTTTTTGTCTCTATGAGGCTGCTTTCTCCCATTAAATAAAAATTAACTGATACGGTTTATACACGAGGTTAACTGTATGCCTCTGTCATACCAACATTCAGTAAGTCAGTTTTCAGTCCTCAGAAGTGTAGGAAAGTTGACTTGCTGCTTGGTTCCAGCTGTGTGTCAGATCATGCTTTTAACTTATTTTCTATGGATTCTGGGGAGAGAAAGATCGGATGCATCTCCGTGCGTGGAATTTTTCCGTTATAAATCAGCCATGATATCTCAGCCCCTGAGTCCATCCTAATATTTCTGTTTGCAGAGTATGTCTCTCGACTTGCAGCTTATAAGACACTTTTATATTTCAGAGCGAAAACCAATATGGTGTTATTGTAGTTTACTACTGCTGCCTAATTCACCACTGCACTGATTTCAATGGGGTCATGCTAGTATGGAGCTGCTGCATTCAGAATTGTTACATGAATTTTTCAATGTGCATTGCAGCAGTATATACTCCTAGCACACATTATTTTTCTTATATTGGACAGAGAAATGAATGCTGTAATAAAGCATAGCACTAAAGTCTTCAAACAGACCTCTTTTGATGTTGTTTCCAACAAAACAGCAACTGTAAAACCAGGAAGAAATCCTAATGTTTAGGTTTCCATTAAAAAAACGAAAGGCACCTTTAGGTTAATATCCACCCCTACAGATTTGTTTCAATCTTAGCTGTAAGGAATATTGTGTATGTCCCCATATTTTGTGCAGATTGCTAAATGTGTTTGCTCAGTAATCCTGGTTTTAAGCGATTTCATAAACATGAGAAGAGTTGTTTACTTATTGCTTATTTAATTACTGATTACTTATTATACTTGCAGGTTAGTCTAAGAGGTAATAATATCATATTAACATAGACAGGTTTCTTATAGTCTCAGAGATGATGGCAGAGAAGCTCCAGTTACCCAAGTCACATTTTCTAGATGACTTTCTACATTCACTTATTTTACCCTGACATATACCTTTTTTTCCACCACAAAATCTGACCACAGCCATACCACTATACTTTCTATAACATTTCTGAAACTGTAGCTAGTAAGAACTGAATTGCCCTCCCAAATGTCATCACTTTTATATAACCGAAGTTAAGCAGAGGTCACGCCTGTCGTGGTTTGGCCTCAGCCAGCAACAAAGAACCACGCAGCCGCTCGCTCGACTCCCACAGCCGTGGGAAAAATCAGCAGAAAAGCACAACCAGTTGTTCTGCTTCCACTGCTGTAACCACCCCCACAGAGCATTTGCCACCATCCATGAATCAGTATAGAGGTAAAGTACCGGCCATTTCTCTCGCTCAGCAATGTCCAAAGCCAGCTGGATGGCTTTTACCTCTGCAAACTGGCTCGACTCACTTTGTCCTTCGGTGGCTTCTGCAACTCATCGTGTCAGACTCCACACAGCAGCCTTCCACTTTCGATGCTTTCCCACAATACGGCAGGACCCATCAGTGAACAGGGCATGTTTCTTCTCATTTTCTGGCAGTTCATTATACGGTGGGGCCTCTTCTGCACGCGTCACCTCTTCCTCTAGTGATATTCCGAAATCTTTGCCTTCTGGCCAGTCCATGATCACTTCCAGTATGCCTGGACGACTGGGGTTTCCCATTCGAGTTCGCTGGGTGATCAGTGCAATCCACTTACTCCACGTAGCATCAGTTGCATGATGTGTGGCAGGGACCCTTTCTTTGAACATCCAGCCCAGCACTGGCAGTCGAGGTGCTAAGAGGAGCTGTGCTTCAGTGCCAACCACCTCCGAAGCAGCTCGAACCCCCTCATATGCTGCCAACATCTCCTTTTCTGTTGGGGTATAGCGGGCTTCGGATCCTCTGTATCCCCGACTCCAGAACCCCAGGGGTCGACCTCGAGTCTCCCCTGGTGCTTTTTGCCAGAGGCTCCAGGTAGGGCCATTCTCCCCGGCTGCAGTGTAGAGCACATTTTTAACGCCTTGTCCCGCCCTGACTGGCCCCAGCGCTACTGCATGAACTATTTCCTGCTTAATTTGTTCGAAAGCTTGTCATTGCTCAGGACCCCACTTAAAATCACTCTTTTTCCGCGTCACTTGATATAGAGGGCTCACAATCAGACTGTAATTTGGAATATGCATCCTCCAAAAACCCACAACACCTAAGAAAGCTTGTATTTCCTTTTTACTAGTTGGTGGGGACATAGCTGCTATTTTGTTGATCACATCCATTGGGATCTGACGGCGTCCATCTTGCCATTTTATTCCTAAAAATTTGATCTCCTGTGCAGGTCCCTTAACCTTACTTCATTTTATGGCAAAGCCAGCTTTCAGAAGGATTTGAACTATTTTATTCCCTTTCTCAAAAACTTCTTCTGCTGTGTCGCCCCATACAATGATGTCATCAATGTACTGCAAATGTTCTGGAGCTTCACCCTGTTCCAGTGTGGTCTGGATCAGTCCATGACAAATGGTGGGGCTGTGTTTCCACCCCTGGGGCAGTTGATTCCAGGTGTACTGGATGCCCTTCCAAGTGAAAGCAAACTGGCCTGCACTCTGCCGCCAAAGGGATTGAGAAGAATGCATTGGCGATATCAATCGTTGCATACCACTTGGCTGCCTTCGACTCCAGTTCGTATTGAAGCTCTAGCATGTCTGGCACGGCAGCGCTCAGCGGTGGTGTGACTTCATTCAGGCCACGATAATCCACTGTTAGCCTCCACTCTCCATTAGATTTTCGCACTGGCCATATGGGACTATTAAAGGGTGAGCGAGTCTTGCTAATCACTCCTTGAGTCTCTAGTTGACGAATCAACTTATGGATGGGAATCACAGAGTCTCGGTTAGTGCGATATTGCCGTCGATGCACCGTTGTGGTAGCAATCGGCACCTGTTGTTCTTTGACCCTCAACAACCCTACCACAGAGGGGTCCTCTGAGAGACCAGGCAAGGTGGATAACTGTTCAATTTCTTCCGTCTCCAAGGCAGCTATGCCAAAAGCCCACCGATATCCTTTTGGGTCCTCAAAGTATCCTCTCCTGAGATAGTCTATGCCAAGGATGCATGGAGCCTCTGGGACAGTCACAATGGGATGCTTTTGCCACTCATTTCCAGTTAGGCTTACTTCAGCTTCCAGTACAGTCAACTCTTGGGATCCCCCTGTCACTCCAGAAATACAAATGGGTTCTGCTCCTCTGTAATTTGATGGTATTAAGGTGCATTGTGCACCAGTGTCCACCAGAGCCTTATACTCCGGTGGCTCAGATGTGCCAGGCCATCGAATCCACACAGTCCAATAAACCCAGTTGTCCCTTTCCCCCACCTGGCTGGAGGCAGGGCCCCTCTAATCCTGATCATAGTATACGTTACTCACTTGTTGCAAAAATGATTTGGAAGTCCCTTCAAGAGGATCGGAGGTGAGATCAGGCCTTTCATTCTGTCTGGGGAACTGTCTGCTGGAAACAGGAGCTGCACTTTTCCTGGAGGGATCCCCTTTTGTGATTGTTCTTCCTTGCAGCTCATGTACCCATGTCCATAGGGTTGAGGTAGGTTGTCCATCCCACCTCCTCATGTCCTCTCCGTGGTCATGCAGGTAAAGCCACAGGGTGCCTCGTGGTGTGTACCCCCTATACTCTCCCTCTTGAGTAGGGAAACGCCTGCTCCTAATAGCTGAGATGCTGGCCTGTACAGGTGGGGAGTAGGACATACTCTCTTCAAGTTGCTGGACCTTCTGGGACAGTTTCTCCACAGCTGAAACAAGGGGGGAAGATAGGCTCTCTTCATATTGACGGAGTCATCCAGCCACCTCATCCACCGTTGGTCCCTCTTCACCTCTCCATTCCATCACTGCCAAGGCAAGGAGTTGGCATATGATGATGGTGCGCTCCGTACAAACTTCCGCCATATGGGCCTTGTGCACTGGACTTCATTAGGATCTGTGGGTAACTGCGCGTTATCTGGGTCGAAGTAAATCATCTCTCGTACGGCTAATTCCCTTAGGTACTGGATACCTTTTTCCATGGTGGTCCACTTTCTTGGACGACATACAACATCTTCACTGAAAGGATACCTTTCCCTTACACCTGCCAGGAATTGCCTCCAGAGGCTGAGGGCTTGTGTCTTTTTCCCAATTGCCTTGTCAATGCCTGCCTCCCTAGACAAGGATCCCAGCTGCTTAGCTTCCCTGCCCTCTAATTCCAAGCTACTGGCCCCGTTATCCCAGCATCGGAGCAGCCAGGTGACAATGTGCTCACCAGGAAGTCGACTGAAATCTTTTCGCATATCTCACAGCTCACTCAGGGATAGGGATCGGGTGATTATCTCTGGTTCTGTCTCTTCCTCCTGTTCCTTTGATGGCCCTGGTTCATCATCATCCTTTACTATGCGAACTGATTTCTTGGTGTATTTCTTCTTCTGTATAGGAGCAACTGATACTGGCACAGGTTGGTTGTCCGGTTCAGCTGCAGTGCCTGCCACCGGGGGTTGGAGTAGCCGCAGTGCCTGCCGGTCTGGCTTTCCCCTCTTTCCCCTGAGGGTCCTGCATAGTACTGAGCAGTGTTTGGTAGATACTGGCCAGGGCCCAACACAGTGCCATAAGTTGTGCCTCTCTGGAATAGCCACAGCATTTTCCTTTCAAATATTCTATTACTTTATCAGGGTCCTGTAGTTGTTCAAGGGTGAAGTCCCAAACCATTGGAGGTGAGAAGTTCTCTAGATACCTGCCCATATTCTCCCACATCCCATGCCACACCTGACTATCTGGCCTTGGGACAGATTTCTGAGTGGTAGTCTTAAACAGCTGTTTTACCCTAAACAAGACTTGAAAAACATTCAGGAGACATAGCAATAGGAACACGCTGGTTTGAGCGTCCCAAGGATATTCAAAATTCTCAAGGGGTGTTATACCTGGCCCAAAGGAGAAAAAGGAGGCAAAAGAGCTGGGGAAAGTATCTCCCCCTGTTTCTCCCATAGATTGGGTGTGATTATTGATAACTTCTGAGAGACGGGAACCAAGGTATGGACAGGACAGCAATACTGCATAGAAACCCCAACAAAGCCACTTGAATAGTGATGTTACCATATCATAAGCTGATATTGCACAGGACAGCAAAATGATAGTCCTGATCCCTCTCTCCGAGATAACAAACAGCATCACAGGGAGTACATACAGCATATAAGAATTTACATAACACAGCCATGTAAACAAACGAAGCAACATTGTAACCGGCGACTATTTAACTAATAGGAGAAATGCATATAAGAAATCCGTTTTAACAAGCTCTGGTCAGATCTGTTGTTATTACAACCCTTCGTGCCCCACGTTGGGCACCACAAAGGACTGTCGTGGTTTGGCCTCAGCCAGCAACAGAGAACCACGCAGCCGCTCGCTCGACTCCCACAGCCGTGGGAAAAATCAGCAGAAAAGGGCAAAACTCGCGGATTGAAATATTATAATTTAACAGAACAGACAAAGGGAAGAAGAAAGAAAAACAATAACACCGGTAAAGGAATATAAGAATGTGATTACAGTACCGCCGCAAAGCACACCAACCAGACCACCACAGCCCACCCTCAAATGGCAACTGACTCCCTCTCCCCGGCTAGCTCCTCTTATAGCTGGGCATGGGTCACGTGGTATGGAATACTTGCCTCCCCTGCCGGCTCCTTGGGGAAATTAACCCCATCCTTGCCGGAACCAGGACAATGCCCTAGACGACGTTTCCTGCAAGTGGCTTGACTCCTGTCATCCTTAGATTTCCTGTGCATCCTCACAATTTGTTCTATCCTTCTGTACATTTCCTGCATTCAAACCCCAACATTGTCTTGTAGTGATTTGTGGTGGTGTAAGTCCATCTAACTCAACAGTCTTCAGATATTACAGGTAGACAGGTGAAACTCTGCCACTTATTTCTTCCCCATTGACAAAGATAAACCACAAAACACATTTGGTGCCAATCATTCACTTGTATTTCCTTATAAAAAACTTTCTCCTAATTTCGAATTATTAATATGCTACAATACATCAGTTCAGGAGAGGTTAAATCACACAGACGCATTGGAACAATAATTTCTTCTGCTCTTAGCAAGACCTAGAGGAGTGATTTTGGGTAGCATGTGTGGAAAGTGTAGATTTACCTGGAATGACAAATGGTTACCTCAGCCTTGGCACCCAGACAGTGACAGTGATCTACCAAATCAACAAAATTTCTCACAGTCCGGAGCTCCTTTACGTTCACAGAAAAGCTCCTGTGTAATCCTCAGGGAAAGGCTGCTGCCTGCATCCAAGGCACCTATAGCAAATATGAAATTTCATCTGCTTGGGAACTCTGAGCTAAAAAGTTAAAGTATAGAATCATAAAATGGTTAGAATCATAGAATGGTATAATAACAGCAAGGTTTAAGAAATGAAACAGCAGAGTAAATTAGTACTTCTTCATCCAGAAGAATGAATAAAACAGAAAATAGTTTTACTAAAAAAGAGGTGTAATAATATTTCAGAGATGGAACTGAAGTTGTATTGGGCAACATATAAAATTGACAGAACCGAAGAGAAGCTTTGTGTTACTACCATGTGACAGTGTTCCTCATGCTAAGATACAAAGTACCACACCGGAGCCACACACTCTGATAAAGTGTTAATCCATTGTGAATTTGATGTGAGGTAAACCTGGTTGAGGTGTACCACCTTAGAAGGATATGGCAATGGATATTGCATCTGAGTTGAGCAAAGATATTCTTGCATTTCAGTAGAGAAGGTTGACATTTCCACAGACATTCTCATGTACAAATATGACCTCAAGTTACAAAGTGCTTTCATAGCTTTAGGATGAAATATGCCACCATGCAAGAACATAACGCTTGACGCTTCCTTATTTTCATGCTGGGCTGTATAAAGTATTTCAGAATAGAATAGACTTTGGGGGATCTTTATCCACTTCAGATACTTCCAAGATAGTTTATATCGTAGATGAAGAGATAAAGATTATTAGAATTATTATTCTTCTGTCTCAGCCACCTATAAATATCAGGCATGCCATTATTTACCCCCAAAAAAATAGAGTAAGTGCAAGATTCATCAGTTTCATATAGTGTCCTGTCCCAATTGAGCTCTGGCATCACCAACTGAAGGAGTGAATGAGACATGTAGGGCTTCTGAACCCGGGAGTGCGGGTGACTAGTTTGGTGCTAGATTATTTTAGGGAAGGGAGTAGGGTAGTGTTCACTGGGAAACACTCTGTCAAGTACACTATAACTGAACTACAACTTGTGCAGTTGTAGCAATCTTCCTGTAGGCAGGAAGATTACACAGGTCAGCAGGGTGGACTTGCAAAAGGTGTCTTTCGACTGCAATGCAGAGGAGACAGCAGTTACTATCAGGATGCTTATTTCTGTTTCTAAATAAGAAATGCGCCTTAAGGGTTATTTCTGATTTTCACCTAGTTGCTGCTCAAAACAAAATGCATTAATACAATATCTAGTTTTCCTTGTACCCAGATCCTCCAGCTTCAGACTAGGTAATATGACCAACAGGCTACAGAAGCATGCTCACCTCCCTGTGAGCATAACACTCCCAGCTGCATAAGAGCTCAGCTGTAACAGCAGCCCTGGAGAGCATTTATCCCTCCTCAGAGCTGTAAAGCTGATAGTGAGTGTACTACAATGAGGCAGGAGGAAGTGTGATTGAACTCCCTTGCATAGACTAGGGGCCAGGACAAAGCTTTGCCTCTGGTCAGTGGGCTTGAAAGACACTTAGCATTACATTTACAATCATATTTTTAAAGAAAATGGTAGAGTAGCCTTGTTCGTTACATTCAAAGCGAATTTGCAGATGACAGTCTTCAAGCAAGTTTCTGAGCTGTAATTCCCAACGGCACAAAGGCAGCTCCCCTGCAGCCCCGTGTCAGCCACTAGACAGGGAGATACTGGTACAACCTGGTGTTTAGCGCTTCCTATGGGCTAACCCTGTGCAGCTCCTACTTACTGACTGTACAGAGTTAGGTAAATTATTCTTCTGAGAAACCTAACTTTCATTACAAGGCACATACAGGGTCCTGACGTTTGAGACTGGATGCTGAATTCCAGCTCAGGCCCTTTTGCTTTGCACTTTAAATGTAAGTAAGTTGTGCATCCAACTCATTGTGAGAATCTGTGCCATGTCTTGTTTCTAATCCCTAAATGCCTATAAAGCATTTTCCTGTTTTAAAATATACTATTTTTCTTATTTGACGTTTCATGTTGGAATTTCCAATTTTTTTCTTGCAAAACTTTTGGCCCTCTTTTTCTTTTCCTAAGAAAATTAACACAGAAGACTAGTCCCCTGGAGAAATAAAAAATCATACAGAATATGCCGCCTTAGAGGCAATTTCATTTATGACAATCACCAGACCCTCTGTAAAATTTCATCCATCTCTAAACTCTCCAGGTAATGTAACCGTGATGACATCTTCTCAGCACATTACACCCTCCACATCTCCTTAATTTAAAGCTTCTGGTTATCTTATGAAGGGCAATGATCTATATCTAAGTTTTTGTTCTGCTTAAACTCAACTTCTGTACGTATGTCTTTCTGCGTATTTCTTGGTGAGGTATAGAAGTCTGGTAAGGAGATTTATAGTCCTGACATATGTATTTGTTGAGGAATAATCATATAAGCTGGAATCCTCTTCTGGCTACACAGCCCCCTGTTTTCAGTCAAGTGCTTTTTCCAGTATGTACTTAATGCACAGGCCCGTTTTGTTATCCATGCTCTTTTCAATTCTCTGGAGGAGTTTAACTGCTTCGAAGTGTAAAAAATTGGCCTCCTTAACTGCAGTTCATTCGTTACCTTGCTACCCAATGCACAAGATCTCTTTACTTGGTCAGACAAAAAGCAAGTTTCTGTTTATTTCCATTCCCATCAAATATACTTAAAATGCTGTTTTGGTATAGGTATAGAATGTAGTTTGTGAGGCTGAATAGTAAGTAGATCTTGCTGCTGTACATGCAAATTAACACATCCCTGCATTTCCCCACAGATAGAAAAGAGAAGTCAAAATAAGGGACCACCTAGACTGAACTATAAATTGTCTTACCTATATTCTCGTTTGCAGTCAATCACCAGCAGCTTGCCCGAGTTACTGACGTTGCAGCTGTGCTGACAGAGAGATCAAAGTCCATTACAGTACCGGTGCTGCTCTCACCCAGAAGGCGGCAGGATGCTGATCAGCAACAAACACCAAACAACATGTGCCCCCAAGCCCGCCCATCCTCAGTATCTTCCACTAATTCACGCTGTCTCTAAGGAAACTCTGGAGTCTGTAAGATGAACTATTTATTATCTGTTTTCCTTGTTATTTTCACTCAATGACAACAATTTGCTCGTTATTTGACGAATGCTGGGTAAAAGCATAACATAGACTGTGGATGAGCTGGGGTTATAGTTTGAATAGTAGGAGCTTATGATTGATGTTCATGCTGTGTAATTAATCTCCTAAATCGCATGTTTCTTTTCCCCATCAGATGGTTATTAAACCTACATAGAGCTTTCAAAATGGCTTTGCAAAATCTTCCCATGTGAATGCACGTGTCTGAGTGAATATTTGTATGCAGCTAATTCACATTGCAAATATACAAATCTCTTTTCTTAAACAAAGGAAATACCCTCTTAGAGATTTTGAATTAATATTTCTGAATACATTTTTTTCAATGTTTTCCCACCTTCAATTCAGATGGACACTGGAACTAATAAAATGGCTAATACCAGAAAACTCTTTCTATATTTACCTCCTGCAAAGATATTCATAGACAAATACGTATCCAAATATTCATTTAACGGCAGTAAATGATTTATTACAAAATCTTCCTTGATATCCAGTGCTGCTTCTTCTTTATCTCTTTACAAGCCTTCCCTATTATATGTGTTGTTTATTAGAGCAATTTTAATATGGATTGAATGAGCAGTTTACCAGTAAACAGGAAACTATAAACATATTGCTGTGAAATGAGAATTGTCTACTGATAAATCAAAGCATTATGCATCTGACCGTATCCCAGGAGAACTACTGAAGCAAGCTGCCTCAGCTAATTCAGTGAATTAATGTTTACTGTTTTGCAAAAGCCATCAAAAAAAAAGAACACCCAGCATTTTTTTTTTTTTTATCCTTCCCTGGTTCAGCACATTTAAAATGGAACACAGGAAAAAATCCTTCTCATATTTTAAATTCTATTCCTCTCTTTGGCTGTTTATTTGCACCCATAAATGTATGGTATAGAATCACAGAATCATAGAATTGTCTAGGTTGGAAGAGACCCTTGGGATCATTGAGTCCAACCATCTACCCTGCTCTACAAAGTTCTCCCCTACACCATATCCCCCAACACCACATCTAAACGCCTCTTAAACACATCCAGGGATGGTGACTCAACCACCTCCCTGGGCAGTCTATTCCAATGCCCGACCACCCTTTCTGTGAAAAAATCTTTCCTAATGTTCAGTCTAAACCTACCCTGTTGGAGCTTGAAGCCATTCCCTCTTGTTCTGTCATTAATTACCTGTGAGAAGAGACCAGCACCAACCTCTCTACATTGTCCTTTCAAATAGTTGTAGAGAGCGATGAGGTCTCCTCTCAGCCTCCTCCTCCTCAAACTAAACAGACCCAGCTCCTTCAACCGCTCTTCATATGATTTGTCTGCTAGGCTCTTCACCAGCTTTGTTGCCCTCCTCTGCACTCGCTCCAACACCTTGATATCTCTCTTGTATTGAGGTGCCCAAAACTGGACACACTACTCGAGGTTTGGCGAGCACATCTGCCATTGTAATATATGTATACATTATGTAAAGATTCATTATGTATTATATGCATACATTAGTAAAGATTCTGTCTGGATTCCTTTTTAGGTCAAATGTATCCTGTCCCATTTCCCCAGTTCCCAAGTTTAGACGTTCAGACCCAGAGGTGACAGAAGTTAAAACGAAACCTCTGAGACTCCAATTTTCTATGAAATACGTACCTTTTAAGACCAGTAGAGGGAGATGCAGTCCTCTTAATTAAGTCCTATTTTCGTGGTTTCCCAGGGTTTCCTGGTATACTTCTTCCCCTGCTTCCCTGCCCCTTACCTCATAGATCTATTTTAATGGCTCTGAGCTTCAAATGAGAATAAAAAGCCCAGTACTGCTCGCCTGGTTCTTGCTTACTGGGCTCCGAGCTTTATGCGGGTAGAATAGGACTCTCTGAAGTACTATGGAAAAGTAACTAAAATAACTACACAACACCTGACACATAACTTACTACGTGCCTATGCTACCTTCAGGAGCACACCTGCCCTGCAGGTGATGTCAAAAGCTTGTTGGTTGCACGGCATTTCCCCCCTTGCATAATACTTCTGCTGGAAACTGTAGCAGTGGCTGTAAGGTCCACATTCATACTAATACAACAGTTTCATCGTTGTTGCTACCCATTTTGACAAGTCAAAAGCATTTCTTGTTCTGTTTGCACAGAGCCAGTTGGGTTTTGTTCCTGTCAGTGTATTCACTGCTGCTTGTATAAGAAGAGGCCTCTTTTTAGTTGGCCCTTGAGCAGAACTCAATAAAGAACTATGAGACTACGATGCTGTCGTAAATACTCAAATACACTTCAGACGGGATGAAAGCCTTTAGCTGAGGTCCAAGAGAGCAAAACATCAAAGTTGGTAGAACAGTTCATCGAGCAGCACACATGGGCAGCCGAGCAACAGGGTTGAGAGATTGAATCATACTATAGCTATAGGCCCTGGTATGCAGCAAAGCCACGGAGCAGACTCAAGGTTGATCGAGACTTCCATCTTTCCCATAGAATTTCTCAGTGTAGCTTTTCCTTCTCCTCTCTCCCCTCTCCCCACGCTCTTACTGCGGTTATCTTTGTGTAAAGTGCTTAGCTCACTGTATTGGCTGCAGGTTTTGCACAATTCAGCACTTCGAAATGCTTCTGCAGTAGCAATGAAAGTGCTCAATTACCATGTTCAGATGGGAAGAAGAGGAGAGAGGAAAGATGAATTCATAAAGAATTGGTTATACTTAATGTTATACAGGCATCTAATGTTGGACAGAGAGAGAGTCATGCTCTAGGAAGGCAGTACAAAGAAAATAAACAGACCAATTTTAGTCAAGAATAAATAGCTCAGGATCAGCTCTCAGACATGATAAAGATTCCTATTTCTTCTCTTTCTCTCTTAGAAACAGTTATTCTCAAAATGAGAATAAGAGGCCCATTATTGCCCACTGGTGGTGGTATTCAGACATACTGACTAACAGTAGAAAATCAGTATTTTCAAGGTTGTCATTATTGAAATATCTCAGTGAAATGAAGTAAGAATGCTGCTACTAAGCAACTTGGGCTCAGGTTCAGGTTAATGTCACACAATTTATGGCTATGATTTTTTAATAATGAATCAGTTGTCTTACTGTGTTTGTCAGGAATATTAACTCCAGAGACCACAAGGTCCATTACTCTAATAGGAACAAGCAGAAAGAAAATACAGACATTAAATCTAGATCTAACTTGTGGGAAAAAACACTTCATTTTTCCATGTTTCAGCTCCCAACACAACAGTTATTAATACATTCTTTGGACAAAATACTCCTGTATGCACATTTCCTTTCTGCTAATACCAGAGAGAGGTTATAGGGATCTTGCTTCTTCACAATCATCCATATTTTTCTGCATATATATATCATACATATATCATATATATGCATAATCTGTTTATAGCATATGTAGTTCTGGTAAATTCTTGAAAGTCACCTATTTTTAAAGCTTCAGGAACTTTATAATCTATATGCCAGAGTTACAGATTATATTCAAGTAAAGGCATTTATTACAGCTATGTTCAGAAACCAAATTCTCTTCCGTAACCACAGTCTTACCAAACATAAATGAGGATTATGAAAAGACTATAAATTCAGCAGTCCAAACACCAAACTGTGAAACTACCTGATAAATCCACTGTTTATAGGACTTAGATATCGTAATACAAAATGAGTATCACTGTTTTGCCAGTCAGCATTATAATATGATAATTCATCAGATGTTTTTACAAACTTTGCTTATTTGACTTTCAGTAAGGTTCAACCTACTAGGTGATTTAAGAGCTTTTAAAAACGTGAAATTGTGTTTACCGCTGAAACTCTGGGTTTGTGTGTTGATACTCAAATATTTGAAATCTGGACTGTGTGCTTTTTGGCTCAAATAGTTGTTTGCTGAATAGTTATGATATATGCAAACAATTATGTATATATGTAAGATTAAGTCCTAGAGAACGGCTAAATCTAAATTAATTATTATATTGATCTTCTCTGTCAGAAAAAAAAAATTGTTATAGAAAATTACTGTAGTTAGAAAATAAAAATCAGCTATCCTCTTCAGTAATCATCATATTGAATACTTATCAGTCTTTACTATTACTTGTTTCTCTGAACGTTTAATGTTTCTGACAAAAAATAATGAACTGTGATTTATCATCCTTTCACATTCCAGGCTATGCTTCTGTGACACCACAGTAGAGGTTCCATTTCATTTTTAACATATTTTTAAAATGTCAAATACTTTAATCTTGAAATGTAACCTACCCTTTTAACATAATGGTTCTCTCCAATTTTTAATCAATAGCAATAAATTGTCTGAAAAATCCCATTAGGAATTACAGGTTCCAGTTTCTGCAGACTGGAATTATGGGACACGTGATCAGAGTTCTGCACATGAAGGGCTTTCAGAAATGGCCCTCAAGGAGAGGAATTTCGTATCTGAGTTGCACTACTTGGAAGAACCCCTTCTAACCAAGCAAAATTGCAATTCTTTTCTTGTAAGGCTTAACAACAGTATTATGTTCCAAGAGCTGATCATTCAAGTACAGAAAATTTAAACAGAGAGCTTTAAAGTGAAAAGCCTATGGAAGAATAAGGCCTGTAAAGTGAAGGTGAAACAGCTAAGTAGAGAACTCGTTATTTCCACAACCAGCAAGAGAGTATCCTATTTTCCTTCTGGCCCTGGTCCACTTCAGAATATTGGTGAACAAGCAGTGTTGACCTCACATAGCCCTTTTCTCTTATTCTGGAGCACCAGAGAGGTATAAGTGGGGATGGATGGGGTGGCGAAGTGTATCCGTGTCATAAAAAAAAAAAGTTACACTATTTTTGTCAGTCTCTGTAGAAGAAAGCAAAATAGAAAAAGAGTATTCAAATGGCCCAAGAGCATTCAAATGAAAGCTAAAGTTGGACAGAAAGATTGTGCATGAGCATCACTATCCACCCAAAGAGCTGAGTAAGCAAACAACATCACTGGGGCACCTATGGTTAACTACATTTTTCCAGTTGCAAATGAAGGTATTTAAGCAAACAGAACTTTATGCGGAGTCAGCAAAAATAAATGGCAGTTCAGAGAAACCTAAATTAGCCAGTGTTTGGATTACCTTCCCCAAGATATCAGTCGGGGGTCCAATAGTCTTCCCAACACTATTGTCAGCTAGCTCCTTACTTCTCCAGTCGCCCTTTACAGATTTTCAGGGAAGAATCAGTGGTGAACAAGATCACTCCCCTAAACCTTTGTAGTAATAGGAAACCATTGCTGGCCAGTCTCCCTCTTTGTTCTCACCTCATACACCTTCTGCTACATTCCCACCTCTGGTTCTCCTAGACCAGCCTGGCCAAGGGCACCAATAGAGCACATCAACAGAGCATACCAAATGTGAGCAGGAACACTGTTTTGCAACTAAGGTGACCACAACAGCATATGAGAAAAGTGACCTGGACTGTCACAAAGAAGACCTGTAAACTGAACCTTGCAAAACTAGCCAGTTACCACTTTCTCGTAAAACTTGTCAGCAGGGGGCTTTTATCCAGACAGCCTTCCACGTGAGCTTTGCCTGCCTGCAGTTTTCGGATAGTCTAGGCTTTTCTTTACTCAGCAAGAAGTGTGAGTCGTGAGCTCCCCAGTTATAAAATGATTTAACAGTTCTCTAATTATCAGCTTTCTTCTAATTGCATGTGATTAGAAAGAATGTAGCACCGTCCCAATAGCATTCGTTTTAGTGAAACTCCGTAAGTGCACAGCAGTAAGAAATTTTCTCTGTTAAAAAAGGCATTTTTCAGCATTTTATATTAATATTCTCCATACATAATGTACCGTAGTTCTCTACACTCAATACTTGCCTTCTTAAATTCTGTACCACAGGTTTCTGTGTGTGTATGTGGGGGAGGGGGTTAATACAAGTATTATGCATAATTAGAACTGATAAATAAGAATTGGCAATTAGAGGAACTTTAAGCAATATTTTTCACCCTATCTGAACAAAATGACTAAACTACAAGTGACAAGCTTGTAAATTAAAAATCTGAAAATATAAAAACTTTATTACAAGTGTGTCATTTGTGAATCATTTAAGTGGTGTATAATTAGATATGCAGTCACTTTATTATGGTTTATTTGTTCCTGGCTCATAAAGACTTTTTATCATCAAAAGCTCCCTGACTGTGACATTTACTGTAGAGTAGCCAATGAAAGGAAGTGTTGAAACTTTGCCACTAAAGACTCGTAAAACTACTTGAGAGAAATTACATAAACAAACTACCCTAGAAGATGCTCGCAGGAGTTACATCTGGAAGTGGTACAAACAATTAATTTCCGAAAACAAGCTTTCTGTCATTGGAAAGGAAGTCTTACTTTCATTCTTTTTGTTTTAGTTCATTACACAAATCATTTAAGTTTTCCTTGGAAATGAAAGAGAACTGGGCTTAGCCAGTGCACTAATGACTAAATGTATTGGGTTTACGTGGCAAGGTTTTGGCAGCAGGCAGGCTTCAGGGGTGGCCCCTGGGAGAAGAGACCAGAAGCTTCCCCCGTGTTGGACACAACCAGTTCCAGCCAGCTCCAAAATGGACTCGCTGCTGGCCAAAGCTGAGCCATCAGCGATGCTGGCGGCATCTCTGTGATAAGGTATTTAAGAAAGGGCAAAAAAACACTGCACAGCAGCTGTGAGGGAGAATAGTGAGAAAATGTGAGAGAAACGACCGAGCAGAAGCTTAGATCAGTGAAGAAGGAAGGGGAAGAGGTGCTCCAGGCGCCAGAGCAGAGATTCACCTGCAGGCCAGGGAGAAGACTGTGATGAAGTATGTTGTCCCCCTGCAGCTCATGGAGGACCACAATGGAGCAGACAT
Organism: Vanellus vanellus; assembly: GCF_965231255.1. NCBI lineage: Eukaryota > Metazoa > Chordata > Aves > Charadriiformes > Charadriidae > Vanellus > Vanellus vanellus. The sequence continues at coordinate 141,754,956 of NC_138905.1, read as the reverse complement.
CCAAACTGCAGCCCATGGAGGACCACATATCAGAGCAGGTGGATGTGCCTTAGAATCATAGAATCATTTAGTTTGGAAAATACTTTTAAGATCATCAAGTCCAACTGTAAACCTAACCCTGCCAAGTCCACCACTAAACCATGTCCCTAAGCACCATATCTACCTATCTTTTAAATACCTTCAGGGAAGGTGACTCAACCTCTTCCCTGAGCAGCCTGTTCCAATGCTTGATAACCCTTTCGGTGAACAAATTTTTCCTAATATTCATTCTAAAGCTCCCCTGGTGAAGAATGCTGGACTAATGCTGCTTGTCTTGCCTGTGTGCTAAAGCTGCAGGGAGAGCTGATGTCTTGTAAATACAAGAGATGATTGGAGAAGTTGTCTGTCATCTGTGGGGAGTTGGACTGGGTCAAGGTGAAACACTGGGTGCCTCAGTAGTAAGTGTAGGGTCTTGCCCAGCAAAGGTAACTAAGCTGCAGCCCACAGAGAGGAAGGAGGCCACACTGGAACAGGCTCCTTACAGGACCTGTGGCCTGTGGGGGATAACCCATGCTGGAGCAGTCTGTTCCTGAAGAACTGTACCCTGTGGGAAGGATCCTACACTGGACAAGGGGAAGAGCATGAGGAGGAAGAAGAGGCAGTGGCAAAGTGTTATGAACTGACCACAACCCCATCCCCCATGCACTGCTTTGGGGGGAAGTGGTAGAAGGGTTGTCTAGAAGAGTTGTCTCAAGTTGGACTTGGGAAGGTGGAGGAGAGGAAACTGTTTTTAGCTTTGTTTTGTTTCTCACTATCCTACTCTATTTTTAATTGCCAATAAAATAAATTAGTCTTCCCCAAGCGTTTTTCCCATCACAGTAATTGGCGAGTTATCTCGCTGTCCTTATCTCGACCCATTTTTCATCGTATTTTCTCTTCCTCTCCTGCTGAGGAAGAGGAGTGCTTGGAGGGCACCTGGCAGCTAGCCAAGGTTAGTCCATTACTGCAATGTAAATTTCAGGCATATTAATCTCTAACTTGAGACTTGGGGATGAACTCACTGACCCCTTCTGATCTTCAGTTCAGTATGGTTCAATACGCAGAACGAAACTGGCACTGCCTAAGGTGAACTGGATTGCAGCCAGCAGAAACCCAGGCAGAACTGCAGTGTAGAAAATATATATATTCTAGTTTTAGCTGTTCTTTCCAACTTCTCTCCTTTCTTCTTCCTCTGTCCTATCTGATACCTTCTTTCACACTTTCCATCTCCCAGCCCATCTCCAGGACAGAGGCACTCCTGTGTGCCATCTCTGTCCCTACCACCTCCCCTGTGCCCCCAGGTGCAGAAGGAGCTCTAGGTTGTTCAGGCACAAGAAGAAGGAAAAGGCAGTAGGACAAATGAAAGCTCCATGAGGGCCAAGTTCAAGATGAGCTTTGCTAAATGAGTCTTCTTGAGCTTCTCTCCAGATCTGTTTGTGATGAACAAATGCAAAAACCCTGCAGAAATCATAGGAGGCTCACCATACTGTGCAGATGTACGAAACTAGAACCACAAGATAATGAAAAGCTGTTGTTGAAGACATTCATATAAAACAGCATAACATCATAGAAAATGCCATCTCAGCTTAGATCAATAGTGCCTCTTGCACAAAGGTCTGCCAACAGTCTGCCTCCAAAATTTTCTTGAGCAAATGAGATGTCTTTTAATGCTTCAGTATGAAATACCACTCTGATTTTTTTTTGTTTCTGTCAAACCAGTGCGTCTGGTCATCTTCAATTACTTCATCCTGTTCTAACTCCTCTGTGCTTATGGATGTATAGAGCCATACTCAAGTCATTATTCTCTTCTAGTAAATCCATAATACATGGTCCACACTCCACATGAGTGTATGCGTATTTCATAACAGTCCTGATGAACCTTAATAGATATAATTTCACCATTTAGTGGAGGAAACAACTGCAAAGCACTAAGGAGTGACTTGATGTAAGTTGTCAATAACATCTGCAATGCCATCAATCTGAGCAGTTAAATTGGGAATGCTTTCTTCTCAGTCTTGCCATACCTGCGATTAGGTGACAAAGGCTCTCAGATGTAAAATGAAAGCAAAGCATGTTGCAATATAAAACATATGTGACACGGAAAAGAGTGAAGAATTGTGTCAGCTACTGACAGAATTAAATGCATTCAGAAACATTGTGCTTCTTTTCGTTTTTTCAGAAACGTAATTGCTGTGTTAATGGGCGTATGAGTCATGCTATGAATTCAAGGAAATGATGGGGGCAAAAAGTGACATGTGCTCTCATTCCTGCCAGTAAAGAAATAAGAACTTTAGGTTATCAAAATTCTTATGATGCCTCTCATTGCAACTTCAGACTTTTATGATCAAAATCATTAGGACTGTTCTTCCATAAATCACAAATATGACAAAAACAAATCCTTCAGCTTTCTCTAGGAGTTTGTTGGGGGAGGTTGCTTGTTTGGTTGTTTTTTTTTTTTTTTTCTTTATGTTTTTTTTTATACTCTTGTGCTTTGGAACAATGGAAAAGCTTGCATGTGTTTTTTAAAGTATACTGCAGCACTATCTTTTATGGTTATATGATGTTTTGTTTCCCTACACCCTTTACATAACTGCAATGTTCTACTGCTATTTACATTTTACATCAAGTTAGTAACAATTTCTATATTAAAGTATATTTGGTTCCTTTTGTGCATACAGGGTGAAAAGTAAAACTGGATTGAAATCTGATCCCAGATTCTTTATATTACCTCCAATCTAAATCATTGTTGTTTGGGGTTATTTTAGATTCTTCAGCTACTTTTTAGTCTCATTGATAACTTTAATTAATTTTCAAAGTGAGATATTAAATATAGTATATTAACAGTAGCACCAAAGTCTTAAGAGTGCTGAAAATAAATGGAGTTTTTTTTTATGTAGATGCATAATAACATTTAAAAAAAAATGAAGTGAGGAGCAGAGAGTTCAGAACTGGGAACTGATGTGACTGATTCATAGCCCAGAACCCTTTCTGTGGGACTTGAATTATTCCTTTTAGAAATGCAAAACAAATAATTTTCCTTTCCTTTTAGTACTATGCTGGTGGTTTGCTGTATGCTAATATATAAGAACTCAGAAAAAAAAAACACTTTAAAAGCATGAGATTTGGAATCAGGTCGTTCCTTGGGTTTTGAACTAACTTATTCCATCTCCCAGAAGAATCCTATTCAACAAGCTATGGGTACATATGCCCCTCTTGTTCTGCAAGGAAGGTGAGGAAGAGTTAGTTGAAGGTCAATGATTACAGTGAATCCTACATTCTGCTCCTGGTACCCTTTATGCATTTTATTCAGATTTCATGTAGAATACAGAAGAAGGACTCAGTCATACAGAAGAGCAGAAAAAGTATTAAAAAAAAAAGAAGAAAAAATCTACAGAAAGCCCGGCAGTTATGATGACTGTCCTAGACAGACCCAACTTCTGAGACTGCCCACTTCTGAGAGCAAAATCTCTAACCTCTTCTACCCTCCAGCTGGGAGTCCAGACAAAGAGGATAGTAACCACTGTGTTCTGCTAAACCTTCTTCTACAAGTCGGTGTTACGTATCCTTATCAAGAGGAGAGCAGAAAATGAAGGGTGCCACAGTCCTCCCAGCCAGAGGTAGTGCTGGGTTTGTGCCTATATGATTTGCAGGCACCTAAAAATGGCCATGCAGACTTAGCATGTACAGACAGCTGAGAATTTATGTAAGGGACTGGGAGGAAGGAGCCCAACAGCTTGAGGAGTGAAGTCTGTTTCCACTGAAATCCCCAGCAATTTTTCATGGATCTTAATAGAACTTGTTCTTGTTCAAGAACCTCTGGAGCTGAAACAGTCACGGTAAACATTTTCTAAGAAAAAGAAAATAAAAAAAAAAGTTCTGTATTTTAGTTAGGTTCTTTTTTTTCTTTCCTTTTTTTTTGTTTGTTTGTTTTTAACTGAACAGCCATCAGTAAAGCAAATTTGTTTTTCTCATGATTAAAGATTAGCACAAAGATTTTTTTTTCTGTCCTCTGGAGTCTTCAAGAATCAGATAAGTTAGTTTAAGTCTTCTAGTTGGTTAACTCTATTTCCTCTAAGTTTCTTTCTCCTCTGTTGGGAAACTTGCTGTACAAACACTTTCCCATAAGTTGCAACTCATGTATCAGCACACAACAACAAAAAAGTTTGATTTGCTGCAGTCCCTTAGGGTTCTGGGTCTGCATATCCACGTTGTGTCTTTACCAGTAATGGAGCTCACTTTGATTGTTGGGTGTACATCATTGATTCATAGACAGCTGAATGCTGGGGGACCTTGCATCCCCACTGCCAGTGGAGCACCCTAGGTGATACCTGGATGTGCAACTTCAGGCTAGCTGCCAGGCAAATTCTCATCAAAAAGAACCCATCTTCTACACTAAAATCCACTTAAAGCCCACTACTCAGACAGAAGAGTAGTCTTTAATTCACATTTTCTAATCTCCCTATATACACAGAATGGAAAACTGTCCAACACTGGGGTAATCAACTATTCTGTGGTTTACTCTGCGACCTGTTACAAGGAAAAAACAATCTCCCCAAACATATAAACCCTCTGATATTCTTCACACAAAAGGTATTTCTGGAATCTCTCCATGTACCCATGGGAGTCTCCAAAGCCTGTGTAACCCACCTTCCACAGAAAGAGTCATTGCAGAGACCAGCTCAGTCAATAACACTGCGATACCATCTCAGTGCATACGCATTGGTACATTGTTTCATCCAAATTATTTTTATTACCTTGTTTTCTCTCTTTTACTTGTGCATCTACAGCTATCTACAACTTCTATTCTGAGAAGGGAACACATGGGTAATTTCTATAGTAAACATTGTACATGTCTTTGAACTGTTCCTCTCTCTCAAACATCTTTACTTCTTATTTTATTCAAGACAAGGTATATCATTCAACCTATGGTTGATTCAGAATGGCATAATGAAAGTATATGCACTTCTTATTTGTATTATTACAAACAAACAAACAAAATCGTGGGCTATATTCTGCTCTCAGATATATTTTTTAAGCCACACTTAAGTAATGAAGAAGCAGATAAAAAAAGATGTTGCATTATATATATTTTTCTTCCACTGTCCTCCTCATCAGTGATGACAGTAAAATATTTTATATAAGCAAAGATAATATTTGATTGCTTGGTGTAGGTGTTTTAATGTCTACAAAGGTTAATTTGTATTTAAATAAAATATCCATAACAATGCCATATAGCTGTTGAGAGTAATTTTGATTTGTTTCCTTTGAGAGTGTAGTTATATCACTTAGTCTCAGTAGACATAAAGAAACTCTACAAATACATTTAGCTTTAAAATTATGACTTATTGTCTATCACTCAAACATAAAAAAAGCTATATTAGAAAAACAGACCACAAGTCACATTTCTTGTATCTCAGAATGAAATATAAGCTTCTCACCCTCCTAAGCCTACATCAAATGCTTTGCACTTCGGATGAAAATCCCTACTGACTTCTTATTTCACCAATTATAAATTAGTCTCCAATCAATTACTAATAAAGATAAACAGCTTCCAGCTTCCTAAACAGAAGTCTAATATCAGATTTTTGGAAAACAATATACAAAGTTATTAGAAGGAGTTAGGTGTAGTTGAATGTATCAGTTATAACTGCCTGTACACATTATTTTGATGATGATGATTTTCCCTTTTATAGACAATAATTAAAGTGCCACAAATCCATTATCTGATATATACAACAGATCAACCCCTACACAGTTTGTGGGATGACTGTATCAAGCTTTTGTATTAATCATTTAAACGTTCATTTTGTAAAGAAAAATACTAGCTTTATGCATATTGAAAGATAAATCACTTCCAAGAAGTGACAGAATCTCAGTGATGGTATCCTAAGTATTTGCATGTAAAGACATTTCAAAGCTACAATGATTTTTTATTTTTTATGAACTGCCTATGTAGTTACACTGTGATGCACACAGTTATACTTGGTTTCTCCTCTTCACATTCTATCTTAATTTTCTTTAACAATGATAGCAATCAACTGACAGTATCATTTTTTTTTCATTAAAGCTCAGCAGTTTTTTATCCCCTTATTTTCAGTTGTTCAGATGAGTTAAGAATCCGTTTGTCATTTTTTTAAATCTATATTACAAGTATATTGAATATCCAAATTATGTTAATTGGTTCTAGAAAATACCCTTGCAAATAATTTTATCTTTAAAAATATATGATATTAAATCAGTTTGGTGTTTATAGCTACCACACAGTTTACTATGTTTCAAGGCTATATCCAGTTCACCTATGCTTAATCTGTTTTGTAATTCTATTAAGGAAAGTAGTACTTATGGTTTTGGTCTTGAACTAACAATTATTCTTGCATCCCTACTGAAACTTATGGGTCACTAATAAAAACCCCAAAAGATTTTTTCTTTCTTTGATAAATATTAGTTATTAATAACTAACAAAATTAATAATAATAGGTATTAAACAGAAGGAAAAAAAAAACAAAGACTCTTTTGGTTGTTATTATTGTTGTTTCATCAATGAATGAAATATTTTGGATGACTTTTCAGTGACATATATTATAATCTTTTCAGTAAAATATACTGGAAAAAAACTTTTAAAATCCTAAGAAAAAGCCTGTTGGTGCAAATTATTTTGCAGTTTTATTTTGAAAAATAATTGTGCTGATATTTAGAAAAAATATCTTTGCTAATTTATAAACTTATTCAAAAAATCTAGGCCAATCACTACAGAAAATTTATAGTCTCCAAAGAACAATTAGGTTAACCTGTTGTTAAGGACAAAAATCAGCTACATAAACATAGGTAGCTCTTGATATTTTCAGTGCTTTGTGTTATCCAGTTGTCCATTCCAGAAGAGCACGTATCCCCAATAAGTTCCATATCATCTGACAATCACCTAAAATAGCTTATATTCCCTTACAGAATCACAGAATTGTTGAGGTTGGAAGGGACATCTACAGCTCATCTGGTCCAACCCACCTGTTCAACCAGGGTCACATAGAGCCCATTGCTCAGAACCATGTCCAGATGGCTTTTGAACATCTCCAAGGCTGGAGACTCCACCACCTCTCAAGGAAACCTGTGCCAGTTTTTAGTCACTCTCACAGTAAAAAAGTGTTTCCTTGTGTTCAGACAGAACGTCCTGTGTTTGTTTGTATACTTTGCTTCTGGTCCTGTCACTGGGCACCACTGAAAAGACCCTGGCTTTGTCTTCTTTGCACGCTGCCTTCAGGTATTTGTACACATTGATGAAATCCCCCTGAGCCTTCTTTTCTCCAGGCTGAGCAGTCCCAGCGCTCCCAGCCTTTCTTCATAGAAGAGATGCTCCAGTCTCTTAATCCATGTATTGACCCTTTGTTGGAGTCCATCCAGTAGCTCCATATGTCTTTTGTTCTGGGGAGCCCAGAACTGGACTGGATCCAGAACTGGATTCCAGGTACTCAGTACTGGCCTCACCAGTGCTGAGTATAAGGGAAGAACCACCTCTCTTGTTCTGTTGGCAACATGTCTTCTAATGCAGCCCAGTATACTCTTGGCCTTTGCTGCTGGCTCACATTCAACCTGGTGTCCACAAGGACACCCAGATCCTTTTCCACAAGCTGCTTTCCAGCTGGTTGTCCCCCAGCCTGTTCTGGTGCCTGCAGTTTTTCCTTCCCAGGTGCAGGAATCTGCATTTCTCCTTGTTGAACTCCATGACTTTCCTGTCAGCCCTTTTCTCCAGCCTTTTGAGGTCCTTCTGGATGGCTGTACAACCTTCTGGCATATCGTCCACTTGCCTCAGTTTGGTGTCATCTGCAGACTTGATGAGGGTACAACTCTGCCCCATCATTTAGATCATTATTGAACAGTGTTGGACCCGGTATTGACCCCTGGGGCACAATGCTAGTTCAGCTACCAACAGGACTTTGTGCCACAGATCACCACCCTCTGGGCCCAACCATTCAGACAGTTTTCAGTCCACCTCACTGTCTGCTCATTCAGCCCATATCTTATCAACTTCTCCATATGGAACTTACAGGAGGCAGTGTTGAAAGCCTTGCTGAAGTCTAGGTAGACAATATCCACTGCTCTCCCCTCATTTACCAAGACAGACATTTCATTGTAGATTATCTGGCTGCTCAAACATGGCTTCCCCTTTGTTAAGTCATGCTAACTATTCCTTACAACCTTAATGTTGCCTGGAAATGGTTTCCAAGACTAGTTGTTCCATCACCTTCGCAGGAGGGAATCTAAACAGGAACTTCTAAAATAAGAATAGTTGCTAAGGAACAGCATAATTTTAGCACTTGCACTAGCTTGCATTACTGAGAAAAAGTTCCACTGACTTAATTGGACCTATGGTCATTTTTATCCGTCGAAAGAGTTTTCAATTCTGAGATTACTTCTGAGTGAACATATTAGTCCCCATTCGGCCTCAATTGACCATCTATTAAACCGGATTAATGTTTCACATTCTCACAAAGATAAACATATTTTCAGACATTCTGATAAAGAAGCCTCTATCAGATAATTACAGAAGCAGACTGAAGGGTAGTATCTATTACCACAAAAAACCAAACAAAATATAATACTGAAATTCAATTCTTACAAGACTGTTGATTTTATTGATATGCAGAGAAATGCATATCAAGACGTTCATGTTCCTCCATTATAAATCTTGTTTCACAAAATATTCTAGAATTTTTAAATTAAAAACTCCTTAGAATTTTAATGAATTTTTTTTATACTTTTAAACTTATAGGATTTCACTTAAATTCTCATTTTATTTTTCCTCCTTGTACTTTTTAGTAATATTTAAGAAGATACTTTGGCTATACAAAAGAATAATAAAAAAAACTCATATTGCAGGATCACCCCATGATGCTAAGCAAAACACAGAGGAAACATTTTAGCATTACTTGTTTATAAAAATTATATATATATATATCTTTTCACAGGTTTTGTAAAGTTACCCAATTTTTTTTTCACTTTGGAATGTTTCTCAGCTCAAGCTGAAGTAATGCACAGAGCAAAGGTATTATTTTTGCCTGAGTTAGTTGTACAAAGATTTATGATGACCTCGTACACATCAGAAGCTTGTGAATACTCTTCTTACCGCTATAGCATTACTACGCAAGAAAGTAATGAGATTGCCTCCTGCACAGAGTTCACTTATGCACTGATTAGATTCTACTAAAAATATAACTACAGAAAAGCAAGGCCTGTATATGGCAAGAGGTACCTTTATTTTCACCTTAAGGCTGTTAGAACTCAAGAATCAACTACTAGTTAGTTTAAACATTCTTTGTTTATAAACTCAATGCCCATGATTTAGGGAACTCCAAGTATTTCACCTAAACCCAGTATTTTTTTTCTAATTAATGATGTATAGTCAAAGAACTGTGAAAGAAATCCTTCCTGGTGCAATTTGCAAGTTCAGAAAATATTCAGATCTCAAGGAAGTTGCATTACCTTGATCTAGCTTCAGCTTCTGATAAAGAACTACCTTCCAGATGATTGCATTTTTGCTCTACAGTATTTCTTCATGTAGATGGCAGTTTCATCTGTAAAATGCTATATACTTTCTTTTTTTTTTTTTTTTTGGTAAAGTTAGAAGAAATCAGTTTAGAGAGAGAAAAAAAAAAATAATCCAAGGCCAATAGGCATCTTTTGCTGGAAAAAGGCACTTCAGCATTTAAGAAAGAGTTTCACAAGTTGAATGGGTCACTCCAGGGTGCATTCCAGCTTGCCCTCATCTATCATGCTGGCTTTCTTAGTAGTACAAAAATCAATCTTAAATCATGCCTACCCAGTAGAGATTGCAGATTTCAAGGATATAACACAAGCAGACGAATACCATTCAGCAAACAACTCCACTGGAGGTCAAAGAAAAGCCATTGCATTAGGTGTTAGGGCCAGATGGTCCACAGACATTAATTGCAGCATCAGCAAATAGAATTTTAGAACTAGCTTATATCAAGTCATTATAATTTGATTTCATGTCATTCAGCTATACTATAATCCCATGTTTTGGAAAAAACAAGATATTTTTTCTTTCTCCAGCAATTTACAATAAATTGTTCTTACATATATACCACTGAGTATTTTTAACATCTTCTCTGTTTACTAACTAGATTTGGATCCTGGTATTCTGCAAGTTTGCAGCAGCTGATATCTTGGGAATGAATTTGTTTCATGCTTTTAAATTCACTGCTGTGGAAAATTGTAGATAGATTTATAATAATTTATGTTACAACCATTTCATCTCTTTCACGGTTTTGTGTTGTATCTACCAGTAAATCTAATACTGAAATTTAACCTCCTGAAGTGCACATTTCTAATGGTCAGTGATCCATAGTAGTGAAACTATCAGACCAGAAGGCATAAGACAACCTGTCTCATGCAGCTCACCAATGTATGTGCAACCACTAATGCTGTTCCTATACTGACCACCTTCTTGGAAGATGGTGGAAACATTAGGTGGTTTTTATTGCATTCATAGTCTTGCTTGCAGTGAGCAAGACAAATTAGCAATAGCATCATTATTAAGAAGGTGAAATCAACCTTCAAGTTTCAGAAAAACATTCAGGCTTTCACAGGGAAAAAATTAGTAAAAAAATTCTGCAGCTGATATTGTGAGTGCTATTACACTTATCAATAAATCAAAGCTTTGGGTAAAGTCAATTTGGACAAACAGAAACATGTATTCAAAAAAGACATGATGTTCTACAAACTTTGATCAAGGATCTAAAATAAGCTTTTACTAATCTATTTTAGAATAAATAAACACAATGATGTTTGGTGATTGGCAATCTATCAAGGGATTATTAAAATTAGATTTTTTTGCAACATATTGTGTGATAATTCAGTCCATTTCTTTCCCAGTTTTTGATGCATTCTTTATAAAGTTTCTTTTATCTCTTTCTGTGTTGCCTGAGCCATCTCCCATAATTCCTCATAGCCTTTTCAAAGTAAGTTTCTAAGGAACCATATTTGAAAATGAAGCCAAGCAACTTTTTACACTCCTCTTTCTCAATTAGAGTATCTTTTCTCTATTTTTGTGAAGGCTACAGTGAGTTTTTCCACCAGAAAGCATGTCCATGCAAGCTCGTTGTGCTGAACCAAGAGAAAATTCTTTGTTAGCTTTGAGGGGCACAAAAAGAATTGAAGCAGAATAGAAAATTTTCAAGAAATAAATAATTAGCTCATTTGGCTCACCCTGAGTAGCTATGTTCCCTGATCTCTAGAAGACTTTAAAGCCTTATGAAGTTTTGTATAAATCAAGTGACTTTTTTTCCTACTACTTCCTTTCCCAGAATGCAAGTAATTTTTTGTCAAGATTTTGTAGAGATTTATCCTTGTTTTAACTTGTCCTCGTTTCATTTCCTAAATTCAGGTTTGTAAATGGTATCTGTATAGCTTGTGGTGCTAGATTGGGCCTTGCACATTGCACTTTGCAACAGAGGGAATAATGACCAGTTGTTCCCAGTTGTAGCCAGACGCCTGAGCTAGAAGACAGGGATGGGGAGCATAATGAAGCCCCTATAATCCAAGGGCAAATGGTGAGGGACCTTCTTTAGCACCTGGAGGTGCATAAATCTATGGGGCTGGATGGGATCCACCCAAGGGTACTGAAGGAGTTAGCGGAAGTGCTTACCAGGCCACTTTGCATCATTTATGAGCAGTCCTGGATAACAGGGAAGGTCCCAGCTGACTGGAGGTTGGCAAATGTGACACCCATCCACAAGAAGGGCCAGAAAAAGGGTCCAGGGGACTAGAGGCCGGTCAGTCTGACCTCGGTGCCTGGGAAGGTCATGGAACAGATCATTACATGGCACATGCAGGAGAACAGGGTAATCAGGTCCAGTCAGCATGGGTTTGTGAAAGGCAGGTCACTCCTTACAAACCTGATCTCCTTCTATGATAAGGTGACCCGCTTAGTAGATGAGGGAAAAGCTGTGGATGTTATCTACCTGGATTTTTGCAAAGCTTTTGACACTTTTTCCCACAGCATTCTCCTGGAGAAACTGGCTGCTCGTGGCTTGGACAGGTGTACTCTTCGCTGGGTAAAAAACTGGCTCGATGGCCATGCCCAGAGAGTGGTGGTGAATGGAGTTAAATCCAGTTGGCGTCCAGTCACAAGTGGTGTCCCCCAGGGATCGGTGCTGGGGTCTGTTCACTTTAATATCTTTATCAATGATCTGGATGAGGGCATCGAATGCACCCTCAGTAAGTTCACAGATGACACTAAGCTAGGTGGGTGTGTTGATCTGCTTGAGGGTAGGATGGCTCTGCAGAGGGATCTGGACAGGCTGACCGATGGGCCAAGGCCAATGGTATGAGGTTCAACAAGGCCAAGTGCCAGGTCCTGCACTTGAGTCACAACAACCCCATGCAGCGCTACAGGATTGGGGCGGAATGGCTCAAAACCTGCCCGGCAGAAAAGGACCAGGGGGTGTTGGTGGACAGCCAGCTGAATATGAGCTGGCAGTGTGCCCAGGTGACCAAGAAAGCCAACAGCATCCTAGCCTGTATCAGGAATAGTGTGGTGAGCAGGACTAGAGAAGTGATCATCCCTCTGTACTCGGCACTGGTGAGACCCCACTTGGAGTACTGATTTCAGTTTTGGGCCTCTCACTACAAGAAGGACATTGAAGTGTTGGAGCGTGTCCAGAGAAGGGCTACAAAGCTGGTGAGAGGTCTGGAGGATAAGTCTTCTGAGGAACGACTGAGGGAACTGGGGTTGTTTAGCCTGGAGAAGAGGAGGCTGTGGGGAGACCTTATCACCCTCTACAACTGCCTGAAAGGAGGTTGTAGAGAGGTGGGGGCTGACCTCTTCTCACTGGTGACAAGTGATAGGATGAGAGGAAATGGGTTCGAGTTTGTCAGGAGAGGTTTAGATTGAATATTAGGAAACATTTTTTCACTGAAAGGGTTATTAAACATTGGAATAGGCTGCCCAGGGAGGCAGTGGATTTGCCATCCCTGGAGGTGTTTAAAAAAGGGTAGATGTGGTACTTAGGGATATGGTTTAGAAGTGGTTTTGCCCAGGTAGGTTAATGGTTGGACTTGATGATCTTAAAGGTCCCTTCCAACCTCACTGATTCTATGATTCTATGATTCTATGAAATGAAAAATAAAACCTCACAACATGTTCTCATTTTTTTATACTTACCTGGTTTATGCCAGTGAATCTGGATACATTTGGATGCTGGAACCTTTTGGATTCAGGTATGACCTGAGTCAAATTCTTCTAAAGCTATCAGTACTTTTCAGTTTGCAGTTCTACATTTGACAAAATTCTGGTGGAAATGTGGAGAATATAAAATTGATTATGTATTTAGATACAGCATTATGTCTTTTTGGCAGAGTACAGAATTTGGCAATTATGTTCCCCAGCTTTGAATCAAGTTCTTTATTTTTCCTATAAAATTAACAATTTGATATAGAATAGTTAAAGGCATTAGGGCAGTTAAATGATCTGTAAAGGCTAAATAATACAGCAATTCTGTAGCTATCTTAAAATTAACATTAATCAATTCTGGACATAAGTATTTAAGACTGAAGTGAAAACATTGTATGATATAGAAAGACATCCACACATCCCTAACTCTGACCTGAAACAACATTTTAAAAGAATCTGTTTATCATTCTTCATGACTTGATGTTACCAATAAAAATGTTATGAGGGTATGTGATTAAAGAATTGATAACTGTCTTCTAAATATACTGAAGGCTGTTGGTTTTCTTTTTCTTTTTCATCCCCTGTCCATTATTTAGGAAAAAAATATACTCTTTCATTTTGTTTTTAATAAATATATGTTCCTGTTAATTGAACAATTATTGTTTTTAATACTTAACTGTATACAAGTGCATTTCCAAATCAAATAAAATATCTGTCCCTCAGAGGTCAGTACTGGGTCCAGTCCTGTTCAGTATATTTATCAATGACCTGGATGAAGGGATAGAGTGTACCATCAGCAAGTTTACTGATGACACAAAACTGGGAGGAGTAGCTGACACACCAGAAGGCTGTGCCGCCTTACAGTGTGACCTGGACAGGCTGGAGAGTTGGGCAGAGAGAAACCTTACGAAATTCAACAAGGGCAAGTGTAGGGTACTGCACCTGGGGAGGAATAACCCCATGCATCAGTACAGGTTGGGGGCTGACCTCCTGGAGAGCAGCTCTGTGGAAAGGGACCTGGGAGTCCTGGTGTACAATAGGATGACCATGAGCCAGCAATGTGTCCTGGTGGCCAAGAAGGCAAATGGCATCCTGGGGTGCATCTAGAAGAATGTGGCCAGCAGGCCAAGGGATGTCATCCTCCCCCTCTACTCTGCCCTGGTGAGGCCGCACCTGTAGTATTGTGTCCAGTTCTGGGCTCCCTAGTTCAAGAAAGACAGGGATCTGCTGGAGAGGGTCCATCAAAGTGCTACAAAGATGATTAGGGGATTAGAACATCTCTCATGAGGAAAGACCGAGGGACTTGGGTCTTTTTAGTCTGGAGAAAAGAAGACTGAGGAGGGATCTTATTAATGCTTACAAATACTTAAAAGGAGAGTGCTGGGGGATGGGAACAGTCTTTTTTCAGTGGTGCCCAGTGATAGGACAAGAGGTAACAGGCACAGATTTGAACATAAGAAGTTCCATCTTAACATGAGGAGGAACTTCTTTACTTTGAGGGTGGCAGAGCACTGGACAGGCTGCCCAGAGAGGTTGTGGAGTCTCCCACTCTGGAGACATTCAAACCCCACCGGGATGCCGTCCTGTGCAACCTGCTGTAGGTGACCCTGCTCTGGCAGGGTGATTGGACTAGATGATCTCCAGAGGTCCCTTCCAACCCTGACCATTCTGTGATTCTGTGATCTTCAGTGTGATTCAGTAAGCAACTACTCCTCTGTCATTTAAACATTCATCTACCATAACAACTAAATTAGTTTGTTACAAAAGATGTTATTACTATAGACTATTATAAGAACATTTAAGTTTCCTGCTTTTCTAAGCCATTTGCCTGGCAATGGAACACGTTGAGGTGCTCTCTGCCTGCTGAGGCTCCTTCTCAGCCTGAAGTTTGGGCCTCCTCTGAGCACTCCCTGTACCCATCACTGTGCCCAGGTTTTGTGTCCATCAAAGGAAAAGTGTCTCGTGTTGGAAAAAAAATGCACAAGGGTAACAAACTTTCAAAACAACATGGACAAAAAAATGTACGAAAGAAAAATTACGTTAATGATTACAAAAAGTAGCAGAGTATTGTAATCTTTTCAGGAATATGTACAATTTTATAGGGATTTTGGAATTAAAAAAAGCTGTTCAGATAAAGACAGAAGAAGGAAAGACTGAGTTTGTAACTTCAATGGCTATGTTATGACCCAAATTTTATCTTAAAAAATATCACTAAGGATAGTATAAAATAATACATTCATTTTAATCACCATAAGATTTTAGAAATCATTTGACAGTCTCAGATGTGGAATATTATTAAGTGCTGCACTGTGCCATCAGAATTATCACTAATATTATGAAGTCTTTTTCTGAAGATACAGGTTGTACAGTCAAAGTAAATTTACACTTAATGGCACTATGTTTTTAGAGAGGTTTCAAGAAAAGGACTTTGGTACAAAGGTTCTGGTGATAATGGAAATATTTCACCTCTAAAAAGCCCTCTTGTCTTTTAAGTGTGAAACATTTCCCTACAAATAATTTTTGACAATAAAATTCATGCTCTAGAAATTGCTATTTGTACATGTCTAAAAGTACATACTCATATGTATCTCCCTTACATAAAATTAATGAAAATATAGATACTTCAATATCTAAAACTTTTCACATAACCAGAAAGGGGAATGTGTATGGTGTTTTTGGAATCTGCATAGTATCTATTTGTGAAGCTAAACACAGAGCTTACGAACGTACAGTATCTTCTCAGCTGTGGCATGCTGAGAGAAGAATGGTAAATACACGAGTTATTACAGAGCTAAAGTTATTATCTTACCAATGATTAATTATTAGATTTTTCAAGTGAAAAAAAAAAATTAAAAGCGAGCTTGTAAATCTAAAAATTACCTTTAAACAGGAAGTAATTCTCCCAATTCGGGTAACAAAAAGCAATCACCCTTAATTTTTAAAATGAAGCAGTCTATTTCTACTAAATGCAGTTGTCTTTTATTAGATTTATAAGGGACAGTAGTGATTAAGAAACTTTGTTTCACCTCTGGTGTCTCTTTTTTTTTTTTTTGTATTTTTCCCCAATTTAAAAGTGGCTTTATTTGCTTATAAAGCAAATGTTTACTCCATAGTAGCCAGTTAAATGGAGCACTGAACACACTGCAGTTTGGTATCACCTGAAAAAAATATGGTAATTGACAATTATGTACCTTTTTCTGTACAAAAAATATTAACAGATGTGTATGGTGTTTTTGGAATCTGCATAGTATCTATTTGTGAAGCTAAACACAGAGCTTACAAAGGTACAGTATCTTCTCAGCTGTGGCATGCTGAGAGAAGAAACTAAAAGGTGAATATAAGACAAACAATGGCTAAGACAGATGGGAAAAAATACATCACTGATCATTTATCAAAGTATTTATACTATTAAAAAAGTGGATACTAAGCTCCAGTTTCCTGCTAAATTCTAATCCCCTCTATAAAATGTGCAATTCCATTCTCTTCAAACTGAAACATAAACAAGGCTATTTAATGACCACAAGTGCTGTAAGAGCTGAAGTGAATCAAATTGAAATCAAGATTGTTTGTCCCACACTCCTGACAGACAACTTTTACAACTAGAAACTTTAAAAAGCCAATTAATTAATGCAGTGTTGCAAACTCTCCTTTGGTTTGAAATGACATGTCAATGTTTCAATTTTGACTGGAATATTCTTCCAGTTGTAAAATCACTCAGATTTTTTCCCCTGACCCTGTTATTCAATGCCACTGTTATTCACCAAGCAGGAAACAGAAAATCAAATTTTTTGTTCAAGATCATTCAGTTTGACTGTTTAAATGAAGACCAATGACCTTGAGATGCAAGCCTGTGTGCAAGAACCTCGTATCATTCAGAGCTCAGAAGTGATCTTGTCTCCCTGCAGTAATTTTTCAACAAGTGTGCTTAAGCTTAAATGTTTATACCCTCCAGCCAGCCTTGGGCAGAAACCTACCATGAAGGTTTTACAGGAAGCAAAACAAAGAAACCCGAATGCTAGAATACATAAATGTGTTTATTATTGTTTTTCTTTGGCTCTTTTGTAAGAATTCCACATGGATGACAATATTTTCATTTTGTCTGTGCTACAGAAACAAAGAAGAGAGCGAAATACTGCCATGATCACTTTCTCTGTGCAACCTGTAATACTTGGACAGATTTCTTAGGCCATCATGTTTGGGCAATTTATATATGTGGCTACTTTCAGAGAGACTGTATTAGTTTGCATGTAGATGAATCTACTTCAGAAGTTGATTTTTTTTGTAATTGTTCATGCGTACAGAGGCATATTCCTTGTACCACCTAAGTCAACAAGAATAATTAATTTCTTTATTTCATCCTTTTCTGCCACAAACCCCATGAGGCACCTGCACCCCGAAGGGGACTTCTGCAGGGACTATTCTGGGGCAGAGGAGTGCTGAGGAAGTGGGACTACACATCACAGCAGAGAGTGCAGCTCTGGAAGGATTCATCTAATTTCACTGAAGCGGAGGACATGGTCCTCTGCAGAGTTTAATTCTGATCTCACACTTGTATGTATCCAAGGAAATAAGTGAAAACAGAATTCAAATCTTGTGTGGGTTCCTTTCGACAATTACTATATGTATTGCTCAAAACCATATGTTGATGTCCTCATTCTGAACACATTCCGTTAAAAAAAGTTCTGAGATCTGAATCATTTTATCATTGTAATAAAAGCAAAACAAGCAAACAAACAACAACAAAAAAAACCAACAAAACAACTTCAGTAGAAGCTAAATAAATCCCCTTTTCCAATTCAACAAGGTTTTCATTTTAAACCTTGGCCAAGGACTTACAGGAATAAGTACATACATTAAAGGCTAACCATTAATGATATCTGAAGAATAATTATTGATCTTGGAGTTGAACTGCTCGTAAAGGAGCTCATCACCAAAGCAAACACTGAGATAATCTGAAGATATAGAGTCAGATACTGCATTCATGATATTTCATTTCAATATTGAAGTCTTAGTAGCAATGCTTATTCTAAGCTGCAGTGAGTTCTTGGTTTTAACCCCAAACACTGAAGATGAGTTATATGCAATATATGACATTTTGCACTTAATTTTCTTCTACTGACTTTAATTTGAAGTCTGAAGTTTGTTCGCTTACTTGGATTGTTGTGAAGAAGTTATAACTTTACCAAAGACCAAAGTCACACTTCAGAAAGAAAAGAAAATTAGACTTGTCCTTTGTTACAGCTGCAAAGCAGTAACACAAGGAAAAGAAACTAGTACAAGGGTTTGTTTTGCTCTTCCCTGTAGTAACCTATAGTTTTCTTTTTTTCAAAGCAATTTCTGTATGATCGAGTTCAACCCTAAGTTCAGCTTCAAGCTGTGTATTCTAGTAAATTCCAATACTGCTGGCACTTCTGGAAAGCAGCCCAGGTGGGTTTAAATATAGTATACAGTAAAAAAGTAATTTGCCTTGCATACTCTATGAGATCAAATACTCCACAAAAAATATATATATATATTTATACAATAAAGTTTATTTCTCTTTCCGATATTTTTCTATGCAGAGATACAGAAGTAAACTTGTTCACTAAGACAAAACTAACCTTCTGATATACCGGCAGAAGAATATCATATTCGTAGGAATTTAAGTTGCCCCTTTTCCACTAAAAGATTTGAGGTTCCTCTACATTTGAATGCAAATATTCTGCTATCTGGCGTATCACTTTGAAACACGTGTTTCCTTCACAAGCACAGTCTCTTGTAGCCACTGGCTCAGGGAATCATGCTATTCC
Organism: Vanellus vanellus; assembly: GCF_965231255.1. Classification (NCBI taxonomy): domain Eukaryota; kingdom Metazoa; phylum Chordata; class Aves; order Charadriiformes; family Charadriidae; genus Vanellus; species Vanellus vanellus. Next base: position 141,735,963 of record NC_138905.1, on the reverse strand, counting down.
CTGATTTCTATCAGAAATAATGTTTTCCAATACAGCAGCTATAAAACACGGACAAGCTATTATTGTCTATCTACATTAGCTTGTTCTTTTTTCTTTGAAGATTGTTTCATTACAAATCTGTAAAACATAGGCTTTAAAAAGAGCAAATGTTCTGGTCTAACACTTCAGAACCTGTAGCTTAATGAGGTAGATTATCATCTGATACTAAGGATGCTGATGATACAGCATCCTTAAATTTGATTAGTAATCTCTGTGTGTTTTGCAAGACAACATGTAAGCATATATTTCATTGTCTTTCAAACCCAAAGCCTTTGTGTATATCAAGACTTCAAAAAAAAAAGCACTCAATAGAAGGAGAGGGGTAAATTTACCGGATTTTCTTTGGGTTTTGGTGCATCTCAGTAACTGAATACATATCTTTCAGTGTCAGAACAATGCTCTGCAAATGCAAAGTATGTAAACTATGGGTATTTTCCATTCTTTTTCCAATTCTGTGAGTTGGAAGCAATCTTACAGCTGGTTAAGTTTATGAGAGTTGATAGTGGCTGATGGCAGCTTAGGAAAACAATGTTTAGAGTAGGCTGCAGACTGCAGGAAAGAAGCCACTGCAGTAAAAAGATTTGGGATCTTTTAATACAAGGTTGTGAAACTAATCTACTTGTTGTTCCTAGTACTCATAATCAATGCACTAAAAAAGAAATCCAAACCGAACTTGGGGTGGAGCCAGGAAGCTGGAAAGCAGGATTGTAGAGATTGGCGGATGTAGGTGTGAATTAACTGTCAGCATACCTATGAATGGATGACTGTTAGTAGAAGAAGACATTCTGAAGAAATAGGAATAGAACTGTTATTCATTTCTTAAGAGTGAGTAAGGGAAAGCTACAGCTGACAGGCAAACAGGAGACAGAGGCCAGGGTTCAGTTCCCTACATATATATAACTGGTGCCAACTAGATTCCCCCAGATGCCTAAGAAGTCCTCTGTGTGAGCCTAGCAATACAATGTGCAATCTATGGCAAATTTCTGAAACATTTTAGAGGCCAAGACTGGAAACACTGTGTTGCCTAAAGTGACATTAGATGTGTATGTTCAGACAAATGAATCTCACCCAGAAAGTAAATTGTTATTTCTTTTCCATCCCCTACTTTAACATTTCCAAGCAAGGAGCTTGGCATAAAAAGTAAAAAAAAAAAAGATCTAGTTTTACCTGCCAGTGTCCTTATTAGCTTGCCACATGCTTCCCTGTCACGAAGCATGGAAAGATTGCCAACTAGTACGAGACAGTAAAAATAATTGCAGTAAATTTTTTTGTGTTCCAGAAGCCCTTCCCTGAGCCTAAAACTTTTGCTTATCTTTATCCCTTATCAAGGCAAAGATCTTGCCACAACTCCTAGGGAAGTTTGTGTGATCTTATGGCAAAAATAACAGTTGTGCATAACTGAAAATACTGAAAATACTGCAAGCTGTGCATAGCTGAAAAACTGGAAACTGATTCAGAAGGGGTTGCCATTTTGCATATGGTTTTGCATGAAATATCAACTTGTTTTCATTTTTACATTTGTTATTGGCGCAGTCCAAAGCATGCATAGGAAAACTTACTATGTGATTAAAAATGGTAAATCTGTTACAGATAAGGACATATGAGAAGACTGGCAAGGACACACACAATGAAACAGAAGCATGTGGTCATTTCTGACAGAAATTATGCTAAAATTTAAGAGAATGTTATATTAGCCATACTGGGGGATAGAAGCAGAAAGACAACACGTTAATATAATACACTTAAAAAGGAGTTTGAGGGTAGTCAATTATCTCTATCTCTTGACAAATATAAACCTTTTTATACTTAAAGGGATGGGAAATATGACTGCTCATCAGAAATAAAGTGTATTTATAAATATCCGCCTTATGAATAAGCAGACCTCAGCCTGGTACATTTTCTTACTTTCCGTTCATGTCCTGTAGATTTACCAGTTTATTCTGAAATAAATTTTAACAGACACAGTATTAAAATGTATATATGAGTCTTGTTGGCAAAATAAAAGATAATTCTTATGAATAAATAAGATTTCTTATGAACTGAAAATACACCCTCTATTTCCTGTGAAGCTATTTTGCCCTTTGACATATTTTTTTTCTAAACGATTCATTTAAAAAAATATGTTACAAATCAGTTTATCTGTACTTGTAATACATTTTAGATGTTATCCTGCTTAATGCTCTGCTGTGCTCAGTTTGTTTGGGGTTGAAAGTGTACATTAGTCACGATGACAAAGAAAAGATCGAGCAGGTGAGCTCAGCTGCAATAGATGTGCACAGATCAGACAATTCAGTCTCAGCAAATGAGCTGTTCTGCTCTGATTGCTCACACTTCTTGGGCTCTTCTTGTTCCTTCTGCTTAAGGAATTTAATCTGGAATATGCTGTTGCTATTTAAAAAGGCTGTCCAGAAAGATCCACACCGTTTTTTTTTTCATTACTCCGGAGAAGAAGGCTTATGTGTATGAAAAGTGGATTGTGAGCAGTTAAAATAATTTTTGCACATTGCATTTGGCCTTGTAACCTGTTACAATGCTCTCTCTGCACAGCAGTTTATTTTAATAACTTCACCTCTGAGTACGGTCACATCCTGGTTTCAGCTGAGATAGAGTTAATTTGCTTTCTAGTGGTTTCTGTGTTTTCAGATTTGGTATTAAAGGAATGTCAATAATGTATATTATTTTAGCTGTTGTTAAGCGATGTTTATACCATTCAAGGATGTTTTTCAGCTTCCCATAGTAGCCGAGAAGGAGCATAGACAGAACAATAGTACAGCTAATAGAATATTAGATGTCATGCCCGATACAGAAATGGGGGTTGGCCAGTTCACCAGGTGGTGAGAGTGACTTGTGTCTTGTATATTCTTTTACCATTTTTCTTACTATTATTGTTATTTTCCATTTCTGTTATTGTTCTATTAAACTGTCTTTATCTCAACCCACGAGTTTGTATTTTCCTTTCCCCTCCTTTTCTCCCTCTTCTCCCCACCTCTCTTCTCTCCTCCTCTTCTCCCTCTTGGGGAGGAAGGGGGATTGAGCAAGAGACTTTGTGGTCTTTATTGCTGTCTGGGGTTAAACCACCACAGGTCACAACAAATTGAGCAGTTTTGACAGTGACTAAAAACCAATGAGACTGTCAATGATAGTTTTGACTTTATCACTTGAGTTGTTGTATGAGACTAGACAAAGGACCTGGGTAAGATCCACAACAACCATGTCTAGCAGAGTGGCGACTCTTGCAAGAGGGGTACCGGAGAGGTTGTTTTGTGATGCTGGTCAGTCTGCATATGTTTGTCAGAAATGGTCATCTTACAGTTTTCAGAATTATACTTCTGATTGCCTTTAACAATAAGAATGGCAACAGTAAGAATATTGCAACCTTGAACAATATGTCCATAAGCATTCATAAATTGTCCCATAACTCCCATTAGCGCAGACCACAAAATAGCTGAGAGTTGTTTCAGCTCTGCAGCTGGACAACTGATGAGTCTGGAATGGAAGAAATGTATCATAAATACCAGGCATCACTATAATCCTTTTATATTCAATGAGCACAGCAATCACTGGCTATATTGACAGGTATAATCAAAACACAGTGAAGTGAAGAAAGAAGTCCTTTTATCAAAAACAGGGTGGATAGTAATGAATGCCGGTAAGAGAATGCATCTTATTCATGAATTCATCTACCTTTCTTTTCCCTGGATGCAAAAGTGCTTTACAGTAAAAGAGTCACTGGAGACTGGTCCAGGAGAGTCTGCCTACCCAGACTCCCAGCTGTGTTAATATGTAAGTCAGATTTCAGAGGAATTCAGCCAGAAACCATTTTTTTTTTTTGTTATGCTCAGTGGCAAAAGTCTAACAATGGTAGAGCGTATTTGTCATTTTGGTTTTCTCTTTTTTTTCCCTTTCGTATCCACTGTCCCACATTGGAAATCAGCATGTTTCATGTAATAAAAAGCACTGTAAATAGCAGATTTGACAGAGGATTGTCTGATGTCTGCAAGGAGAATATGAGTAGAGCCACACCCACAGTAAAACTGGACTTTCTAATTGCAAAAGAGGGACGAAAAGGGGAGGTTCTGCTTGTAGTGAGAAACTTGATGATACAAGGAACACAACAACCAATTAATGAGCACGTTTATAGCATGTTAATAGCTGGTTCCAGGGAATGAGTTCTGGTTCTGGGACCAATACATATAGGCACATTTAACATATCACTTGATAACCCTCTGTGCCTAAAGCCCTTTCCAGCACACATCATGCTTACAATTCATCTACTTCTCACAAAACCAGTGTTGTGAAGTTAGGTATCAAGTCATAATGGAAGCTAACGCCTTCCTAGAGATGGTTTCTGCAGGTTTATAGATGTCATACACCCCCACTGCAGATAAACTTGCAATGACTACGTTTTCCACAGTTCAGGGGTCTTCAAACATGGATGTGCTGGGACCTTCTTTCCCCAAGAGACATCATCTGTGAATCATGTGTGAAATCTTCAGTGTGGATAGCACAATGTAACCATCAGGACCCCCATAAATGCCACATTACCTGCACAACCAAGGATCACAGACACCTTTGTCTGGGCCCTGAGCTCTCACAGCATCAAAATAAACTGCTCATCTGTTTGGCCGAGTACTGTGAGAGTCTGCAGGGTAGTTTAATACTGGAATTTTGCATGATGTGTGCAAAAATGGTAATGATCCATGTCACCTTCTTTGGAGTACTATATTGTTTTGGTCTGTTGAGCAATGACAGCAACACAGCCAGGTTCAAGCTGCACACAGAACTCCAGTTTGTGGCCACTCACCCAGCTGCAGTATCAACTTAGCCCCATAAAGAATGCTTATTCCTGCATGGCTGGAGAATGGGTTATTCTAGCTATCAGCTATCCAAGACAGATTTCACAGCCAGCAGTACACAGGCTTCCTATTCACACAGCAGAAAAAGACATTACTTTCATTTGTTTCAATGTCCTCTGCCATCCCCCATGGAGAGGTTATTTTCTTGTAATTTATATGGGTGAAGAGGCTGGAAATTAAGTAAAAGAAAACTTTTTTATTTTTTCAATCAATCTTTTCCCTAACTAAGAACTGAAAAAAATGCTTATTTTCTTTCCTCCAAAACCCAAAACCTTCAAGAAAAAAAGGCATTTGTTCTTATAATCTCTTTTCCTCGTACATTCTGTTCCATCTTAACTCAGTAAGTTTGCTTCAGCTCTGAGAAAGCTACCTGCAGAGACCAAGGGATGGGCACGTGCCAAAAGAAGCCCCTATTAAACCCAACACACAAACGTCCCTGAGAGGTAGCCAGTAGCATGTTGGTTCTGTCCTTCAGACATTGGCCATGAATGATTGTTATGTTTCTATGCCCCTTTTCTTTCTAGGAACAGCCCACCTGCCCCCACAACTATAGCATGTGTGAGGAAAAATATTGAATAAGCCCCTTTGTTCCCACCAAGGAAAAAAATGACACAACACCTGACAGAGCATAGCAAAGCAAGAGATGCAGACCAAGAGATAAGAACCGCACAAGGGGAAAAAAAAAAAAAAAAGTGAACAAACCAATTATATAACTGCAAAAGATCTAATTTGGTTATTAAAAACCAAACAGGAAAAAACATGTGGCCATACTGGATTTCCCACCACTCCCCTCCAAAGAGTGAGTTAATACTCGGTTAAAAATACATAAAAGCAAGAACAACACATGGCAAATCAATTCAGAAACAGAGACAAATGTCAAGGGTGGGGACAAAACAAAACCAAGAAAAATACATGAGGTGTCTACATGCGGATCATGTGGCCATGGTTATGCTGGGACCTGCAGACTCTGCTCTTCCTTTTTCTCTTCCTGCATTGCCATACCACTTGTTCTTATTTGTGTCCTCTTGGTATACTGATATGCTTCTCCAGGAAGCAAGGGATATGTACTTTACTTTTGTGATGTCTTTAAGATAAAGGGGCTGGGAGTCTCTCACCTCAAACACACTGTCATCGGGAAGTGGTTAATTAGTTTCACAACTGGTCTCAGTCAATAGCCAATGTTTAACAACATTTATCCAATTCAGAAGCTTATCTGATGTACACATTTAACGGTTAGATGGACAAGGTGTGTTGATCTGGAGGAGAATATATTCCGTCTGAGGCACAGCAAAGGGAAAGGGGACATTTCTATCCCTAATTAATAAAGTTCTTTACTATCTAGTTAAGTACAGATGACTCAAAGTCCAACAAAGAAACTTAAGAAACTTGTGCATCTGCCAGGAAGTAAAGCAGATCTTAATTTAAAAGAACGGACAGACTGTCTCCTGAATAAAGAAAATGGTTTAGGGTTGAAAGATTGAATCTGTCTGAACCTACAGAAGTCTCCAGAGGGAAGGCTGGTCAACAGAGCTACCCATCTTGGAGGCAAGGAGAGCTTGAGAACTGAAAGATGAAGGATGCGCTCAGAGGCCTGCTTCTTAAGGCACTTTTTGGAGCATCTTTGAAGGATCTTCTGTCCGAAGGAGTTCTTTGAGAGATGAGTCCAAACCAGCTCTTTCCAATAATTGCAGCCGGATGCATCGTGCACAAAGCCCAAGACCTAGGCTGCCACATGGTATAGAAACAAATACAAGTCAACTGAGTATGAATGACTTCTTTGATGTTTCCTCAGTTAATTTAATTTATGCACGATTTCTTCTCTTATATCTTCCTCCAAATCCTTCATAGACATTTGCATCTTTTTTGGATGCTATGAGTAAAACATGGTTGGATCGGGGTTTGCTCCTGTGCAAATCGCTCTGGATGCAAATTCTGGCAACAAAAATTCAGTTCTAATTAGCCACCCACATTCAAAAGGGTCTTTTTTAAAATCAGTTTCCTGTTGCAGCAGGCAAAACTCGGGAAGTTCACTTGGTTCATTTCTGTTCTTCAACGTGTTTTCCTTCAAGAATCAAACAAAAGCAATATGAAAGCATAAAGCAGGAAAGGAGCTTGGATTGCATGTTGAAAAGGTGAACTCGTAGGGACCTTATCCAGAATGTCAGCTTGGATTAACCAAATTAACACAAACTAAGTAACAGTAAGAGAGACCTAGTTCTTTTTGCTGCCCAATTCCTACCTTGCCCAGAAGCAGACCCAGCTGCCAAAAAGTCTTAAAACAATCCTTAATCCCAGTATTTACATTTTCTATGCGTTGTGATTATGAGCACCTGCTTTAGTATCCCTAGGCTTTGGAGTGCTGCCCTTAAACGTACATGTTGAGGTAAGATATTTACAAATGCCATGACAAGAATTTTAGGAAAAAAAAGCCACACTGAAATGAGCACCACAAACCAGGACAGCACCAAAAATGAAACCATACACCAAAAATCTCATTTAATTCAGTTTTGCTTTATTTTTATTTTCTTTTTCTTCACTGCCAAGAATCCAGAAATATGTGTATCTGAACAGAATTTTTCTCCTTCCTAATCAGTCTGTATTTGCACTGGGCATTATATCAGTCCCATATCTCAGTTTAAGTGGTAAATATGAGTTGATAATTTAAAATGCTTTTTTAAGTGGATCATAAAGCCTTGCCACACCTTAAGCTGGAAATATTTTGGTTTTATTCCAAGTAACCCTTTCTGGTTATTTATTTATTTTTTTTTTTTAATCCTTGTGGTCACAAGTGATACAATGACATCTGGATAGTCAAAATCAATTGTGCATGTATGGAGACATTTAAGTAAAGACCAAAGAGTTTTCAGGTTTGCATCTGAATTACTTTTTCAAATCCCTGGTTTTAAATCACACTCTCAATGTAATTAGTATGTATTTACAATACATTTTCAATTGTATTTGAGCACAGACACTGAGCTTCTCAGGATCTTTAAGAGGGAGAAAGACAGATGGACATCCTAATGTAGTATGCAAGTTTATACAAAACAAGGAGGTGACTTAGAAACTTTTTCCTCTGCATGAATTTCTTATTAGCGTACTTCAACATAAGTATAATATATTTTATCTTTTTACTAGGCTAGCTGGCAAATTAAAGATTAAACATTTCTAAAAAACAATATCTAACTCTATATCTAAAACTACATCAAACTCAAAAAGGAAGCCTACAGAGGGTGGAAGCAAGGACAGGTAACCTGGGACAAGCACAGAGGAATTGTCCAAGCAGCCAGGGGTCAGGTTAGGAAAGGTAAAGCCCAGATAGAATTAAATCCTGTCAGGGACATCAAGGGCAAAAAGAAAAGCTTCTATAGGTATGTAGGTGATAAATGGAAGACTAGGGAAAATGTGGGCCCTCTCTGGAAGGAAATGGGACACCTGGTTACCCGGGACATGGACAAGGTTGAGGTGCTCAATGACTTTTCTGCCTCGGTCTTCACCGGCAAGTGCTCTAGCCACACCATCCAAGTCACAGAAGGCAAAGTCAGGGACTGGGAGAATGAGGAACCACTAACTGTAGTAGAAGATTAGATTCAAGACCATCTGAAGAACCTGAAGGTGCACCAGTCTGTGGGTACGATTGAGATTCATCCATGGGTCCTGAGGGAATAACGCCTCTCCTATGAAGACAGGCTGAGAGAGTTGGGGTTGTTCAGCCTGGAGAAGAGCAGGCTCCAGGGACACCTTATAGCAGCTTTCCGGTATCTGAAGGGAGCTTACAGGAAAGATGGAGAGGGACTCTTTATCAGGGAGTGTGATGATAGGACAAGAGGTAACAGTTTTAAACTGAACGAGAGTAGATTTAGATTAGAAATGAGGAAGAAATCCTTTACTGTGAGGGTGGTGAGACACTGGAACAAATTGCCTAGGGAAGTTGTGGGTACCCCGTCCCTGGAAGTGCTCAAGGCCAGGTTGGATGGGGCTTTGAGCCACCTAGTCTAGGTGAAGGCCCACAGCAGTGGGGTTGGAACTAGATGATCTTTTTTCAAAAACCTGACAACTTCAAAAATATAATATCCTGCTCATTCACTTTTCAGATCAAAAGCTAAATGTTGCTCAAGGCTTGTTAGGATTACTGGCAAAATATTTTTTCAAAAAATGAAAGTCAAAGGGTAAAGGTTGTTTTTAATTATTTATTGCCACTCATTTTTTTTGTGTATAAAAAGGGACTGAGCACTATGTCCAGTCAAGTGCTCATGATGAAGTTACATTTCAACAGGCCAGCACAGTATAGTCAGAACCATTTAAAACTACGTTTTTACAAATACAAACATAATTTTACGCAGACAAAAAGCAGAAGAGTGAATGCAAAAGAACCCCCGCAAACAAAAACATGATAAAGATGACAATGTGAGAAATAATGAATTATGGTAATTTTCAAATTTCACATAGAACTGCATTCTTTTTACTAAACCGATACCCATAATTTTGCATGCATCTGAATATTTGAAATGAAAGGACTGTTGAACATGTTTTTGTGTAAAAATCTGCATATGAAGAGCAATTCTGCAGAAATAAAATATAGCACAGGGAAGGACTGGTATGTTGTAGGCAGCAAATATTAACATGACAGTAAAACAGATACAGTTTTCTGAAATTCTCTTACCTTTTGGAAAAATTCAGTGCATACCAGTCAAAATACATATGTCCCAGTTGAACATTATGTACAGATCAACCGTATGTGCTATCCTGGCACAAACTGAGGACGGCCATCAAGTTCAGTGTAATTTTTCAGTTCTCATTCTAGCGCATATACAGTGTCAATGCTGCTGACTGTGTGACCGTGCCCTGCTAAATATCTGTGCAGACTAGCAGAGTGCTCTGATGGCAGTTGACTAATAGCTGCAAACTATTGTGCTAATCAGAAATATTGGGTTTATTTGTTTCAGGAATTCCCATGTATTTTTATTTGAATAATGAGGAAAAAAAAAAAAGCATATTTTTAAGCAAGAGTTTCACTGGCAGTTACTGTAGCATATATGTACTAAAAACTAAAATCTTGTTATTGGCAAAGAATAACATATTGCAGTAGATGCTAACTAAACTAGGGAATCTAGGTCATCTAGCATCTCTGGGTGAAGCCAAGGCACGAACATGGAAATATCTAGACAAACTTTAGTGAGACATGTTTAACACTCCTGGTTCAAAACAAAAATGGCTTTCACTGTGTATTTTCTGTTCTGCAAAGGACAAACAGCCCAGAACTTGCTGGTGAGTCTTTCTAAAAAACAATACATTTCCTTGCTCTTATCTTCTGCTAAGTATATAAAGCCAGATTTTATGTTTTTAATTTAACTTTTTTTAAATACCAAATGTACATCTTTGCAAAATTTAGGCATTTCAATGTTAGTTTTTAATAAATAACAAAAAAAAAGTAAAATATTGCTTCAATAATTCTCAATGGTCACTGAGTATACAGTTGCTAATTATTAAATATAACCTCAAGAACTTGGATGAATTTCTAATGTAAGACTATAGCATTATTATTACCAATTATGATCCTCATAATTTTGTGAGCATGTTTTCTCTTCTGAACAGAAAGAAACCTTAAATTTGAAAACAATGGCAAGTATTGTTGCAAGTATTCAGGTACATTAAGATAGAAACAGAAACTAAAACTATCATTAGAGTAACAACTAAATTGCCTCAGGACCACTAGCAAAGACAAACCATAAAGCTCTCATCTTTGGTCTTTTCTACTAATTAAGTAATTACATATTCATTATTATCAGAATGCTATTTATCTTTTCCTTGAAAAGAAGTATCTCGTCAGTTGTTTTCACAGGAGTTATGTAATGAGCTCTTCTATTATTTTTTCAGTCAAGCTACCCATCTGAATGCAAATATCCATTCCAGTGTCTGCTTCTGTTGTTCCCCTCTCTCTGAAAGGGAGCAAAAGCCCTCTTCTTCCTGAATCTCTCTCTTATCTTGAATTCCTGTTTCACAGTGATGCATTTTAGCTTTTATAGCTCTGATGGAAAGGAAGCTGAAATTGAAAGAGATTGATCCACTGGAAAAAGACTACTGTTTATTAGATTTATGCCTCACTTGCATTACCTCCAATTTACCCTTTTTGCACTCTAGAGGTTCATGGGAAAAACAAAAAACAACCTTGCTTCCCCCTGCAGATACCTCAATACTTTCTTCCGCTTGCTGTGTTTCTTCTGTGCCCCGTGCATAAATATTTGTAAACACATCCCTGGGAGAGCTGCACAAATCAAAGGCAAAGCAACATTCCAGCAATGGTCCTTCAGTGCAGCAGGACTCACATGCCATCCCTCCAGAATAATTTTTAACCACAGCATCTCTCCTTGGGAACAATTTTTCAAAAATGCCATTAGAAGTAAGAGTTGTGTTATATTTAATCTATAAACCAAGCAGAATAGGTTATTTGATGGTCTTTTCTGCCTGGGGCAACATTATCCAATGCTAAGCAAAGTCTCCAAAGCAGAATAATTAGTGAATCATCATCTGGCAGGGCCTTAATAATGTGACCTGGAGGCAAGAAGCAATTCAGTAAACCAGACAGAAGCATTTTAATTCCTTTTCAAGTTCTGCAAAAGAGCTGTAAATGCTTGCTGAGATGCTGTATATCTAGATGACACTTGTCTCTCTGGAGATGCAGGTATGGTGTAAAAGCAACATGAAAATGTCCTTAGACATCTCCCTGTGCAACAACTCTTCAAAGACAACGAATATGTTAGAGGTTAAAGTGATAACAGGTTTGCCTAGACAAATTCAGCTTTCAAACCGCTTTAAGCTTTTGTCAGGGCACCTCAAGGCTGTTGGGGGCTCCCCATGGTGGGTGATGGCAGCCAGGGCCCGTCCCACCCCCAGCCAGGTGCATGGCAGGCGGGGGAACAAGGGCAGCCCCAGCCCTGGGCATTGGGCACCTCCACGGGGATGGGGACGGGGATAGGCCGAGTCCAGGACGTGGGCCCATGGCTGGGCAGGGCAGGGCTGTGGGGAGCTGGAGACCGGCCCTGCTGCAGCATCATTGGGGCAGGGGCTGATGTCCTGGGGTCCTGGGGCCTGGGCAGGGTGGGGGGAGCCCCTGAGGGCTGGGCAGGGACAGGATGGGCTGGTGGTGCCCTCAGGGACAGAACAGGTTTAATATTTCCATCAGCTGTACTATAAGAAGTATCTGAATAAGAAAAAAAGAAAGTCAATTTCCTTCTCCTTATTTCTTGGGTATTATGTCATTTTGTAGAAGTCTTTTTGTATATGTCAGTCTGTTGATTTAATAGATATAAAATAGTAATAATAGTTTTTTACTTCTGTATTGCTACAAAGGCCAAGTGGAAGTAAATTAAATGCTACTGTTTCTGTTTGATCAGCAGGACAGTTCACTAAATTCTAATCTTCAGATCCTGTTGTTTTTTTTTTTTATTTTTGACTGAAAGGAACTTCTGCCACATGTGGCCATTTGGCATTGAAGCAATACATGAAGGAAAGAAATTGTGAACAGTACTTACACTCACATACGAGTATTTAGTAATTAGTGCTTATTAGTACTTAGAACTTCTGTACTCCTAAATGGGTGAGTTGCAGAAAAGTACTGTCTGTTTCCTTTCATTTCTTCATTCTCCTTAGCTGCAGAAATGCTGGAATGCATCCGTACAAGAAAAGATAGTGTAAAGTCTTGTGCAAGTATTGGTAACCATGAACTAAAGTTTCTGCTTCTTCTTGAATTTTATTGCTTTTTAAAGTTAAGCATAACATCTTAAAATAAATAAATAAATAAATAAAATTAACAGACCATCCATAAATAAAGGTAGCTAGGAAAGAAATCATAGTGCACAAGGTGAGTTGTTCTGAGAGATGTCTCTGCCTTTAATAGTTGTTGTTCTATAACTGTTATAATTTGTTCAGAATTCATATCAAAAAGGAAACATATCAGTCCTTCCTTCTTCAGAGGCAAAAACATCCCTGAGATTTGTTATGGAGAAATAAAGACAGGAAGAGCACATTTAACCTTGAGGAAGGGCAAATCACTCGGAGAATTGAGTGTTTCTTTCCAAGAATCAATATTCTTCCTATGACTGCACCAACAACTAACTTGTTCTTCTTGCCCAACAGCAACATGCAAGGACCTGGCCACTAATGGTGCCATACATGAGTGATCTGAAGAGAAAAATGGGTACGCTCCAAATAGAGGCACCATGAGCTGCCAATATGTGCTCACAGCCCAGAAAGCCAGCCACATCCTGGGTTGCATCCAAAGAAACACAGCCAGCAGGTCAAGGGAGGTGATTCTGCCCTTCTACTTTGCTCTCATAAGACCCCACCTGGTAGACTGTGTCCAGCTCTGAGGCCCTCAACATAAGAAGGACATGGATCTGTTGGAGCTAGTCCAGAGGAGATCCACGAAGATGATGAGAGGACTGGAGAACTTCTCCTATGAAGACAGGCTGAGACAGTTAGGATTGTTCAGCCTGAAGAACAGAAGGCTCTGGGGACACCTTACAGCAGCTTTCCAGTACTTAAAGGGGGCCTACGGGAAAGAAGGGGAGGGATTCTTTATAAGGGATTGTAGCGATAAGATGAGGGGTAACGGTTTTAAACTGAAAGAGGGTAGTTTATATTAGCTATTAGAAAGAAATTCTTTACTGTGAGGGTGGGAGGCACTGGAACAAATTGCTCAGGGAAGTTGGAAGATGCTCCATCCCTGGAAGTGTTCAACACCAGGCTGGATGGGGCTTTGAGTAACCTAGTCTAGTGGTGGATGTCCCTGCCTATGGTAGGGGATTTGGAACTACATGATCTTTAAAGTCCCTTCCAGTTGTAACCATTCTATGATTCTATGAAGTTGAAGGCAGCTTTCAGAACATAGGGGCAACTGAACAGGGACAGGAGCAGAGGGGCACGGATGTGGTTGGACAGCTAGCTAAAGACAAGATCTACCTGTATGTTTGTTGTCTCCATGCTGAAGGGAGGCAAAGAGATTTTAATCTGTTTGTTCAACACATGCTTTTCCCAATAGGAGAGCACATTGTCACAGCTTCTTTGCATGCCACACTAGCTGGCTAAGGATTTCTAAGGTAGGAAAGAGAGGGCAAGTGCAGATTCTGAATTTCCAGTGTAGTCTAGGTCCTAGAAGACCAGAAAGAGAGCCTGTTCTGAGATGAGGAAGTTCTCCCAGACACCTGTGACTTTTGACAGGAAATTAAGTCCAGTTCTACTGCATTTTCCGAAAATGCTTCTGGGTACTTCTCCTTAGGAAACGATTCTCTTTGTGGATGGATGAGCAGCTCTGAGAAGGGGGATTGTAAAGAAGTATGATTTCCAATGAAGGATCATAAGTTTCCATATTTGCCAGAAGGTTCTAGACATGTCATTCTTAGTGTACTGGGTCACTTAGTTCCCCATTTACACTGTAGAGAGAAATTAGATAATTATTCATGCAATGTTCTCCTTTGGTTAAATACCAAATCGGTATTTAAATATGGCATCTTCTAGCAATAGCATAGCATAAATATCATATGCTACTTTCTTCTTCAAGTTACAGTTCTTCTTACGCTATTTAAATGGAGGCTGCATCTTCCAATTGATACAAAAAAAGAAGTGTTGACTCTGTGCATGATCACAGATAAATTTAAGGAGGACAGATAAGTGTTTTGTTCTCTAGTGTAACAAGAAAGGAATGTAAATCTTGATATGATATCACTGATAACCACATGTTAGCAATTGTGACAAAATAAATCTTGATAAAATGCACCGTTGGAGAAAATACTGAAATGGATGAATGAGGATAAGAATCAGATCTTACACATAGTAAATGGATAGTAGTGTACAAAATCTATATTTTCCCATTGCCAGATGCAATTTTTATCAGCCATCAAAATCAGACACACACAAAGCAGTTTATTTAAAAAAACACCACAACAAAACAAACAAACAAATAAAAATGCACTAGCAAAGTTATTTACAGTTATCTAAAGAAAGTACAGCTATTCTGGAAGATTTCTATATATTGCCTTTAGAAGATTGTTAAATAATTTATGAGCATATTGTTTGTCAAATAACTTATTCAACATTCTTTTCAAAGAGAAATTTCTAGGAACATTTTGCTTTCACCAATGCTTAGCACTGTTTATGAATTTTCTGGTACTGAAAAACACTTCTGAATTCAAAACTGTCATTTATCACACAAAGTTCTTATCAGTTAGCTACTGGCATGGAGGTTCAGGAGCATTATAGTGAAAAAATGGTGAAAGGCAACATGTCTGTTTGGCACTCAACCCATGCAGTCAAGGTTGTAGTCAAGGATGTCTTCATTCCACTGATGGCAGCGTGGACACCTCCAGGGAGTCTGCACAGATAGTGCAGCTTCAGATGAGTGCTGTGCCAAGAGCCAGTAGATTTTTGAGATGATATTGAGAACACATAGACAGATTTCTGAGTCGGTAGCTGCAACCATGACTAAAGTTTATCACATTCTTTAATGTTTTTTCATGGACAGTATTTCCCAGCACACTGAACAACAGCCAGGAATCACTGAGATGTAGTACGCTCCTTGTTCCTTACCTTTTCTTGACTCCTTTCTCAAAACAAGGCATAAGTCAGGCTCTTTATCAAAATATTCCATCTAAGGTAATGCTGAAGATGTTCCCTGATCCTTGGGAGGGAAAAAAAAAGCCCAACCCACAATAGTGCAGACTCAGGAATTTCTGGTTTGACTTATCTAAATGGGAAAGTTCTTCAAATATTGAGAGCCACAGCTGTTTTCCAAACTAATTTCCTGCTGGTCAGATTTCTTTTGTCAAATATAAATCTTTCCTCTGTGCTCCCAGGAGTTCAGAGTACTCGCATGCTGTTTGTTTGTGAACAGAATTGGTTGTTCCTGGCGTGGGAGAAATTCTTTTCTTCGGCAGGCAAGGGGAAATCTAGTTGAACCCTATTGAAGTCAATGGGTCTACTGCAGTGAAATGAAAAACAAAGTCGGATCCATGCATTGTTGCTCTGCCAATTTGACTTTTATATTTTTTGTTTGTTTCCTTGTGAACCCAATTATTTTATAACCTTTAAAAGAAGGAACCTCTTCAGAGCACATAAAATATCACTTTCTTATACTTCATGGGTTTATTGTTTATATTTGCAGAGAATTATACTGATTTACCTATCCTTCCCTGTAAAATAAAAACGTATATTGGCCCCATTCTCTGAGATTTTGTTTTCCTTCCCATCTTTTTGTATATAAATCCCAGAATATAGTTTAAAATGGAAGAAGATTCATATCATTTGTGTACATCTGAGATGGTCATTCCTGCATGTATAAGAGCAAGAGAAAATCAATCTTCCAGTTATATTGCAACCAAATTACAAATGCTTAGTGAATTCAAGGGTAAGAACAGGTTTGAGAAAGACCAAAATAAGAAAGAATGAAACTGTATTCAGGCAGGCGAAGAGGTAGGGGAGCAAAGTCTTCTGGCAGAAGTTAAGTGACTAGAAGAGCGTCTCTTTACATGGTGATAGGGGGAAACATTTAATAATTCTAGTCTGTTCTGTGTTTTCCTACAAAACAACCACTGAGTAGGGAAGAACTGTTCCTAGAAGGTAAGGCTGAGCCCAGTGAGTACCTGCTACTCAAAATGTAAAACTGGAAACTGCAAAAATAACAGCCTATGGTATTTAGCAAATTTGTAGCGAAGAGAAAGTTCAGTCTTTTAATGTAACGGATACCTTGGGATGTTTTTTTCTGGCACAGGAACAAGAAGAGTCTCGAAAACCTACTGCATTTCATAACCTGTCTCCCTCTTGACAAGGAAAGAAGGTGCAAAAGAACAGAATACTTTCATTTTCCTTAGTATTTTCCAATTTTAGGCCAAAACTGGCATTATTCTTTGAGTATATTTTCTTTTTCACACAAAAATTATCTCGATATTAGTGTGAATAAAAGGAGACTAATTTATTACAACTGTTCGCGTTGTTCCATCTTTTATCATCAGAAATAATAATTTTGCTTCTTATATTCCCATACCATTGAAGACCCAGGTAGGTCTATAGCATGACTATTCTTATAGGATACCATGTCTGACTGTGCTCTAATTTAACCTACAACATGTTTCTACATGTTATTAAAAGCTATGACCTTATCTCACCGTACAATTTGAACAACAAAATCAAAACAGACTGCTAGCAAAACCTATTAATCAATAATAGTAGCTGCAACATATTTTACATGATATGGTATAAATCTTCTTTGCCAAATTTGAAAGATTTTGCACTGGCTCAAGTAAACCAGGATTTCCAAACATTAAATAATATCAGTTTATTAAAATTCTTTTTTTCTGGTCCATGTCTTACCCATCTTTCACATGTACAGTAAAATATTGGTACCCTTCTCTCTACAGTGTGGAAATGTAGGTACCACTATAAATTAATCCTGTCAAGAGGGAGACATAACCAAACCCCTTGAAATTCACAAGTCCACGGATGAACGGTTTGTCAAATCCTAATTAAAAAAAAAAAAAAAAACAACAAAAAAATAAAAAAACCCAAACAATAAAAAAAACCTGGACAGTGTATTTTTTTAACCTTGGAACTCCTATGTTTCTACTGAGCAAAAAACTTCAAAGGGGATTATTCACTTTAAAAGAATCTCTGTCTCAAAGATGTGTAATAAGGGAACCCTTATCCTTTCAACACAAAGGGCTCTCCTCTGCTCTCATTTTCACATTGACATGTCTGGATCTGTCAATACTGCGTAGTGGTAAATGAACAGCATTCGTACCATAAAGTGACATTCTGACTATGTAGAAAACAATTGTTATATACAGATTTCACTAGATGCAAGTGTGAGAATGTGAGTTAGCAGGAAGAGCTATGGGTGTAGCAGGAAAAGATAAAACAGTTGATATGAACTTCTTTTATCTTAAGATGAGCCATTTTCTGAGTTGTTTTTCCTGCTGTACAATACCCCCTGCAAACACATACAGTGTCTTTATCTTCCACAAGGTGTGGTTTTCCCTTTTTCGCAACTGGTGGAAAAAAACAATTGATTAACACATTTGGTTTAAAAGATGCTAATTCCTAACGGTATTTTCAATTAAGACAGAATTAAGTGCAATGCATATTTCATACCGCTTCCCAGAGCTTTCTTTGGGAGACAGGTCGCTTTTTATGGAACTAGTTTTTCTTCTCTGTTTTTCAGCATCATGATTACATCAAACATTCATGCACACAGAAAAATATGTCATTTTCAATGACTGTAAAGGAAAGATTAATAGAAAAGATGCAGAAACTTTTATATTGTTAATTTAGTATTTTTTATTTCCCAAACAAATTTGAGTATACAACATAAATCAAATAAATTCTTGACTTTATGGTTTCTGCTGCAAGGTGTGCCATTTTATTCAAAGTGGAGAGAAAGGACAGAGAAGAGAAAATAACATATGCAAGTTTTCTTTTCATAAGTAAAGATTAAGGAAAACCTCTGATAAGTTTGAGAAAAGATGAAGAGCTCTTTCCTATTAGATCTGTGAATTATATCTGAGTTAGGAACAAATTTTGTGTTTGCTAAAATATTTCTGGGGCTTCAAGATGTTTTCTTTTGTTGTTCTGTTTGGGTTTTTTTTAAATCCTGTGCTACTTTTCTTTTTACCCCTTATATTTTGGGTGTCAGCTATCAAATTCAGAAGGTGGCTTTTAACACTGGCATATTTGATAATCACAAAAGAAAGGTTAAAGACATGACTATAGAAAAGTGCTGAAACACCTCAAATTTGCTGAACTTACTTCAGTTTGTGATCTAAGGAAGCCTATAGGATATAGCTGTTCTGCTCTTATTAATCTTTCAGCGGCTCGTTCTCAACAGCCACTCACCCAGCACATTTCATAGGAACTGAAGAGCTAATCCTTAATCCTTTAAAATTAAAAAAAAAAAAAAAAGAAAAGGAAAAAAAGAGAGAGACAAAGAATACCAGGCTTCAGAAGACTTAGCATAACTTTCACTAGGTTAAGGATTTGTTAGGTTGATTTCAAAAAGATCATTACAATTTCCTAAATACTGTAGATACATAAAACCGACTCAAAATTAAGAATTAAATCATATTCTTGCTGAAAGCAGAAAATACATTTCTAATGACTAACTCAGGGTCAAACCTTACCATTTTCTCACTGTTTTCTGACAAGAAAAGTGTCATTCCATACAGTGCAAACTTCTTTGTAGGTGAATTGAGGAAATTTGCATTCAGTATCAACCTAATAAGAGAAAATAAAGCATCCTGTGCCTCAGAGTAGGGAGGTGTTTCAGTTCAAGTTTTGGATATCTCTAAGAAATAAGAATAATAACTGTATTTTCCTTTGTGTCACTTAAAAAAAAGAAATCTGTCCAACAAGCATGCTGCATGGTTGTATTTCTCATATGAAACTGAGATAAGGAGGAAACTGTAATTGTAGGAGAACTGCATTTGAATTTAAGACATTGTGTGATTGAGAATAACTGAAACATAACAATAAAGGGACTTCTTTTCTACATTCACTTACCCACTGAATTCAAGTGTTAAAATCTTTGTGGCATCTTTTGTGAAGCAAAGAGATAAAAACCTTTCAGTGACTGAGATGGGAATGCTGGGGGATTTAATTTAAGAATCATGTAAAGATGGATTTAGTTTTTAAACAAAAACTTGGCAGATAATTCATTGTTCTTGTTCTGCAATAGTGTTAGTTTTTTTCTAATGAATGATCTAGCTCTGCTGATTAACATTGGCTGAGGAACATTTCAAACTAAAAAAAAAGTAAAAAGAAGATAGATTTTTCAAAAAGATTTATGAGATTTCTATTGGTACACTAAGATGTCAAGGACTAATGTATTCAGGTAACTTTGCTGTTCTTCCACCCACTAGAAGTAAGGAAAGTTCTATCCCAGTAAAGTGTTTTGAAAAAGACCATTCAGTAGTCTTGTTTTGGAGCATAACAAGCCTAACACAAAATCTGTCTGGTGGAAATTCTTGATGAAGCCACTCAAAAGCCTACCGTCTTCTGTACACTCTTTCTTTCTGTACATTACATGGGTTTTCCTCACTCCTTTTTTGGAGTGCTGGACAAGGGTTTCAGTGCCACCAGAACATCTCAGCCTTTGAAACCAGCCCAGAAGCAGTGGGCAAAAACTGAGTCAGTTGTAGTCAGAAGTGGAGGCTGTGAAATAATTTTCTGTACACAACCTCTCCATCTCCTTCCCATTGAAAGTGTTCATTTTTGTTTTCTCTTCCTCCTTCTCTCTCCCTATCTCTTTCTCCCTCTGCAGCCTCTGATGTTTCATATTCATACACTTTAGCAAATAAATAGTACTACTGCAATATGTTTGATATGACAGTTTAGCCAACTGAGAATTTTCTGCTTTCAAGATTACAGTACTATGGTTTCTAAAATGCACAAAGCAGACAAACAGTGGTTCTATATTGCTACTAATGAGAAGTAGTCTACCGGTTTTTGTTATCTCAGTGACAAACTTTTCACAATAAAGGTATTCAAATTCACTTTAAGTTGATTCAACAGATTGCTTTTATTTCATGTGCTGTTTATT
This sequence comes from Vanellus vanellus, assembly GCF_965231255.1. Classification (NCBI taxonomy): domain Eukaryota; kingdom Metazoa; phylum Chordata; class Aves; order Charadriiformes; family Charadriidae; genus Vanellus; species Vanellus vanellus. Next base: position 141,715,488 of record NC_138905.1, on the reverse strand, counting down.
TTTTTTCTAATATCTTCTATTTTTTTCTTCACAGATCTGACTTAGACCAGGCCATCAGCTCTCATGAATACGTCTCCATAACTACAGAAAGCATAGGTAATACATGGGATAAGGAAGAAGGGAGAGGGAGAAGTGGGGAGGAATTCAAGATCTTTTTTTTTCAGCCAGGCATGATGCGTTTTTTCACTTTGCATTTACTGAAGTTTGTGAGACTTCTAATGCTACATCTTTGTTCCTTGTCTATAGACTACTTAATGGTGTAATATTAAGATTTTGTGCCATAAGAGTTTGGGGTAGTCACTTTAATCCTTAGTAAGAGCAATGCAACAAGGCATCGCCCACGGAAATCAGATGAAAATTTCACGCCACACTTCCCTATCCTAGTCTGTAGTAATATGTATACTACAGAAACGATATTTAACGTACATATTGTTGCATATATAATGGGCTATTATCTTCTGGGTTGTATATTTATATGCATAATTTCAATGTAATATTTCCGAGTCTTTGGGTTTTTTTTAAAGAGATATAAAAAATTATATTTTGTTTTAGTTTGCATGGTCCGTGTCCCCCAAAACTAATCATTTCCAAAACATAGGTAGATTTGAAGATTAACAACATATTCAAGGAGAATTCCCATTGGAAACAACAGCTTTAAGATATACTGTTTCACATTACATCTCTGTAATGTGGCAGTATTTCATCAGTGATATAAATGTACAAAACGATATGTATAGATGTAAGAATATAGTAAGCTTTGCGCCGCAAGTGTTATTTTTACATTATTTATTTAATCCGTTCTATGTATTGATTTTTTCAGTACAAAAAAGATTTGGGTTTAAATAAGGAAAATTTATTCCTGAGGGTAAATCAGCAAAGATTTGATGCAACAGTAAGAAACCAGACTTTTTGATTTAAATTTGATTAAAATATACTTCGTGGCTAGTCCTCACTTCTAAATAAACTATCTAACCCATGGGCCAGAGACCTGAAAACCTAACTTATCCAAATCCCTCCAAATTAAAAGACTTTAAAATTATAACTACTTTCAAAAGACATTTCTTATGAACATTTAGAATCATACAATAGTTTGAGTTGAAAGGGACCTTTAAAGTTCATCTAGTCTAACTTCCCTGCAATGATCAGGGACATCTTCAAGTAGATCAGGTTGCTCAGAGCTCCATCCAACCTGACCTTGAATATTTCCTGGGATGGGGCATCTACCACCTCTCTGGGCAACCTGTTCCAGTGTTTCACCACCCTCATTGTAAAAAATTTCTTCCTTATGTCTGATCTAAACCTATGCTCTTTTAGTTTAACGCCACTACTTCTTGTCCTATTGCAACAGGCCCTGCTAAAAAGTTTGTCCCCATCTTTCTGATAAGTCCCCTTTAAGTAATGAAAGGCAGTGATAAGGTCTCCCCAGAGCCCTCTCTTCTTCAGGCTGAAAAACCCCAACTCTCTCAGCCTGTCCTCACAGGAGAGGTGTTCCAGCCCTCTGATCATCTTCGTGGCCCTCCTCTGGACCTGCTCCAGCAGGTCCATGACTTTCTTACGTTGAGGGCTCCAGAGCTGGATGCAATACTCCAGGTGGGGTCTCAACAAAGCAGGGTAGAGGGACAGAACAACCTCCCTTGACCTGCTGGCCATGCTTCTTTTTTATGCAGCTCAGCATATGGTTGGCCTTCTGGGCTGTGAGCAAACATTGGCAGCTCATGTCCAACTTTTTATCCACCAGTATCCTTAAATCCTTCTCAGCAAGGCTGCTCTCAATCCCTTCATCCCCCAGCCTGTATTGATACAGCGCAGGTGCAAGACCTTGCACTTGTTGAACCTCATAAGGTTCAGCCTGGTATTGTCTGCAAGTTTGCTGAGGGTGCACTCAATTCCACTATCTATGTCATTGGCAAAGACAGTGAACAGTACAAGTCCCTATACGGACCCCTGAGGGACACCACTTGTCCCCAGTCTCCATCTGGACATTGAGCTGTTGACCACCACCCTCTGGATGTGACCATCCAACCAATTCCACATCCACTGAACAGTCCACCTATCAAATCCATCTCTCTCCAATTTAGAGAGAAGGATGTTGTGCGTGATCATGTCAAAGGCCTTACAGAAGTCCAGATAGATGACATCAGTAGCTCTTCCCTTGTCCATTGATGTCGTCACTCCATCATAGAAGGCCTCTAGGTTGGTCAGGCAAGACTCGCTCTTGGTGAAGCCATGCCAGCTGTCTCAAGTCACCTCCCTGTCCTCCATGTGCCTTAGCACAGCTTCTAGGAGGAACTGTTCCATGATCTTCCCAGGCACAGAGGTGAGGCTGACAGGGCAGTAGTTCCCAGGGTCCTCCTTTCTACCCTTTTTAAAAATGTGTGCAATGTTTCCCTTTTTCCAGCCATCGGGGACTTCATCTGACTGCCATGACTTTTCAAATATCATTGATATTGGCTTAGGCAACTACATCAGCCAATTCCCTTAGGACTCTGGGATGCATCTCTTCAACTCCCATAGACTTCTGTATGTTCATGTTCCTCAGATGGTCATGAACCTGATCTACTCTTACAGTGGGAGGGACTTTTCTCCCCCAGCCCCTGCCTTGCAGTCCAGCCACTGGAGAGGTGTATGAAGAGAGATTGCTAGTGAAGTCTGAGGCAAAAAAGTTGTTGAGTACCTCAAGCCTTTTCATCTGTTGTTACCAATTTGCCAGTCTTGCTCATCAGGGATGCACACTTTCTTTGACCTTTCTTTTCTGGCTGACATACCTGTAGATGCCCTTCTTGTTATTCTTTGTGTCCCTTGCCAAGTTCATCTCCAGCTACACCTTGTCCTTCCTGATCCCATCCCTGTACAATCTGGCTGTGTTCCTGTACTCTTTCCAGGATACCTGTCCCTGCTTCCACTGCCTGTGTATTTCTTTCTTGCTCTTTAGCTTGACCTGGAGGTCTCAACTCAGCTATGCTGGTCTCTTGCCTTCCTTTCCTGGTTTCTAACACCTGAGGTTCAAGAGCTCTTCTGCTCTATGGAAAGTGTCCTTAAATATCTGCCACTTCAGAAGAAATTCAGATTTTACTTAAAGATCTTTGCTTTTCTTTGGATTTCTCACCTTCTTTATAACTACCATATCTCCTAGTGAATGCTGTAACATTTTAATGTACAGCTAGGGAGATCTTACGATAAATTTTCCACCTTCATGAACAGAGTTCTTTGTGTGCTTCACACAATAAATAAGTGAATAATTCTTGGATAAAGGCATGTTTTTAGTTGTGATTTAAACAACTTCAAGGAAAACAAAAGAAAGCAAATAAATATTTCATTGTTTTCATCCATGTTTCCACAAAATGTAGGGTTAGTAAGTGCAGGTAGTTTACATCAAATTCAATTAACTTAAAATGTTAAAGTTGAATCTCTATGGACAGACTAAGAGTCTTTCTGTTTGATACAAATCCCATGTACCTACTTTTTGGGTCAGCTTCAGAAGAAGCAGATAAGAAGCACAAAAAGCAAAGTTTGTGCAAGAAAAAATAAATATTTATCAGGCTCTCAGAAATTTATGTTAAGAAAAATGGTAAAACTTTTATAGCAAAAAAAAAATGAACCTAAATAGTGAGAGATCAAGTTCGGCTTTCTGCTTCCTCTGTTCAAAAAACTTTATGACTCTATGCATCATTGTCCTTTGTTGTTACAAGCAGTTGCATATAGTGTCATTCCCTTCACACACAACACAGCACAGGGAATATTAGCACTGATGGGAAGAGAATACAAAAATATATGTGGGATATGAAACAATCATTGTTGCAGACACATGAAAAACATCCACATTGCTCTTAGATAGGAAAGATAAAGTCATTATTGTAATAAAAGTGGCGATTTTGAACATTGATTTTTAAAGCTCCTTTCACATTTTTTTATGAGGAGGAGTAAGTACTCTAGTAATATTAAATACTAATATAATAGTAATCTTTTTTATTATTAAGATTAAATGTTGTTTGTAGTAACTTGAAAATTGTCATTCTTCAATTATACTGTTGTAGCCACATTATGTATGGCACATTAGTAAATTCAGAAAAGCATTTTTTATTATTTTATTCTTTCTAGGTAAAAAAGAAAACAACAATAAACAAACATACAACAACATTATTGTCTAGTAATTAAATTATGAAAATATTCCAAAAGGTACACAATTCTTCTAAGTACAGGATTTCTGCCAAGAAGTCCTTGGAAATATTACATAGCTTGATAGGTGTTGTTTGCCAAGCTGATGTGATTTTTCTCTCACTGAACCTGTTTCATTAATTTGATGTGTGAGAAATAAATATTTGCTGTGCAATTAACTGGGGATTATTATGGTCTAATGGAACTTTCCCATACAAACAGATGCTCGGCCCTTTAGATGCATAAAAAGCACATCAGCACTTGGTAAACAGAATGAAGCTGTGGGGAAATATTGTTAAAGACATTTAATTGGTGAACAGAATTGATGTGCATGTAATAGTTTTGGATTTGCGTAATTGAAGTAGCAAAAAAAAATGACAGTTACCATGTGTGCAGATAAGATGTTTGCCAAACAGTAGAAATTTTGTTGAAAGTATAGCCAGTAAAAGTAACAATTTTTTTTTAACAAAAATAAATGCCCTTTTCCTCAGTCTCATATATTTTTCTTATATATACAATATTTTGTAAAACTAATTATGTCACTGTATGTTCTGATAAACCAAGAAATGAAAAATAGAGACAGAAAATGATGGGCTGAAAATCATAGTACTTAATAGCCAAGACGTTTTTTGTCCATGCTATAGCAAAATAAATAGAGACATTCATTCTATTACCTAGACTGCAAACCACTGGAACGGAAAGTTAGACCTCTTGCTCCTGTACACTTAGCCAGTTCCCAACTGAGGGATTTGATCTAACAGTACTTTTGGTGACAGTACAATACAAAGCCAATAGTTTAAAATTTATGATCTCTTCAACTAACATAAGTAAGTAAGTGAGTAAGTAAATTAGTTAGTTAGTAGCTAACTAAGGGGAAGCCCTGGATGGTAGCTGTTCCTAACTCTCCATTTCAGAAATAGCACATTTATAGCAAGACTAATGCAGTATACTCAAGTCAAAATGTACAAATAAAACTGACAAACTACAGAAACTGAGAAAATATCAAGCATATAAATTATAATTAATTCTGCCTCTGATATACATGGAAATGTTCAGTCTACAGCAAGGTCTTTTAGGCATTCACTTAGGACTTATGGTCCACCTCTTTTAAATCCTACAGGCACTGTTTTGTGTTTTACATTCATGTTTGCACAACTGGTACAAGACTTCCCACAGTACAAGCTCTTCTCTCTGTAGGAGCTAGCAGAGGTTGTTATGCTCAGTGTTGATAACAAAAGAGGAACTATACATCCAATTCAAGCAAAGTAAAGCTAGAAGAAAGGTAGCATTGAATCTTCATAAATATTTCTCCTCCTATAGTATGGAGCACTTAAATCATAAATGTAAATCTAAACATATACATCTAAATCCAAATCTATATCTATATACATAAATAAATGGGTCAAAAGGAAAACGTTCTGGAATACCTTATTTCTGAAACCTCTCCAAATGTCACTATCTTTTTGTAATGCCAGCCATCAGTACAGGAAGTTCCTTGAAAGTCTCTAGATCCTAGAGCAGATCTTCCTTACCATAGAAAGAAAGTTCAGACATCTTAGTACAATGCAGTCAGAAACATGATAAAGAAGTACCTACTCCATAATTCTTGAAAATTACTTCTGTACGGAGACTCACTTGTTGGTGCTGTGAGACAAGTTAAAATGCCAAGCTATGGTAAAATATCAAACTGGGTAATGAATAGCCTTTGAACCTTGTTTTTAAGGTTCAAGTTGCTACACAATATTTAAATATTGATTATATTTGCAGTGTTCTTTAATATAACTATGGAATTAAATTAAAACCAAATGCATTAAGAGAACATTCTGACTACAAAGGTTAGCATTTCAAATCAAAGAAACAACAAAATTTGAGATAGGTAGTGCACTGTAAACTGGAGAAAAGAATAATATTTATTTTCATTCTCACTGCTCAATAAGTAAACTTCTTTCTCATTAATTCTGTACAGACCATCTTGTGTGCTGAAGGCCTAATGGCTCAAAAGCCACATGTGCTAATTTAGCGAGATCTATAGGCTTCAGAAAGCTTAACCACATTTTTCTGTTTAGTGAACAAATGCTAACTCAGAATAAGGCACAGATCTGTATGCTTGAAAGGATCTAGAAAGGCAGAAAATATCTATACATTATGAAGTCTAGGTCTTTTAAATGATACATTAGGTTTGTTCTGAAAAGTACCTAATGCATAAATTCCAAATGTTAACACACTTAAGAGAAGAAAGTATAAAGACAGATGAAGATAATTAGTCAGGTGAATGGAACAGTAGTAGGAAAAGCAGCTCACTGCATGGCTTTGTAACATTAGAAACGATGTTCGACACAACAGCTTAGTTGTCACATGCATTTTCCACAGTCCAACACATTACCAGCCACAGGCGATTCTTCCAGAATCTTTAAGCTATGGTATAGAACACATTAAAATGAAAACCTTTTATCCAAAGGTAGTTTCCAGATACTTCCAATATGTAATCTCATCGCACAGGAAAGGAACTTTAAACACAAAACTATTAGGTCTGGATCTCAACTTTTGATGTGACATCATTTGTAAGGCAATTTACAGATGCTAGTGTTCCTCCCTCTATGTAAAAAATTTGGTAATATTGCAGGAAGACAGTTTCCAGTCCTAAGTGCTTATAATCTTTTGTCTTAGGTGCTTTTTCAGTGAGTCTCTGCCGCTTACATGGCATTTTAGACAACACGCGTGCATCAGTATGGGCTTCCTGGTGAGCAGCTCCAAAAGAACATTTCGTTTCCTCGCATTAACCTACTCTAATCTCAGCCCTGAGCTGAGGTCAGCTGCAGGACCAAGGCTGGCTTTCAGCTGTGCTGAAGGTTCTAAGGAGAAAGACTCCTGGCAGAATTACTCTGTAAGAGGTGACAGAAGAATGACATCCTCCCTCAAAACAAAATATTGCGGTATGTGATATTCCAGACCTAGAGGTTGGTAACAACAACCCTTTCGGGGTTTTTTTGTCCCTGTAGTGGCACATTCAGTTTTGCTGACATTTCTGAAACAAGTCAAGATTACAGCACTAGACTTGATCACAGGGTGAGCTCCAGCAGTGAGCGGGAAAGCTGTTGATTCATGGGTCACGTCTCTATGAAGACACAAAAACATGCGCACTGCTTCACCCCGACATTAAACCAAAGCAGTAACGTCTCTTTGTAGCTTCTCTACAATCAGAATCTCACCCTGAGTCGACTTGCAGAGCAAACAGCAATCCCACAGCAAAGCTACTCTGCAAATGATGCAGCAGAAGTGCAAGGATGTGCGGAGCTTAGAGGGCACCTGCGTCTGAAACAGTTTTTGCTAAAAAGGACAAGTGAGGGATTAATTTGCTATAGTATTTACCACAAAATATTACAGTTTATAAGTGATAACCAAATGTCTTCACTGATAAAAGAGCTATTAAATAAAGCGGAACAGATAACATATTGATGTGAGGAAATATAATTCCCCGTGTAATAGTATCCTGCCATGTGACACCGCAAGTTTTTGTCATATTTCCCATTATGATGGAGTACCCACAAAACCAATGTTCCATCTTCAGAAAAGAGAAATCCTTCTCTCCAACTTTTTAAGAGACCCGCTCCTGCCAACTCTAAAAACAATCAGCCTAGCTGAAGGATTAAAGAAAGGCCATCTCATTTAGAGCCCCATGAATGTCATGTGGCTTCTTTGGTTAGGACTGCTTATTTTGAGAGTTTCACAGACAGGTCTGTTTGCTTTCTGTTTACATTTGTCACCATTGGGAACTATGTACCTCTCATATCTCAACTGGTACTAGTAATAAAACAACATAGCTGGGGGCAGGCTGCCAACTGAATAAGGCTGTAACAGGCTGCGTTAGAAAATGTTAGGGCCGTTGCAGTGATGATCAAGAAGAAAAGAAACATTAAAATAAAAAGTAGTAAAAAACCCTTGGCAATCATTTGTAACCAATGACAATAACATTACACCAAGACCGGTAATGGGCAGAGGGTAAAGGGATGAACTGAAATTATGGCTAGCTCAGATTTCTTCTAAAGGAAGCATTTGGGAAATTTTTTTACCACCTGCTGAGTAGCTCTGGCAAGTAACCCTGAGAAAACTGCAAGACTTGGGCAGTTTGGTGGCCTCCTCCTTGCACTGAAAGAAGCTTGTCTTAAGACATATCTTGACCGTTTAACCCCACCTTTCTAGCTCTCAAAGTCAAGTCACAGATCTCTAAAGAAAAATACGACTACATATCTAACAATATTTGAGAAGTTTGTTAACACTTTTCCAATTTCATCAGAGCAGAGAAAGACAGAAAACATAAAAAGACACTTTAAAACATTAATCTTCCCTTTAATACACTGTACAAGCATACGACATAGACATCTGAAATTAAACTTGCTACTTCTTTCTTCAGCAGTGGGCCCTGGTAATTTCATAATGTCCTGTTAATCATGCATAACATATTTTAAATTCTCTTCAGCTCACTTCCTTCTCCTTCTCCTTCTCCTTCTCCTTCTCCTTCTCCTTCTCCTTCTCCTTCTCCTTCTCCTTCTCCTTCTCCTTCTCCTTCTCCTTCTCCTTCTCCTTCTCCTTCTTCTCCTTCTCCTCTTCCTCCTCCTTCTCTTCTTCCTCCTCCTCCTCCTCCTCCTCCTCCTCTTTCTCCTCCTCCTCTTTCTCTTCCTCCTTCTCCTTTCCTACCTTTTTTTCTTCCATTTCCCTCTCCCTCCCTGACTCTGTGTCTGCCTTCCATCCCTCTTCTTCTCCTTCTCACTCTTCCTTTGCCTTTACCTCCACAGACAAACCACTTTTGGAAAGGCAAGATCACACAAAAAATGATGGAGTAGCAATATATCATATAGAAATAATTTTTTCACACTTTAATCAAGCTTCCACTTTTTCAGTGTACATACATATGCAATGACCTCTAAAATTAAAGAATCTCAGGGAACAAGCCCCTTTTAATCATAGAATCAGAGAATCAGAGAATCAGAGAATCATAGGTTTGGAAGGGACCTCTGGAGATCATCTAGTCCAATCCCCCTGCCAGAGCAGGGACACCTTACAGCAGGTTGCACAAGAACGCATCCAGGAGGGTTTTGAATGTCTCCAGAGATGGAGACTCCACCACCTCCCTGGGCAGCCTGTTCCAGGGCTCTACCATCCTTAAGGTAAAGAAGTTCCTCCTCATGTTTAGGTGGAACTTCCTATACTCAAGTTTGTGCCCGTTACCTCTTGTCCTGTCACTGGGCACCACTGAAAAGAGCCTGGCCCCATCCTCCTGGCACCCACCCTTTAAGTATTTATAAGCATGGATCAGGTCCCCCCTCAACCATCTTTTTTCCAGACTAAAGAGACCCAATTCCCTCAGTCTTTCTTCATATTAAGAATATTCTTATTTCCTTCAATATTAAGGAACAAACACAATCAGGAAGCAGAAGTTATGTTCAAAAGTCATATTTGACATTTAGAAGTCACTAAATCCACCTAGATTTACTATGCCTCTGAACTGATCTTTTTACATGAAAACCATAGCGCCTTGGGAACACTTCAACATACCTCCCATCAAATAATACTGAGCCTTATGCTGTTTGACTAGAAAACCTGAGTCTCATCTTGAGACCAGCTGGAGTCTATCAATCTGCTGAAAATTTTTGGGCAAACACATAAAGCAAACAATTATAAACAGTATCTGCTACTTGACTTTAACATGCGTAAACCACACAGGAAGATAGCTGGGCCACTTAATTGTTATTCATCATCTTACATTTTCATTAGAAGGCTCTTCCGTTCTAAACTAACAGCAACAACAAAACTTAAATGAGCTTTTGTTGTGTGTCACCAAATGTGCGCTAATGGAGACAGATGCTGTTCTGACCCCTACTTACTGGGATCTGACAGCTGGTGTAGATACCATCTGCCACCCTGCAGAGGTGTCACCTGAGAGTGACATTACTGATGCATCATGATGGCCAATTGCTGCCATTTATACAATGCTTACAGTTCAGCAAATGGAGACAGAACTTGAATGAAAAAAGGATTCTGATACTACACCTGCTGCAGAAAACTTGGCCGCTAACCTGACTGGATATATAAAGTAAACAGTTCTAAATATTTCTCATGTAAGAAGAATATTTAATTCAAGTCTCAAAGACAAAAATGAAACTTTTTTTTTTTATCACCACAGTGGTGGTGATAAATGGACTATGGACTCACGGCTATCAACTGAAGACTTTTAAGAATTTCCTGTCATTCCTGTTATAAATAACTTACTAAAAGTACCGACCTTTTCCCTTATATTCAGTGCTCTATCTTGCAGCACGGATATCTGTTTTTTACTGTTTCCTCTTTGCTATTCTAAGTAATTGGACATTTCTTAAATACAGTCCCTGCAGCACTCAGGAATGCTCTTTTGGGAGCTTAAACATTAGAATTTAACTGTAATGTTAACAGTTTTCAGCTTCCTAGTCTTATACTTGCTAATTTTACAGTCTCCTCCCATCCCACAAAAAAAAAAGAAACTGAGAAACTGCCAGTTTTAAATAGATAATAGACTTTATGACAGTGTCGAGTCTGTTAGAGTGCAGCCTTTTGGGAAAAGCCAGACTTAGCCTGTTTTCCCCTGAATACCTGTACAACTTTGTTCCAGCAGAAGCTACCCATGATCTTCAGATGCCATCATAACACTAAAAAGACAACACGTCAAGAGAGGTAAAAAGTTGTTTTCTCTTGCAGTGTGTAAGTAAATAACAGGATGCTGTTGCTGGTCTGAAAACCTTAGAAATCTACAGAATGAAAATAACAAACAAAATTATTATTCCTCCAACTTTACAAATGGTAAATTGAGACTCAAAAGTTTAAGTGGTTTAGTAAAGGTTATGTACCAATTTGTTCCTTAGTTACTTGCTTATGAGGAAATGTCCCTATGTATCTTCCACAGATAATTATCCACATTTCGACAACAGAAATCTGATTAAAGCAACAAGAAAAGAATTAGATGTTTTAATAAGTATATGCCTGTAGATCTAGTTCAATATATAAGGTAAATAAAATCAAATTAAGCAATGCAGTGTGCTTACCATGATCTAAATATGGTATAGGTGGCAGAACTGGATATATTTTAGTAGCAACATAATGTGTTATGACTAAAAACATACATTGAATTTACATGGCTTTAATGCTAGATTTGTTTATATTTTCAAAAATCAGTATAATTAAAAAGCTGATGATGTAAGAGACCAAAAAATATGCAATTCTATTTTTCTTCCCACATTCAACTGCTCAAACAGGATACAATGATCCTATACAAAGTACAGGGGAAAAAGAGGAGGGAAAAATAATTGAAAGATTGTCTACCTTTATCTTTCCCAACCTCCTCAATCATCCCTCACATGATTACCTTACTTGCCACTGAATTGACCAGCCGTTTTCCATTACTAAATGCTGTTGAAGAGAATGTCAATAATGCCCAAACTTCCTTTTCAAAAGCAGGATTTGCAAACGTCAGAAGAATCCGTGCCTTACCTTCTGAAGCACAAAGGCAATACCTGATGCTGTCAGTGATTTCCTACTAGTGGAAAATGTACGTGTGCTCATCACAGATAGAACTGAGAGATCCCACGACAGATGTGGAAAACCAAAGCTGTACTTTTTCCTTTCAGGGTCACCCCTTTAGGATTACAGTGTGGCTTGTCTCCAAAGTTGTATCAAATCTGACTCTGAAACTGTTTGCCTCCTCTAAAACAAGTCAATATCACTTAACAGAGAACTGGCCCTTCACATTTCTGGTGGATGGAAATATTAGAGAATGGAAAGAAATAGGATGGTTTCCTTTTTGTTTATTTTCATTGCCATAAGCACACAATTCAGTCTGATAACCGGAGTAAGACACCTGCAGTCGTTCTAAAGATGCCACTACTTCAAACAACAAATACTTTTCAGAATGGTTAATAACACTGTGACTTTTATGGAGAGAGAAAATTACTTTGTTTTGCCGTGCTGTCCTGGTTTGAGGTAAAACAGGACCAATTGTGTTCAGTAACTTCACTTCTTAGTCGGGCCTCTTCTAACTACTGAAATTAACTGCATATTGTACAGATGGTGTTCACTCTCTCAGAGTGATAAGACCAATGTTTATAGCTGATGCCCAGGCATGGTATGTGGAGACGCTCCTGCTTATACTTATTGCTATAACACCCAGGGGCAGATGACTTTGTTATTTGCCACGTTGGAGGGTCGGAAGTGGAAAAGCGTAGAGGGATCCCACCTGCGGGGAGGAGTGGACAGGACAGGTGACCCCAAACTGACCAACGGGGTATTCCATCCCATCTGCCTCATGCTCAGTATAAAAGCTGAGGGATCAAAGGGTCAGCCCTCTTTCTTCATTGGCTGATGTCTGTTCGTTTGCTTTTGATCCTGATCCTGAGTCCAGATATGGAATCCAGTTCCCATCCATCACTAAGTCCCGTCGGGGACATCCCCAGCTGGTGACATGATTGTCATCTTGGGAGCTTGATATGGTTTTGCATATATATAATTATTTCTTTTTTATTTTATTATTAATATTTCATTAAAGAAGTTTAGTTCCTTCTAAGCTGATAAGTCTCTCTCTTGCTTTCCTGCCTCGCTCTCTTTGAAGAGAGGTAGAGAGGAGCATCTGTCGTTCTGCCCAGTGGCTGGTTTGGCCCAAACCACGACACTTGCTTTCGGCAATATTTTTTTTTTTAGCGAAAAACATTTCTTGGCTCACGTGGTTCCAAATTTAGCTTCAGCTAGCTAGAACAGGGAGTTGTGTATGGCCAGATCTTCAGTTACAGTAAAGTGCTTTCAGACTGAAGCCCAGAGCCCTGCTCCCTCTGTTCTGCTGCAGACCTTCCAGCACCTGCCTGCTATAAGACGTGCCTTGCAGCACCTTCCCTTTCGCTGGCTGCGTTACTGAATGAAAGTTCTGGTGGTTTTTTCTGCTGAACTCAGTCACATCTGTCTACGTTGCTCTCAGATTGCATGGGGCCCTCCAGGGGATTCACTTACACAGGAAGAGACTTAATTTGGAAAGACCATGTAGCACTAGAAATCATCAAAGCCACGATTCTTGGCTTTCAACAGTCATTCAGGACCCAAGCAAGCTCAGCAGGACTTTTATAAGCTCTCTCTTTGACTCATTTTCTTAAACCTTGCCTTTATTAGGTTTAGGTAACTACATGGTATTTTTGATATTGAGCCTAATCGCATATTAAACATTTACTCAGACTGAAAACTGTTTACATAGGAAATTTCCAGAGATTGAAAAAGAATTGGGAGGAAGGAAAACTGTTGCCACAACCAAAACAGACAAAATGATTTTTAAAAAGGCAACACTTTACAAAAGTGCAAGAAGTCTGACAGCTCCCCAGATATTTTGTGTTTGCAGAAGGAGTGGATTAAATGTTATATTAAAGGAAAATATTACATGGGCCAATGTAATGTTTCCCTATGGATCTCATGGTATCACTTTTAATGGTACTGCTCTTTGGAGTATGCTTTATGTATTTATCTTTTTAATTTCTGTTTTAAAATTAAAGGGGAAAAAACCCACCCACTAGACTAGCAATAGAAAGACTTAGTTTCTCTGTGTTTTTTCTAGCCTTTAAAAAACAACAAGAAAGCAAATTAAAACGAGGAAGTTTTATCTCCAGTCACTATTGGTGCTTTATCATACAGCATTTTCACTGTTTCAGTGTGACAGTGTAACGTATAAAACATTTGCTGATTAAAGTAAGAACCAACTATTTTGCAGTTTAATCTCATACGTGTATAAGAATCTAAATTACCACTCTTGCTATCCCATCTGTTTCCCTGATTGCAGCTGGCTTCTCCGTAGGGATAAAAACCAGTAATTTTGTTGCTTCATTATTAACACCTGTGATTTTTGCTGGCTGAGGACAAATATGTTTGGTTTGTGAAAAAGCTTTACAAGCTTTCAGGTCCTTACTTTTAGAAGGTAATTTAATGCTGGGCAAAGGTGGAAGGTTGCTACCAGTGGAATCTCTTGATAAATTTATTAAAGGAAAAGGTAAAGGCTGGCTACAATAATATAAGCTTCTGTATATCACCCTGCCAACATAATTGAATTCTGGCTTAAGTTTTTCTCCACCATTCAAGTTGGCGTTTTTTTTGGATTTTGGGTTGTTTTGGGTTTGGGTTTTTTTTTTCAGTTTATGGATCAATTGATAGTCTCAAGGGAATTAGCAAAAAATTACTGCCACGAGCTCTACATTCCAGATATTTGGACAGAACCTAAAGTTTTATGCTAAAGGCACTCATTAAAGTAATTTTTTTTAAAAAACTCATTTCACATATTTACCAGTAAAATCTAGAGATCCAAATTCTCAAGTCACCTATTTTTCTTCTTTATTTCCTTATAATAAACAAAGCATATTTTCTTCATCAGTTCAACAGCCCTGAAAGGAGAAAAAACCTCTACAAATTACAAGGAGCCTCAAGCAAAAAAAAAATGTGGTTATTTATTCAAATGTTAGAATTACATTTTGGGATCTTCATCAAACAGAAGATCATTTCTGAAAATCTAGATTACTGTTTTACAGATAAATCACAATACAGGATCAAAATACTAACTTCACAATTAATTTTTTGTTATTGATTTCTAACTATTGTTAGGAATTGGAGCCTTTAATGTTATACACTAAACCAATCTTCATCAGGTAATTTCATTTGTGCAACTGTGAAGAATATTAAAGAGTCTTACAGGAAACATTCTGTCTGGGAGCTGTAGGTTGAGGACCACTAATCTAAAGATATGTAAATAAGTTAGTCTTTTTATATTTGTCTTTAGGATGCTCTTCCTCTTTTTCATCTCCCCTTTAACACTTTCTTCCTCTACCTCCCTTCTTTGTATTTTCTATTTTCATGCATGAAATATAGTTTTTGCACAGATAAAAGTCCATGGCTCGATATCCAAGTGGTAGAATGTCTAAATAGCGTGATAACGTGAGTGGGGATTTGAAGGGCATCAACACAATGTTTTCTAAGTAGGAGGGATTGTCTTGTTCAGTACTAGTTCATCAGCACTGACATAAATGCTAGAGAAACTACCTATACTTAAAGGAAAAGTTGTATTTCGGAATTATATCCTGCACCTCAAGTTGTTTATGAAGTTAACTGCAAAAAAAAAAAAAAAAAGAAAAAAGTAAGCAAGATTTTTGTTTGTTGCTAGGGAATGAAATTAATACTTTCTTAAAAGGGGGAAATTATCAGATTCTGTCAAAGGAATTGCTCCAAAGAGAATGAATATGTCTCAAGTTGAAACTGATGTACAGTGTAGAAAGACCTCATCATTTTTTCACTCTTCCTGCCAACAGCTGAAGAACACTTACATTAGGCTTGATAAGTGTGTCGCTTACTTTTGATATGAGAAAGCACAAAGACCTGGTGACATGGCAGTGAACAGAGCTGCCCTTGAAAAGGTTTAATCTTTTCTGTTGGACATTTCAAAAGGTATTTCTGATAAAAAAAATCTTTTGTATCTCATGTAAGGATTGTCTTATACCTGGCTTAGTCTTTTCTCTAGCTAGTAGGACTGTGAAGTGTAGGAGCATGGACTTGAGTTTTCACTGTGGTGGTAGCATTCAGGAGACCGAGAGACTTACGTAAAAAGGCTATCAAACTCTTAAGAAAGGAAAAGGTAACAGCTGGGCAGCTGAAGCCCAGTCCAAATAAAGTCACAATATAATTGT
The DNA here is from genome assembly GCF_965231255.1 of Vanellus vanellus. NCBI lineage: Eukaryota > Metazoa > Chordata > Aves > Charadriiformes > Charadriidae > Vanellus > Vanellus vanellus. Next base: position 141,699,607 of record NC_138905.1, on the reverse strand, counting down.
TAGGGTAGATGATTCAAAACATAAGGCAAGGTGAAGGTTTCTCTATGAGTGCATGGTTGCCAGTTTTTTTACAGTCAAGCAGTGAGATTTCCAGGCACTGTAACATCAGTTTATATCACACTTATATGGTCATTGTGCAAACAAGATGTGCCAGAAACCTTTTTTTTTTTTTCCTTTTTCTGTTCTGTTTTCCATGTGATAATGTCCTACCATTTGAATACGATAACTCTTATCTAAAGAAATATCCTCATTGGTTTACTGGGACTCTTGTGTTTACAGTTTTGAGACTATCTTACCGCAGGTCACCCTAAATGTAATTACACCTCAGGCCAGTTTTGAAACCAAAGCTAATATAAAAATCTGTGGCTTCTTTATTGAATTGATTTCTCAGTGGAAATATATAACATGATAATTTTGTGCTTTACACTAGCTGCCTTCAGATCTCTGCATGGAATTTAAAAGTTTGATATTGATCTACAAAGACCAAAATAGTTTGGTTTCTGCCTATTTGATAAACTGCTTCCCTTCTATGGTGCAGCAGTAGACAGTGAAAAGCACTGCAGTATAATGTCCTCAGTTTAACATGGTAAATAATATTTCCAGGTCAGAGGTCTACGTTCAATGTAGTGTCCATTGTCAATGCAGAAGAGAGCGAAGGGAATGAGGATGGAGAAAGCAAGACAAAGGAAGGCTGTTTTGACTCCTTAATAGCTTGATTCGTATTGCATTCTGGGGCTTTGTGAATTGCAAAATTTCACCTTGATAAGCTGAGAAAGGACTGCAGCTTTCCATTTCTTAGATAAGTGCTGTACAACATCAGGAAAAAATATGTTCATTACAGCATTTTTGAGACAGTTCAGAGCTGACCATGTACATTAAAAATTCTCTGAGCATGTGTGAGGGATTGGGATGGGTCTATGCATGACATCTCAAAGGATCATATATGATTAGTGAAACTATGGAATTATCACTTTTGGGTATCTCCGGGATCAGAATGTTGAAGTGCTATCTTGGTTTTGGCAGAAATATTTCGATTGATGCAGCCTGCTAAAATTTAGCGCCACTAATCTGTTTGGGTTGTTTGTTAAGGATTGAACTACTATTTTGGATCTCTCTGCACTGGATTCAAGAAAAGAATCCCCAAGAAGAGTAAGTCGCCTCGATATACTGTAGACTCCTATCAGCTTGTCAGCTGAAATGTCTCATAGACTCCATTGCGTATCCTGACTGCATTTCCATTGAGTACAGTGGCAGCTCAAACACTCCTTACGCATGTAGGTAGCTAAATGCAGGTGTGTTAGTATCAAGCTTATTCCACACCTACTCAGAGAATATGAAGGAAGCCTGCAGAATGTAGAAGTATGCTTCATCACAGAGGAAAAAACTGCTCTGTATGTAGATGTGTCCACGGAGAGCAATGCACTGCTAGGTTTCAGATTCCTCTGTGTGGAAAGTCTCAAGTTCCTCATCTCCAAGTATTCTGATTAAACCAAACTGCCACCCAGTAATGTTGATTAACAGACAGTTTTCTTAATTGCATAAGATTTATTTTTTAAATCTAATAAAGCTATTTTCCTCCAATGATCTTGTTTAAACAGTAATTAACTTTTTTTTTATTAGTAACACACAACAATCCTGGGGTCTGAAATCAGTTGACTTCATAAACAATTTGCCCTAACTCCAATATACAAGCTACAGATCTACTACTGACATGCACTGCCGGCATCTCTGTCCATACCTGCTTATTGAAAGTAACACTGCATAAATTCGGTCTCCAGTTTTCAGATGATTAATGGCACTTTTAACTGATAGTGCTCAGTAAAGAAAAGTATACACATGCATCACGGTTTAACCCCTGCTGGGAACTGGACCACGCACCTGCTTTCTCACCCCCTGGTTTGCATGAGGGAGAGAATTGGAAAATGTAAAAGTGATTAAAAAAACCTCACGGATTGAGACAAAGAGAATTTAATAAGTAAAGCAAAAGCCACACATGCAAGCAAAGCAAAACAAGAATTAATCCACTGCTTCCCACCAGCACGCGGGTGTTCAGCCATTTCCAGGAAAGCAGGGCTCCATCACACATAACAATTACTTGGGAAGACAAATGCCATAAGTCCAAACACCCCATCCCCTCTTCCTTCTTCTTCCCCCAGCTTTATATACTGAGGATGACATCACATGGTATGGAATATTCCTTTGGTGAGTTGCAGTCAGCTGTCCCAGCTGTGTGTCCTCCCAGCTTGTTGTACACTCACAACAAACTCTCTGGCGGGGCGAAGTGAAGAGCTGAAAAAGCCTTGACTGCTTAGCAACAACCAAAACCGCTAGTGTCCTATCACAATATTCCTATCCCAAATCCAAAACACAGCATTACACCAGCTGCTAGCAAAAAGTTAACTCCGTCCCAGCTGAAACCATGACAACATGGTAAATGTTCTGGTATTGATGAATTTTCCTCTCTTGGCTATAAGAATTAGGAACTGCTAAATAATTAAACTAATCTTGTAAATTTGATCGAATGAGACTACATGCTCTTCCCATATTTCACCTGTGATTTCATCCAGTTTCTCTCCTAATTGTGAATGTAGGCTACCATTAAAGTATTTGCTTTTTCCTTCTGAATTTAGTGTTACTCCTATTTTGTTCCGGTTACTATTAGAAAGGATCCTGCAGCACATGTAACTTTCTACTAGGCTAAACGATGCATCGTTATGGAGACACCCTGCAGTAGTTTACATTCTGTGCATTAACTGGGGAACCTGCAGATTTTCTCTGAAGTTTTCAGGAACAGTCACTGGAAATAAAGCAGCTTTGGTGGTCAGGGAGGTTCTCTCAGTTTGTGCTATTGTGACAACCCTCTCACACCTCGTACGTCTGATTAAAAAACACAGAGAAACCCTGCAGCCATAAGCACTAGTTGGCAACAAATCACATCCTCCACCAGTGGCCAGTGCCAGATCCACTACATCCATGTCATTCTTTACACATCCTTGTCTCCTCTTTCTCACAGGTCTCCAGACTTCCCAGAGAAGATATTCCAGATGTTTGCTGTTCTTTACCGTTAGGAAGATTTTATACAGTTTGCCTGCTTTGTTTGACTCTAAATTTATGATGAATAGACCTAAACAATAAACTAAATGCAAGTTATGCTACTTGTTTAAGATATGCTAAGGAGATGCCTACTTTAAGCTGTTCTATGTTGTAAAGTAGCTGTTTTGGGGTAGCTGTCAAACTATAAGAAAATTTTATTTCACACAGCCACATTCACCTCCACTTTTACAGACATCATAAAATGTTTGATTGCTTCTCATGTACAAATACCTCCAAATAAGGACTTGTGAAGAAATATTGCTGTCTGAGATATTGTTAGGTTCTTCCCTCATGTCTTGTTGTCCTTCTTAATTGCTTCAGTTGGAAATTGGCACAAAATCTATTTTCTCACTTCTTGGTGACACTGTTCTACCTTTTCAAAACAGATTGTGTATTTGATTTTCACTTAGATGTCACTTAACTATGTCACTCCTCCAGGCTGCAACCACAGAGCAGTGAGGCAGCCATTTGGTTATACTCTTAATTCTCACAACTCACATAAGTCTTACCACAGTGGAAAATAATGCTGCTAATGGAGGAACTACAGCCTATTCATTAAACCATACATATTTTTTCTCCAGTCCTGTGCAAGGACAATAATCAGCTGGAATCAAGGTCTTTTTAATAGGTATTGTCATTGGTATGGTCCTATATCTAATCCTTATTTCTGCAGAAAATTAAAAAGATACTTTTCAGGTAATAAGACTCAAATTTCTAAATTCCCTGAAATTATAGTTGAAGCTGGTAATGAGAAACCACACAAGACTGACAGAAAACCTAAATATCTTTGTACTTATATATTGGTATCTAATATTTTTATAGAGTTGATTCTTATTTTCAACACCATGAGATGGTCTTGAAATAGATCTACACATCGATCCCCTAATCCTTAGGTATCTCAAATTTTGCACCTCAAATTTTGCACTTTTTTTCGAGAGTTAGAAGGTCATTGTCCAGTTCTTAACTTAAGTTTCAAACCTTAAAATCCTTCTCTGTCAGCCATTTCACGCACAGAAAGAATATAAAATATTTAAAGATTAATATCTCCCCAGTACCAGAGAGTAAAAGTACTTTTTAGTCAATGGCTATTTAATAGTTCCTATTCTATGCCATAAAAGAGTATTTTTAGATTTCATCATATGTAAACTTTTCATTATTTCAAATCTTTCATCGTGTTTTCTTGGTCACAAGTTTCACTCACATAGCAAAACACAAAAGTAATCTGATTTCTCTTTATGAAAGCATTTATGCCTCATGCACATCTGTCCCGATCCACTGTCGGGGAGGTTTCGTTATCATCCCAAGGACAAGATTAAGACACTGAAGTCAGTCAAATGTCGTACAACCTTTTACTTAGTTTTCTTAACGAAAACCAAGAAAGAATGATAAAAAGGGAAGGGAAGGCAAAGGGGAAAGGAAAGGGGGGTAAAGAAGGAAACAAAGAAAGAGGGAGAGAGTTCGCTACTGCCACCCTGAGTCCAACGGTTTTCAGCTGAGTCTGGGGTCCAGAGATGCGCACAGCAGGGAGGCGAGGAGAACAAAGAGCGCCGAGAAGCCCGCCAAAAGCCTTATATATGGCTTGCTATCAACCGGAAGTGCTGGTCCCATACAAGCCTCTTCCTGCTCTTTTCACGCCTTTAGTCTTTGTGCAGGTGCACAGAGTCGTCCAGTTCCAAGATTGTGACAAAGATGATCCTTCCAGAAGATTGCAGCATGGTGGCAATGTTGAGACAAAATCGCATCTAGTACTGGTTCTCTACAACATCACATCATTAGGAGCTAGAGATGTCTGCACGCCTCCAAGGCTACGATCTCATTGGCATCATAGAAACTTGGCGGGATGACTCCTATGACTGGAATGTTGCCATGGAAGGCTACAGGCTCTTCAGGAGAGACAGGCAACGGAAACGAGGAGGTGGTGTTGCCTTCTATGTGAAGGAGCAGCTGGAATGCATGGAGCTCAGCCTAGGGATGGATAAAGAGCCAACTGAGAGCCTATGGGTCAGGATTAAAGGGAAATCAGGAAAAGGGGACATTACAGTGGGAGTCTGCTACAGGCCACCTGACCAAGAAAACCAAGTGGATGAAGTCCTCTATAGACAGATAGGGGCAGCATCACGTTCACAGACCCTGGTCCTCATGGGTGACTTCAACCACCCTGACATCTGTTGGAAGGGTAACACAGCCAGGCATAGGCAATCCAGGAGGTTCTTGGATTGCATTGACGACAACTTCCTTCTCCAAGTGGTTGAGGAGCCAACGAGGAGAGGAGCTATGCTGGATCTTGTTCTTACCAACAAGGAGGGACTGGTAGACAGTGTCAAACTCAAGGGTAGCCTGGGCTGTAGTGACCGTGAAATGGTCGAGTTCGAGATCCTCGAGGCAGCGAGGAAGGTGTGCAGCAAGCTGACCACCCTGGACTTTGGGAGAGCTGACTTTGGCCTCTTGAAAAATCTGCTTGGTGTGGTGCCATGGGACGAAGCGCTGGAGGGAAGAAGGGCCCAAGAAAGTTGGTTAATATTCAAGGACCACCTCCTCCAAGCTCAGGAGCAATGCATCCCTACAAAGAGGAAGGCAGGCAGAAAAGCCAGGAGGCCTGCATGGATGAACAAGGAGCTCCTGGACATGACCAAAAGGAAAAAGGAGGCCTATAAGGAGTGGAAACAGGGGTGGGTATCTTGGTAGGAATACAGAGGAATCGTTCAAGCAGCCAGGGATCAGGTTAGACAAGCTAAAGCCCAGAGAGAACTAAATCTGGCCAGGGACATTAAAACAAACAAAAAATCCTTCTTTAAGTATGTCAGCAAGAAAAGAAAGTCTAGGGAAATTGTGGGCCCTCTCCGGAAGGAAACACAAGAACTGGTTACCCAGGACAGAGACAGAGCTGAGGTACTTAATGACTTTTTTTGCCTCAGTCTTCACTGGCAAGGACTGCTGCTGCACTGTCTGTGACACAGAACGCAAAGACGAGGATTGGGAAAATGGAGAACCACCCACTGTAGGTGAAGATCAAGTACGAGACCACCTGAGGAATCTGAAGGTGAACAAGTCCATGGGACCTGATGAGATACATCTGCAGGTCCTGAGGGAACTGGCAGATGAGGTCGCTAAGCCACTAGCTATCATATTTGAGAAGTCGTGACGGTCTGGCAAGGTTCCTGCCGACTGGAAAGGGGGAAACATAACCCCTATTTTCAAAAATGGAAACAAGGAAGACCCAGGGAAGTACAACCCAGTCAGTCTCACCTCCATGCCTGGCAAGATCCTGGAGCAGATCCTCCTGGAAACTCTGCTGAGGCACACAGAAAACAAGGAGATGATTGGTGACAGCCAGCATGGCTTCACCAAGGGCAAGTCATGCCTGACAAATTTGGTGGCCTTCTATGAAGGGGTTACAGTGGCAGTGGACAAGGGAAGACCAACTGATGTCATCTACTCGGATTTGTGCAAAGCGTTTGACACTGTCCCACACGATATCCTGGTCTCTAAATTGAAGACACAGGGATTCAACAAATGAACCACTCGGTGGATAAAGAACTGGCTGCATGGTTGAACTCAGAGAGCTGCGATCAACAGCTCAATGTCGGTACTGGGACCTGTACTGTTCAACATCTTTGTCAGCGACATGGACAGTGGGGTCGAGTGCACCCTCAGCAAGTTTGCCAATGATACCAAGCTGTTTGGCGAGGTAGACACGCTGGAGGGGAGGGATGCCATCCAGAGGGACCTGGACAGGCTGGAGAGGTGGGCCCAAGCCAACCTCATGCAGTTCAACAAGGCCAATTGCAAAGTCCTGTACATGGGTAGGGCAATCCCAAGCACAAATACAGGCTCAGTGGGGAGTGGCTGGAGAACAGCCCTGAAGAGAAGGACCTGGGGGTGCTGATTGACAAGAAGCTCAACATGAGACAGCAGTGTGCAATCGCAGCCCAGAAGGCCAACCGTATCCTGCGCTGCATCAAAAGAAGTGTGGCCAGCAGGTCAAGGGAGGTGATTCTGCCCCTCTACTCCACTCTTGTGAGACCCCACCTGGAGTACTGCATCCAGCTCTGGAGTCCCCAACATAAGAAGGACATGGACCTACTGGACCGTGTCCAGAGGAGAGCCACGAGGATGATCTGAGGGCTGGAGCACCTCTCCTATGAGGAGAGGCTGGAAGAGTTGGGGCTGTTCAGCCTGGAGAAGAGAAGGCTCCGGGGAGATCTTATTGCAGCCTTCCAGTACCTAAAGGGGGCCTACAGGAGAGCTGGGGAAGGACTTTTTACTAGGGCATGTAGCGATAGGACAAGGGGGAATGCCTTTAAACTGGAAGAGGGCACATTCAGATTAAACATTAGGAAGAAGTTTTTCACTTTGAGGGTGGTAAGGCACTGGAACAGGTTGCCCAGAGAGGTTGTTGAGGCCCCATCTCTGGAGGTGTTCAAGGCCAGGCTGGACGTGGTCTTGGGCAACCTGGTCTAGTGAGAGGTGTCCCTGCCTATGGCAGAGGGGTTGGAACTAGATGATCTTCAAGGTCCTTTCCAACCTAAACCATTCTATGATCACTCCTATGGGACAGTTTTTTCTCAAACACCTTTAATGAATAGAAAAAGACTTAAGAACATGCTGATCATTAAGTATGAACATAAATCATTTGGCCAGCTGAAACTCAAAGCCCTGGCAGGATTTCAGCTCATTAGCAATTTTCTCTAGTATCTGTAGTAAGATAGTATATAGTTTTTGCCTTGTTTAACATTAACACATAAACTTCAAGGCAATTAAACCAGCAGTTTTTAATGGCTTTGTTAGTTACAGTGGTAGGCAAGTCTTTCCATTTGCTGAATACTCAGCCAATAAACTAGCGCTTATTTACAGTCTGAAATTCTGCTTAGTGTAGTTCAGCACTATTGTAATTACATTTTATTTAAACCTGGTTAAACTTTAGCTAAGCCAAATTCATTGGATCAGGAAACCAAGATAAACACTGAGTTAGAGTACAGAATAATTCTATTGCTATGTGATTAATTAAATTAATTTTAGGCTAAAAAAAAAGAAAAACAACAAAAACCAAACCCACCCTGTTTGTTCTGATACTGAATAGCTGCTTAAATGCACATGTGAATCCCAGACCAGCTGCATTAAATTACTTATGCTTGTCTGATCAGTTTTCTCTGAATCAGTTATTTCTTATTCAAGGCAGTACCTTAAAGGACTTTTATCACTGTTGTTCAAAATGTTACAGATAAAAACAGAGTGTTATCTGAGGAGTTACTATCTAGAAACAGGAAATTTGAAGTGTTTTGCACTTTCTTTGTTTCTCTCTTCGACCTGATTAATATCAGATGTGATCAATAAGAATTGTATCCAATTAGACATTTTTATATTCAGACTGTGTTAAAAATAGTTAAATACTTCTGCTTCTCTGCTGGCAACAAAACAAGGTAACAATTTTTTTTTTTTTTTCTGAGATGTACCTTTGAATGAATGTGACTTAAGAGAATGGAATTCTTTAAGACATAAGTGCAAATAACTAAAGTTATTAGAGTATAAGATCAGTGATTTAAGATCAGTTTACCAAAATCTCTGCAAGTTATCACTGAGGAGACATCATTAAATAGCATGTACTGGAAAGTTGGAGGGTTTGGTTGTAGCCTTGATGTTTTTTAAGGAATACGCAATATACCTGTACCCCTTTAGAAAGCAGTGATTCTGAAATGATACATAACTTTTCAAGTAGAAAATCAGCTGACAGTGCCTCCCTGTAGGAGTCTGTGGAGGAATATCCTTGGATCTGTAAACAAGAGAGGGGCGCAGAAGAGTAGGAATTTGATTTTAATCCTGAATAAAGGTGTTTTAAGGAGTCCAGCTTTAAAGCATACCAATCACAAGAAACAGAATCAGATACCTTATTCCAGGATGGAGATGTCTTACAGCAGGAACACTGCATGCATTTTATCATGGAATCACGGAGTTTTCAGAGTTGGAAGGGACCTCTAGAGATCTTCTAGTCCAACTCCCCTGCTAAAGCAGGATTGCCCAGAGCACATTACTCAGGACTGCATCCAGGCGGGTCTTGAAAATCTCCAGAGAAGGGGACTCCACAACCTCCCTGGGCAGCCTGTGCCAGTGCTCTGTCACCTGAACCGTAAAGAAGTTTTTCCATGTATTTGAACAGAACTTCCTGTGTTCTAACTTGTGCCCATTGCCCCTCGTCCTGTTACTTGGAACCATTGAAAAGAGCCTGGCTCCATCCTCCTTCAACCCACCCTTTAGATACTTGTACGCCATAATAAGGTCTCCCCTCAGCCTTCTCTTCTCCAGGCTAAAGAGTCCCAGCTCTCTCAGCCTTTCCTCATAAGGCAGATGCTCCAAGCCCTTAATCATCTTAGTTGTCCTTCGCTGGACTCGCTCCAGCAGTTCCCTGTCCCTCTTGAACTGGGGAGCCCAGAACTGGACACAGTATTCCAGTTGTGGCCTCACCAGTGCAGAGTAGAGGGGGAGAATGACCTCCTTCGACCTACTGGCCACACTCTTCCCTATGCAGCCCAGGATTCCATTGGCCTTTTTGGCGACAAGGGCACATTTCTGGGCCATGGATAATTTACTGTCTACAATGACCCCCAGATCCTTCTCCTCTGAGCTACTTCCCAGCAGGTCAGCCCCTAACCTATACTGGTGCTTTACATTCCTCCTCCCCAGGTGCAGGACCTTGCACTTGCTTTTGTTGTTAGGTTCTTCTCTGCTCAGCTGTCCAGCCTGTCCAGGTCACGCTGGATGGCAGCACGGCCCTCTGGGGTGTCAGCCACCCCACCCAGTTTGGTATCATCAGCAAACTTGCTGAGGATACACTCTGTCCCCTCATCCAGGTCATTAATGAATATATTAAACAAGATTGGACCGACTATTGACCCCTGGGGGACACCACTGGTTACAGGCCTCCATTTAGACTCTGTGCCACTGATCACAACCCTCTGAGTTCTGTCCCGCAGCCAGCTCTCAATCCACCTCACTGTCACTTCACTCATCTAGCCCATACTTCCTCAGCTTCCTAATGAGGATGTCATGGGAGACAGTGTCAAAAGTCTTGCTTAAGTCAAGGTAGATGACATCTACGACTCTCCCCTCATCCAGCCAACCAGTTATAACATCATAGAAAGCTATCAGATTGGTCAAGCATGATTTACCCTTGGTAAATCTGTGTTGACCACTTCCAATAGCTTCCTGTTCCTCAACGTGTTTGGAGATGACATCCAGAATGAGTCGCTCCATTACCTTCCCAGGGACAGAGGTGAGACTAACTGGTCTGTAGTTCCCTGGGTCCTCCTTCTTGCCTTTTTTGAAGATCAGAGTGATGTCAGCCTTACATTTTGTTTGTTTTTTTTTTAAAAAGAATATCAGGAGATTATGCTATAAATATAATTTTTAGTACCTCTTTTTTTTTTTTTTTTTTTAAGGGCTCTAGAAGAAGTGTCAAAGCTATTTCAGTGATGTGAAGACAGAGATCAGAATAGAAATGAAGACACCGCCTTTCACTGTGACAGTGATTAGTCATCGCAGCAGATATAACCATTCAGTACCAACTGATTCTCTATGTCTCAAAGCCCTCAGATCAAAACTGGATATTTCCAGGGAAGTTATCTCCCAGTCAAACACGGACATTCAGATCTGTAGGCGGTGTAGCTCAATGACAAGTTTTAGTTTAGCCTAGGGGTAACTTTGCTGAATGAAATGTAATAGTCTATACAAGGGGCTACAAAGATGCTAGTTCATCTAATGGGCTCCTGTAAATTCAGAAGGTATGTATTAGGAGGGTAACTACATTGCCCTCCTTGTCACGATATAGTTTTTGGCAGCTAATGTCCATGTATCCTGGACTGCAGGATGATAATTAGACATTCCATATCATTTCAGCAAAGAGAAATAATGTTGCTTCTGAACCACTCCTGCGGTATATTTGATTTGTCTAATTGGAACAATAATAGATAAAGCATAGATAAAGTCATCTTCATCCATGTGGTGTTTTAGGCACAAATGGGACTTTGAGCAAGAGCATCACAGTTGGGTGTCCATTGCAAACTTTGCTGTATTGGTCCCAATCTTGGGAGGTTTTAGGGTTGGGTTTTTTTTATTTTTTTTTTTCAGATGGGCAGCTTTGAATAAATTAACCATACAAAAACGATCTTCCTCCTAGTCATCTGAAGAAAATGCTCAGAATGGAAAAACAGTCCCAGTGGAGTTTAGTTTGAAGTTATGATATTAGAAGCTAATATGTTGCAATGTCCAGGATGTGTGATGGCAGAAAGGGAAATAGTTACAGTGAACAAAGCCACAAGAACCTCCCCTTAGAGACGAGGTTAAAAACATGTTTTTAGGAGAGCTTTAATTTACTTTTCAACTACTTGCTAAAAGCTGTGGTATCACTAGTCTCGGCTGAGATTTTAAAACCTCTGCATTAGCAATCCCAAGAAAATGACGTGGCTTGGTATATTAGTTATAATATCTTATTTTGCTCACTCTGCAGGTAAGTAGTTTTTTGGGGGTTACTTTTTGTTGTTGTTTTGAGGGGGGTTCTTTTATTTTATTTTTTTTTTTTTTTTTAGTTTTACCTCAGAATTCTTCAAACCCTAACTGATAGAGGAAGGCAGTGCTAATTTTTAACCAAGGATGAAAGTGTCAGTTGCTCAGTTTTACTTTGTAGAGTCTTCAAGTTGCTGTTTTATGGAGGAAAGCAAAAATGAGGAAAAAGTATAAAAGTACTTAAAAGAGTAGGTAGAAATTAAAATTTTACCTGACACAAAATTAAAATTACATCTGACTAAGGAGAAAAGTATGCATTCATTCTTGCATGTTAGAAATCTATACTGATATTTCTATATAGAGGTCAACTGGACAACATATTATTTCAGGATTTTTATAAAACTGGGTCTTGGAGCACTTTCAAAAGTGTATGCATTCACTTACACCAACAAACTGAAAAGAAAAAACTGTTATCGAGGACTAATATATTTTTAATTGCATAGCCTGATGAAAATGCAAAAAATATTTCAGATATGAGCCATCTGGTTCTCTTCACGAAGTTAGCTACCTCTCCCTCATTGACTGAGGTGAGACTGGTTTTCTGTGGGTAGTGAAATATTGCTATCGATGTGATATACTGTTTTTTTTAAGACATTTATTTTTTACCCAAACGAAAGGTATGTCCCGGAAATTCCTCTGGATTATTTCCTTTTTAAAACGTGTTGCACGTTGGCTTTCAGGAGTCTCTTTCAAGTACAGCCCAGTCATTTCTGACCATACATTTCTTAGTATATAAGGCCAAATGACAAAAAGTCTGAAAAGAATGACTATATAAAACAGGAGTAACCAGCTGTTTTAAAACATCTTACTGATTTGTCTTTATATTTTTAAAAGCATGTTTTGTTCGCTCTTAGTAATGACTTACCGATGTTTTATACTATGTATAAAAATGCAAATGTAAAACTTAAAAGACAAACTGTTTCATTTGAAAGTACTTCCATAAACACTAGAACATTTGTGATGGAAGTTTAGTTTTATGTCCTTAGATGGAAATAAAAATATTAACTTCACAGAGTTTTTTAATGTCTTTCTCTGAATTCATTACTTTATGTGAGAAATAGGTGCTTTCACAGTTTAAACAAAAAAAAACCCAAACCAAACCAAACCAAAACAAAAAAACAACAAACCAGAACACCATCATTTTATCCATTTAAACCTTTATTGTGGGATTAAATAATCTTGCCTTTAAGTTACTATTTTTGTTTATTGACTACAAGGGGAGAGTACAGTTAAATGTAGGCATTTAAATGTGGATATTTAAAATATAAATAACTGAGTATAATGTAGAATAATCTGATGCGATTTATTAGGTCAAAATTTTGTATCTCAAATGCAGATAAAATTTAGTCATGTAAGGAGTTAAAAGGAGTGAGATGTGACTTGAAATGAGTGTCAAGTCTGGGATAGTTCTGTTATTCAGGAGAAATTGTAAGAGTTCATCACTATGCTGGAAAGGGCTGGAAAAGCCCCTTCAAACTATTCTCCAGTTGAGGTTTGCCCAAGTAAAATGGGCTTCAGTGACCTCCAGGATTTACCTTGTGCCGTCGTGAGGGAGGAAATGCAGACACTGCAGCCGGGCAACATTTAGACTGGTTGGTGATTGTCTGTGGAAGAGGGAATGTCTAAATGCATTATCAATTTAGCCTTCTGGATCCTTTGCAATTAATATCAGATTGGTTTCTTGACGTGTATTATCTTATTCATGATGCTTTTTTTGCCCCCCCCCCCCTTTTTTTTTTTTTCCTTTTAGCTGTTTAAATCACAGTAATATATTTACTTCTGGCATGCTCTCAGTCATTTTGCTCATTGTTGCCTGTATATGTGCAAGAATTTTCTCTCAAAATATCCATCATCTATCCATATATGGTTTTACTTGAAAAATTAATGAAATGCCCAAAGACTATGGAATGTGATGTCAGGAACTACCAAAGCTGAAAAGTTATGGAAATTGAAGATTGTTTTGAGATTGCATAAAAAATATTCCAAACAGTGAGTCTGAGTAAATTTGAATAATGCTTCTATTTAGCTGAATACAAGCATAGAATTTCTTTTTTCCTAAAGTATTAATGACTGTTGTGTTTATTTAATTTTTAATTTTCACTCTATTTATCTGTAAGTGTGCTTCCTTGTTTTCCAGTATTTCTGCCCATAATAAAGGGCATGCAAATATTTAAATAATGATGTACTGAAAAAAACAGGATAAAATTAACAGAGCATTAACATCGCTTTTAATGAAGGTATTAATGATCTTTAATTTCCTTTGGTATAATCCCATTTTAATATAATCCTGTCTTTTTTTTTTGTGTGATATTGACCTCCAGAACAATTTTAAAATTTAGAATTTAGAACAATGCAACTGTTATTTTTCCCCAGCTCTCCTTCAAATTCACAGCATGGAAATAGAATTTTCACATCTTTTCATTAGTTTAATAATGACATAACTATCTCCTACTCTAAATTGTATCTGTGCTATCGGCAATATGTATTCCCTGGTAAAACTCCTTCGTTAAAAACACTATATGCACATATATAGCAATTGTGCAAAGAGCATTTGTTTTGCATGTTGACCAGAATAAAGGCATTTTCAGAGCTTTTTCAGTAAATTGTTGCCAGAATGAGTTTTACTGTCAACCTTCATTTTTATACAAATTTTAATATGCCCAATGACTATCAAGTCACTATTAACTGTGTAAATACTGTATCTGACAATTTTTACAGAGACAATAAAATTTGAGCCAGAAACTATGCTATACATGGGAAATATAATATTTAGGTCACGTGCAGACACTTCCAGAACAACATTTTAAGTTTGTAAAAGTAAGTGTATATTTTCTAGAACTTTTTGCAAGTTCAAAATATTGTCTGACGTTTCCTGGGTCAAAGCTTTGTTATGAAGCCATCCCAAAAGTTTAAGAATAATAAGAACTGTATACAAATTTAATCTAGTCCTGTGTTCTGTTTGCAGCTCCTACACTGACATCTCCTAGGCTTGCAGTTCTTATACGCTATGCGTAATTTATTTGATACACGATCTTTAGGCAAAGTTAATGAGTGTCTAACTCTGTTTTGAACGCTGACTGCAGTGCTGGTTCCTCGGAAGGCAACAGCAAAACTTGTTTGCCTCATTTGAGCACTATACGTGCGTACAGCTGTGGCTTTCTGTACATCCGGGTATTGGCAACACCCATGTATTCAGGTGGCCAAGACAACCCTTCCTAAGAGAGCATACCTCTGCTAACCTGAATGTCCTTTATTTACACCTTACAGCCAGCAGTGAGTCAGACCTTTCCGTCATGCAGTACCCCGAAGACACCAGCGCGTTCCTTAACTCCACGGTGTGGATGCTGTGTGTATTTGATTACCCCCCCGAGGAGAATGAGGAGCCAGTCGTGTACTGGAGGAAAGGCCCCGACCACCGCAACCAGCAGAGCCTGCAGTCGAGCCCTGACATGGGCAGGTCACAGGTACACATTACGAAGAACATCCTCAGGGGATTCTCCATCTTAAAACTGAGCAACGTTGACCATAACGCCAGTAACTCCTATTTCTGTGACGTGACACTAACGCAGAAAATCCAGGGCAAACGTGGAAACGGCACCAAGCTGACTGTGCATGGTAAGGAGCGTTTGGGAGTGACAGATACGGACTTGATGTGTGCAATGTGAATTAAATTTTCTGTCAGCCTTACTGCCTTCTCTCCCACCACTCGCCTCTGCTGTAAGAAGGGTGGGAAAAGGCAGTCTACAGTCATATGAGCAGAGGAGGGAAGGCACGCCTTCTGTTGGAACTATTATACAGCTGGACAGACAGACTCTTGGTGACAGAGACCTTTCTTTGGATCTAAACCAGTTCACTGTGTAGTAGAACATTGATTCCATACATTTTTATATATACAGCATTAATTAATCTTTTATATATATTTAAAAATACTTTTTCTTAATATTCTCTATGAGTATTTGCTACATCTTTACGCCATACCAAGACAAACAAAAAAAAATCAAATCCCCAACAATCTTTCATTATCTTTTTGTAATTTCTTCCCTCTTTACAAGCCAATGGTCTCTTTTGAAATATGTACTTTGTGTTTCCTCCTCCAGTTACTGAAAAATGAACAGTAAATTCACAGAGCAGCGTGAGGTTTATAGAAAGAGTGTACATGAAAGTAGGGGCATGTGGGAGTGAAACTTTCTTTCCATTTGATTGTAAAATCATCTTCAACACCTTATAACTCTTCACCTATCCTCAAATTATGAATCCAGTTTCCATAATCCTGCGGGGGATGTGACCTCAGTGACAGAGGTACGCTATTTCTGATGAGTCAAGTTTTCTTCATGTAGACTTTCCAGACCAGCAGATGCTAAATGCCACAAAACATCCCTCTCATTCTAGATTTCACATTATGTTTAACAATTGTCAGATGCAACTCTTGTGAGTACCTAAAAATACACAGCAGCCAATGAAAGACTTCTGACTATCGCAACATAAACATATGTTTGGTTTAGTTTCTTTTTTTTTTAAAAGAAGAAATAGTTGTCTGAGACTTAGTAAGATAACTGTCATTTAGATTGGCTTTTACATCATTACCTAAGCATGTGCTAAATACTCAAGATGGTTTTTGGATATGACACTTTTAGTAAACCGAGAATTTTGTTTACTATCCATTTTGTAAGTAGCTTACAACAGGTTCAAAAATCTCATGTCTGAAGTAAAAAGAAGACAACAGTTCTCTCACGAGAAGCTTAACCTTTTAGCCTGAAAAAACAGCGAAAGAAAATGTGATAAAAAGACAACTGTCTGCGTGATCAATTCTCACTAATCCTTCAAATGAAATCTTATCAGAATAGCAACCTTTTTTCTTTTTCAAATACTTAGGTTTTTTTCTCTTTGTTTCAGATTTCAAACGCGAAGATTGTGTAAGATCAGATAAGACCTGGTGGGGCTGGTTCCTTCTTCTTGGATACACTATCTTTGTCACCACAGTTATCACAGCTTTCGGTGTAAGTAATATTTCCAGAAATAAATACTACAAACCTAAAGACGGATGGCATCTTCTGATGATAACGATAAGCAGATTAGCCTCAATATGCACCTGTGGCAAAGTAAAAAGTCACTCTGGTTTCTGTTAACTAAAGATTTAGAGGTATAATCCCCTGACTGAATGTTTTGAGGGCATGGCCATGTGACATATAGCAAAATTATATCTGTTTTTTTGTTTTTTTTTTTTTTTTTCTGAGCTTGCTGACAACTGGGGAGCTATTTTCTATGTTGCTGGCTAAACTTTTTTCTTTTACCTGGAAACAAAAGAGAATGAGGAAAAAATTGCTTAATTGACTAGCAGTTTGAAGCACATCTTTCTCCCTCCATGGGTCTGGGCTCCAGCTCCTAACTTCATGAGCTCCCCTGGACGTACATCAGTATCTGCTCATCTTTTGTTTTAGTCATGTTCTGGCCAAACCCAACAGCCGTGCCAGGGTTTTATGCCCACTCCCACTCCCTAGTTGGTACGGACCACTGCCTGACATTTATGTGGCCAGCACTGCAGCACCCTGGCAACTTGAAAACTTGAAAATACTTTGGAAGAGAAGGAGAAAACATTTTTTTGGATACCAAATTGTTCAACCCCAGGGTGATTTCTTATGCTTCCCATGCTATTTTAAAAATCCTCCCCTCTTTACTAGTTTTGGCTGTGTTCCCCGCTTCAGGAAAAACTTCATAATCATTTTAATCAATCGCTTTGTATGGAACCAAAACCTAAAAAGCCAGCTATTAATGAATAGCCTTACTTTGATCCTACTTGGGAATAACCTCTATGGAAATGAAACCATTTGGAAGGAAATAAACATGAGCTGAAGAAATCTGAGCGATGCCATAACTTGATGCAAATGAGCATCACAGCCTTTGAAGGCACGAATGGCGTTACACTCATGCCTAACCCTCAACAGTACAATGTGCTCTGATTATATTTACAAGGTCCTAACTTGCAAGTGTAATTCAAAGATTATTATATATAGGAGACCTAAAAAATTCCTTGTGCTTCACCAACAACGTCTCTCCTCAAAACCACTGTTGTAGAGTCCCTTGAAAGTTAACAAACACAGGCTAAATCAGACCAAAAGGGAATAGCTACCAAACTTAACAGGCTTAGAGGAAGAAAACTTAGCTCTTGAGGAATCCACATGGTTCTAAACCAGTAGCTATTTTAAGTCCAGAAAGATGGATCTTTCAGGTAGCCAAGTCCTGACTGAAAGGCAGGATTTGCTTCACCTTGTCTTGTCTTTCTCAGCTTGTGCAGTTTAAAGGGGCTACTTCAGTGTCACTGCACCTGGCATGGTGGCAACAGCTCCCTTTCTGCTGATACCACCACACAGCCAAGAACTTCATTATTATATAAGACTCGGCACCAGTGACATAAGTTACAAGACTTACAAAGACATTTACTATATCCGATTGCCTTTCTAGGTCAAGTAAGGTTTGGGTTTTGTTTTCTTTAACAACCACTTGTTACCTCATAGCCACATCAAAACCAGAAATGTTGATGCAGTTCAGGCAGCAGGAGATAAGGCAGGTGTATTTAGGGAGACAGTAAACTCGAGCCAGAGAGACACATAAACAGTCAAACCTTGCTAAAATTCAATAGCAGCAGAAGCCCGCCAGAAGCCCTTTCACATCTGAATATACAAAGTGAGCCAACTTAGTCTCTCCTAAAATGAGTCACTGGGTGCACAATTAGCAAGCAGTAGCAAACTGTACTTGGGTCTGGCTGGGATGAAGTTTGTCTTTCTTCACAGCAGCCCATATGGTGCTGTGTTTTGGATTTGTAGTCAAAACAGTGTTGATAACACACCAATGCTTTGGCTGAACAGTGCTTGAATGGCATTCAAGGCTTTCTCTTTTTCTCACTCTGCTGCCCTAGCAAGTCGGCTGGGGTAGGGCAAGAGGCTGGGAGGGGACACAGCCAGGACAGCTGACCCCAACTGACCAAAGGGATATCCCATACCACATAATGTCATGCTTAGGAACAACATCTGGAGCTTTTTTTTGCTTCTGAGGTGACCATTGCTCAGAAACCGGCTGGACATTGGTCTGCTGGATGGAGGTGGTGAATGATTTCTTCTGCATCACTTTGCTTTTTGTTATTTTGTTAGTTGTTTTTTTTTTTTTTCCTCTCTCCTTCACCTGTTAAATTGTCTTTATTTTGACCCATGAGGTTTTTCACTTTTGTTCTTCATATTGTCTCCCCAGTCCCACTGAGGATGTGGGAGTGAGCAAGCAAGCCGCTCTGCGGATGCTCAGCTGCTGGCCGGCATCACCACACAGACCAACACTGAAATGTATAAAGTTAGGAAGTTTGTAACTTTTAAAGGTGATTTCTTTACTAAATGACAAATGTCTCCTGCCACGAAAATGTACATTGTGTCACAATCAGAGTGTAAACTAATGAAAGTGGGATTAGATGACTCAAAGGCCCTTTGGCCCTTGCAGGCCACTACTTAATTCTGGCATGTCATGGCTGGTTAAATCCTTCAGGGAGCTTCTGTACAGAGCTGTTAACCTTGAGAAGATATCTGACCTACCTTTTCTGAGTCTAAAGTCCTCTCCTTGCTTTTTACTGCTCCCAAAATTTTCCTTTGCTTCCAAGTCCAGATGAGGGCACAGCAATGTGCTATCCCAATGACACCTGCGTGACAGTTGTGTCTATTTTATGGAGAAGCCATTACAGCGGTCACTCGGGGATTCTCCCCAAAAGAAGACACCCATCTCATCTACTCTCCAAAAAATTTGGTTATGCTACATATGAATAAAGAATGACTGAAAATATCTCTCCCCTCACTCTATTTTTTTTCTAAAGTAACAGCACACATACATCTTCAAAGATAGCATTGGGAATTGGAGAAGTGTTAAATGAAAACACGAGTATACAGTCAGACACACTTTCTGCCTATTTCTTGAGTAGAATATGAAACAACCTGTAAAGTCTCAGAATTCAGCATATAAGAAGCTAATACACTGAAATAAATTAACACTATTTGATACTAGTTCTTACTCTTACTTTAAACCAAAATGTACCATAATCGTTCTGCTCTATCATAATGGCCCACATCCGACCATATTCCACTGAACCAGATAAGCTATAAAACAATAACTACATAGGTATTAGTATCTTAGCTTATGTATCATCCATAACAATTAATAATAATAATAATAATAATAAATAGTCTGTCAATTCACGAAGGTGTAGTTAAAATCAGTATTTCCATGTTTTACTTTGACTGTGATATGCATAACAACTTTAAAAGAAAATCAGAATAAATGCTGGATTACCATCCCAGTAAAGTTAGGAATATGTTCTTTAAAAAGATGGGGTATCTAACGGAAACATATTTACTGCTTAACAATATATTTTGTGGAATATTGCAACAGATTCACCAGTGCTGTAAAAAGTGCAAGAATGTGTCAAGAAATACAGATAGCAGTGCTACCCTGCCAAGTGAACGGATTTATGACCAGCCATCCAGACCAGTTAATAATGGGTTTAATCAAGAATATGAAGATATGTCACTAATAAGAACTTTCAGTGACATTGGAAGGAAAATGACATGAAAAACAAGGTGCATGCAGTTGTAACTAAGATATGAGCATGTCATGTCTGCTACTTCTATCAAGGCAGAAAACAAACACAGACACAAATAATTTTGTTAACTTGGATTTTTTTTTGTTGAATCTTTTTTAACATCTTCTTGTATTTATTTCAAACTAAAGAAGTTACCACTCCATGCAACTACAGATGAAATGAGCTTTAGCATATATAACTACTACGAAAATACTGTAAAAGCCAAAGGTATTCCAACCTATTTTCAATGCCAACAAATCCGACCGTACATACTGGGTTTTTTTCTACTTCAAACACAAGGATGTGGTTGGAATTATTTTATTTTTTTTTTTTTACCCACGTTAAGACGGCTTACAAATGCAATTCTGTAATACAGTATCTGTCCAATGTAATGACAGATTTAAATAGGAGTTTGGCAGAGAGGAATTCCTCACATGCTCCCAGTGCACTGCCTGACCTTATTTCTACCTCCTTACGCATCCCCGACAATTACAAATCCCTGTAACTTCTTCTACTCTTAGCTATTTAGCCAGTTATGCCACTCATGTAATGCATATGGGGTCCATGCATCTCCCAGTAGAATGAAAATACTTGATGTGGTTTTAAAAGTTGTAACTTATATGTTTTCTGAAGAAACATTAATTACTGACATCATCTTGACATTAGACTACATAGATACATGTTTACTGCTGTAGGGCTTATCCTTACTGCTTATGCACCATATCCAAGATGGTAATATAAAATATTTGTATTAAAAAAGTGACTTTTAAACTTGTTTTAAACTGCTTAGAATACTTGTGGAGTTTATGTAAATAACAATAGAACTAAGATATATAGGAAGAGCTTATCATAATTTGCATAGTAATGAAGTACTTGAGGAAGCCCTGCCTTGTTACAGTTATGAACGGGTGACTTGAAAGAAATTGATACTTTGACAAAGTATTTAAATTGCTGAAAATGATTTTCTTTTCTTTTCTTTTTTTTTCTCAGTCAAATATTGCAAGCTGAATATTGTGTTTCAAATTTGTTTACCACTGCAAATATACTATGTGAAAGGAAATGGTTCACAGAATAAAATGACAGAGATTACAGCATTATACATTAATTGTGCAGTAGGTCTAAAAAGTGATTAAACTCATATAGCTGACACTCAGGGCTGGACAGAGTGGATACACACTGCTGTCTGGATTCAGCTTCAACTTCAGCACTGGTCTCTTTTCCTAAAATATTTACTTATTCTACCAGTAAAGATGCCAAATAAAATCATTTTCACTTAAGAAATTGATCTGAGCATTTTATTCCTTTTGGTGAAAGTCCTGGGTAATACACTTAGAAAAAGTGAAATGTGACTTTCAGAGGAACAGACTACGCTCAAGCATTTGGAGAGGGGGAGGACAATCATGAAGAACCTTTTTTTTTTGTTATTTATATTTTTTTATTTGGACAGTGGGAATTAAACAACAGTTCCCTCCTTCTCTGCCTAAACTGGGAACTGACTGCATACCACAGTCATACATATTTATGTTTCCAGAGTCAGTAAATCAAACTCTAATTGTGGATGTAAATATGTAACTCATTGCTTTTCCAGCAAAACTGTCTCTTCAGAAGCACTTCAAATGTCCTATTTTAAGAATCTTTTAAAAATAAAATCCTCATTGCATATAATATGTCTAACTCCTCATTTTAAAGTTAAAATTATAAATTGGGTTAAATATTAAGGGGTTAAATACAAGGAAGGTTTATACATCTTACAGGAGCTTCAGAGGAGAGAGAAACAGCCGTCCCAGCCTTTAAAATGCGAGGTGTGAGGTCCATCTGAGCCAAAGATGCAGTTCTGTGAAGAGAAGAACTGCAGGCAGCAGTCACTGAACCAAAGTCACCTTCAAGTACAAGAAGCACAAAGAGGTCAATGCATTCAATGAAACCTTCCAGCTCTGGCATTTTGGCAAAAATGACAAGAATTCCTACCTAATCTAGCAGACGTAACTAGAAGGCACATTTAAAAAGCAGCTCATTCAGATAACTCCTGTTTTCTTTCCACTTTATAACACTGCCTCCACTTCAGACCAATGGCCCTTCAAATGAAGGTCAACGTGATTTCTGCACTTTTTCGCATGCTTCTCAGAAACAGCTGAGCTATTTTCTACACGGCGTTTCCAAAGAAGTTGGACATAAACTTCCAGTCTGAAAGGTTAAATATTCAGAAAGTTCTGGGGGACTGAAAACAAGTAATAGGTAGATGATGTTCCATCACCTAACACCAACAGCACAAGGACAGTAAAAAGACATTATTTGTTATGTTGCAGTCAGCAAGGTCATGGATGTTTACAGCAGCTTAGCACAGAATGAAACATCAGGACCAACTTCAGAGTGAGTTTAGTATACAAACAATTCTTAATATTAGACATCTGAAATATCACTTTTTTCTGTTTATACTTCTTTTTTAAAAAGTGCACATTGTCGTGTTGAGAAGGTTAACACTTATATGAAATGCTGATCCTACAGTAAGCCAAATTATCACCAAACCATTGGTTAGAGGGCACCTCTGGAAATCATGTATTCTAGCACCCCTAACTCCATCGGGTAAGACAGAGCTGGTTGCACAGGACCACATCCAGATGACTTTTGAATACTTACAAAGAGGACGACTCCACAACCTCTCTGGGCAACCTGACCCAGGTGCTCAGTCACTCTCACAGTAAAGTGTTTCCTGATGTTCAGCTGGACCATCATGTGTTTCCTGTTGTGCCCTCTTGTCCTGTCACTGGCCACCACTGAAAAGAACCTAGCTCTGTCTTCTTCATTCCTTCCCATCAGGTATTTATACAAATTGATAAGATCCCCCTGAGCCTTCCCCAGGGTATACTGTCTCAGCTCTCTCAGATTTTCATACATCAGATGCTCCAGTCCTTAATAACCTTTGTGGGTCTGCAGTGAACTTACTCCACTAAGTCCATAACTTTCTCGTGCTGGGGAACCCAGAACTGAACCCAGCACTCCAGATGTGGTCTAGCCACTGCTGAGTAGCGAGGAAGAATCACCACCTTTGAACTGCTGACAATGCCTAATGCAGGGCAGGATGCTCTTGGCTGCCTTTGCCATGAAGGCACATTGCTGCCTCATGGTCTGTTTGTTGTCCCCAGTACCCGCAGGTCCTTCTGTGGAAAGCAGAGGCAGGACTTTGCATGTCCCTTTTTTCAAAGGTCCCTCTGGACCACCTATTTATCTTCAATTCCATGTGACTCAAATCAAGAGTCTCATGTTCACGATCTAATGCATGAAGGATGGAGACAGAACTCCTAATTTTAGTAGGACTGATGTTTACCTTCAAATCTCCTGAATTCCTGTCTCTCTGACAGGAAAAAACATAGACAAACAAAATGAAACTAGTAACTGAAACATTAAGTTCCAATTACTTCTGGTATTAAGGATTATTAAATATATGCTCAGCTAGGAGTTTAACACAATAACAGATTTCAAGATGTATTGTGTAAAAATACATTTAGAGTGTGGAAAACTGGTCTGAGAACCCTTCATGGAATTTTTGGGCCCCAGAAAAATGTACATAATAATAGCATGCACACCATATAGGTCCT
Source organism: Vanellus vanellus (assembly GCF_965231255.1). Lineage (NCBI taxonomy): Eukaryota > Metazoa > Chordata > Aves > Charadriiformes > Charadriidae > Vanellus > Vanellus vanellus. The sequence continues at coordinate 141,675,751 of NC_138905.1, read as the reverse complement.
GGTTCTAGAGAAGGGAAGAGAGTTGTGAAAAGAATTGAAATTGATGTTCATAAGAATGAGACAGGAGAGAGGATGAGTATTGATGTTCATATGAAGAACTGATCTTGAAGGAATAAAGTACCAGTCTAGGCATCAGACATTCATAGAGTGCCTACATCTGGATGCCGAGAATTACTGCTTAGCCGAGTAGTCCCAGCCAATCACTATTTGTACTAGCCAATAAAATAATGGTCGCATACTTACAGTGGTCTTCATTTCCAGTCTTCACACACAAACAGAGGTTTGAAGGTCAGAGCAGAGTGCAGAGTCCTTTCAGGAAAACAAGAGCTGTTAGAAAAGGCAGAATTACTTCTGAATATGCTAGACAGGGCACTGACATGTTCAGACAGAAATTCACTGCACTTCTGAAAAATGGAAAATTATGAAATCCAAGAATGCAAGCATTAATTGAATGCAGCATCCCAACCACTATACAATTTCCAGGCAGGAATGAGTTCAAAGATTCTTTCATCTCAAGAACTGAAGTGATTCTCCTCAACAGGTCTAAAAAGAGGTGAAGCGGTCCCGTTTGCCACAGCATGCAAAGAGACTGAAGTTTTAACTGAAGACTTGGTGCAAACTGCCTTTATAGAGGGCGTGCCTATACCAAAAGCCTCTAGCTGCAGCATCTCCTTTTCAAACACCTGCAGCATGCTACACGCACGTGTTCAAGGCCTCAAGAAGATAATAATTACATTACAACATCACAAATTATAAAGCTACATTAGACTAGCGCGAACAGCGTAAAAAACCCCAAACCAAACACTACAGACAAAAAAAAAAAAAAAAACCAAACAGAAAAAGCCCCAGTTGGAGTGTTACCTGGTCCAAGTATCACAGGGTAGGAAGCTAAAACTGTAGCTCAAGTTTCGATGCATTCAGTGCTCCCTGTTGGGAGGCTCCCGCACTGCGATGCAACTGTACTTCAGAAAGAAATTACCAAGACCACCAATTCATGAACAATGCCACAGTACTCTTGTAGCAACAGAGCTCACTGAGACCACCTCTCTGCTGCGTTCCCTTCATCCCACGAGCTTCCCAGTAAATACCAGGGTGGTTCCCAAGGTCTCGGTCCCAACTTCACAGCACTCGAGCTCCTGGAGGCCAGCACCTCTTGCCCCGTGTGGAATGAGCTCTCATGTTCGCTGCTTTCTTCGGGTAAAAGCTGAGCTGTCGTCATTAGGCGAAGTTAAGGAAACGCTCAGGACTGAGCTTCCTGCTGTCTGACAGAACATGTCCATGTAGCTGCCTATAAACTGCACTTGGAGAGAGAAAACGAGGAGCAGGTCATCCATAACTTTATTAATCACGGAGAACACTAGTAGTTAAAGACAGACTTCCATGGCTCTTTGGGGTACTTCCATGTTTTTCTTTTATAGTTTAGTTTTTCCATAATTTATTTGTAGCTTAATGAGGAAAGACGGCAACGTACTGCATTTTTCTGTTCTCACATTGAAACTCCAATTTCCTAATCTCAGTAAGTGTCATGTTGTATATCCTTATCAAGAATATAACCAAAATGGAAGGCATGAAGTCTTACACAGCTGTCCAATTCAAAAATATGGAAAAACATTTTCTTAATGTTTCTGTCTTTCCTTGGTATATTTAGAATTACACAATTTCTCTCCTTTGCAATTACCTAAGAAAAAACATATTTCAAATTTGCCATCGCTTTGGGGCATATGAAAAAAGAATATGGTGGTAACTGATCTGACTAGACGAGGAACAGTATCTACATACAGCTTACAGTCTCAAACACAAGTCTATTCTTTGGGGAAATATGAAACGATTTGAGAAAAAAATTACTCCTTGACCAATCAATATCTAAATCACAAAACAAAAAAAATATGTAGAGCACATTCCTGGAATAAAACAGCATCTCAGACTAGTTTGCTAAAATCTGTAAAAATATTTCAGCATAGAAGGATCTGTGCTGCCTAAAGGACTCTAATATCTATAGACCATGAGGGAAAGATACAGATGCAGTACAGGAACAAAGTATTTTTAATAATCTCCTAGGATTTGTATGTCTTGCCTGTTTAAACGTACATCTGTGTGGAATACTTATATAAGAAAAAAAAAAACACCTTTGTATGTCTTTAGCATAATCTGAAGTAACAATATGGGAACAGATATATTAACATTATACTTTACCATAGAAATAAGTTCATTCTCAGGACAAAATATTGTTTTATCCGGTCTCATCTTCTAGATTTGACTGGTGTCTGTACTAATGATTTTCAAAAGAATTTGTGACATATGAGTTTAAAAAACCCCAACAAAATAATGGTTTCCCAGACAACACAGCTAGCAGAGCTAGTAATGGTTCAGCAGAAATGGCATGTTTTTTTTAAAAAAAAAATTACGTATTGTTTGCAATTATCTTCATTGCAACCACTTAAATGGTACAAAAATAGGCATGGTACAAAATAGGCAGACATTTTAGCAAGTTTCATTTCCTTCAGCCTTTTAATAGATTAATGTATTTTTTAAACACAGTTATACAGCCTAGTTGTGAAGCAAGTCCTTCAGAAGATTATTCTGACAAGTGCAAGTTCTGCTTTCAGCCACACAAAGGCTACACCTGAAACACCCCTAAAAGAACAGAAGACCAGAATCTATTTAAGAATCATTCTTAAAATTATAAATGAATATATTTCATTGTGGTTTGTTCTGACAAAAGCGATCACTACTTGATTTTCAACTCCGTTTGTTTAGGACTGTTTGAAAGAGGGACCCCCCGCCACCTTAGGCTTTTGTGAGAAACTTACGCCAGGTGGCTACGATCCTTTTTCAGCAGAACTGATTTATGACATTCTAACAGAAAATTCCAGCCATTAGTCAGCATAATTAGCCGGGAAAGATCCATACCAAACTGAAGAACTTGAAAAGTGGTAAAAAAAACCCTGAACTTACTTCCATTCAGAAAGGTTAATACTCACTCCTTGAAGAATACAACTACTGTTAATAGAAAAGAGTCTAAGAGGCTCTGATCTTGTTAGATTTCTCAGTTTCTCTTTCAAATAGAAAATATTTAACTGATAATAATGTACAAGTGTAATTGCTCAGTAAGACTGTACATAGAAGAGATTTAAAACAGAAAAAGGATTAGGTTAGGAACACAAGCAGTCATATAATCCAACTAGGAAAGCTTGGATGGGGTATGGATAGGATCAGTACTAATACAGATGAAGACAGGTAAGAGACTATCTAAAAAGGATCGGATTTTTTCCCATGAAACAAACTGACCTAAGTAAAGGTACTTATTAGCCTTCCTACCTTGGAAGCATCCTTTGCAAACATTCCTGAATTGCAAACATTCCTCATTTGTGTAGTGAATGCAAACAGCACACACATGCCACAAAACCAGAAACAACATTCCCCATATCTATATGGTCTCCTCTGTTCTAGATCATTTTTGGCAACACAAACATTGCTATTTTATCAGATATGGGAACTGCACTTAAAACTAGAGATTTTAAAAAGAAAGTTCTGTCCAGACTCAAACTTTCAAGTCAGTAAATACAGACCTAAACACAAAACTAAATTAGGAGGCTTTGAAGTTTACAAAGATAAATACGAAGAAATCATGACCAATTCACACAATTACGGAGACTAAACCAGAAAGCAAGTAGGCTCACCTTTAATAAGGTTATGTCTCCATTGTAAGAGCACTACTTTGCTTAGAAAAACTAGGTTTTCTTTAAACTTTACATCTGATATTTTCAAAGCGATACAGTGGAGGGATTGGGGGAAGGAGGAAGTAGAATGGGCAGTAGTCACACCACCTGAATACTTAGAAGCAGCCTTGGCTTCTTACATGAAACAGACTGTGACTATCCTCCTGATTTACCTTTTCCAAATATTTCCCAAATAGGCTAATTGATCAAGAAATAACCCTTTTTACAAACGAGGTATCATTTTTCACACCAATAAAATGAATTTAAACATAGCTGGCTGAAAATAATGCATTTCTGAAGGTGCTTTACTATGCTTCATTAGGACCAGCTGAACAACTTGGACAGAATAGGGTTGTATCCTTCTACTTTGGGTGGGTCATAAACAATCAAAAAACATTTATAAAATGGTGGTAACTGAAAAAATCTCTGAGTCTTGCTATGCAAGCAGCACTATCCATTCAGAACACTAGCGTTATGACTGAACAGATTTCTGTTCTTCAACCTTTATGCTCCAACACAAAAAAAAATTAACCCACTTTATCACGGTGAATGCTTCTGCATCTCATCTCTGTATTAATATGATTTTCTTCTTCCTGAAAAATCTTGCATCATCTTATCACAAACCTATGAAGGTAAATGTCTAAAGCACTCAACATTACCCGTGGCTCTTAGGGCTCCATAAACATGATACTGTATGTGCTCCTGGAGATGTCATTAAAACGTGCTGAAAGAAGTCAGATTTTTGTGGATTAAAGAGCATAGCAAACTGTGACAGTGTTGATGCTCCTTTAAAACTCTTAAAGAACTGCATGCAGATAAACAACATAAACTATTTCTTAATAGCATTACCTACTATTTCTATTCATTCTCTTCCCTGGGAAGACCCAGGGAACTGCATGCCAGTCAGTCTCACCTCTGTGCCTGGCAAAATCATGGAGCAGATCCTCCTGGAAACTCTGCTGAGGCACACAGAAAACAAGGAGGTGATTGGTGACAGCCTGCATGACTTCACCAAGGGCAAGTCAGGCCTGACAAATTTGGTGGCCTTCTATGAAGGGGTTACAGTGGCAGTGGACAAGGGAAGACCAACTGATGTCATCTACTCGGATTTGCGCAAAGCGTTTGACACTGTCCCACACGATATCCTGGTCTCTAAATTGAAGACACAGGGATTCAACAAATGAACCACTCGGTGGATAAAGAACTGGCTGCACGGTCATGCTCAAAGAGTTGCGATCAATGGCTCAAAGTCCAAATGGAGAGCAGTGACGAATGGCGTTCCTCAGGGGTCAGTACTGGGACCTGTACTGTTCAACATCTTTGTCGGTGACATGGACAGTGGAGTTGAGTGCACCCTCAGCAAGTTTCCCAATGATACCAAGCTGTTTGGCGAGGTAGACACGCTGGAGAGAAGGCATGCCATCCAGAGGGACCTGGACAGGCTGGAGAGACGGGCTCAAGCCAACCTCATGCAGTTCAACAAGGCCAATTGCAAGGTCTTACATCTGGGTCGGGGCAATCCCAAGCACAAATACAGGCTGGGCGGGGAATGGCTGGAGAACAGCCCTGAGGAGAAGGACCTGGGTGTGCTGATTGACAAGAAGCTCAACATGAGCCAGCAGTGTGCAATCGCAGCCCAGAAGGCCAACTGTATCCTGCGCTGCATCAAAAGAAGTGTGGCCAGCAGGTCAAGGGAGGTGATTCTGCCTCTCTACTCCAGACTCGTGAAAACCCACCTGGAATACTGCATCCAGCTCTGGAGTCCCCAACATAAGAAGGACATGGACCTGCTGGAGCGGGTCCAGAGGAGAGCCACGAGGATGATCTGAGGGCTGGAGCACCTCTCCTATGAGGAGAGGCTGGAAGAGTTGGGGCTGTTCAGCCTGGAGAAGGCTCCGGGGAGATCTTATTGCAGCCTTCCAGTACCTAAAGGGGGCCTACAGGAGAGCTGGGGAAGGACTTTTTACTAGGGCATGTAGCAATAGGACGAGGGGGAATAGCTTTAAACTGGAAGAGGGCAGGTTCAGATTAAACATTAGGAAGAAGTTTTTCACTTTGAGGGTGGTAAGGCACTGGAACAGGTTGCCCAGAGAGGTTGTTGAGGCCCCATCCCTGGAAGTGTTCAAGGCCAGGCTGGACGTGGCCTTGGGCAACCTGGTCCAGTGGGAGGTGTCCCTGCCTACGGCAGGGGGGTTGGACCTCGATGATCTTCAAGGTCCTTTCCAACCTAAACCATCCTATGATTCTATGCTGAAAGTTTTCCTCTGTACAAATGAGTATGCAAGTGAGGCAGGCACAGGTCTCTTGGTAGCACAAAGGTAACTTATTTCAGTTTTACCTGCAAAAATGCTCTCCTACAGAGCTGGAAATCTTACAAGCTATCCTGCCTTCACTGTATACAGACCCTCATGAATCTAGAAGGAGTTGGTGTTCTAAAATAAGACAATAAGAAAAGGTTCTTTGAATATATCAATAGAAAAAGGAAGACTAGGGAAAATGTAGGCCCGCTGGTGAACGAGACAGGTGCCCTAGTGGTGGAGGACGCAGAGAAGGCAGAGTTACTGAATGCCTTCTTTTCTTCGGTCTTCACTGCTAAAGCTGTCCCTCATGAATCCCACCCTCTGAAGGCAAAAGGGGAGGTCTGGAGAGTGGAAGATTTTCCCTCAGTTGAGGAGGACCGGGTCAGAGACCACTTGGCCAAGCTGGACATTCATAAGTCCATGGGCCCTGATGGCATGCATCCGCGAGTGCTGAGAGAGCTGGCGGATGTTATTGCTAGACCACTCTCCATCGTCTTTGAACGGTCATGGGGAACAGGAGAGGTGCCTGAGGACTGGAGGAAGGCCGACATCACTCCAATCTTCAAAAAAGGCAAGAAGGAGGACCCAGGGAACTACAGACCGGTTAGTCTCACCTCTGTCCCTGGGAAGGTATTGGAGCGACTCATTCTGGATGTCATCTCCAATCACGTTGAGGAACAGGAAGTTATTGGAAGTGGTCAACATGGATTTACCAAGGGTAAATCGTGCTTGACCAATCTGATAGCTTTCTATGATGTTATAACTGGTTGGCTGGATGAGGGGAAAGTCGTGGATGTCATCTACCTTGACTTTAGCAAGGCTTTTGACACTGTCTCCCATGACATCCTTATTAGGAAGCTGAGGAAGTATGGGCTAGATGAGGTGACAGTGAGGTGGATTGAGAGTTGGCTGCGGGACAGGACTCAGAGGGTTGTGATCAGCGGCACAGAGTCTAGTTGGAGGCCTGTAACCAGTGGTGTCCCCCAGGGGTCAATACTCGGTCCTATTTTGTTTAATATATTCATTAATGACCTGGATGAGGGGACAGAGTGTATCCTCAGCAAGTTTGCTGATGATACCAAACTGGGTGGGGTGGCTGACACCCCAGAGGGCTGTGCTGCCATCCAGCGTGACCTGGACAGGCTGGAGAGCTGGGCAGAGAAGAACCTAATGAGGTTCAACAAAACCAAGTGCAAGGTCCTGCACCTGGGGAGGAAGAATGCTAGGCACCAGTACAGGTTAGGGGCTTACCTGCTGGGAGATAGCTTGGAGGAGAAGGATCTGGGGGTTGTGGTAGACAGTAAATTATCCATGGCCCAGCAATGTGCCCTTGTCGCCAAAAAGGCCAATGGAATCCTGGGCTGCATAGGGAAGAGTGTGGCCAGTAGGTCGAGGGAGGTCATTCTCCCCCTCTACTCGGCACTGGTGAGGCCACAACTGGAATACTGTGTCCAGTTTTGGGCTCCCCAGTTCAAGAGGGACAGGGAACTGCTGGAGCGAGTCCAGCGAAGGGCAACTAAGATGATTAAGGGCTTGGAGCACCTCCCTTATGAGGAAAGGCTGAGAGAGCTGGGACTCTTTAGCCTGGAGAAGAGAAGGCTGAGGGGAGACCTGATTATGGCATACAAGTATCTAAAGGGTGGGTTGAAGAAGGATGGAGCCAGGCTCTTTTCATTGGTTCCAAGTGACAGGACGAGGGGCAATGGGCACAAGTTAGAACACAGGAAGTTCCGTTCAAATACACGGAAACAGTTCTTTACGGTTCGGGTGACAGAGCACTGGAACAGGCTGCCCAGGGAGGTTGTGGAGTCCCCTTCCCTGGAGATTTTCAAGACCCGCCTGGATGCAGTCCTGAGAAATGTGCTCTAGGCAATCCTGCTTTAGCAGGAGAGTTGGACTAGATGATCTCTAGAGGTCCCTTCCAACTCTGATAATTCTGTGATTCTGTGATTCTGTGAAAATGAAATTAAGATGCTTTCCATCAGCATTTTTTTTCTTTCACTATCAAAATCAGAAATAAACTAATTCAATCCCTGCCACATGAATCTCATTCTGATGCAATCTACATATGAATATGTGCTGAACCAGTTTGGTTTTTTGTTTGTTTGTTTTTTTTTTTTTTTTTTTTTTTTTAAATCTTATTTCTCACCTCCCCAGATTTTCTGTTGGGTTTTTCAGGAATTCTATAATTTCATACATCTTTAATTCTGTCTCTGATTTTTATTTTATCAACTTAAAACCACATTTAAACAAACACTGTTTGCTTTTAAACAAACTGTTATGGATTTTAGGATTTTGGCATTAAGACTGGATATCCTGAACTTCCACTGGAGGTAGTCAATGCAAGGTGAATGGTAAAAAAACCAAGAGACACGAGTCCGAGTTCATTACTTGCTGACTTACTGCAACTTCTCTCCAACAGACTGGTTTCTTGCAGATAATCAGGTTGTTATAGCAATCTAAGAAATTTAAAAATGTAGTCTTGACAAAAGTTTCAAGAAAATATATTTATTCAATTTTAGCAGAGGAAGAAAACATAGTAAATATAACAATTTCTTACACCCTTCTTTACAAGGTATTTTTATGTTCATACCACATTTCTGTACAAATTTCATCTATTATTTCTAATTTTAGAAGACCACATTCACAGAAAAATGCAAAATGAAAAATAACACATATCAGAGCAAAAGAGGGCAAATGTTTTATTTCTTGTGGCTACTGGTAAGTGTTCAAGTCCTTAGAACACTGCAAGATATGTCTTAGATCAGCAATATTGCAACCATCCAAACAGCACACACAACTATTGCATTAAGTGAACAATACAGATTGTAATTTTTTATGGTACAACCTCGATTTTTCTCTCAAATAACATCAAAGATGACTTTTCTGCAATCATGACAACACGAGCTTTTTACAAATCGCACAAGCAAGTCCTCAGCTGAAGCAAAACGGATCTAAGCTTTAAGCTCCTCAAAACAAGACAACCATCAGGCATGTACAATTCCATTCTGACTTGTCTATACAGGTCTTTGGAGTGCAACCGATACTTTCTTGGCAGAAGCAGATGCAATTCCATTGGGATTTTTATTTCTGTAAAGTGGAATTGGTACAGCAATCCCTTAGATTCTGTAGGATACCTACAGCTGTGTTTTGACAGCCATGAGGCTTTGTTAATTTTCTAAGTACCGTCTACTCAAACCAGTTTTCTTTCAGTAAAAAGCGTACAGCATCATCAAATCCATTTTGGTACAACGATTCCATTTTCTCCTGGTTTGGTGGGAACAAAGCTTGATTAAGCCTTACTAGGTTGGCTAGAGACAGCTGCAACAGAGCGAGAAGCTATAAATTAGTTTATTAAAGCAACTTATCTAGACTTGACAGTGTTGCTATCTGTTCTGTCATCTGTTTCATAAAACCAGCATGACTCTGTCTACACTAGTAAATTAACCATGTCCAGGTACTCCGCTGAGCGCCAAGACAAACTGGCGCAAACAGCATGCATACGTACTGCTAAACTCACAGCCTCCAAGACAGACTGTCTGCCTGTGAAACTGCCCAAAGTTTCTGAAACATTTTAACTTCGGGAACATTACCAGAACTGCCTGGCAGAGCGGTAGCTGGCACATGCTAAACTTGTGCAAAGAAATATTTTGACAGCTTACTAGTGCAAACAGCCACGTTCATGGGAACATTCCCAGGCAATTTTTAACACATAAGTATAAACGTACCTTGTATTACCAAAGAATTAAGAACTACTCAGCATCTCAATTGCTCACTTTGATGGTATAAAAAATTTTAGATTTTCATTCTTGAATAAAGACATTATTAAATTGTTTACAATAAAATTAAAAATATAATTAATTTAATAGTTCTGAATGCTTCATTTATATGATTAATTTAATACTGTAGCCACATACTTTATCATACAAAATTCTTAAAAACAGTATCAAAATCATCTTCATTATTTGAAATAAGCATTTATTCAAATTCTGACACTAACAGATGGAAGAGGTTCAAAGATACAGAAAATTGTTCACATTCCAACCCAGATAAATGAAGATACACAACTCTTCATTTTATGCAGATTAAAATATTGCTGAAAAAATATTTATTCTTAGTTTACATTTTTGTAGCTCTAAAAGCTAAGGGTGTTTCAAATGGAATAATTTTAAATGTTGCCTGAGATTCTGCACAAGTCTGCATTTGCAGGACCCTGGAAGCAATGTAACTCTGTAATTCATTTTCTGTCTCTAAACTAATCTAATCACCAGCTTATTTCTCCTCCTCTAGATGCAATAAATATTAGATAGAAATCACAGCCAAGAAATACACACTAAGCAACTGCATATCTTTTCAATATATAAGGAATCAATATTCTCATGCTTTATGAACATTTACGAAGTACTATCATGCTTAAAATCTCTCTGAGAAACATTACAAAGATTCAGAAATTGGTTCAATTTAGGATGACATTACTCAAATTAAGAAAACATATTAAGAACTGTCTAAAATAAATGTGAAAAAAAATAATACCGATTATTGCTAACCCTTATTTTTTTCTTTCTAATGGATTTTTTTTTTTTTGACAGCTAGGTCTACCACTATTCAATATTTTCTTTCATCATATCAAATGAAGCAATACTGTGGTAAGAGTCTGTGAGAGAAAGCTTGCGAAGACAGAAATGCCAAAATTGAAAAGGAGGACATAAAAATCAGCCTTAGCCTACATTTGAATATACAGAAATGCTTCTGTAACAGCTAATGAAGTAACTTCTGGAAAAATGTTAGATGTTCAAAATCTTAACACGAGCTTTCTTAAGCAATGAGGGGATCGGTCATTGTACACCATTTCAAATGTACAACAAACTTGTATTTTAATTTCAGTTAGAGCAGCCAATTTCAGCAAGTACAACAGGATGTTCTAGTGTTTCCCCCTCCTGAGGTATTCTGCAGAAGTCTTTTTTTTTTTTCCCCTATAAACACCCTGCCTAGCCAAAGACAGCTGATACTTAAAGCAAGCCTAGATTATTTACATTTAATAGCCTGTGATAATTTGCTCAATTTTGTAGTAGATCAATGCTTTTCACCCTGATAAAGTTTATTCTACATTTTCTTTCCCTTGTATTTAAGAAAAAGTCTACACTCCATTTGCAATACAAAAAATGCCAAAACATTACTTAAGTTGATATATAAGCAGAAAATAAGCTTAAATATAACCTTAAAATAAGCTTAAAAATAAGCATAACCTTAACTGCTCAATTACCTTTCCTTCTTCTGAAGTTATTAAATAAGAAAAACACTTACCATTATATCTTGTTTTGCAAATTTAACATAAAGATCCACACGTCCTTTATCTTGTGGACAGATATCTAATCGACCGCTGAAAGGAGAAATCGTAACAGTTCTTCCAACAGGCAAGATAGGAAGGCCATTGGTAAGGCCACCATCAACCCACTTCTATTGGAAAATAAAAATATTTTCAAAGTAACCTTAGTACAGTATGTTCATAACTGAATACTTCATCCTTCCTGTCCCTGCCTCCCCCACCCAACCCTCAAGAAACCTTTTAAGTTTCCTTCTCAGAATACCGTGCATAGGCTTGAGTAGGAGGCATAAAAGTCAAGGAACTGACAATGTACACACAGTGTTTAATCAATGAGCATTTGGCATAATGCGTAAATACGCGTATAATATATTTATCAAGCTACTGATAAGGCTTGTTAGTTGATCTAATAACAAAATGCCCCACGCAAAACTCTTCTCAAAGTATACATGAAAAGAGAAGATTGCTAATATTACATATGAACCATATCAGATAATGTATACTCCTCTAATACATTACTTGGATTCAAACTAGGAGCTGGACAATCTGTCTGTGCAGGTAAACTGACTGCACAAGCAAAATCAAAAATGACTTCTCTCTTCTTTTTCCAGAGCCTTCTGCCTTCTTACATACACAACACAGAACAGCAATAACTAGAAAGTAGAGGGTAAAGGTGGGAAGGAACTGAACAAATATTGCATGTAAGAGGGAGAAGACATCATGTCTGCTACAGGAGTTGAGTATAGGAAAGAATGAGGAAGAAAAAATAAAAGCAACCAATTAATTTCTTGCAGAGCCCCACATATTTCCTGGTTTTAAAGGCAGACTAGGGGCACAAGCCTGATCTTCAGAGGGACCACTGCCAAATTCCATCCCAGTATAAGCAGTGACAACTGTGACATTTCTTTTCAATACATTTTATACATCTGTATTTCTTTCTGTGCTTACACGCATAACCCAAAACTCAACATCAGTCATGTACACTGACATTGTACATGAGGTTTGGTAATCAGACACATCTCACTGAAGTTTACACATCTACAGCCCAAATAGTCATTCTACAGCCCAAATAGTCATTCTACACTTCCTTTATGGTCAAGGGAGAAAAAACACTGTTAGCACATGATTCACCTTATCCTAAAGTAGACATTTACATCTGATTTGAATTGTACTGAAAAAGTACTTTCTTCTCTTCTGCACTAGTTATAAAAGAAACATACGTTAACTATGTAAAATGTAGGCTACTACAGACACCTAAAGCTAGGCAAATTGAAATGCTATAAGAAATCATATTGTAAGATCCACCTCAGTGTTTCTTAAGGGTTTGACCTCCCCAAAGATAAACTGAATAACCCAGGATATCAGCTTCAAGTTTCATTAACACAGAACACTACAATCAAATGTAAAATTGTACTAGTACTCTAGCACCAATCAGGCTGAAGGCTTCTTCTCTGCTGTAGGTGATAATATATGTGACCACTATGAAATGACAAAATAATGCAAGTTTTCCCGCAAAATTACCGAAAATTCCACAGGAATTTAGTCACAAAATTAAAAAAAAAAATAATCTCCCATAAAAAGTATACTATTGGGAAGTTGTTTATGACATGTAAAATAAAGTTGTCTTCAAACTGCTGGAAAGACACTGGCTTTCAATGTAGTGACTACCACACAAGAAGCACTACCTCAGGTTACAGTGTTTGTTCTTCATTCAGTAGTCTCCATGGCCCCTCTCACCCTGTTATTTCATAACACACTTTAGCGCTTGACTCTTGGCATTAGCTCCCAATGTCAGTACCCACAATCCACCATTGAATTCCTTCAATTTCGACAAAACTCATATTTCTCAATGCTTAGGATTCAAATTGTTTTGCCTTAGAAAAAGAAGCAAAAAAAATAATAATTCGAAAGCCATTTAAAGCAATCTTTCAGACTTCTCAAACTCCATCACACCACTGCTGTGATAACTGTGAGTAAAGCTGCAACATACCTTAACATTTTTAACACCGAGGCTTTTTTTTTTGGTGTGTGGCTATAAATAGTCATTTATTATTGATCTATATGCAATGGTCCTTGAAGTACTAAGTGGCTTTTTGTTGCAATTCCTACAATGACAAGAACAGTGGAGTCCCTGTCTAAGCCAAGTCAAAGGCACTAACAGATGACATCATCGTCTTTCACAAGTCTAACTTAGTAATTTTACCACTTAAAAGTTGTCTCGCTTTTAAAATTTCGATTATTTAGGTTATTCCCCTCTCCTCTTATGTAACTTCAATATTTATTTGAAAATCAAAACATTTACCAAGGAAAGGGCAATACTTTTTATTAAGCACTAACTTTTGTAGATTCCGTTATTCCTGGCTGACATGCCCTCTGTCATTTTATTTTCCTTCAAGCGTTGGGAGAAACTTCTCAGTCAAAAATATTTTGGCTCCACAGTCCCTCATGTTACATAGTTAAAACATTGATATGCTGCAAATGAATAGGTGTAATGCCCCAGATTCCTTTAATTGCCTTAACTGATTCTTGAAAAATGCTTCTGTCCTGGTTTGAGGTAAAACAGGACCAATTTCGTCCTGTCTTCTTGTCCTGCCTAAACCACGACAATTTTTTAGCTGATGAGGCAAATTCCTGGTAACTTCTGAATTGATTTCTTTCTTGTAAGTACAGTGCAAAGACAGAGAAAGTTCTGAAATAACGTGCAACAAAAACCAAACCAGACAATGAAACTGAGGATGCAGGCTGGACCTAACAGAATCTACCCATTTACCAGTAGGTGGTTTTTACAAAGCTGTTCTGTAAGAACTACAGTAACACAAACTACAGCCTCATCATCAGATACAGTCCACTCAATCACCTGCAAATCTTTATCTGTCTTGAAGATTAACCTTGCCAGAGATTCAGAGGACGCCAAACCAACTCAAAGAAAGGTTATTTCCCATGGAGCAAGTTTACCCTGCTGTTACTGGAAGACTAGTCCAAGGACACCTTAAATACCCAACCCAGGTAAAAAAGTTATTTGAGGCCATTAACAGACTATAAATTCTCAGATGTTATTTTACACGCTCTTTTCCTTCAGATTATTTTTAGATTCATCAAACCAGAAGAAAACATACATGAACAGAATGATGTTATGTCTATGCTACCATGCAATTTAGCTTATTCACCCCAATAGTCTAGCTTACAAGCATGCATACTACAAGTATGCTAGCTAATCCAGTGTGAGCCAAATGCTTCCCAAAAAGCATGTGTCCTAAAAAGAAAACTGAAGTGCAATACTGGGAACAGTTTACCCTGGGGTTCACTCGAGGCAGCATGGACAGGCTAGCAACAGGTTTGGCTGTTTTCTGATACTATTCAAGCAAAACTGCACCATACTCCCTTACGTATCATGCAACATGTCCTTAGATAACATACTGAAATACATTTCAGAAACACTCCCAGATACCCTCGTGATACATATGCAGGTAACGTATGTAGCCCAAAGAAGATCCAGACCAACTGTCCTGAAGCACAGATAAGGCCACTAGACTCAAGCAGCCATCAGAGAGTAAGCTCTATTCCATGCTGCCATGGACCATATGGCCTAAGGAATTTATTCCCTGGAACTAGTGTAAATGCACACAGACAGAACTTTGGTTTGTTAAAGTAAATCTTTCAGGAAACCTGGAATATGATGCTAATACACTAGGTGGCCTCACAGGGCCAAATCAATATCCAGTCCATCTTACTGACTTCAATGCTTACCATGTCTGGATCATGAGGTTACATGCCATGTATCTGGCTCTACACTGCATGCTTTATGGCCCCTATTACCCCCCAACAAGTCCTCATTACCCATTATTCCAAGCCATGGAAATACTATTGCGATACAGATCGTACAGTTTTTGCTCTCACCAGTAATCTGGACTAAAGAATGGAAGTCACATTCATTTATAAGCAACAGTTTACTAAAAAACAAACAAACAAACAAACCCCAAAAAACCCTGCAAAAAAACATTCTCCACACCACAAATACACTATTTTACAGAGTATGAGGAAAGTCAATGCAGACATGCAAAACTAATCATTCCAACAAATAACAATAAATGAAAGTAATCTTCTTCTCAGAAACTGCCTTTTCTGAATCTCACTTCAGAAGAATAGTAAGAAGCTTTGGGAATGACAACAAGCTTTCAAATAACAGAAGAACCAGTTCCATGAAACATTCATTGATTTCACTTTTAAATGCAAAAAAAAAAAAAGTTAGGCAGGAACAAGAACTGTCCACTAAAAAGAGGCTGCAGGTGTTTCAGTAAATACTACAATACCCAGGCAAACCATAATAGCAGTGTTCATCCAGTAAAATGGGTTTTAAATAAGTTTACGACAAAACTCTGAGCCAACTTTTCAATTTCTTAGTTGAAAGAACACCACAAGAAATTTAACACCACTTCCTCTCCTTTAACTATTGGCAGAATTAACCTCAAACATGCATGTATGGCTTTTGAAATGCACAAGCAACATATAAAGACTCCAATCAACAAAACTTCCAGACCCTGGGAAGCTGCAAGCAGTCTCCATTTAACTCAAGCAGTCAGGCAATACCGATTTAAATCCTTCAAACATTTTAGCTAATATGTATTCCTGTGTACAAAATTCTAAAGGTGAGAAGCTTTCTGACATAACAAACTCCCTCTTGCTAGAGACAAATGCATATTTTTTTTAGGCAGGGTGGCTGTCAGGATTATAGATGTTCTAAAGACATCATTTGGATGCATATGAGGAAATAAAGGAAAGTACTTCTCAGAAAGAAATGTCTGTTTTCATGCTTCTAGTAATTATGAACAGAGTAAACAGTCAAAATTATTCTTAATACATTTGTGTAAGAAAGACAAAAAAGTTCTTGAAGCTAAACCAAGTATAGTAGTGTACACCTCGCAAAACTTCATAGCCATGTGCTATAGGGGGGAAAAAAGAGTTTATTCTTTAATGTTTGTCCAGAGGCAAGAGATTTGAAGGCACCTGGTAAGCATATAATTCTGTACAGAACAGGAGAACAACACATACTTAAACACACACATGTAGTCCCAGCAGCACCCAATCTGCCAAGGTCTCCCTTATGACCTCCATTAAACAGAAAAGCAGACTGGTGGTCCTTTAAATTGCAAAAAACATTTTAGAGTTGGTAACACAGCTTGCCTTGAGAAGCATCTTTACTAAGAGAACTTTCTTCTCATGGTAAGCGTTAGACATTATCTTTAGGAAACAGCTTAATGCTACAGAGATCATTTCAGTCTCAGCACCCACAATTTTTGAAAGAACACATGAACAAACTCATCATCTTTCACAGTGTTACTCTACAGAATCAACAGAAACAATAACTATTCTACAAAATACATTACTGCATTTGTCCTCCCTTAAGATCAAATAGCTACATCATAAATGAAGAACGCTCTTAGACAAAAAAATAAGTTGGTAGTTAAACTTAATGAAAAATTACCTCTCCTTTATATTCCACTGGCTTGATTCCTGCATATACTGGTACAAAACTACTTGCTAGCAGGACCTAGAGAAAAGAAAGCAGAAAGAATAGAGAATAAAATTGAAGAAAAAGTAACAAAGTGAGAATATGTACTGGTTCAGAATAAAATATATCTATCTATATTAAATAATATAGCAGTAATCACTCAATACATCAGTTTTACATAAAACCATTGTCGTCTCACAGTGTCTTCTTGTATGTCACTCAAAATATGATTAAAACTATTCAATAGGGTTTGGTTTCTTGACTTTACAGTGACAACTCTCAAAACAAAATATCACAAGTTAATTCACTGATTAATGTAATTCAAAAGACTATGAACTTATTTTTACAAAATGTGAAGTAAATCTGTGATTTTGCAGAAGCTAAACATGCATATGCTGAAAAAAAAAATGCAATCTAGAGTATTGTCAAAGAAGCTGACCCAATCATTCTGCTGGCATATTTAAATAGCGTTTACTCTTCTAATAAATCAGATTTTCTGAGAATTCAAAATTTCCAAAATACTATAAACAGTCTGAAAATTCATACATGTATATCTTTATGAGGATTGATACTTTGCATTTAATACATTCAAGTATTAACAAATTACTATTTGCCCTATTGTAAGCCTACATTGCTGTGTACAGCAGTTCTCAAATTTTTTTTTTTTTTTTTTTTTTTTTTTTTTTAAGACCAGGACACCTCTTCTGTCATGTATAGATGTGCACACACACATACATTTCTATCCACTCATAGCATTATCTATGAGAGTGTGTATGTAACTCTATACCTATGTATCCACCCATATACATATATATATGCAATTAGTATACAGCATTTTAAAGAGAAGGGGTAGATGTGTGGATGAAGTAGAAAAACTAACACTTTCAATATTTCCCTAACACTAACAGACCAGTGCGGCCTCCTATTCCACTGGTCCCACTTTTCCAAAGTAAACAGAATTATAGAACAGTTTAGGTTGGAACGGACCTTAAAGATCATCTAAATAAAACAGTGTTCTGTGCCCTGCTCTCTCACAAACACACAAATCATGCCTCTCTTGCCCCTCACCTCCAGTTTAAGAACTGCAAGTCTAGGAATGCTGGTAAATGATGATTGTCATCACATATGTAAAGACTATTTCAAAAGTGGGAGATTAACTGCCTTTCCACATCCACTGGGAATAGTAAAAGAAAGTAAGAGTTCAAAATTGTAGCAACACATGTTCAGTTTAGTCAGTATGAAAAACTTTGGAACCATAAGGCTTGTTAAGCACTGAAACCAACTGCATATGCAAGTTGAAAGATCTCTGGCAGAGGGTACAGTAGTTTTGCTGCTATAAAACACCATCTGCCCAGCAGTATCTTTTCCCATGCCTTGGATATAGTATATCATGTGTAGGAGAGGCGTAATACGCTTATATAACCTAAGAAGCTCTATCCTCCATCCTACCAGGGCAGCCACCGCCATTCAGACTGCTGTGTAAATGATACAGGCATAGCTGAAGCCATACACAAAAGCACATATTACGTGCAATTATTTTGAATTTTATTTCTGTTATTCCAACCCACTCCACTGCCAGCATATGGAACAAAAGAGTAGAACAGAAATGGTGAAGTCAATGAAAGAACTATCAAAATTCTAACAAAATATGCATATTTCCAAGGTTGTCTTGAAGTTTCTAATTGTCTTCAGGTTAGAAGATTCCACTGCAAAAAACCATAAGCCTACAGAATAATAGTCTCCATGCTTGTCACTGTTGGCTACTATAGCTACAAATAACACTGCATAATCTGAGATAATCACACAAAGGTAATTATGCAAAAAGCTTAAGCCCTACAAATTTTGAGAACTGACTGTGTAAAATATAATGGGTAAAGATTTTTTTTAAAAAAATATACTTTAAAGGCAAACTTCCAATGAATACTTTGCATTTTGTTAACAACTATGATTTTTTTTAAGTATTAATTATAAGGAATTTCTTACTTACTGTGAGCATCTACAAGGACAGGGAAAGAATGAAATCCTTCTTACTCTATTTCCTCCTTTATTCTGCTGTATCTTATGACATCCTCCAGCAAGATATAATCAATTACTAGAAAGAACATTTGCTTTACATGCATCTGAACTCATCCTCCCATTGCCTATCAGCTTATATATACAAACCTGATCCAAATTTAAAAAGTGGCATTCAACAGAAAAGAGATGGGCAGTAAAAGATATGCTTTCCAGTGACAGTTAAAATACATTTTATATACGGTACTTAACATTACATTACATCTATTCCACACGAGGACTTGTAGCAAGTACTGGATTTAATTATTTTTTTTTTAAGACAGGAACTTTCTTTTCTTTACTTTCTCTTGTGATGAAACACAATATAAAAGGTATCATTGAAGTGAGAGATGCAAAAAGATGCTACAAATTGTTACAAAATTTAGAGATACTTTATTTTATTCTCATCTACTGTAACCATTAGTTGCCCTGTTACTTTTCAAACAGACTTTTCCTACAAGGTAGTAATTTAAAAACAGGTGAAAGAAACACACACAAAACCAAATTTTAGTGAAATTTGTGAAACTGTAAGATCAAATGCTTTTTTCATTGTTTATGGCACGGTTGTAGCACCACTAATAGTATAAGTGATTACTTGAGTAAAACAGTGATTTATTGTACAGCTAATAATATACTCCTAAACCTTGAAGAAACTCAAGCACTTTTATTTAAAGCAGCAATATTCAACTTGATTACCTTAATGAGGTCCTCCCTGGAGGCAAAACTTGAAACCAAGTGATTTTCTGCATTTTTGGTGTTAGTGACTGACACATAGAGCCGGTTCTCAGCTATCTCATGAGCATTAGAAGGAAGAATAGACTCTATGCCTTCCCTAGAATAAAGAAAATGCTAAAAATTATTCACCATCATTATTTAAAAACCTTGCAAATAAGTTAGGGGTGAAATAGTGCTGAGCTTCCCACAGTAGAGAAAAAATATACACACTCTCCATTCTTATTTAGACAGCTTCACACAAAAATGATTTTACAGATGCATTAAGATAGGTACCTAAGTGTTTTCATAAAATCATAACCAGGTGTTACAGCACCGAAGTCCAGTTTTCTAACTTCCTCTGCAAATCCATAGGCAAACTGCTTACATCTCTGCAAATTAAAATATTCACCATTAAGGATGTTTTAGCTATGAGAAGTATGTTCAGCTGTGGTATCAAAAACATACTAGCAGCTAAAGTTTTAATCAAGAGAGTGCTATAAGATCAGACTAAAATATTTTCCCATATGTGCTGGGTTTCTAACAAGATATGCATAACAAAACGTTGATCCTTTTATAAGAACTAATTTGTAAGAAAACAAGATCCCTAATTAAAAATAATTTTGCAGTGGAAATATTCTTCTCACAAGAATACCACTTTAACAATCAAGGAAAGCTAAAGGTCATTTTTCCTATGTATAACCACTGCTAAATAATCAGTTCTCTGAACCATGTCATTACATGAACAATAATTTATATTTCAAGTGTTTTTATTTTAAAGACTACTTCGGTACTAAAACCAGACACAAGTACTTTAAGATGCCTATAAGCATTAAAAATAACCCTACAATTATTACAGTTCTTCTTACTAATGCAAAAACTATGCTATTAACAAATACTTCTATTATTCATTAAAAATGTGTATTTACTGAATGGGATACTACAATGGAAGACAAAGGAAGAAAAGACACCTGTAAAAAAAACAGGCAACAGATTTCACTGCACAGAGAACCTCTTTTATGCAAGCTGAAATGCCTTGCGTTAACAACTGCAGAAAAATACCTTGAAGTGTGAGCCCTAAGAACTCCAAAAGAAGAATAAAACAATAGGTAGCATTTATTTTTTAGCAAAAAGATTCTAAAACACTGATTCTGAATACGTAAGACTCACTATTTGGTATTCATATTCCTTTTTTTATCCTTTCATGCAGACTTTTCTAACAATTTTAGGGACTTGGAAAAAAAAACAAAATCCAATCTTATGCAACTTTCTGAAATTAGTACTCAATAAATACATTATACTCATATTCACCTATTTAATCACATGCTTACAGAATAAAAGATCTGTTTATAGATAGTTTGGAGTGCCTGGCTTATGAGCTTCCTGCATGAAGAACAAACATATTGTTAGTAACAAAATAGATTATTGACTTGATTGGGGAAAGAAAAAAAAGAGAGAAGTGAATATGTACTATTGAGGAGGAAGGAAAAGGATTTAATAGATGGAAAAATAGGAAAGAGTTGGAGTGAGGATTACTATGAGATCAGGAGCAAGCTGGCTGGAGCAGTTTAACTTACATCATTTGTACAACAGAGCAGTCATACATAGGTGAAAGACAGAAATGTAGTTCTTGCATCCACTTTCTCTTTATGGCCTTCTGACAAATGCATGAAAAAGGTTCATTAAGAGGTCCATACCTCTTAAAGCAACAATCACTGTAAAGATTTGTACTAACTCATTCCACATAGGTTAGACTTGCACCTTTACTCTAGGAGGTACATGCACCACGTGTCTTAAATTTATTCTACATTAGGCAGTTAGGCTTCTTCTGTAGTCAAACAGTTGGAAAGAGGCATATTCATACACCTCTCCCTCTTACTAGAGAAGAAACCCACAAAACCCTACATAGAAGCACCTGAGAACTGCTATCCTTATATCTAAGATGCTTTAATAAAGTGATAGGGAACTAAGAGTAACAGGGAGGTAGATGAATCCAAATCTATGTGAAGAGCAGAAGACTATTTTCTGTATTAAAAGTACTAATAGACCATAACTGGACTCTCAATTTTTGCTGCCAAAAGGGACAGTTTCCTACAGCTACAAAGTGTCTACACTTTTATTGCTAGAAGCATTAAACAATACATCTAAATTTTAAATAGTGACTGAGGACATGTTTAGAAATTGTAACCACTTGTATTGAGTTAAGCAAACTTGACGTCAAACATGATCAAGATACTTCTGAAATAAATAGGTACTTATCTATAGCTCTATAAGCCTCCCTAGATTTCTGAAGTCCCATGCTTTTTCAACAGTGACAAAAATCCAAGATAACTGAAAAACATTCGCAAACTGTCATATTAGAACAGCAACAGTCAAAGCAAGAAATCCTCAATGTTACATTTTCTCCAAAATTAGGAAAGGATGTATTAGAGGTTTGAGACTAGGAGATGGAGAAAGTAGTAATTATAGCTTGTCTAACACAGCCATCTCTGGGGAAAAAAAAAAAAAAAAAGTAAAAAAAAATAACTCATGTAAGAGTTATATTTGTGGATATAAAATATTTCAAGTTAGAAATTTAATAAAGGTAATAATATAATTATCCTGATATGAAGAGTTAATTCGATTCAATACATAACACTGCCTTTACCTAAATTCTATGGGAATTAAGAAAAATTACTCCCCCCCCCCCCCAAATACCTCTCAATTATCCATTTAAACAATATAATGGAACATTCTTCAGTTTGTATTAAAATGCGTTTTCCAGGAAAAATCCATCAGACCCAATGTAATACAGGCTTAGTTTCCACAAACATGAAAAATAAAACCTCTTGTAATATTTTTACCTAGAAAGATTTTTGTAAGTTGGACAAGGCTGGGAACAAATGTTCATACCCAGAGCCTAGATTAAGCAGAAGAATTTCCTTGGACTAAGAAAAGGCTAGCTGCTGTGCTCACCCTAGAGGAAATGAAAGTCAGAGGTATGCATTATACCAGGCAAACTTGAAACTGAACTACTAGTCAGAGGCTATAAAAAAGGAGTAACACCTGAACAGAATCCAAGGTTCTCTTCAGAATGGAGTGGAACTTTTCTAATAGCAAATCATACAAAGAATGCACCTGGAGGGTGGTGGGATGGAAAGAGGCCAGGGAAGAACTTAACTGCTGAAAGCAACAGAAGTATAGCTAACTGCAAGCTAAGTTCATATCACAGCAGAAACAAACAGAAAGATCAGTGGCAAAGTGTGGTACTGGCTGGGACTATTGTTTGAATCAAATGCAATGGAAGTTCTAACAAAGGAGGCCCAGAGAAAATTAGCTGATGCTCACTGGAATGAAACTTAAGTGTATTAGAACAAAAATCTAGCTGCCTTTCCCCTCGCCCCCAATTATTCTGTTTATTATAATTAAAAATACTAAAGAAATATTAACATTTTGGCAAGGCCTAGTCCTCTACATATATGAAGGCAAAGTCACTACAGCCGCTTCAGGAGGGCAAAGCGGCCTTAACCTAAGACTAAGAACAAAGAAAAGCCAATGCCTTCCCATAGAACTTGTAACAGAGCAGTCACTGAATATCACTTTGCTGTCTCTACATGACACCATATCCATGGTGAGAAAACGGTAGTATCTCTGGAGGAATAAAAACCCAAACGCAAACGTATGCAGCATAGCGTGTCACAACTGAACACTGAAGGTTAATCCACACTGGCATGCAGTGGGGCTACTGCTGCTAAGTCATGAACTGCTTAGTCTAAAGGAGGTGCACAAACCACTTCTTGTGCTGTCTAATGGAGCACAGACAGAAAGGAAAAAAAATGAGCCAGTGTGCAGTGTTCTTTGACTTTATGAAGATACAGCCCATCTACCATTTTCATTTCCTTTGACAAAAGGATGAAAAGATAGTGCTATGCATTTGCATAACAAAGCCTGCCTCTATCCAAGAAAACAATAATTAACTTTGTAACATACAGTGATTAAATGCATATACATTTTGGTATATTAAAGTATATCTGGTTACATACAACACATGAAATTTATATCTGCATAGCTTAAAATATAAAGTTTGTATGACAGACTTTTGTCATAAAGAAATACTTGCTTCATAAACATTTCTGCCCATAAGTCACAGATTTTGTTAATGAAAACACACACACAAGTTCCGTTTCTTTACAAGAAGCAAGAATAAAAACAAGAACCAAAATATTTAAGAAAACTTAATGGTAGATGATTACATCAAAAATATCCTTTTAAAATGAACATGTCCTATACCTACAGGTTTATTAATTTACCTCTATATTTTCTGGTACTGCTAATAAGACAGTGGCAGCCAGTGATCCCGCTGAAGCTCCCGCAAAAGCTTTCACAACTTTCAGTAACTTCTTACCATGCCTGTAAAAAGCAGCTGCTGCCCCCAAGTGGTAAATTCCCAGAAACCCACAAGCTGCAAATGACAGATTGATATGTTTCATTTTTGCTGTGGAAATAAAGTTTCACAGTCAGAAAAAGGATCAGTTAATTTTTTCTTATAATATTCATCTATTCCTTTGGCATGGAACACATAATATACTATATCTATATAAAAAAAAGTTTATTTATGAACAGTAAAAACTTTTGATTACCAAATACATCAAACAAGTAGCAATTAGTTTAGCATCTCCAAAATTGAAAACAACTCTAAAATACTGCTTAGCACAAATCTCCTTTTCAATCAAGAAATATATATGTCTATATACAACGTAACTACAAATTTTGATCTAATCTGTCAAAGAAATAAAAAAAACAAAGTAGCTACTCAAAAGTGATAAAAGAATGCTGTTGGAGAGCAAACATTGTTAGCCCCCTAGAGTAAAAATCAAATTAATTATAAAACTGCTGGCTACTGTGTCATTATACTCCCCTTAAATACATAGCCTTGAACCCAATAGGTTTACTATTTTCCCTTAAAAAAAAAAAAAAAAAAAAAAGGAGTGAGAGAAAAAGATCATGCACGTGCATGCATCTCATAGTGACAGGGCATACTGTACACCGTTTGGTGCATCAGACATAGTGCTAAAGCACTACACTACCATAAATAGTGCACTTTAGCCCCTTTACACTGGAAACACTTGCATATCCGCTCATAGGTATGAATATCTGTAACTTATAGCTAACACATTTGTACTGATAGAAGGGTTTTCAGGTTGGCTGTTACTGTGACAGTATGAGAGAAAGGCATTTGCAATGAAGCAAATCATAAAGCATGTTACTACTTTTTAAAAGAAAGGATCTTTTAATTCAAAGAAAAATCACTGTACTGCATAGACGATAAAGAGTTTACTCAAGATTTTACTGGAAAAGAACAAACAATTCTACTTTGAAGATTTTTTTAGTAGAGTGGAAAAAAAACTAAAACAGACTCTGAAGCATGATGCCATGATGTGCTTTCTTTCAGGCTAGTTAAACTCACAGTAGTTTAACCAAATGTTGCAGCTGTTTCCATGCCTTCTACAAATTAGAAGCAAAGATGATGCATTTGCATCATGGGCCACTGACCCAGGTGAAGCTGGTAAAGCAATTGCATTATTAAGTAGGAAGACAAACATGGAAGAATTAACTTCCATTTTCCTCCAAAGGAGATTTCAGGCTGAAGACACTACTAGTGTGAAACGTTGTATGAAGTAAGGACCACGTTTACATAGCTGATTGCTCAGAAAATAAACAAGCAAAGTAAGAGCTCACAAATCTCAAGAATTACATCTAAAGGACATATGAAATGTAACTAAGAAACACAAGTGTAAGATAATAAGCTTATTTAAATAAAAATAGCATATGAGCATATGTATGCTTATGTACATGCATGTATACATCTTCTAAACCTTCTTCTACAATGCTCATCTACAAAGCACTCTGAATGGTATCTCTCCCTGCTGGAATATATTTAGATGCTCACAAATAAAAAAGAAGATGAAAACTAAAAAGAGTACCTAAAGCATCGTTACAGCAAGAAATTTTAGATTAAAGGAATTTCTTTTTTTTTTAAAAAGAGAAAAAAATCCCTACAAATGTAGAAGACAATCACACTTCAGTGTATGAAGAATCGGCTGGTACATTTTCTCTAAAGTGAGAAGAACAGAAAAGGAGGTTATGTGAACTGAAGAGATTACTTGAATCTCAGATCAAAATCTACTGAAAATACACTGAAGTCAGATGTCCATGCCTTCTCTTACAAGGCTTCATAAGGAAGTTTTATTTTCTTCTGTGAGCTTCATTCTTTTCTAATTGTCAGCTATTGTGAGTAATCACTGTTCTCTTGGGTGTCTGGATACATGGTATCCACTCTTTGATGAGAGTTAATTTCTTAACACTTAGATCCCATACTTCTCTTACTTCTTGTTGATTCCCCTACCCAAGAGACAAAGATTATTGAATGAGTATTCACATCAGTTTCTTGACTGACAAAAGGATTCATTGAGAGATGAATATGCAAAAAGAACACTAAGATTTCAAGTAGAGGAATACTGTTAAAGAATGCTGCTAGTCTCACACTCTGTCAAGAGTAGACTAATTTCAAGTCCAAAAAGATGAAATAAATACAATCGAAAGAGCAGTTAAAAATAAATCTTTTTTTCTTAAACAGAAGTACTTGATCCACTGGATTTGCATGGCATGCAATGCAGAACTGTTTTACAGATTGCCCAAGAGCATGGCTGTGTTATGAAGTCATTGAGATTTTATTAATTAGGGTCAGTTCCCAGGTCTAAATTATGTATTTGTCACAGTACCAATGTTAACCAGCAAATGACATTCAGGTTCAAACAACAGATCCTATGGTTACATCTAGCTGCGTGACTGAGGAATGTCTTTTGCACATACATGTAACAACTCTACAAGTGGGTCAATAATTAGAGAAAAAATAATCCTTGAATCAGAATAATTCAGGAGGTCTCTTGCTCAACCTTCTGTTTAAAACAGGGTCAGCTATCAGATCAAATTGGGTGCTCAGGGATTTATCCAGTTGTTAACTGAAAAATCATGTACTGTTTAGCTCCTAAGTGATAGCTAATACCTGTTGCTGGGTGAAACAATCAGGTCTTCTTTCACTTGTTCAGAATATTAAAATCAGTAGAGTATTGCAATTAATCAGCATTATAAAGAAGAAACAACAGAGTATTAATATCTTCATTCAGCACTATGCATCTACCCACGGGGAGTGGGTAACCCTCTTACAACAAATCTGTAACAAAGCGCTCAACCTACAAAGATGATACAGATGAATAAGAATCATGTTTCTAGAAGGAACTATCTGCTTGACAGGTGCACTTAAGCAATGTCATTTCACCTTCCAAAGTAATCTCTGAGTAAAAGAAAAAGATAAGAAAGCGCTCATTAGATGAATGTCCTGCAAAATCAGAAAAGCAAGAAATAGGAAACCAAGATACTCACTTGTATGAGAATATAAGCTTTCCCATTTCTTTTGATTCTTGTAAATATATCATGGCAACACTTGATTTGCAAGTTAGAATGGTGTATTTCAGAGACAGTATGATTCAAAAATGTCTTTTGCTTTGATGATCTGGTAGATCACTGCTCTTTTGATCAAAAAGAATAGTAGTTATAACAACTCCCAAAAGGACATACAGAGAAACTTAAAATTAAGTCTACAGTATGAATATTCCCTGCCAATTTCTTACAGAGTACCAGAAATGGGAGCACAATCACATCTGGATATAGACCATTTTTTCAGCTGCCTGAGCAAACAGCAGAAATCTTGCTGTCTTAGAAAGGGTACCAAACACCTGTTCCACAAGACTTCAGACCAAATATTCTTAGAGGGTTTAATGTAAGTTCTGACTATTAAAGATAATATCTATTAACTCAAAGTTATCATATTTTCATGTTAAGAAAAAAATTCTTTAAACCGTAAAAGATGCACAAGTACATTTCAGCAGGACAGTGCACTGTAGAAATTTGACGTAAATAGGACATGGCAAATGCTTTTGCCACTGCTTTTCAAAAAACATCTTACATGATTGGCAAATTTCAAAATATAAAGATTTTAACTGGCTAAGGCGATAAGTATGCTTCTGTCGTCTACAAGAAAAAAAAAACACAAAAGCATAAGAAAAGATAAGTACAAGAAGAAACTAGAAGGGTACTGGGGCTGTTCAATCTCATTACAGATAGTGCAGAAGCATTCAGGAATAAACATAAACCTAAGAGTTCTATTTAAAAGAGTCTTGCATCTGTGAAACAAGGATTCACTGGTGATTACAAATATGCTGGGGGGAGGAGGGCACGTCTGTTTACTCAGCAGTATCTCATCCATTTGTAATGCAAACTTACAAAAGAATGTACATAAGGAGACAAGGCTGTATAGCAGAATTACGATATAGTACAATGCAGCTTTTCGGGATAGGTACTGTCTTCCTGATTGTCAAGCACAAGAAATAGCACAACAGCTTCTCATGCTGCTGTTTCCTGAGCACTATAATTATATAAACAGTATATGATCTCAGTGCCTTAACTAGTCATAACCACCTCCATGTCACCCCATTTGTAAACAAAAGCTGAAAATGCCCAAAGCAACTGACCAAAAAACCTTTACAAACAGAAATTAAAGATACATAGAATGTGAATGACCAAGCACCCTGAAGCACAAGAGCTAAAATGTATGATGCATAAAAGCACATTTGAGAATTAGTTATTAGACAGGAATGACAAAACTAAGTTATGGAAAGAACTCTTTAGTTGGGAAGCATTGCTAAAATAAAGGTCATAATTCTAACTACTAATTCACCTGAATCAGAAATCACCACTCACACAGGAACATTTAATTGTTTTTTCACATTTATAACAGAAAAAAAAAGTTCACTAGCATCACAGACTTTTGTAACCTTCAGTGAATATTGATTCTCCCAGTCAAAAATAGTCTCACACAAAACAATAACGCATCCAATAGACTGTACTCTACTTAAGAGTCACCACAGTTGCTAGCAAGAGAACAGGATAAGCAAGTTTTACATCTATACAGTCGCATGGAATAAATATTATAAGAATTTGATGAAGTTGAAATTAAAATAATAGCAATACAAAATAATCAGTACACAATCCAATCAGCCACTAAGATACTCAAGAAAATTAAATGAGTCTTTGCAAACTATAAAAAATGTGTACAATCCCCTTGAAATTACAAAATAAACACATGACATGATACAAAACTTTCAAATTAAGTTTAGGCCACCTTGGTCATTATACAAGATGTCTAGAGAGGATGGGGAAGGCTGACTTCTTAAGAAGAGGGTGGCAAAAAGGTTCAATACCTTCTAATGAATGTTGGCTTCCATCACATACTCCACTGGGACTTTTTCCAGAAGCTATTTTAGTTCCCTCTGCACTAGTAGCCATTCTTGTATCTACTGCTGTTTGTTTATCATTTACCTTGGAAACCTACAATCATACAGTCAAATATTACTATTTAAAAGA
Source organism: Vanellus vanellus (assembly GCF_965231255.1). Classification (NCBI taxonomy): domain Eukaryota; kingdom Metazoa; phylum Chordata; class Aves; order Charadriiformes; family Charadriidae; genus Vanellus; species Vanellus vanellus. The sequence goes on along the minus strand of NC_138905.1, from coordinate 141,646,675 downwards.
GAAACAACAGGCAAATACAAGATGAACATTATTTAAACAGATTAATAAAGTCAATGAAAATAGTTGTAAAACAATCTAGATCAATTTCTCAATTGCTTAGCCCCCCTGAATTAGTTGAAACCACAATATTCCAGTATTTATAAAATGCATGCAGCAATTTATATTTTAAAGATTAATTTAATTGGACATCTAGAAAAACTCTGTCATTTGGAACTGCCAGTGTCCAAATTTAGCCTTAATTTTGTGTCCTTTCACACTATTTTTGTTTATATCCAGATTTTTTTTTAATAATCAAACTCTTATGCTTTCATCCTCCCTTGCCGATCCAATAAAAATTGACTTTTGTTCCCCAATTTTGTGCAATATTGCATTAGTAAAAAGTTTTCCAGAGAACTCTGGTCCTATTCTTCACTTAACAGTTGTCACTCTAACTAATAAGCCTGCCAGTTATCATGCAGTATTGACTGAAGTACAATTTGAAAAACTTAAGTGTTTCTCCCCAACTTAGAATTATCAGACACAAAAAGTTAATTCTGAAACACTGGTTCTCCTGCAACTTCTTGCTGCCTGCCCCTTTATCTTGATAGGCATCTTCACTTCATAAATAAGGCTGCATGATCAAAAGCTTAGCTCTGTAGACTCTGAAAGAAACACTATTATCACTGTATCGATGCACATTGCTTATACCTAGAGCACCACAAAAATACTTACCTGGAATTTAACTCTGTTATGTGGCGCTTTTATGGTGCAATAGTTCAGAATTCCAATCCAGAATGGCTGAGTTTTTGGAAACGTGCAACTACACAGTCTGCCTTCTTTCAACCGAAGCAACAGTATTTGAGCACTACAAAGGCTTTTAGCAGTCCACATTTTCTCAAAAGTGACCTCTGGATGTAGTAACCAAACTGATACTCTCAGAAGCTGTTTTACAAGGGAGTTACAAAGGAAGTATCAACAGATGAGCTGCTTGGACACCACAGAGGTACATAGTAGAAACTTTCTTCAAAACATAACCTGTTTAAAAACATTAAGGTAAAAAAGAAAAAAAGGAAAAAAGAAAAAAAGAAAAGAGTAGTTGAAAGGTAGTTGCACATCAAGGTCCTGATACCATAACAAGATCCTCTTCACTGCCCTCTCACCTAAAACACTGATGTGTTAACAGTTGATTTACTTGACAATGAAACAGCTCTAGGCAGAACTTTGGTTCAGTAGCTACTCTCTCTCTCACCAGCCTCCATCTGCCACTGTATCATTCACCACTAAGCATAAAGTCAACCGTTCATTTCAGAAACAGGAAGGACTAAAACTGTTAATAATTCAGAGAAAAAGTGAACAAACTGTCCCTTATAATTAACAACGTGAATACATTGTTCCTTCTACGTGAGGTGAAAAAGGTGCAAGGACCGTTCCAGCAACTTCAAGCCAACTGTTCACAAAAACAAAGCGCTGATGTCAAAATGCTAGTAAGACAACCTCAAGGCACGCACGAGCCTTGTAGCATAGAAGATGACAAAGACATCGTAGGAGTGACACGCAAATCAAATGTAAGTCCGGTTTACAACTAGCAAGAATTTGACCATAAAGAGTAACGTGTGGAAATGCACTTGTTCCGATGAAAAGAAAAGCAGGTTATTGCCCTGACTACCAGTGCAAACAAACCCAGCGTGATCCTGTGTAGGCGAAGTCTCAGAAGTACTCGCTCAACTTCAAATTAACCCAAATCAAATACGCGAATTTCAGCCTTTTTTTTCCCCGCTTCATTGAGCGTGCCAGGAGGCCTACAATGCAATTTAATTTTTCCTTCCGCCACTTCTGCTCGGTGAACAACCAGCACAAACCAGCGAAGCGGGGCTGAAACGGCGAGAGAAAACTTCTCACCGTAACAAACGCAGAGCGTCAGGTGACGCCTGAAGCGACCACAGCAGGAGGAAAAGCCCCGGCGCCTTCTAAACTTGTAAACTTGCGAAAGGAGGGCCATTTTTAAGCGACCCACGTCCCTTCAAATTTTATGTCCAAACGCCCCAATCCTTCCCCGTTTCCCTCCGCGCAGGCTCCCGCCTCAGACACCACCACCACCACCACTCCCCGGGGGTCTAACGCGGCCTACACGACCCGCCGGGGGCGCCCTGCCCCTCTCGGCTCTCGCCTCTCAGCCGGGCCCCGGCCCGCGGCCCCACCTCACGGACACAACTCCGGGCAGGGAGCACCGAAGGCCGCCGACAGCCTCAGGACCCGGCTTAAGGGAAGGCGTTCCCCGGGCAGCCCCAGCCCTGCCGCGCACTCCCCGCTCGCGCTACCTCCCCCGGCGGCGGCGGGGCGGCCTCCCTGCGGGGCGCGGGGCGCGGGCCCCCGCGGAAACTTGGGGCGGGGGAGGGGGGGGCGGCCCTTCCCCCGTGACGCTGCCCCTGCGCGCGTGCGCAGGCGGGGGCGGCCCGGCCGCCGTTGAGGGGCGGGGGGAGAGTGTGAGTCGCGTCCCCGGCGGCGGGAGAACAGGTGGCCTGGGGCTCCCCCGAGGGGCGCAGCACTCAAGGGCAGGCTGTCGGCGGGCGAAGGGGAGGTCGCTCCGCCTTGCCTAGCCGGCCGCCAGGTGTTGGGTGCGGCAGGTGTCTGGCCTGGCCTGGGCTGGGCTCCTCCGGGGCAAGGCCTCGGGGTGCCTTTCCGCCCGCCTCACACTGTCGGCGGGAGTTGTTGTGTGGGCGGGTGCCGGCGCCCCGCCCCCCCCAGCACCGGCCTTGTAGCGGGCCGGGCACCGGAGAGGGCAACCAGCCCTGTGTAGGGGCTCCCTGGTGCTGAAGGAGTGACCTTAGGGTAGCAATAAAGTTGGGGGTTTTGTTGTTGGTTTTTGTTGTTGGTTTTGGGGTTTTTTTTGTTTTGTTTAGTTTTTTCTATTTTGTGTGTGTGTTTTAAGAAGGTGAGTCGGCCCATCCGTCTGGCAGGTGAGTCCCAGAGTCCGCACAGGGCACAGAGTCAAGATGGAGGGGGATCCTGTGGCCAACAGCAGATGAAGGAAACAGGAGAATGAAGATGCCCCTGAGATAAGAGCGTAGATGTGTGAGCTTTCACGGGGGCCTAGCTGGGTTAAAAAAAAAAAACAAAAACAAAAAAACAACAACAACAAAAAAAAAAAAAACAAACAAAAAAAACCCAACCCCAAACAATGTTAGATTTCATGGAAGTTAGCCTACTTCACTTCAGGCATCTGTTATTCTTCTTACTGGGATATGGGAGGGGCTGTTATGGGTTTGGGGTAGAAGGGGGTGAAACTGTTTTTAGGGGGAACCTTGGTGGTTTCTGTTGTCTCGAGTGGTTGTGTGCAGTTTAGTCATCTTTTCAACTATATAAGTAACTTTTAATTTGAGCTTCAGTTTAGTCTGTTGTAGACTTTCATAGGATGAAAGAACAGCCACATTTCCTTTAGAGATTTGAATTTTTGCAGTGTCCTTAAATTTGACTTTTAACTTGTTGATTATCAAATTTATGTCTATGAGGAATATAGTATGCAGATAGCAGTGATGTCTTTTTTTTTCCACAAATTAATGTGACCCCAACATCTTACAGACATAGATTTGTAATGTTGATATCCTGAGACAGAAAATGCTGGAATAAAAGTTTGCAAGATAGTTTCCACATGGAATCATGCAAAGCACATGTTTTGTTATACAGAGGCTACAGACCTAGTTGTAGCACAATCTATAATTGCACTTCCTGGCCCGTGATGAAGCATAAATTAGCAAAGTTTTGACAGGAAGAAAATTGTAATATTTGAAAGGTGAATCGCGGGAAAATTTGCTTCTATTATGTATGTACACTACAGCAACTGAAGATGGTTAGAAATGAACAGCGGATGTATGTCTGTGGGTCTGAACATCTGAAGATAATGATTTACGTATTACTTTTCAGTGTAAGGGGAAAAAAAAATTCACGTGACTCATGCTGGTGAAATTGGAACATTTACAAAATGTTAAGTGTTATCAGCATCTTTTTTGTTCAACATGATTTTGGAGCTGCTTACTGTGAGTCTAATTAGTTGCCTTGGATTTTTTTTTTCTGTGTGATAGCCATAAATCTATAAATGAAATATGTCTTTTTTTAAGACAAGAAAATTAAATTAATCAATGACATAATCCTAAATATGCTTCTCTTTAGGGCAATACAGAAATATCTGAGGGTTCAGCCTCAACTTTCAAAAGAACACAAAATGCATCTCTGACACTTTCACGTGGATGGTGATCTGTAAATGCTAGACAAAAAAGAAAAGAAAATACAGATCAGAGTATGTCTCCCACTAATTAACTCCCTTTCTCTCTCTCCCTTCTTTCGAGCTTTTCCACTTCTGTTACCCATTGCTTTTATCTCATTCTTACCCTAATTTAAATGATTGGCATGATTAGCAATATTAGATGCCACTTCAGATGATTAGTAAAAGACATTGTTTCATTGCTCAGGATAGGAAATGTAAAATGGAAAGTACTTCAGAAACAAAGGAGACTCTTTTTCATTGCACTGTGTTAATACAATTGTAATCATAGACAAACACTGAATTTCTTAAGGTGATTAAGTTTCCCACAATCTTGTATTTAACTTTTATTAAACCTGTTTGTGACATGTGCATTTATAAAATAGGCCCATTCCCAAAGAAAGATCACTACACTAAATAGCCTGCATATAGTGCTGTCCGTCTCTCTGCAAAAATAAAGTTCTGCATCCAGCTTTTTTATGAAAGTGAAGACAGCAGTATGAATCAGTATTGTCACTGAACTTCAGTTTGCAATAAAACAGGAACAAATTCCATGGAATTGATGGAAGTTATACTGAAACCTTTCTGCATAAAGCACTATTTCCTTTGAATTTTCAGTGTGCGTAAGAAGTAGTCCTTTAATACTTTAAAAAGGGAGTTGTGTGTGGTTTTGGTTGTTTGGGATTTACTTAAATTTGCTGTAAAAAAATTTGTATGGGCAGGAAGAGGAAGCAGTAATAACAGCAACTGGCTTGCAGCCCAAATGCAAAGTAAAAAGCAGTAGTTGCAAACAAGAGCTCTGGAATTGTCTTACAACCATCAAACCATCTCGTGGTGGAATTACTGCCTTGTCTTTTCGTCATCCTGCACTCTTTCCTCATATTTACAGGATGAGCTTGTAGGTGAGAAAGCCAGATGAGCCCTAGTGGTGGGGAAAAAATCTTGCTTTAATTATAGACAGAGTTCTAATTTGTAGTGGGAAGTAGTATCATTAGGACCACACTTACATCTAAATTGATACTTTGGTTGACAGCTGTGGCAAGTACAAAGGTCACAAACGTGGCAGGAGGACCCTTTTCATTCACATCCTTCCAGATGTGGACTCAAGCACGTTAGTTAGCTTCTTGCTCCTTCTGTACCGTATCTGGTCTATTTATGAATCGGAAAATGAGGGATGTAGATTAAGCTTTCTGAGTTGGTGAGAATTAAACCTTTAATCAGGAATAGTTCCAAGTATAGGCAAAGCAAGTCATTGCCAAGGACAGCGAACAGAGATAGCTGTCTCTCAAATGTAGCAGCTGGCACTTGTGTCTCTTTTGCCCTTTTAGAAGAAAGTATAAATGAGACTTCTTTGGCTCCCTATCTCAACTCAATCCTTTCTTTTTCCCTTTCCCATATCTGGGCTCGATCTGACCCTTATCCTTCCAGTGTCAAAGCTTCTTTTATCTGCTACGATGTTTAGATAAATTTATCTATATTCAACATTTTTATAGCATGACATGTATGACACCTTTAACAGTTGTTCTTTGTAATACTCTGCCATTTTCTTAAGAATAAAATGCACCCCAAAAAAAGGCTTGTGTGAGTGTTATATAAACATTTAAGTGGTTTTACAACACAGTGTTTGCTAGAAGAGGTATTTCAGTTATTTGGAGGAGTGTGTAAAATCACTTCCCTCAACAGGCTGAGCTACCAAAAGGATATAGGTGCTTTTGGTAATATAACTGTAACTTTGTTACATTTTTGGTCAGTGCAATTAAGTTGGTTAGTTGCGTGACTCCTATAACATGTCTCAGCTAGTAAGACTGTGAATTCTTACTCCACAAATTGAGTCCTATGTGGAAAGTGAGGAGACGTATAAAGAAAATCATTGAGAGGGAAACTTAATTTGAAAGTCTTCTTTTAGCACTGACAAAAATGTTATGTGTCTTATTCCGAAGTGTATATATGTAAAAATTATGTCTCCTACTGAATGTCTTTTCTATGATCTCTGCACAATCAATTTGCATGGGGAGGATGGAAGATTCTGTTTTGGATAGGTATCATTAAAGGATTTCATGCAGTTTTTTGCAACATCAGTTGAAATTGGCCTAGATCTGAATGCTGATATATGGATCGAAAAGTTGAAAAGAATGTAATGATTTATTGCAGTGTATTAAGATCTGAAGAAATGTCTAGTGGTGTATCACAAGGAAAAGGATAAGCTTTTCTTATAGGGTAAGCATGAGCTTATAGAAAGTTACTGTTGAGCAACTGATACTCAAACCTACAGGTTTGATTGGCAGCCGCCTGTAACTAATCCATTTCCTTACCTTCTGTGTCACGGTCACCTTAGTGCTGAAAAAGTGGAGTGTGACTCGGGCGTTTGTGCTCCAAGAATACCGGGCCCATTGCTGGTACTACCCAGTTGTGCAACCATGGTGCAGACTCTTGTGGGAGAAAAAAAAAAAAAAAAAAAAAAAAAAAAAAAAAGCATCAAATCTGTCAGAAATTCTGAAGAAGGTATTCATGTGAGATGAGAAAGCTGAAACTGCAGACAGGGCAAGGCAAGGAAAAGCACCAACATGGGCAAGTATAACATCGTAAAGAAAAATCAGGGTGCCAGAAGATGGCACAACTACAGCTGTGCTCCAGGGAGCTGCAGGAGCTGCCTCTTCTCCTCCTGACTCTTGCCTGCCTGGCTAGCAAAGACTCTGTGTGTGTCTTATAAAAGGTGGTGAGCATATTAATGGCTAACCTAGTAGTGATCATTTGTGTGTGATAACCGATAAATAATTGTATACTTCTAAGCTGGGTATATCCTGCTTGCAGAATCACTTTGTACTTGGCTAAGGTGTCCAAAGAGTCACCCAAAGAAGAATAATTACAGGAGACAGATAGTTCACAGATAAAGCAAATCTAGGAATTGTCCCCCAAAAAAGTGAGCTCAAAAGAACAGAGGTGCTTCCAGATAAAAACCAACTGGTTTTGGAGGGATACTGGTGAGTATATAGGGTAGAAGGGGCGGAGGGGCAGGATTAGGGTGAAAATGTGTAGCTGCAAAGGAACTGTGGCAGAAAGGAGGTGTTAACAAAGCTGAAGATGTGTTGAGGCTCGTAAGAGAGAAGAAAGCAGCAGAAGGCTTTCAGAAGGCAAAGTTCAACAGCTAGCTTGGGAACCAGCTGTGATACTAATGGCTAATTTTATGAAATTAGAGTTAGCAACCTCTAGCAATGATCTTCTCCAAATGATACAGACATAATATTTAAAAATAAGAAGGGAAAAATAAAAAAAAAAATTAAAAAAAATTAAGTTCACCTTGTTGAAAGGCAAGGTGAAAATAGATCCAGTCCATCATTGAGTCGTGACTGGAATCTTTCTAATGTGTACTTCCAAAGAGAATTTTCAGGAAAAAAGTACTTTTAAAAAGTATATATTTTGTGAATGATACCTTTAAAAAAGAAAGGAAAAAAACACTTAATTTGACTAAATAAATATGAAGGTGAAATGCATTTTGGAGCACCACATAGGAAGATAATATCTCAGAGCAGGGAGTGCAGTTATTTTTTTCATTAGTTGCTTTTTCCAGTTCCCGTCATGCTTCTTTTCAAGTCTGTGGGAAACAAATACAAAACACCGGGACTACATCTTTGCTGGTGAACTTTGTTACTAAAGAGTAACATTACTAAAGCCAAGGCAATAGTGAAGGAACAGTCCACGATTGAGAGTGGGCTTGAATTTCATAGAATAGGTACAACTTGAATTAATTTTGTGGTTTGTCAATGCAAATGAAAAAAGAGTTGAATCCCAGAGAAAGCAAACAAAAGACAAAGATTGTTTATTACTGGGAAGAAGAGCTAGATACTTGTACTTGAAGTTAAAATTTTCAGAAAGCTAGACCACATTTGATCAAAAAGTGTGAAGAGGAAAGGAAAATGGTGATATATCAATGTCAGAAAAACACCCAAAAGGATGAAGAAGAAGAAATTGGATTTAGCTGCTACTCAAGAAAACAATTAACTTTAGTTACAATAGTAATTACTATGGCATTGTATTACCAATTACTACTTGCCTGTTTCTATTATTTTGATTATAAGCTGAATAATTGCAGCGCTTCCCAGTATTTGAAGCCAAGTCTTTCAAGAGTATGTAAGCAGAAGAAAACCATCGTTATCAGCTGGATAGACATTGCATCATTAGTTTGAATAAATTTTAGAAATCTGAAATCTCTGTTATCTGTTAAATCTAAAACATTAACTGGTGAATGAGTCTTTATCATAGAATTCTGACTAACGAAGGAAAAACCCTAAACCACCTAATTTAAACGTCCTTAGTAATGACCATTTTATTTGTCATATTCTGTGAAATAAGAACCTATCTTAAGCTGCAATTTAGAAAGCTGGAACAGAGGTTACTAAAAGTCCATTGAACAACGGACTTTCCAGATGCAGCCCTGTAATATGGCCTCTTGGACGGAATCAGAACAAAAAATGTTTATATAAAGTATGAGACAGTTCTCCTATTTAGTTGATTTAATAAAAAAAAAAAAAATGCAGAAGGCTAACAGTCTCAGCCGCTCTGAACAAAAAGGTACTGTACAATATAGTATATAGGTAGTAGGTAGTAGCAGGTTAGATCTGTTGAACCTTACCAGAGGTTCAGTCCAAGCCTGAAGGAAGAGTTCAGTCACATCCAACAGTGCATGCTAGCTTTATATGATATAACTTGCAGGTCGACTAGTCTGTAGTTGTTTTGAGATGCAAGCGAGGCTATGATTGACATAGTTAACTAAACAAAACCTAATTATTGTGAAGACTTACTGACATCGTGTAGTTTAAAGCTCCTTAAATAGAATGGTACAATACTGTTTACGGAGAACACATAACATTTTTTTCGTGCTTATATTGATTAAGGTTTGTCTTTATCTTGAGTTCTGTCTGTTCCTTTCTGCCCCCAGTTTATCACGTGAGTGCCACTTAAATTTACTTTGATCAAACTGAGTGGCAAGGTACTCCTCATTGTTATTCCCTTGCACCTGTCTGCGCTTTATCTGGAGCATTCTTTTAATTAAAACTCAGGAACAGCAAGTAACAAAAAGACTGAGGGTGAGATTTCCCCTGGGTTGACTCCCAGCTGCTATCTGGTCCAAAGATGACACGTTCAAGTTACTTCTAAATATCAAAGAGAACACAGTTCTTCCTCAGTTTCCAAAGGCCTCATCTATCTAGACTGAACAGAGAAGCATTATTTAAATCACACATTTGATCTGATTTTGCCACCTACATATTCTACTAGCTCAGCCTTTCATCAGCTTTACATCTCCCAACGGTCTCTGAGAGTTTAGGTTGTGCCTTTACGTATTTATATTATGTATTTATATTATCATTTTGTTAATATATTAAAAGTTGTTTTTAATATTGATTATCATTTTACCACTGATAGGGGAAGTAAGATAAGCCTTTGCTTGTCCTTTGTGATATACAATGTACCACTTACAGACCAAAAAAATTCGTCTTGACTGACACTTGGCCTGTAATGCTTATCTGTTCTTTTCTTTGCCATGAATAGCAAATGTGCCAAGGAGTTTGTGCGAAAGGAATGATAGTGAATAGAGACACTTCCTGTTTTCTATCCAAAACCAAAAATTGCAGGTCAAGGTATACTCTATTCTATTAAAAATAAATGTCATAAATTGTAAAACAAAGCATTGCTCTGAAATGAGACTTGAAATTCTTCATTTGGAAAGATCCATATGAAAGATTTTCCTGCCCGATTAATTTTGGCCAAACTTTTTCATTCATTAATTTGTTTAATGTAAGGTAAACATTGACATTTGTTTGCAGTAAGGTAAATCAGCTCCTATCATATCTTAAGATGAAGCAACTTGCCCTCTGAATGGCCTCTCTTCTTTCGGGTGCCCGAGGAGGTTGAATGAGAAACCTCACTGTCGGGTGGCTTCAACAATTCGCATGTATCCTACATTTAGGGACCTGCATGTTACTGGAATATTGTAATAATTTTACAAGAGGGATGGGGAATCTAAAACTTACAACTTTCTAGAATGGTGTTTCCAGGAGGCCCTCTAAGGCTTTTCTCACCGGTGGTGATCTCAACAGAAAATTTTGTAACAGGCTGGTGTGTATGTGTGTACCCGTGTGTAACACGACTGAGGTTTGAGAGAACAAACACACGAAATAAGAACACTGGAGGATATTAATTACCTGTCTAATACAAGAGGAGGACAGTTAGTTGTTATAAGTTGGAAAATCACCCCCCACCCCTACAAATGGTCATTACTTCCCAAAGAACCTGGTAACTTTTTCCTTCTTACTGCTTTCCATGCTCAGCCCCACTTGCCCAGTGCCTCTTGGCGGGGATAGGGGTCTGGGGGGATATCACGGAAATCCTGACTGGGACCAGATGCGCGGGTATAGTGCACTTCCTACCCTGGCATCTGCGGTGCCGGGCTCTGTCCCAGCTTGTGCCGTGCCTCAGCCTGACACGGGAATGGAATTGCCATAACCCCCAAGGCCAACCAACTTTGTTATTTGCCACGTTGGAGGGTCGGAAGCGGAAAAGCATAGTGGGGTCCCACCTGTGGGGAGGAGCGGACAGGACAGGTGACCCAAAACTGACCAACAGGGGATTCCATCCCATCTGCCTCATGCTCAGTATAAAAGCTGAGGGATCAAAGGGTCACGGGCTCTTCCTTCAATGGCCGACGTCTGAGGAGGACTCTGTTCATCTGCCTTTGATCCCGATCCTGAATCCAGATCTGGAATCCAGTTCCCGTCCGTCACTGAGTCCAGCCTGGGACTTCCCCAGTGCCAGACGGTGACGTGATTGTCACCTCGGGAGCTTGATACAGTTTTGTATATTTTTCATTATTTCTTTTTATTTTATTATTAATATTTCATTAAAGTAGTTTAGTTCCTTCTAAACTCATAAGTCTCTTTTTCCTCCTCTGCCTCTCTCTTTGAAGAGGGGTAGAGGGGAGCATCTGTAGGTCCCATCTGGGGTCTCCCAGGTCCCCAGTAGCTGATTTGGCCTAAACCACGACAACGGGTCAGTACAAACACCACCTCCAAGTAAGATCTGCTAATATTCTATGTGCCCTTTATCAATTAATCTGAAAATAACATTATTTTCTGTAGGCTGTCTGAAAGCAAATCATTAATTTCAAGAATACCTCAGTCTGCAAGTCCATTTCATGCATGTTGTTGTGAGTGAGAGAGAGGGAATGTAGGAAGCTCAAGTGCTGCTGATACGTTCCAAAATCTTGTAACAAATCATAGGACCATTTGACTGTGAAATCAGTTGCCTTCCCACTTCATCCCTTAATTTAAAAATGTTTTTAAATTTCTTATTTCCGCAACTGGAATAATTTGCATGAAAAAACAAGATAGGAATGGAAGACAGTGATCTCACCCATGCACAGCTCTTTGCTTTTAAACTTTTTTTTTTTTTTTAAGCTACACTGTGTCAGTTACAGAAAGTAATTCCTTCTCTAAGTGAACTTCCCACTGTAAACCATGCATAAGGTACATGGACCCAGCTCTTAGGAGTTTCTGTATTTAAAGTCTAAACAGTAGGTGGCACTGCTGTTTGTCTAGTCTTTACAGATCAATATTGCCAACGTAGATGGCATTTGCCTTTTCCAGTTACCACTTCATAGTACCCTTGATATGGCCAAGGAGTCAAGCAGAAATCTGAAGTGCAAATCTTTTCTAAATAAAAATAATAAAAAGATCTGTTCAATATCACCAAGGGATTAATTTGGGGGGAAAAATAAATGAAAAAAACCCAAGAAATTATTATGTCTGCAAATATGCAACAGATCTTTGTCATATGTTGCAAATTGTCTTTAAAATTTCCTCGTAATCTTGTGACCTGTTGAACAAAACATAGGACTATTTAATGAAATTAGGAGGAGTGGCAACAGGGGTTGTGGTTTTGCTTTTTTGTTCTTTTTCTATTCTATTTTTGCTTGATTTTATTAATGCTAAAGCCAAATACCTAAGTGACAATGAAGATTCTTGTCAGGCAATCTAGAATTGCTCTTGGTTCTTTAATGTCCCCCAAATAAAGGTGGTTTTTGCATCCCAAAGGTATGCATGTTGTTTGATATTAGCAGTTATTTTTCATAAATGTCCATATAGTTCATAAAAGGCCCTGCAATTTTTTGCTTGTTTGTTTTCATACAACCAGTTTCATGTCTTCCCCCTCAGTTTTTGACATCTTGGGTGGGATTTGTCAAAGGAATGCAGGCATGGGCTACAGTCTAGACATGGATATTTGAGCTAGTCATTCTAAGCTGCCTCATTGGTCAGTGAAGACAGACATTTTTTGAAAGGAATTAATTTCAACCCAGAGAAGACTTTTAAAATATGTTACATGAATCATTCTCTAAGACTGCTTTTTTTTTTTTTTTTTTTTTTTTCCTTTATTGACATTGAAAAAGGTCTAAGAAAACCACCTCAGAGGTAGATGATTGAAGTTTGGCAGAAGGAGCCTCCATCCTGGCAATGGTGTAGACTCACTTGGCTGCCAAATGCTGAGTCCACCATCACTTGAAATTCTGAGGTGAGATGAATTATTCCCTGGAAGCCAGAGAGCAAAACCTGAAGTCATTCATTAAAGAGAAAACTCAGAAAAATGGACACTGTTGAAGGGGAATGGCACATTGCTGTTAAATCACTCCATCTGCTCACAATTTCTCTTATTTTATTTGCTAACACATTATTTAAAGTGTCTACTTTTGCATTCCATCTTTTTCCTCTTGTCACAGCCTGCATGGGTGGCTGTGTTCAGGTTCACAGCTGCCATGCCCATGAGCTGGTTGCCCAGAGAATTTATAGAGGCCCCATCCCTGGAGGTGTTCAAGGCCAGGTTGGATGGAGCTTTGAGCCACCTGGTCTAGCGGGAGGTGTCCCTGCCAATGGCAGGGGGATTTGAACTAGATGATCTTTACAAGTCCCTTCCAACCCAAACCATTCTGTGGTTCTGTGATTTTGTGTTCTTCTCCCTACCACTTCCTCTGAAATCCCTTCTGTAGATACTGGTTTGTTGATTCTTCTGTTAAATATGAGTAACTGAGATTTGGTACAGGAATGAGAAGAGTTGTGCTTGTAAACAGTGACAGCTCATAATCATCACTATTGATGTGTAGACTACCATTCCTTTCCAAGTTCCAGTTCAATATGCAAGTAGTTAGGTTTTTTGCATCTTTCACAGTCCCTAATACTTCAACTTTAGCGGATTGATAAGTTATATTTTTTTCTGATTCTCTATGAAGTGATCTTTTCTTTCCCCAGTCCTGTACTACCTTTGCAAAAATGATTTTTATGTGGATTGGAAAAGATTTTAAAATCTTTATACTATTGATAACTTTCCTGTATAGCATAATATATTGTATGTGCAGTTATGAGAAGTCATTATTTTTCATTTCTTTTTTTCACCTTTTGTCATCTGTCCTCTTTGACCCTTTACCTCACCTTCCCGTTGTTATATCTTGTCTTCTTTATATTTCACGTGTTAAACCAATTGAAAGCACGCACAGTGGCAAACTTAACGAGTATGTTTTCGTCATGTCTATAAGTATTTCCCATGTACCCACTACATTTTGCATGTGATATTTCTAAAAATAGTATTGCCTGTAACAACATTTGTCTTCCAGTGACTAATTAAGCAAATTACCACTCAGTTTATTTTTTGTAATATGCTTCTTATCAATTTATTGGTCTTTGTTAAGCTTTTGTCCACATAGGAACAGTAAAGAAAATTTATCTAAATAAACTAATGGTGTGAATATGAAGTGGATTAGTTAGGCCTCATTAATTCTTTGTAGCTACCGATTTAGAATTAAAAAGGTCATAACTGAGGTTGTAGACATAAAAAATGTTTGAACGTCAAAACAGAGCTCTCAAAACATACTAAAGCATTTTCATCTTTGTTTCCTTTTTCTGTGCATAGAAAGGTAAAAAAGAACAGATAGGACTTTGATTCCTGTACTTAGGCAGGAATTTGATCTTTGTAAAAATACAAAAAAGTAATTGAGGAAAAAGCCAGGCTCTCTGAGTAAGGACATGAATGACCACCTCAGCTCTTCTGGGCCACTTTTAGTCTCCATATGACCTATTGTCTCCTCTCCTTGTGAAAACACAGCTTCCTCTTTCCATGCGGGCGGTATGTGACAGGTCAACGCAGCCTCAAAGTGCTCACGAATGGCATTTAGTGACTGAAGTGACTTGTCCCCTCTTTCACTAGGTAACGCCCCAGGAGTACATGATCTTACTGTACTATCTACAGATGCTATTAATTACAGCATCACTAACATTTAAATTAATGTCTCCTTTTCAGGCTTAGACAGTAGCACACTGTGAAAGAAAGTTATTTGTTGATTTACTGTGACAAAACATTCTTCTTTATCTAAAAATAATCTGTTTGCAAGGAATTGTGGCACGTTCAGTGCAAAGCAAGAGAAAATTTGCTGAGCAGGGCAATAGGAGAGATAGGCAATAGGGTTGGTGAGACTGAATAAGAGATTCTGTAGACACAAGGAGACAAGACAAAACTATCTGTATTTCTGTCCATATCTCGATCTGTTTTGGCGTATATGGTTTTGGGTATTTTCTTTAAATATCAGATCTGTCTGTTCTGAGTTCTGCTTTAGCTCCAGAGCTCCTTCAGCTCTGTATTTCGCTTTATATTTTGTGTCAGTAAACTTTACTAGCTAAAATAATTTCCATCACCGTAAAACGAGCAAAAGACATTATTGTAATGATACTTGGCAGTATCATTAAAAGCTATTGAACAACATTTGCATAAGAGAAACACTTGCTAATTGAAGCTCTTTCTACATTACTGCAGTATGTCAAGGTCAGATTTAATTTGTACGCTATGGTAGAGATAGAACAAAGCTATAAATATGACTTGTTTGCAGGACCACTCCTTTCTTAGGATTGTACCACCAGTCTGATATAATGACTGCACTTTTATAATAAGTATCTGCTTAAATGACTTGGAAATCTTGTAATAGACACATGTGTACAAATACAATATATTAATGTAACAAATGGTTTAAAAAAATAGATTTAAAATTCCGGTCCTTCAAAGCAACCTGAATGAAGTTCATATGTTGAATATTTTGTGTGTGTCCTCCGCTTTCCAACTATGACTACAAAATAATAACAGTTACCAGACTTAAAGGAATTTAGTGAGGAACTGAAGCCAGACACAAAAAATTGTGAAATAGCAACAGTTTTGTAATGTTTACTTTAAACTATCTGGTGTCTTAAAAAAATGGAAAATTGAATCTGTCGCTCTCTGGAATGTCTTTACTAACCATGACTCCTGTACTAACATTTTCTGACAGATTCCCCTAATTTTCCTGGGAGGTAAAGGTGAAAAAAGCGTGATTATCTTCATAACATTATCTACCAGGAGATCAAAATTTTAACCTGACAAAGCAGGGGTTTTGATGAAATGTTATCCAGTAGTATTGTTTTCTGCCTGACTTAAGATATCCTGAAACAAGTGGAAAGCTTGCTGCTGGGGAATATAGGAAAGATGAAGTTATGAGTGTCTAAATAAGGCTTCTATGAAAATGATAAAAGAACTCTCTGCTTCCATCAGTTGACTTATGTTTTCAGTTCTAGTGTTTTATAAATATTTCTAAGGTGCGAATTCTAGAAATAAAAAATCCTCTTTGGTCATATTGTTTCCCATCCCCCTAATATTTTTTTTTCTTGATACATGAATTTAATTCAGTAGGCATTTAAATAGCTTAGCTCCAACAGAAACTATGGAAATATACCTATGCTGAAATAACTAAGTGATGAAAAGCTCATCAGAGTAAAAATCTGTTCCAGATGGGGCAGAGCTGGGTTTAGAATGAAGACCATTGTCTTAAACGTGAAGTCACTCTGGGGGGAGGCCACAGCCTTCTACCAGAAATGCCATCCTGAGATTTTTTTCTAAGTAAGACTTCATTTGAATGGTTCTGCTGCTATAGGTAGAAAACATTTGTTGAACAATTCTTGTGTCTTTGAATGGCAATCCTCTCTGACTATATTGTCTTGCCATGGACCTTCAGGAACCTTTGCACGGGCCTTGTAAACATCGCATAAGCAACCTTGTAGTGTTTTGCACTCTAGAGCAGGGAAAGGGTCGAGTCTCTGTAAATCTAGGTTACATGTGGCAGCAAGCAGCAGGAGCTGCTGTCGGATGATGGTTCTCTGACTGGTTCTCAGGAATCCTAAGCAGGAGCAAAGAGCTCTGCCTGTGAGCAAGGACTTCTCACTTCTCAGCCCAGACCCTTCTCGTACCGGGGCAGGACTTGTCACCTCTAGGAAGCCTGGGGGAGACCGGAGCACTTAGGGAACAACAAAATAATTTCAGAGTGGAGGAATTCTTACAGGTAAAATTCAAACTAAAAATATTTCTTTCCTTACAAACACACATTTAAAAATCACAGAATCACAGAATTTTCAGAGTTGGAAGGGGCCTCTAGAGATCATCTAGTCCAACTCCCCTGCCAAAGCAGGATTGCCCAGAGCACATTACTCAGGACTGCATCCAGGCGGGTCTTGAAAATCTCCAGAGAAGGGGACTCCACAACCTCCCTGGGCAGCCTGTGCCACTGCTCTATCACCCTCACCGTAAGGAAGTTTTTCCGTGTATTTGAACAGAACTTCCTATGTTCTAACTTGTGCCCATTGCCCCTCGTCCTGTCACTGGGAACCACTGAAAAGAGTGGCTCCATCCTCCTTCACAGAATCACAGAATCACAGAATCACAGAATCACAGAATCACACAGAATCACAGAATTATCAGAGTTGGAAGGGACCTCCAGAGATCATCTAGTCCAACTCCCCTGCCAAAGCAGGATTGCCCAGAGCACATTACTCAGGACTGCATCCAGGCGGGTCTTGAAAATCTCCAGAGAAGGGGACTCCACAACCTCCCTGGGCAGCCTGTGCCAGTGCTCTGTCACCCTCACCATAAAGAACTGTTTCCGTGTATTTGAACGGAACTTCCTGTGTTCTAACTTGTGCCCATTACCCCTCGTCCTGTTACTTGGAACCATTGAAAAGAGCCTGGCTCCATCCTCCTTCAACCCACCCTTTAGATACTTGTAAGCATTAATAAGGTCTCCCCTCAGCCTTCTCTTCTCCAGGCTAAAGAGTCCCAGCTCTCTCAGCCTTTCCTCATAAGGGAGATGCTCCAATCCCTTAGTCATCTTAGTTGCCCTTCGCTGGACTCGCTCCAGCAGTTCCCTGTCCCTCTTGAACTGGGGAGCCCAGAACTGGGCACAGTATTGCAGTTGTGGCCTCACCAGTGCAGAGTAGAGGGGGAGAATGACCTCCCTCGACCTACTGGCCACACTCTTCCCTATGCAGCCCAGGATTCCATTGGCCTTTTTGGTGACAAGGGCACATTGCTGGGCCATGGATAATTTACTGTCTACAAACACTTCTTTCTTCAAATACTTTCAATATAATTTGCTGTTTTATGACAACTTTTATATGCTATAAATAGTCCATGGCAACTTACGGCATCAATGTGTTCTAAGTGCATGGTGTCCGAATATGGCTCAATATTGGGATATTTTGCTCTGAGTTACCAGCACTCACTCTTTATTTTTTTTAATGCTTTCATATTTGACAGTAAACTAATTTCCAAGCAACTTATTTTATTAAATTTTTGTTACAAAAAAAATCCAGTGCTAAAAATCACCACAGAATTATAATAACTCTCCAGAAATGAACATAATTTCAGAAACTGTATTTTAGGGTATTTCCTATTGGTTTTGATCCTGGTTTAGATATTCAAATTTATTAATTGGTAAAAATTGCATTTTAAATTCATTCATTTGTCATTTAAAGATCAGTGAATAGGTTTCTCGGAGTATTTTTTGAACTGGAGCAATAGTACTAAATAGAATGTGCAAATACTTTTCTCGAATCATCATTAGAGATGAGTAACAATTGCTTTATGAATAATTTGAGTGTGAACTGTTGAAAATATCTTCTAAGTTCAGATAGTTAAATAAGCATGAAACTAACTCTTTAAGCAGAAATATTTAATTTCAGGCTTTTTCTTTGTCCTTACTGGACAAAGCATTTCTCCTTGCTGGAAGTGTTAGTGGCAAAACACACAAAAAAATTCTCTTCTGTCACCATTGTTCTGTGAATAAATAAATCCTGCTAGCTTTAAAATATATGACAACCTTCATGATCACGATCCTCACAAGAAATGCCAGTGTGACGGGTGCCCTCGACCCCTTAATCAAACTAGCGGTAGTTTGGTACCGGGTCCAAAGGGGTTGAAGGCCTAAGCCATAAATGGGTCAAGAACTCCTCTAGTTTCAATCCCTTCTCTGAAAACCCACAAAGGAGCAGAGTGACACAGTGAGCATCAATCCATATGAGCTCGGAACACTGATCATGCGGTTAACAGGTGAATAGCGGGTGGCTTTTCCAAGACTGATTTATGAAGGAACGAAGAAAGTTGTGTGTACAAGGACTCTCATGCTTACCTTTTCCATCACATGCAATTTGCCTATGAACCACTTTATTCCATAAATATGACAGCCCAAGTGAGCCTTCTTTGAGGTCTCCTGGCTTAGCAGCCTGGCTGCATGGTGGTGATGTCCCCTTGAGCTGGGATGGCTGTCCAGGTTGCTCCTCCAGGCAGATAGACCTTTTACCAATGGCAGATCTTTGATAACCAACTGATATCACACATAATCTTGTAGTACGCTAACTGTGATTGTGACTTGGCAACTGATTTGTGCCTTGGTACCTTTGATTTTTGTCTTGGTACCTTTGATTTTTGTCTTGTTAAATTTGATTTGTGCCTTGGTAGTTTTGAATCGTTGTTCAAATGACTGTGCCATACAATAATAGAGTGAAGCTTGCCATCAAACTTTGCTAAGTCACACTTTTACAACATCATATTAAAACCATTTTTGCTAATAACTTTGACAGTGGTTCTTTAAGTGTTCTAAATCAGCCATTTGCAACAGCCAGTTACAGGTAAAGATGTTTACAGAACACACAGGAGAAGTAATGACAGCTCAGTCTTAGAACCCCTGATGAACATATTCTACAGGTTGGGAACAAAATAATGTATTTTTACATATTTTTAAAAGAGACCTATAAGCAGCTTTGGTTTACATACATCTTTCATGGACAGAATAAGTGAATACATAGCTCCTGAATTTAGAAGATGGGAAAATGGGCTGTCTCTGCTTCTCTCTGACTGCATGGGAATCCACAGAACCTGCGGAAGAAAGGAGTCGCGATTTTATTTCCTCTTGATCAGTCAGTGCAGCTGGCAGGGAAAAGTACATTTTAAGATGTTTTAATAGGTATGCAGCCTTCAAATGCATATTGAAGTCTCATTGAAGCATTCTGTTTCCTTAAGGAATGTAAAGTTCAGGTTTTTTGATAAATAATATAACTATAGCTTTGGAATTTTACTATATGCAGTGATCATTCTTTGCACTTTTGCATGAATGTGTAAACATAAAAAGACCCCTCAGTTACATTTAATTTGCTTTAGTGCTTGCAGAAGTGATAATTGACCTCAAAGAATGCAAGGGCAAAAATAGTTCTTTGCCTTTGCAACCAAACGAAACCACAAGGTAAACCTGTTTTCATCGCAGAAATTAAGGCAATGCTTGTACTGTTGTAATCTGGAAGGGAACTTCATGGACAGAAGCTGTGATGACACGCTATTTAAATCAGTGTATACACTGACTGATGTTTTGACAGGAGTTAGATAAGCCTCTAAAAGGAATTAAATTTATCAGTTGCCGCTTGTTTACAATGTCATAGTCGTCTTGATCTATATATCTGACCCATTTACTGTTTTGATTAGCTTTAGTTATGACAGTCCATGCTCAGATAATATGCATGCGACTGGAAGTTTTTGAAGTGCAAGTTGTCAGATAGTGAAAAGCTGTAAATCCACCGTGTCGCCATGTAGACTTTGTGCTACAAAAGGTTAAGTTCATTCAGCAAAAATCTGTGACATTCTTGCAACTATCTGAGGCAAAAATCTTCTTCTTGTATATTACTTTTTTACTAAAAGTAGTTTTAGTACTTTTTCCTTCAGGCTTTTTTACTAAAAAAGGATTTTGCTTATCATCCTTTAGAGTCTGATTTATTAAATTTTAAATTAAGATTGGCAGATTATATTTTGACAGTTTCTGGATATTTATGCTTTCAAATCAGGTGAATCCAGGAGGAAATTGTTCTTATCTTGTAATTATGAGTTGTACAAGATGAAGAAATTTGCATACGCTTGGCTCAAACTCTGAGGTGCACATATCCTCAAATGGGAAAAACCTCTATCATTCCAGCCTACTCCTGGAGTAGTTCAATCTGTGTGGTAATGTTCTTGGGATAAATTTGATTGCAGGTTTGCATATCTCCCATTATATTTCCCTTTTCTGTACAATTGATCTCTGCCTGCCTAATTTCTGTGGTATAGAACTGAAAAACTTTCATGATACTGTAAAGTTGTAAGACAAAAGAAAACCAAACTTTGAAGGAAAATAGAACTGAGATTCAGTCGTAACGTTCAATATGTATCTATAGAAAAAAAATACCCTCTTAATAAGAAGGCCAACTAACAGCAAGTATAACAGTAGTTATTTCATTTTTTGATGTCAGAAATTGATCTGGGTGTGACATGCTTATAAGACAGTAGTAGCTTGGACCTTACACTATGGTAGGAAGGAAAGTTATTTCATTTTACAAATATGACCTTAGGGCTATATCACTGGATGTTCTGAAAGGGGATACCTGTGCATAACCTTTATTGAAATTCCGTTTTTCTCTGCTTTTCTATTTTGAATAAAAAATAGATCTAATTTTAAATTAAACCAAGGAAAGGATATTATGGAACTAAATTTCTAATTGTTAAGAAAGTAACTTGCTCCAAAACGCAAACGCTGTTGGATCATTCTAGAGCAAGAGTTCTGCTTATGCCAGTCGTTATCTTTGAGCTGCCACATCCTGATAGAGAGAGCCTGTAGAGGAGTATATCTCCATGAGTCAAACGTATGAAAGTAAGTCTCTAATTTTGTTGGCTTCAGCTCTTCTTTCAGTAACACAGCCACAATTTTTTGACTGTTAGGGAAATTAAACACAACCAAATTAGTCTGGAGTTTAATTTCTATCATTAAGAACCTTAAGCAAGTGTTTATTATCCAAAAGTGGTTGCAATCTTGGGCAACAATTTACTTGGATACTGTCAGTGCTGCGCAGGGAAGCTCTTTCTCTTTCACCCACATGAACTTTAAAAGATTTAGTTTCAAAGACTTCCAGGATTACAGCAAACACACAATGCTGTGGTTAATTATGTGTAGTTGCTGAACTCAAACATAGCCTCTGGTCCATTTTTATTCACTGATCATAGAAGGATATTAATCTAGGGTGGATTCATCATGCTTTCACTTTCAAACCTCACACACAGACACCAAGTTGTTAGTGTTCCTCAGTTTCTGAGTACTTTCAATGATATTCAGAAGTGGGAGAGACTTCTTGCTCTCTGGATCTATTCCCTGCAAGCTGAAGCCCATAGTTAGAGATTTCCGTAAAACTTGCATAGATCTGTGCTGCTGTTGCAAGGGGAATCCCTCTTTCTCTTCTTCCTAACTCCTCCATCACTCACAATCCAGTCCTGCGAACCCCCCCAAAAATGAAAAGAAAATTTTTTTTTTAAAAAAAGCTGTTTCCCATTCCAGAGGAACAGGTTGAAATGACTGTGTGTTCCTGATCATATGTAGCCACTCTATATGATACATTTTACAATATTTAAAGAAATATAGTTGTAATTTATTTCTATGGATTAAGAATTTTTTAATATACTAACTTCCTTCCAATTTTTCTATCAGTAATTCCTTAAGCAAAAGTGTATGTATGCTGTCATTTCTTAGGCAAAAATTTTAACTGTGTTTTATGTACCGATTGTCATTGTTCTCTTAGTGTGGTGGAACTTTTACAAACCCAGCGTAACTCTTTCTATGCAGCCATTGTATATCCATTCATTCTGATTATTTAGTGATTTTCTTTAACACTTAAGGCTCTGTATATGTAATTGTATTCATACATTCTTCTTACTGTGTGAGAAGATTCTGCTTACCCACTTTTATTTCTGAAAATTGTCACTGAAATACAATACTGTTTGCTTGTTATTTTCTGTATTATCTCCTGGATTGCTTTGTCAGGAGAAAGGGATAGACATCTCCAGACAGCAGTCAATGCTACTGACCTTCAGACATTTGCCACAGGATGGGTAGCCGTATCCTGCAGAGGGAGCCTTGAACAAGTTGTGACTAAACACTTCCCTTTCAGATGCTGAGCGTTGTATTTGTCTGAGTAGCTATCCAGAGTTCAATAAGAAGATTCAAATTTAGTGACATGAATCATGAAAAGCATTAAAATAAGACTTGCTTGCTAATCTTCTATGTCTCTGCAGCACTAAACAGAAAGGATAGTCAGGCAGAATTTACATCTCATTCTAAAATTTTTGTACTTGTGGGTTTTTTTCATGTGGTTTTATATTCTAGTGTAACAGTACTTAGATAAACCATCAGATGACACATGGTTGTTAAACCAAGTCTGCAGCCAATTCTTTCCAGAATTTCCAGTTCTCTCCAGGCCAACTAAAAAATTCTTTTGATTTAACCTTCTGTATTTGCTCAGGAAATAATGTACTGTTTCATGTATGTTATTTTCTTTAATTATGCTGATTAGGATTTGAATTGAAAAAAACACCTTACAGGTGATACACATTAAATTAACTAATTGAACATCATTTGCTGGCATCCAGTTTGCAAGTACTAATTCGTGCCAAAAAAATCACTAATTACCAAGGTATGTAAGACACAACATAACCTTGGACGCTAGCTATGTGTATGAAATGGCCACCTCCTATAGAGCCTAAAGAAAAATGTTGATGACCTGTCCAGAGGAGGACCATGAAGATGATGAGAGGGCTGGAGCACATCTCCTATGAAGACAGGCTGAGAGAGTTGGGGCTGATCAGCCTGGAGAAGAGAAGGCTCTGGGGAGACCTTATAGCAGCCTTCCAGTACCTAAAGGGGGCCTACAGGAGAGCTGGGGAGGGACCCTTTGTCAGGGAGTGTAGTCATAGGACAAGGGGTAATGGTTTTAAACTGGAAAAGGGTGGATTTAGATTAGACATTAGGAAGAAATTTTTTACTGTGAGGGTGGTGAGGCGCTGGAACAGGTCGCCCAGAGAAGTTGTGGATGCCCCATACCTGGAGGCATTCAAGGCCAGGCTGGATGGGTTAGGGAGAATAAAAATTCCACATGGATGTTTTAGGTTTGATTTTAAGTGTAGAGATACAACCTAGTGCAGGTATTAAATAGTTCTGAATGGAAGGACATGCCCATATATATGTATATGCATTTATGTGCATCTATACCTCAGTAGATTTATATATGTATTTTTACCACCGTAGCTGCACAGTAACCCCTAACTTCATAAGATGAGATCACTAAATATGAGGCTGAGCTAAATCTGTTTACAGACATTTCCTTAATGTGAGTTCTGTCGTCTAGTTTTATAAATGCCCTGTACTTTCAATTTCAAAGTCTGGAATATATGTCTAAGGGATAAAAAAATAGAATTTGACCTATGTGATCAGTTACTAATTAATCAGCTGCAACAGCTATATATATAGTTGAAGGAAAAAGTTTGCAATCAAAGCCTTAGAACTGGAATGCACTCTTCTACACTTCCAAAATTATAATGCAGTGCTGCTGAAGCCCAAGTTGATTTAAAATTAGCGGAAACTACTTGTAAATACAAAAGCATTTTGGAACACTATTTATTCATTTTTTTATAATCTGTAATATATTTGCATGGTTTCAGCTAGAACTGAATTACTCTTCCCTTACTTTAGTCTAGTACTACTTATATAGAGGCATCTTCTTTGGGAAAACAACCTACAGAGTAAAGACATTAATTTATTATTTTTAGTTATGTATGTCCAATTTGTGGATGGGGGACAGCCGAGGGACCGTGCCTATAGACCCCTCTATGTTACCCTTATGTACTGCCTGTGGTGTTGCAGCCTCGTGTCCCTACTGTATGTTCCACAAAAATGGAGAAACTGCTGTATCCGTTTGTATCCACTACTTCTTGTCTCAGCTATGCTCTATCATCTGGTGTGAGTATGTTGTAACTACTTCATGGAGCTTCTGCTTAGCATCCTTCCAGAGTTTAACACAGCAGGAAACATGACACAACTAATATAATCAAATATTACTTGCCAACAACTGCGAAATCTCCTTGCTTTCTCTCCTTTTTGACGTGCTTCCTTAATGAAGCTACTAGTCTGTGAACAACGTCCACAAATCCCTCAATTTACCTAGTTTTAACAGCACAGTTAGAACAGAACAGTAATCACTCTAATCATCCCGGCAAACTGCTGTTGAGTGGCATTGGGCCACCACCTGGGTGTCAGAGGTCCACATCACCTCCTCAGTCTTCTTGATTGTCTGGACCTGCCAAAGAGGTATGAGCATCCATTATTTGTCAAAGTATGTTATGCAATATGACGGTAATGACATAAAGGCAGTGGTCTGGGCTCATGCTTAGCATACATTACTGGTGTTGGGTAGGTCACAAAATCTATCATCCTGAGAGACTTCATTTACTTTTTCTCTTGTGTTCATTTAAGAAAAATAATAACAACATGCAGTTCATTAAAGACAGAGGCCAGAGGTTTTAGATTCAAAATGTATTAGAAGACCATCATATTTCCCTCCAGTTTAAACCTCTTGAAACCTATAGAGTACAGGCCAGGAACAAGTTTTCACTAACCTCTGCAAGGTGTTTTTTTTTCTCTATCTTACGCATATAGTCTTCTCCATCTAAGACACAGTATATATTACAGTATATATTACTTTTTACTTTTAATATATATTTAATATATAATTATTTCAATATATAGTATTGTTTTGATATATTTATATAATATAAATTATATATTACATAATATGAATTATATAATATAAATTATCTTAATATATTTAATATATAAGTAATATATATTACTTTTTACTTTTTACACAGTATATATTACTTTTCTTTTCCTCACCTTCTGTTTTCTACTTTATATGTTTGTTCTGTGAGTCAAGCAATGTTTCGCAATTAGCAAGGGGTTTTGAAGTCATGTGTTTCTCAGGTGAGATGCTCCACTCAAAGAGCTAACGAAAATACCATGGAGAAACAGAGGATCTTTCACACCTGCAGGGGGCATTGCAATACAAAGAAAAGGAGCAGTGAGAGCTGTTGAGGCTTTTTCCGATAACATATTATGACATTTGACCTTCGAGTTTGGACTCTTTTTTTTTTTTTTTTTTTTCTTTTACAAAACGTAGCAAGTTGTTTTGAAGCCATTAATATGCTTTTTTTCTAGTCTTTTTGAAGTCACATTAGGAAGAAGATTTAAATCACGTTCTGAAAGACACTTTTCAGTATTCTTGCACTGACTGATATTGACGAGAAACATTGGGATGATGGTATTAAAATGGAACATAAAATGCAAATGATAGTTTCTGTAGTATAGAAAAAGAGTTGGCAAATTATCCATTAGTAACATTTCAAGCATCTTTGCTAATTTGGTGATTCTAATTAGTCTGTAAACATTATGAAACTCTTGCTATATTTTTTATAGCTATAATTATATTTATATAGAGGAAACAAGAAATGGCATCTTAGATGGCCAGCAGTTCTGATATAAAATTTTAGCTAATATGTTATGAACGTATATACGAGTGCTGTTGGAAAACTTGTCACTCTTCATAGAATTAATATAAATATGTCTTTCATTAAGTATTGTAGTAAAATTTTACATATTTACAACTTACAACTAGTGCAAACCAGCTGATATGTAACTCCTACTTCACAGAAAATACATGGACTCTTACAGACATAAACATCGATTATTATGGAATTATGCTCCTAAGATATCCAAAATATGTATATATGATTCAGTATACAAGCAGAATATGATGATCAAATGGCCTCATACAGATTTCATTCAGATTTTCAACACTACCTCAACCACTCTCTGCTTCTCACTTATGGAAAATATTTCTCCTTAGAAGCAAAAAAAAAAAAAAAAAAGCTGTAACTGTCAGCAAAAAGGGAAGGTGACCAGACTTGAGAGCTGTCACTGGGAGGAAAAAGCTGATTAGATGGATTTACTAACCGCTCAAAAGGAAAAGACTACCCAAGCTCTGCAAGTACAGTAGAATGGCTGTAGTCGTAGTGGCATGATTGACAGTAGTTCTATGCAATTTCAGCTTATTTTACTCCCTTTCACTCCTAAAATCACATTTTTTGTGTCTTTTCCCTTCTCCCACTAGCAGTCAAATTATAATGACTTATAAGGTTTAGTTGCAGGGTGATTTATGATAGCAGACTGTTATACTTTTGAAATGGAGTCAGTCATCTTTGCAAATTTGTTTGTATCCAGTTATACCCAGGGAAAATGGAAGACCTATTTTGATGGTACAATAATCATAGATTAGAGGCTTAGCTGAGGAGAGATCATTTTATTTCCAGGATTTATCAGTAAACTGCTTATAAACGCTATTGATTTGTTGACTGCTTCTTTGTAGTCTTAAAGCAGAGATTTGACACCATGTTCCTGATATTCTGCATTTTCTGATAAATTCTCTGCACTGCAATAACCATTGTGTTGTTGCAGCAGATCCCTACCTCTAGCTTTGTCAAAAATAAATGAAAAGTCATTAGCATTTACTTACTATATTTTTTCCTGCATTAAAGTTTCAGTACTTCTGGTTTCACTTTCTGTCACATTGTAAAGAAGAAAACAATTATTTGTTTTTTACTGTTTTCTTCTCTCTTTGACATCATTCCAGGAAAAAGAAAGACCAGCATTGTAGCTGCAATACTGTTAGGCATGGCAAACCACTGTAGCTTCATACAACCCCCACAAAAGAAAAATATATTATGCACACTAACCTAGTGACATTATCTATTTCAGATGTGCATTTAATTTGTACAAACTTCTTAACTGAGTTAACTTCCACGTTTTTTAAACCAGTTGTGGGGTTTTCTTACAGATTTCCTTACCAGTTGGTTCAGGCAAGGGTATATTCTCTGTGTAAGTACCTCTTTACTTAGTCATCCATATTCCATTAATAGCCCTCTAGACTGAAAGCAGATGTATTTTTTTATTCTTAACAGAGCAACTGTTAAGTCTCATAGTTGTAAACATTACGATGATCAAAAGTAGGTTTCTATGATTATTTTTGAGATACCATTGCCAAAACGAAAAAATTGAGGAAGGAGAAAGATCTTGATAGTGTTCGCCAAATGAAAGCTAACCAAATAGTGGGCAATATGAAACGGCTTAATTCTTAATTAGTTAAAGATCTGTTTGCTTCATCTGGCCATCTCTTGTTATTGATGTAATAATGCTTATGCTTGGAAGGGCACAGATACTGCTAAGTTTCTTAAGATGACAGAGAGAAGAGTCATCACCTCTTGACACATATTTGTTGTAGTTTCCCTTTTGGTCTAGGAAGTGTTAAAGGTCAGGACTCTGGCATTCAGGTTGAATCCCAAGAATTCATACTTGAAGTTTAGGCTTAAAACACATTTTCCACTTTTACCACAATTTGAAGCCCTTTACAAGTGTATGTGAATAAGATAATTATTTCTTTGTTCACGGGGAGTTTACAAGATCCAAAGCATAGAATTTTATAGACAACAGTGGTGGAATGGAGGACTACAAATATACATCTGTTTATCTCAATTTTATATCATTTTGAAGGTTTTCAGCTCATCTTTTCTCCTTCCATAACAGAAAGCTGACAAAGGCATATCAAAAACAATGCAATAAAGTGAAGATAGAAAATAACGCATCTTGTTATCAACAGTGTTTACTTGTAAGTTACATAGCAGATTCTTCAATATTCAAATTCCTTTAGTTAAAACGACATCTATTTAAAAGATATACAGATCAGGAAAGATGATTGGCTTAGGACAGTTACAGAGTAATTCCTTTATTACTGAATGTAAAAGGAATCTGAAAGCTCATGTTATAAAATCTTAATGTCCTTGGTTAGCTATAAAATATTTGATCACTTGATGTACAGCCAGATATATGAATTCCTCGTCCTAATCTCAGGTGGTAAACACACAAAGGCAGCTGCGGGTTTAACTTTCTAGTGAGAAGTAGTTTACTACTCCTAGATATTGCTCTAGTATAATCTATACATAGAATAACAATGTCAGGAGGCAACTTTGAGAAAAAAGGGTTAAATATTTACAGCTGAAGTTAACCAATCAATAATAATAATAACAACAACAATAATAATAATAATAATAAAGCCTGAATACTGCCAGTGCTTTGGGACAGGATTCTTTACTACCAGCACACAGAAAGTTCTCTTGCATTCAAAAATTGTTTTTTGTTCTTTCTAGGGTGAGGTTGAGGTATGAATCTCATTGTCATTGTTTTAAACACCTTATTTCATCATTTCTATACCATTGCTATTGCCAAGGATCCAAGAATTAGCCAGAGTGAAGAACACTGGTTTTCTGTAGTGCTTGTTACTGATAGCACTTTGAAATAACTACTCTGCCTTTGTGATAATCCCACAATCTGGTCGGATCCTTAGATCTGCCAGTCTTCTACATGCTATAGAAAGTAGCTTTCCTTCTCCGGGTAGGGACTTAGCAACTCCTGTTTTTTTTCTTCATTTTTTTCTGAGAATTCAAGACAGACTTGACACTGGTAAAGTGACCCTGTTTGCCTTCAGCCAGTCAGGACACTGAGCCTTTTACTTCCTTGTTACACTGGATTGCACTAGGTGGTGGTGGAATCCAAAAGAATATTATCACAGAATCACAGAATCACAGAATTTTCAGAGTTGGAAGGGACCTCTAGAGATCATCTAGTCCAACTCCCCTGCTAAAGCAGGATTGCCCAGAGCACATTACTCAGGACTGCATCCAGGCGGGTCTTGAAAATCTCCAGAGAAGGGGACTCCACAACCTCCCTGGGCAGCCTGTGCCAGTGCTCTGTCACCTGAACCGTAAAGAAGTTTTTCCATGTATTTGAACGGAACTTCCTGTGTTCTAACTTGTGCCCATTACCCCTCGTCCTGTCACTGGGAACCATTGAAAAGAGCCTGGCTCCATCCTCCTTCAACCCACCCTTTAGATACTTGTACGCCATAATAAGGTCTCCCCTCAGCCTTCTCTTCTCCAGGCTAAAGAGTCCCAGCTCTCTCAGCCTTTCCTCATAAGGGAGATGCTCCAAGCCCTTAATCATCTTAGTTGCCCTTCGCTGGACTCGCTCCAGCAGTTCCCTGTCCCTCTTGAACTGGGGAGCCCAGAACTGGGCACAGTATTCCAGTTGTGGCCTCACCAGTGCAGAGTAGAGGGGGAGAATGACCTCCCTCGACCTACTGGCCACACTCTTCCCTATGCAGCCCAGGATTCCATTGGCCTTTTTGGCAACAAGGGCACATTGCTGGGCCATGGATAATTTACTGTCTACCACAACCCCCAGATCCTTCTCCTCCAAGCTACTTCCCAGCAGGTCCGCCCCTAACCTATACTGGTGCCTAGCATTCTTCCTCCCCAGGTGCAGGACCTTGCACTTGCTTTTGTTGAACCTTATTAGGTTCTTCTCTGCCCAGCTCTCCAGCCTGTCCAGGTCACGCTGGATGGCAGCACGGTCCTCTGGGGTGTCAGCCACCCCACCCAGTTTGGTATCATCAGCAAACTTGCTGAGGATACACTCTGTCCCCTCATCCAGGTCATTAATGAATATATTAAACAAGATTGGACCGAGTATTGACCCCTGGGGGACACCACTGGTTACAGGCCTCCAACTAGACTCTGTGCCGCTGATCACAACCCTCTGAGTTCTGTCCCGCAGCCAACTCTCAATCCACCTCACTGTCACCTCATCTAGTCCATACTTCCTCAGCTTCCTAATGAGGATGTCATGGGAGACAGTGTCAAAAGCCTTGCTAAAGTCAAGATAGACGACATCCACGACTCTCCCCTCATCCAGCCAACCAGTTATAACATCATAGAAAGCTATCAGATTGGTCAAGCACGATTTACCCTTGGTAAATCCATGTTGACCACTTCCAATAACTTCCTGTTCCTCAACGTGTTTGGAGATGACATCCAGAATGAGTCGCTCCATTACCTTCCCAGGGACAGAGGCGAGACTAACTGGTCTGTAGTTCCCTGGGTCCTCCTTCTTGCCTTTTTTGAAGATCGGAGTGATGTCAGCCTTCCTCCAGTCCTCAGGCACCTCTCCTGTTCTCCATGACCATTCAAAGACGATGGAGAGTGGTCTAGCAATAACATCCGCCAGCTCTCTCAGCACTCACGGATGCATGCCATCAGGGCCCATGGACTTGTGAATGTCCAGCTTGGCCAAGTGGTCTCTGACCCAGTCCTCCTCAACTGAGGGAAAATCTTCCTCTCTCCAGACCTTCCCCTTTGCCTTCAGAGTATGGGATTCATGAGGGACAGCTTTAGCAGTGAAGACCAAAGAAAAGAAGGCATTCAGTAACTCTGCCTTCTCTGTGTCTTCCACCACTAGGGCACCTGTTTCATTCACCAGTGGGCCTACATTTTCCCTAGTCTTCCTTTTTCTATTGATATACTCAAAGAATCTCTTCTTATTGTCTTTAACTGCAGTGGCCAAGCTGAGTTCTGATTGAGCTTTGGCCCTTCTCATTTTCCCCCTACATAGCTTTGTTATATCTCGATAGTCCTCATATTCTTTATCTCCATTTTGTATGACAAAATAGCCTAGTAACTCGGTTGAAGGGAAATAACATTTTTTAAAAAAAGAGCATTTAAGACACAAATTTTGTGCTGAAAGGCCTCGTGTTGCTTTTGTAAGATAGCAGTAGAAGAGGTCTTCAGGTTGTGATAAAGTCAGAGGATCTGGCACGAGGAAAGGTGAAAACTACCAAAGGCTTGACATTGATAGGACATGCCAGCTCATGAGAAACAGAGGAATTCATTCTTCATCCTAGTGTCTAAACCAGGTGTGGAATCAAGGAAGTGAACTGTGCAAGAGACTCCCAGGTACATAGTTCTTACAAGTCTCATGCAGAAAGGCACTATTTTGTGTTCAGGTGCTGATGAGAGAGGGAATTATAGACGTTCATGGCAAACCAACCCCTAGTATTTTAGACCACAACAGACGGTAACCCCAGATTGCACAGCTTTGACTACTCATCCCTAGGCAACCAAGCCCTGCAGTCCATCAAATTCTCTCTTTTCCAAGGGGAGAATAAATAGTTTATTCCCGTTTTCATTATTTATCTATTTATTTTAAAAATCTCTTCATTTATTTCTCTGCTCTTTTCAGTTTTCATTTAACTCATTCCTTGGTGTACGTGAAGCAAGATCCATTCTTTCTAGATGATGTATTCCCTGCTGAAATAGCCTACTACCATGGTACGGAGTAGCAGAAAAACTTCAGAAGAGTACTGATCAGGTGCAGGTCCAAGCACCTACAAAGTACTTCAGGAAATCTGAAAGGTTGGTTGGTGAATCACTTTTCAGGATAGTAGTGGTTCCTCCATTCCTCCTCATGCACAGCAAAAGAACACTTAACTTGTGACCAGAAGGTTAAAGTATACATTGCAATGAGATTACATACTTTACTATAAGACATTTAGTCCTCCCTCTTAAAAATATTACTATCTCGTAGGAGAAAAGTGACATTTCTGTCTTTCCTGGAGTATATACTCCCTTACTGCTTAAGAGCCTGTGGCAGAAGCAGAACTAAATTAGAATCACACTTCCAAAACACATTCTTAAAACTTACTAAACCATAAAAAAATGTAATATTTGTCTTGTATGCGAAGATTTTCTGTACTATCAACTAGTGACAATTTTCATGAGGTAAGAGCTGGTTTATGACCAGCCTATTATAAGAAATTTTGCCTGTCTATGACTTGATATTAAAACTGCAACTATTGCCTCAGATGGTGAGGGACAGCCACAGAAGAATGCAGTCAGTTTGTGGTTATGGATTAGCAATAAGATGTTCAGAAAAACAAGATGATCAACAGTCACACATTTGCATGAGCAGTGTCATCTTTCGAATCTAATTTTCAGGAAGACTTTCTCTTCAGAAAGGAGTTAAAGCTTATTGATGACTAGAGGCAGACATTTTGGCAGTCCCAACTCACAAATGTCATTTCTTGAGCATAAAATTATGAAAAGAACAGAATTAGTTGTACTACTTGAGGTTGAAATGAAGAAAAAAATCCTTCCTTTTGAATCTTACAGTGATTCGTATTATAAAAATCTTTCACGCACAGAAATTAATTTAGAGAAGTTTTATATTCATTGCATTGTCCAACTTTCTAACAGATTTCTCAGACTAATGACCTAATTAATATTATTCATTAATGTGGAACACATATCATACATATATGACAGCAGAGAAAGAAACTTCTAGTTAGGAAATGGATGATTAACTTGAGAAGGTGTATAAACTGTAGGAGTATTTATTTTCTGAGACTATTTTTATAAAATAAAAGATACCATGAAATTCCAGAGATCGTGGGTTCTTATGGACATTTCGACCTTTACAGGTTTTGCTACGGAACCTAGTGAAAATGTAAAGGATCTAAAATATATTAGGGACTTAAAACATTTGTATTCAAGTGATACTGACTGTTGAACTGGCTGTGACATGGCAAGATTTTTTGCCATCCTTAAGTCAAGTGGACATGTCCTTAACCTAATTTCTGCTCAATATATAGTAAACAATATTGGTAAATAAAAGCTGCATCTGGCCAAGAGATCACCTGTGGTTTAACATGACAAATCCTAACAATCCCTACATCCACCTGAAGTCTGTTTCCAAAGCGCTGCCTTAGATTTTTAAGGTGTTATCGTGTGCAACAGGTTCAGTCCCTGAGAAGTAAGGAAGTCAGCTGGCTGCCATCTGAGAAACCCCACTGAAATTGGGTGGACTGTTCTCTCTCATCCACTTTTAGGGTACCTGAAACACCCAAACCAGTCAGTTCCTATTGTCAAAAGACATACTCCTCCAGGTTCTTTTCCTGACAGGTTTTTTGATTGGGGTGGAGCCAAAGGAGAGAACCAGGAGCTAAGGGTGGCCACAGAGCCAGCAGGTCTGGGCCTTTCATAATGAGAAACTCATCCCACAGCACCCACTGAAGGGTCAGAGCTGGACCAGGACCAGCCCAGAGCTGTGTCCACCCAGCAAGGTCATTGTGGCAAGTAGGGCTGAAGTCCAGCCAGTGAGTCAGTCTCTAGGTTGGGGTCAAGATCAGGTCTGGAGACAGGAACCAGAGTGAGCCCAAGGTGCTAAGGTCAAAGGCCGGACCAGGCAGTCAGATCTGTGGGTTAAAGTCAAGATCATTGTGGTAAATTGCTGGACATGGAAATGGTTGCAATGCAGCTGCAACGTGACTCAGAAAGACACCCGCCAACCTGGAGAGCCTTAGTTTAAGAGCAGCTCACAAGGGAAGGTGAGGGAGCTTTCATTGAGGCTTCTTCCAGCCTTCTTCTTCTCTAAGAGCTCCCCAGCTGGCTGAGGCATCTCAAACAGCTCTCTTAAAAGAGGTAGCCTTGAGCAATGAGAGGAAAACTCCCACAGTGGAGGACAGTGCTCCAGGTCTAGACAGCTAGCTCTGCTTTTTTCCCCTTCATGAACATCCATGCGTATTTGAGGTCCTCCATCATGAGGGTGTTCTCTCTTTCCCTACATGTAGTTTCAGTTTGGTGGTGTGAATTTTCACAGGAAAAATAAAAAGTCTGTGATTCACCAGGAGTTGCAACAAGAAAGAGTAACCATACTGCTACTTCTTCATGAAGCTTTTCCCCAGTTGTTGACATTGGTAATTTTGGAAGAACTAAGCTAAGTGACCTAACAACTAGTCAAGACAAGTCTGAACCCTTTTCCTAGGGAGTTCACTTATGCTGTTATTAAAATTATGCAGCTGTAATGGGGAACTTTTGAAACCAACTTTGAAGGCTACTGTTAGTGTCAAGGTCTCCTACAGTAATTGCCACTGGTTTATTATGAACGATCTTGGCAAAGATTTTATTGTTAACCACAGAGCTTTGATACCTGAGAAAAGGTAAGAAAAAATACATAATTTGAATTTTCAATATTAATAACAAATTATGAATTACTGGGAAAATTAAGATTTTCAGTGCTGAGGCAAAAGATAACAAACATTTTAAATCTAGTTGCAGTTATGCTTTACTTGAAATTTGTAATTTTGTAAGATACATTTCTGTTGTTTTCTGACAACAAAGAATGGGGGAATTTGTTCCTCAATGGAAAGTGAATTATTTTTTGTTAAAAGATAACTGGATAATATTCTCAAAAATGCCAAGAGTGTGAGTCTTTAAGGAAATTATCATTGATTCTGATAAATGTAATTGTTGAGGAGGTTATCACCAAAACCAGAATTACAACTGTCAAAAGCACTGAAGCTCATCTGAGACATCTAAGATTCTTTGTAAGGAACCAAAGCAAACAGTGCAATGTAGTCTAAGTGGCAGAAACTTACTTCATGTCATTTATTGGTTATCTTTGGCATGGTGGTTGGCCATAATCCAGCCTCACAGCCAAAAAACAGTGAATCCAAGCTTATTAACTGTAACTGTATTGACATTATGAGAAGTTAAATATGTATTGCAGGATCCAGGAGTATTGCCAGTTTCCCAGCTCCAACTGTCTCCATCCCGAGATGCAGTCCAGCTACATTCTGACTCTATCTGAATGAAACCTGCATAAGCAGTAGGCTGTCATTGCCACTTGCCCTTGTTTTCTTAGAAAGGGAAAGAAGGCATCCATGCCAGGTGCTGTCACAGACATATGATCTGAGAAACAGGTCTTGTGATCCAGGAAATTTGTGGCATGCCCTGGCACATAAGTGTTGTTGCAGAGAGAGAAGCCAGTCTTCTCCATCCGACTCTTGGGAAAATAGTGGTTTTTATGGATTTCTTAATAAGGAGTGGGGATTAAAATTTGGATGTTCAGTTTTTATGTAATGAAAATCAGTTTTTCTGTTGATTTTTCAATCTAATTGTGACTTCTTGTCATAATTCCTTCCTGACCTTCTCTTTCTTCTGCCAATCCCAGTTCAACCCTGCAGTCGTCTTCTCTCTCCCCACTTCATTACTATATCAAACAAGATATTTCTTCCTAGTGTTCAATAACTGTAGTAGGAACAGTTCACTTCTAATTTGTAAACTTGGTTGGACTACAGTCCTGAAACCAGAAATCAACATTATTTTTTAAAGTTCTATGACAGACATCCAAAAACTGTGAGACAAGAAAAGTAAGTGTATGTTTTAACTGATCCAAGAATTTTTTAAAAAGATTTGCTTTATTTTAGGGAAAAGCATATTATTTGAACTTGGGAATGTCTGCCTATTAAATACATGAGGGAAGAATTTTTTCATCTTAAACCAAAATTTCTCCAAAATTCTTTTATGTAAAGAGTTTTAGTAGTTGTATTAATAAGAATGCTTACTATAATAAAATACAAATAATTCAGATCCAAAGTCAAATAGTGAAAGACCTCTTGCACTGTTATGTATTTTCTCTGTGCTGTTTTTTAATTTTCAGCCTTTTAAATACTTAGAGCTTTTTGTATCTTCAAAAAGCGTGACAAAATCTCATGTCCCTTTTCAAACTATGATCATGAAAAAAATTCTTGGAAAAATCATGGAACTCAATTTCATTTCCAAAAAAAAATATTTTTTTTATCTTCTCTGTTGCTCTGTTTTACAGAGTATCCAGGGAAACTAAGCAAAAATGTTCTTTGATTGTGCTTTCTTTAAGAATATCCCACTGAGCAAAATGTTATGTTCCTTACTTTTTTTCTGACCACCACCTATCCAAACCAGAATCAAATACAAAATGTAAGTAATTCTATGGTTGTTTTTTGGTTTTTTTTTTTTTAATAAGTAAACAGAACCCATCCATATGACCTCTGTTTAAATATATGAATGGCCTCTCTTGCATTCTCCATGAACAAAAAATACCCCTTTGTTTTAGAAAAAGGAATGCTTTCTTCCTTTATACTGTTTTCATAATCCCCGAAAACTCTTGCCTTCAAATTAAGTTCTTGTATTTTTAACTCTTCCATTTTATATGGCATCCAAGTTAGTTGTACACCTGTACATTTCACAGCACATTCACTCTGATGCATTATCTAGAATAATATTTTGCTTGCTTCTTTACTCATATGTCTAAATTGTCTATATTTTAGCTTGTGGTTCCTGTGAAATACTATGTGACACTTTTTTGTCCTGAAACTAAGAATAGACATATGAAGGGATTTGTATATCAGGGCACTTTCAACTCTCTAACCCAAGTCTTTTTCAAATTTTGCTAATTAGTCTTTAACTCTTGGTAATATTTTCAGGTATTTCAGATATACTGGCTATGTGACCAAATGATGAAGCAAATGATTAAGGGGAAGAAAAATGACATCTGCTTCACAAGGGATTTTTGTTGTTGGGTCTTTACTTTTTCTTGCAAAGATAAGCAATGCTTGGGTTATTCAGTGGTGCCTTCAGGGGTTAGGCATCCTGAAATTTATATTACATGTATTTGCTCTGAAAAATGTTTTATATACATTGTGAAAATTATGTTGTCCATTTTAGAGAAGTGTGGTTGTACGCTAGCCATTAGATCTCTTACTTTTCAAGAGGCAGCAGTAGCATGTTGAGTCTTTGTTGACATCCTAACGTTGCTGAAGAGCTAATCTAGTTCTAATGTGTGGTTACATGAGCCCTAGTTAGAGTGAAGTTGGTGAACTCTAGGGGTGGACTTCACTGTGCAGAAATCCCCCAAATTCTCATGCCCTCGTGACCTCCAGCCACTCATGCACCACGGCTGCTCTTGGGAACTTGCTCACAGATGCAGCAGCCGTACTCTTCAGGTTGGTAACTCTTTATTCTCATGACCTGTTGACCTTTGGGCCTTCATGCGTTATGAGTATCCATGGGAACTTGATAGGCCGTTACCCTCGCACAACATTTGGCCTACAAGATTTTTCTGAGTACTGTTGAGCAGCATAATGTATTCTATACAGAGTATTGACTTGCCTTTCAAAACATAATTATATAACAATCATAGGATTAATTTTATCATATTTAACAGGTTGATTTATATAAGATGAACTTAAGGCAATCCATTTTCTAAAAGTTTGTTGTTTTCTAAAGCAACATTGAATATCCCTGCTCACTTCCCAAGAAATAGAAGTTTGCTTGCAGTTTGGAAGAAATAAGACTCAGCAGGATACTACCATGAGTAAAGCATTAAAGAAGAAAATAATTGGCTTGCTTTCTAATTTTTCACTCATCTTAATGAGTATTATGACGTGGGGAATAAGCCATGCTACACTTTCAATAAACTTTTATGTAGAGATATTACTGTCTTGGGAATGTTTAAGTCTAAGAGTTTTAAAGAAGTAACAGGACCTTTTTTGCACAAATTCTGTAGAGGTATACCATTTCCAGGGTCTATAGTGAAGTCATTTTAAGATGGGTACTTTTCACCAAGTATTTATACTAGCTGCAAATTGATGTAAGTTTCCTTAGTCATCTCCATTTCATTGCTTATTTTCACTCCTGAAACATTAACTATAGACCATAATATCCATGCAATGAAACTACAGTAAGGCAAAAAGAACTTGTTTTGGGTTATTGACCCTGATATATACACTTGAGCCTTCCTATTTTTCCAATCACACTTGTAGAAAAGGTTTTGGATGTTAACAATTACTATGTTTCTTAAATATAGTTATTATGGAATGTATAAATTTAAACTGTCCTTTATGGCCCATGTGCTGTCTCACCCAATCCAATGCTATTACTGACAGATATATTTTCACACATAATCTTGTTTTGGCAAATGATGTTTGATTTATATTTGCAAGACAAAAAGGCAATTCTGGTGTTGGATTAAGCAAGAGAATTAAAGATAAGATTGTATTGTTTAGTGCTATATCCTGCAATACTGCAATATCAGTTACAACTGTCTTATCAGTGTGGGAAAACATGTGTGTGTGTTTGTGAAACACCCTTGCTTCAGACAAAAAGTCCAGAACAGAAAAACACCTTCTAATTGAGAATACTGATAGTTTTATAGTATATTACTTGCCATTGACAGAAATAATACTGAGGCTCTGAATCTGAAAAAAAGCATTGTCTGAAATATTCATGGCAGAAAAAGTGTCTTGTACATTATTTTTTATTTCATTAGTGTTGTTTGGTATCCTATCACTGTAGTATTTCATATAGAGTCTTTCACCTAGTTTCTGATCTTGAGTGTTCATTGTATGATGGTGATAGGCAGTAGAGACACCTTAAGCTTACCGGTGTCCACAGAAGACACTTCAGTCACTTCAGGAAAATGAAGGAGATGGAAAACACAAATGCTTGAAAGTGTTTTTCCAGAATATGAAGGGGATGTGTCTTCATTGTCTTGACCCTGTCTTCAATTCTTTTAAAGAATAAAAAATAGTCAGGTGCTGATATCTGAGGAATTCAGTCCATCACGTACAGCGGAAGTTTTCCACTGCTTTTCAACATGAGCAGGAATGTATAAGAGGAGATGGTGGAAGAGGTGGGTGTGAAGATGGAGAGAAATGGATTAAGAAGAGTTATATGGTAGGGATCCAGAGCCTAACACCAGTGGGCATAAATCCACCAGATCTGGTGAAACTACGGTGAATGACACCAACAGAGATTTTCTATTTTGCTTCTCAGACTGCATCATGGAGGTGAAAGTGGTTGAAAAATATCAGCTACTGTATATTTTTGCGGTTATCCTTTAATTTCCCTTCCTTCTTCAATTATCCTTAATATTAAATTTATTTTCCTCATTTAAATCACAGTTCTTTCAATGTTGAGAATAAGGTTGTCCAAGAAGCTTTAAAAGACTTTTCATAAATGCTTTATGTCTGTGTCAGCCATCCTAATATATGGCTAACAGGTGGCCATTACATGGCTGAGATATTCCATTTTAAACACCTGTTTGTTACTTTCTGATAGAACGTTTTCTTATTCAAATACTTTTTCTAGCCTGTAATTTAAATACTTAAAAAATCAGGTGATGTTGCTCCAAGTTATTATTGCAGGAAGAACTCATTAAACAGAGACAAAAATAGTTGGGCTCCTTTAATCTCTAATCATACTCTCACTCCTAGTATGTTGAAAAGTGTTTAACCCAATAAAACACAAGTTTCTTAAGTAACTGTTTCAATGATGTGTTAACAGTCAATGGCTGCCAAGTGGGAAAACTGTGAAAGTGATCAGACTTTGTGTCTCAAGCCTAATAAAGCTTCAAAGGCCAACCACATTATTGAAGTGATGAGGTGTTTAGACTTTAAAGCTGTACTCACAGCCTTCGCCATCAGACAGTCTCTGTATTAGATTTCTAATGGAGCTTTCTGTAAAAAATTACTGTGAGGAAGTCAGGTCCAAAAAAAAGATGGGTAAGAGAGAAGTAGGTAATGGAGACATGAAAATATAAGGGGTTTAATCATAAGTGTATGGACTACAGATTAATTTTGAGATGAAGTATGGAGACTGATGATCAATACCAAAGAAAATAAGAAGAAGATTATAGGGGCATTTGGAAGTAAAGCATTGTTTTGTAAGTTCTAAGGATGTAGCACATCAATTACTGCATTTAATGGTTTATACTCTGGCAGCTCTTAACATAAAACAAGCTCATCAGAAGCTTTGCCAGATAACCTCTGGCTCTTTACATAGATTTTTGAACAACATGTATAAATTATACTTCATGTACAGCTCCGTCAGTGAGATACAAACTATACAACTCTATAGCTACTGCTTGCTAAGTAGGTAGATTTCTTCACTGCCAATTTGGTAAATTATGAAATTGCAGTAAAGGTGAGTTCTATGTCAAAGTTTTTAAGTTAAATTCCTCCTTTGTGTACTTTTCATGGAAGATTTTGCATTAAGGGAAGCTAGACAAGATTTGAAAGAAATCTAGAGGCTGTTTCTAAGTTAGACAATTCAGAAATATTATGTTTCCAGTTCTCAAAAGTTTTTTTCAGTTATTGTCCAAGTCATGCCACACATAGCTGGGTTTAAAAGTAATTTACTGAGTAATCACTACTGTGCCAAAAGGCCGGGGATCACATACCTGAGATAATTTTAGACTATAGCTCCCTCATTATTAACTGTAACAAAGGAAGCAAATAACTCGGGACAGGCTAAAAAAAGTAATCAGTTTTAATTCAGCTTCACTTAGTGTTTCAATCATTTTGTTGAAAAACAGGGTGAAATAGTCAATACTGGTCTGCAAGTAACTGCAGCAACTCTTCTCCTAGTAACCAAAAAGACTTCTAGAGCTTGAGCCAGTATCTGTTTTCTACACTACTTCTGTGTCTGGGGATATGTCCAAAAAGTACAAAAGAGTTCTTGAAACAATACAAGGTAATATATAAAACTGTCATAGAAACCTTAAGATGGGTCTGAATGAAGAAAGAAGGGAAACGACTGGCTAGGGAAGCAACAGACAGAACAGAAGACAGTAAAAGGGCTGTGGGCAGGACAGGTCCCAACGGCATTTTCAATAGGAGGTCACTAAGACTCTCGCACATGTATGTGCTGCTTCTCTGAAAATAACAGCCTAAGAAAAGGGAAATCCTAAACTGAGGAATAGCATAAGCCAATACTAAACAGACTCAAGCCATTAAATGGTGGTGGGAGGGAGACAGAGACCAGGCTAGGAGCCAAAATACACCTAGATCAGTAGGCAAAGAATAGTAAGTAAATCCTAATGACTCCCTGACTGGGGCAGATGGAAATACAAATGACACAGTCACAGTCAGCCCATACAAGGATACCAAAGGCAGACCTAAAACCAGCATGGGGATACATACTTAAGCAAGACTTAGGTAACTTCAGGAGTACTCAATAGTAATACTGCCATCCCTTGTTCCCCTTGCAGTCACAAGGAAACCTGGGCAGACTTCCTGGGGCCAAAGCTCTTGGTGTCTGCAGCATGGGCAGACATCTTCTTGGTGCTTGAAATCAATTTTGTTTCAGTGTTTTTATAAAATAAAACTACCTTCACCTTCCGTCAGGTCTCACTGAGGTGTTGCTGCAGTGATATAGCTAGTCCTGCCTTCTTAAGCTTACTCCACCTCTCTACTGTTTCTTATAGCCCAAGGTCTTTCATACACCGGAAAGTAAAAAAAAAAGTTTTCATATTTCTCTGTTGCCAGTTTCTGAAGCAAGATGCTTATAGAGCACAAATCTTGGCAGAGTCTGTAAATGGTGTCATTTCTAGGGTGACCTCCACAGTATTTCTTTGACCATGGAAGAGCATGAAGTTGAATTTTGGGAGTGAGAAAAAGACAAATGGAAAGAGCACAGGCTACTTTTTTTTTTTTTTCCTAATTTCTCCCATGTCACCCAGGAAAGCGCAGTCATGTTTATTCTCTGGTGAAAATTTTGTGCAAAAAGCCTAGTTGTCCTTTGTGAATGTGCGTGCTTATTAATGTGAAATAAATAACCACTCATAAGCTCTATCTCCCATTCCTATCTTCACTTTTTGCTGTCTACCTCCAGCCTTTCCTGAGTTTCCAGACTCCTTTCCTGACATCCCACAGTCTTTCATTTTCTGAGCCCTGCTAACAGATCTGTTCCTCTAGAAATATCAGGGTAAAGTTGTCAGGCAAATGAAAGAGAAGGGCAAAATTTTATTGAAAATGTAAAATGCAAGAGAAAATTTTGAGCACAGCTCAACTTTGCAAAGCACTAATTACAGACGTTGTACTTGCCTGAATCTGCTGTGAGCATCAGCACTGCTTTCAACAGCTCCTGCTCCTTCTGTAGTGAGGACTGCACGTTTGCAGACTAGTTCCTACATGGTGGCAAATAGTACCTTATTAAATTGGGCATTTGTTCACACTTTCTCTTCCAAGACTGTGTCCTTTTGCTTTACACTCACCCATCCTATCACAAACCTCCTCCAGTTTCCTCTATGTCTTAACTATTGTATCTAGTACACATGTCAGTCTGCCTCCGCGCACAGTGGATGAGATTTTGGTAAGAAAATAGAAGAGACTATTGTTCTCTTCAATATATGATTACTGGACTGCCTCCCTCTCTTTCCAACAGGTTCACCGCTTCTGTAGGGGTCCAGTGGGGAACACGGCAAACAGAAATTGCAGAGTGCAATCAGTCTCTCTGTCAGGACTACCTCACAGCTGAGGTGTAATTCTGGTTGCCATTTGGTGTGGGTGAATAAAGGTCTTTGGCGTCAGGACGGTCAAGAGACAGAGATTCTGGAATAAAAAAAAAAAAAGAAGGAGCTATTTCTTAAATGTCTTTGAAAAGTCATAGGAGCAGTTTGGTTGAGTACCAGGACGAAAAGGTTGTTCTGAGTAGTGGTTCTGGCTCAGAGAATGTGGTGGTGGGTGAAGAGAGGCCTGAATCTAAGAAGTGGCTGTGGCAAAGAGGGCCACGGTGTGGGCCAGTGTCTGCTTGCAGGTTCTAGGCTTAGAAAATGGAAGAGAAACAACCAAGAAACAGGAAAAAGATACACGCTGGCTGCAGGATGTGCTGTCAGGCTAAGCATGCTAATGCAATGGGAAATTTAAGAAAATCTGTCTACTCAAAGTTATTACCACACATTTTCTTAAACAAATTTGACCCAATGGGCTGCTTTTCCCAGCAATTTTGATGCGGTCCAGTAAATCTGGATTTATTGTAACATCTGACCATAGCCTCCATTTGAGTCATTCCTAATGATTACATCTTATATTAATTATCTTATAATCAGCTTAACCACATACATTTCTTGACTACTCTGATAGCAGGAATATACTTACACACAAGAGAATAAGGTTTTAATATGTGTACTATAAAATACAGATCAAGTGCTGTGAGCAGGAATCAGTCTATTTCAGCCACTGCTTCTGCACTTTGGTCATTTTTTTCCCCTTTTTATTCAGGTCAGAATCAAGTTCTGAGTCAGCTACTAAATTATACAAAGGGTAACATTATCCTGAAGATGTGTCTGGATGCTAATCGTAAGAAGTATGGTCCAAAAGAGGAGCTAGACTTACAGTGGAGCCAGGAACCTTAATGATTTCTAACAAATTCTGCTGAGCAACTAAATAAATGTTTCACATACTTAGCTCTAAAACTTATAGACCCTCCATGATCTTCAAACACTTACTAAAGATAAAACACGGTATGGCTAAGACATAACTTTTGGATATGTTATGGAAAGATGTTTTATTGTACTTCACTTGTTTCTTGATTGGCACTTTGCTGAAACTTCTTGCTTGTGGCTGTTCACGCACCAAACCACTGAACACCTTCCAGCAGCTCTGCACTGAGTACCTTTTCTTTATTATCCTGCTTTGAGATGCAAAAATAGTCAACAGATATAGTAGTGTCAGGCCACAGTTTTCATATCCACCCTTTTCACAGATGAACTTTTTCAGGACTTGAATACTGGGATTCAGGACCATCAGAAAGTTATTTTTAGCAATTCAGAAAAAGAGATATCAAGTTCTTGTTCTGGTTATTTTTTGTGTACTTTCTAAAGCTCATTGTTCAGGATTTCTCTGGGTGGTGGTTTCTTTGGTGGTGTTTTGTTCTTTCTTCCTCAAGTCTGTACTTTTGTGCATAA
The DNA here is from genome assembly GCF_965231255.1 of Vanellus vanellus. Classification (NCBI taxonomy): domain Eukaryota; kingdom Metazoa; phylum Chordata; class Aves; order Charadriiformes; family Charadriidae; genus Vanellus; species Vanellus vanellus. The sequence goes on along the minus strand of NC_138905.1, from coordinate 141,602,705 downwards.
TGTCTGAAGAAAAAATGATTCTTACATGGAGAGGTTAAACGTAGTTTTTCTAAATTGTTTTGAAAACACCTAGACATAAGAAAAAAAGGATTCCTATGATACACAAACACCTAAAATATACCCCAAAATGATAAAAAATGGTAGAAAATCTACTGATCTGATTTCAGTTTCTGATGTATATAACCAATACACATGCATATTTATGACTCTGTCTACAGGTAGAGTATAGCATATAATTAATATGAACTTTACATTTAATAAAAGATGCTATTTATTATATATACATATGATGTGATACACTTATTTAACACACACACAACTATGCTATAACAATGTCAATAATGCTATAAATATTCAAGGTCAAATTGGAATGTAAAGAATAAGTGGGAAAACATTACTAAAAATATTAGTTTTCATTATGGTTTTTGTACATTTGAGTTTGACTTTCTAATGAATGTTCTCCATTCATCTAGGAGAACAAAATTATATGACTGCCTGTCACATCATATTCCTTCTGCGAAATCCATTCCAGAACTTACATAATTTCTTCCGCAATTTAGATAATTTCTTCCAGAATTTGCAGTAAAATATTTTGAAAGTCTGCAGTGTTTAAACTCCCAATTTTATCTCAATTTCCAGCATTAAAGTAATAAATACTACCTTAGAAAGAGCATCACATTTGAAGCTTTCACTAAACAAGATTTATGAATGGAAGGGTAAAAGCTACATTTTAAAATATATGAAAAGTCTCAAAAATGAAGCTGCTAGCTTAGACTTTAACCTAAAATAACAAGTAACTGAAGATTTGAAATTTCAAGAAATGAACTTCTCTTCAAAAAAAAGTAGATAAGAGAAGATTCAGGAATAATTAATTTCTTCTGGAGACAACTGCTGTTGAAAAAAGTGCAATAAAAGTTATTTTTTCATGCTAGTTAACAAAAAATATTTTCAATAATCACCTCTATTTTTCTTTCCATGAAGAATAAATGCTTGGTCCAGATCACACTGATATTAGTTGAAATATTTTTCAGTTGAGTTTTGGTTTATCTCGCTAAATTAGCATAATATTTTGTAGTGGATCCAAACAAAAATGTATGAAACATCCAGCTTGTTAACTGAGCTAAACATCTTTCATTCCATTACAGACTAGTTTTTATAAACATTATTTATGTTACTTATACTATATGTACATGTATATATACGAAGGAAGATATTTAATCCAGCCTTCATAAACTCTTCTGAGCTGCCTTCTGGCTCTCTAGGAAACTTGCCAAGTTACCTTTTTCACCAGCCCAACAGAAGAGTAAAGCACGGCAAAGGCTGTAAAACACCGATAGACCCATCAGTCGGGTTTAAAAGATGTTAGAGCGTCAATCATTAATCAGCCAGTTTAAGCATGGCACATTTTTATTTTGAATGGTAAATATTGTTAGCAAGTTAACCAAGCCCTTATTAGATTATTTATTTTCACGCATTCAGTTTAGATCTCCCATGTGTTATTTCATGATCCCTTGGGTGTGACAGGAATTTAAACCTAATTGTGGGTTATTTAGTTTGTTTATAGAGCTAACGATTTTCACTTCTGTATCTCTACATTACCTGTTTAAAAAATTACTGTTCTGTGAAATTCAAATTAAAAAAACAACCAAGTTAAAAACAGATATCAAAATAATTACCTGAAGTTTGTTACAACCTGAATACATCATGAAAATAATACTTTTAATGCACATTTATGTGGAAATAAATTCTTTTCTAGAGCCAAATTTTACTATCATTCACACAACCTGTAAACTTCATTAAGGTAACATAAATATAATAAATCTCAGGAAATTTTTATCTGGAATTTTTCTCTCAAATATGTATACAATGAGAAATGTGTAAGTAGACTTAAAAATGTTAGCTAGACTGTATCATATAAGATATGAAGATGCTGATAATTTTTGTGGACAAGTAATATACAATTCCTACTTTTTATTAATTTATAATTAAAATTTCAAAATGAGCTTGCATGACTGCAGCTGCATTTTTGATCTTTACACTTGCTGATGCTTTTTTTATGGAAAATATCCATTTAGAGATAAGCACTTCCCTGAATATCTCTGTTTTCTTGAACCTGTGAACACTAGTATAACTACATGGACACCTAATTACATGGCAATTAGTGCATACATAAGCATATTGTGCTCTATATCATGCACTAATTGTACATTATATACGTATGTGTATGTGATAATTATGCATTATGTATCTAGTTTTTATATATATCTATGGTATATGTATATTTATGGTATGTCTATATTTATGTGTATATATATGGTACATATAGCATATGTGCATGAGAAGCTATAGAGATGTATGTATGTGTGTATAGATATATATGTAGAAAAATAAATAGCTGAGTGCTTAACTGCCCTTATAATTAGTTGCAGAAAACAGTGTATGAGACTTTTAGACTGTAAAACTTTCTTAGTGAAAAGCAGTCTCATTTGTAACTCAACCTTTGCTGTTAACTTTGAGAATAATAGAATCATAGAATCATTTAGGTTGAAAAAGACCTTTAAGATCATTGAGTCCAACCATAAATCTAACACTGCCAAGTCCACTACTAAACCATGTCCTTGAGGACCACATCTGCACATCTTTTAAATACCACCAAGGATGATGACTCAACCACTTCCCTGTGTAGCCTGTTCCAATGCTCGACAACCTTTTTGGTTAAGAACTTTTTCCTAATATCCAATCTAAACCTCCCCTGATGCAACTTGAGGCTGTTTCCTCGTGTCTTATCACTTGTTACTTGGTAGAGAAGACCACCTCAGTATGCTTTCAGGTAATTGTAGAGAGCAATAAGGTCTCCTCTCAGCCTCCTTTTTCCAGACTAAACAACCCCAGTTCCGTCAGACGCTCCTCATAAGACTCATGCTCTAGACCCCTCACCAGCTTTGTTGCCCTTCTTTGGACTTGCTCCACCATCTCAAGGTCTTTCTTGTAGTGAAGGGCCCAAAACTGAACACAGTATTCGAGGTGCAGCCTCATCAGTTCCGAGTACAGGGGGACGATCACTTCCCTAGTTCTGCTTGCAACACTGTTCGTGATACAAGCTAGGATGCTATTGGCCTTCTTGGCCACCTGGGCACAATGCTGGCTCATATCCAGGTGGCTCTTGACCAACACCCCCAGGTCCTTTTCTGCTGGGCAGCTTTCCCCAAGCCTGTAGTGCTGCGTGGGGTTGTTGTGACCCAAGTGCAGGACCCGGCACTTCGCCTTGTTGAACCTCATACCATTGGCCTCAGCCCATCGGTCCAGCCTGTCCAGATCTCTCTGCAGAGCCATCCTACCCACAAGCAGGTCGACACTCCTGCCCAAGTTGGTGTCATTTGCAAACTTGCTGAGGGTATACTCAATCCCCTCATCCAGATCATTGGTAAAGATATTAAAGAGAACTGGCCCCAATACTGAGCCCTGGGGGACACCACTGGTGACTGACCGCCAACTGGATTTAACTCAATTCACCACAATTCTTTGGGGCCAGATGTACAGCCAGATTTTCACCCAGCGAAGAGTACGCCCATCCAAATCATGAGCAGCCAGTTTTTCCAGGAGAATGCTGTGGAGAATGGGCATGTATAATGATTTTGCATGATTCTTTCTGAAAATGAAGTGTTTCCTCTTGATGTAGATAAACAAGGGTAAGTATAAGAATGGGACCTAATATCGTGGGCACAAGTTAGAACACAGGAAGTCCCGTTCAAATACATGGAAAAACTTCTTTACGGTGAGGGTGACAGAGCACTGGCACAGGCTGCCCAGGGAGGCTGTGGAGTCCCCTTCCCTGGAGATTTTCAAGACCCGCCTGGATGCAGTCCTGAGTAATGTGCTCTAGGCAATCCTGCTTTAGCAGGGGAGTTGGACTAGATGATCTCTAGAGGTCCCTTCCAACTCTGATGATTCTGTGATTCTGTGATTCTGTGGTCGTTGATGCTTCTCAGCAGTTATAGAAGCAGCCGACACTTTACTGCTCTGTTACTTACTAGTTATTTGTATTCAAAGTGAGGGAAAGTGCTGAGCAGCATAAAATGTCTCTTGAAGTCCTTTAGCCAGGTGTAGAAGGTCTCTTTCTATATATAGGCAGAAGAAAGCTGAGTACGTGTACTGCAATTGCCAATCCTTCTTCCAAGAGAGGGAGTTGAGCTGTACATCTGTCTGGACCACAGCATGGAGCATAGCTGAAACTCTGGGGCTGGTGAGAGTTTCTGCAGAGACCTACAGAGGCTGCCCCTCTCCTGGCAAGATCCTGGGCACTGTGGGGCACTTTTGGTGGGAAATGGGGCTGAGGATAAATAAGCTTTCAAGGCATCCACCTCCACATGTACTGTGAATTTTCTCCTGAGCTTCTTGCAGATGTAGGCTAGGATTTGTCACTCTAAACAACAGATATGAAGGGAACATTTTTATTTTTGGAAGACTTCTACTAATTCACCCATTGGATTTAAAAATCTAGAGTTTGTAAAAATGTCTGTGAACCACAAAGACATCTTATTTTGATGGCTTTACAGATTTCCTTGCCTTTTTGAAAGATTTTTCTTCTTAAGGCAAGCAGCAGAGACACCTTTATTTCAGCAAGACTTTTTGTAAGGGTCTGACAGGGTTCAGTCTGTCACCAACACACTGAAAAGAAAGTGGGTTTTGAAAAAAGGCATTCTTATGTGTCCTTTTTTATCCTCAGCCAGGAAAATTTTAACTCACATGGCAGTATTAATCTTTTCACCGATGTAGTCTAACAAATTTGCTAGTTTAACCAATAAACTAAACAGGCTGAAACCTAGTCTCTGGCATAAAGGCCAGCTGGCATGAAATGCTCTGTATCCATACAATTAAACTCTGTTAGCTTCCAAAAGAGAGTGGTGGCAGGCAAAATAATTATTGGGAATGATGCCTTGCATGCGCTCATTCCTGAACCTTGCACGGAAGTTGTTTGGGAGAGTAATATTTGCTTCACTTAAGAGCTTGCCAGGACTCTTCTATCAATAGATGATCGAGTCAGAGGACTCCATTCTGAGTTCTTGCATTAGTTAATGTGCTAGTACAGACATAGTTGCAGTACTGCAAAGATGCAACATAATATTGCCTTTAAAACTAACTGAGAAAATAATGAGTTCTACTAAACAATAACTTCGGTCAGTTAAAAGCAGAGGCTGGTGATTGAACTGGAAGGAAACAAACTGCTATGTTGGTTTTGGTTGGGGAAGTTGTGTATGAATGTGTCTTCAACACTTATCTCTTTAAGTAACAAATTTTAAATTTTTCCTCTGTGAATGTTGAGTGTTGAATGCTTTACCTGAAACAATGGGCTGTTAGTATTTAGCAGGTATTTTTAGCCAAGCACTATAAAACCTTGCAAATGGTATGCATGATTACTTTTAAATAATCCCTATTCTGATGCCATTTTGCAGTGTCTTGGTTCTTTCATAACCTTCCATTCCATTTTAGGAAACTATCTATCTAAAAAATGTTATAAAAAGCAGTGCTACAGAACATATTTTTCCTGAAAGAGAGCTGAGTGGATTTTAACTTAATTAAATCAACTGCATAGTTGCTTGCAAAATATGGATTTGTTCCCAAAGTATGAATTTCAGCAAAAAGACCACGCCGCAAAGAAAGCAGTTATCAGACTATGTTTTTTGTGCTTTTTTTTGTTAATACCCAGAATATCAGAGTCATCCAAAAACTGTTCAAGCCCTGACTGAGCTGTTAAAAAGAAGGCATTTTGCTATCCTTTATGAAAACTATTTTGTGTCTAAGAGGTCAATTTAGATTTCTCTAAGTGTTGCTAATGTAGTGAAAATGCTAACGATTGCACTTAGTTTCTTCTTTCAACTTCAAGAATGAGGACAGAATACAGATGAGTCAAATTCACTCCAGAGTGTGTCTGACACAGTTCAGCCTGCAATGGTTAGGAGTTTATCCTCACTTTTGTAGAGGCGACATAAATCACCTTGACACTTTTCATATGGAGAGAAGAGGAGAATTTCCTGGGTACCGTTTGTCTGAGGAAGATTCACACTTAGCCTGACAAAAGGTCCCACCAGCCATGAGTATCACTTCTATCCAAAATCTTCCCGTCCTGCTGGAGTGCCCAAGTGCTTCAGAGGAGGACTCATCCCCCTTGTAAACAAAAATAGATGTTTTCTTAGTTTTTGCTTCCTAGTGATAGCTTAGTTTTGTTTTTCCCAGTTCATTTAGAGGCAACAAAGTTTCTTCAGTAAAGACACTGACCTGAATTGCAGTAATTCCTCCAGACAAGCTAAATATTAAAATCGGGGTTGTTCAGCCCCATTGGGCTGGATTTGTGTGGGATCCTCATCCAGTTGAGTCCTACTTAGTGACAATCTTTCCGAGTCTGGTGTTACCTTTTCCTACATTGTCCTTTGCGCAATGATGATCACGAAGCTTAATTGCTAGGTGTAGGTCTAGATTATATACATGAAAATGAAATCATCACTGTAAAGATTAGGGTTATTTTATTTTATAGATTTTTTTTAATATATATTCAGGGGTATAAAACTTTTAATCCAATTGCTCCTCCCCCCTGCCCTGAGTCCAATCTTTGGTTTGTTGGATATGAATTAACTTTTGTTTCTTTGGATTGAAAACCAGCAGAGGACTTTTTGCTTTCAAATATGAAGTTGTAAGGGTTTTTTTGTTTGTTTGTTTGTTTTTTTCTTTTATACTGGCAGAGACAACTTGTAGCTTTATTCTTTTAAAAATCCTTTTAAAAATGTGATTGAAACTTTGTACGGCAACTAAAATAAAGGATGCATCCAGCTTTTATGCATCATATATCTACCTGTTAATTTATGTGAACTAAAACTGAAGATTAATTTCACCTCTTACCTAGAAATGTTTCCAGATGTAACAAATCTTAATTAATACTTTTTCCCTTTGGGATGAAACATTTATAGATCTCTGATCTATTTCTTTTTGAAAACCTGTATGAAGTACTTGGCAAGAGCCTGTATGGTGACTGGGAATCTAGATTCCTGGAAGTTTTTAAAGCCTATTTCTGTAACTGGACACAAAAGTCTAAAGTGATGGAAACAGTGACTTGTACCCTTGAATTATTAGCCTATTATGTCATTTGATACCATGTTGCATGGCAATCTACAGTGGATAATTGTGTGTTTATACTTTACCCCACATTTTGTTTTCCCTGCCACCCTGTTACCATTTGCCCTGGGATTTCAAACCTCTTTTCTTACAGCTCTGCTGTAAATATTTGACCTCTCATTCTCTCATTTGTCTGTTTTCTCCCACTGAGTCTTTTCCTTTTCTCATAAAACTCAGCTGGGGAGATGTCAGGCCATTGAGCCATAGCCCGCCACGGGCGGCTGCGCGAGCCGTGCTGTGCAGTGCTGCACCTCCGCAGGTCGCATCCCAACAGAGGATGCTGCCAGCGTGGCAGGCACCGGGCAGCGGGGGATTTCCTTAGTGATACAAGAGAGGACCAAGGTCCTTCTGCAGCCAGCTCTTACGAGGGAGGGACTAGTAAACAAGGCAGATGCCGTAGCACCTTGCCTGGCTGGCATTAAAGGTTCAATGTAAAATCTGCTCATGACAAAATTTGTTCTCCCCTGGTGAAAAAAGTACAACACTTCCTTACTATTTTGAGGAATAGTAAGAATCTTTCATTTCCCCCACGCACTCAGCTCTGTTGCATTGCAGGATGTTCTGACCTTTAAAATAAAATTATGAAAACAATAGGCCAATAGCCTAGAGGACTTCTGCAATCCATATGTATATTCCTTCTGCTTTGGTTAATGAAACATTTGGAAAAAGAATGAAGGTAAATGTTCAGATAGTTTCTTGCCTGGCCACTGGTGAAGGCCCCTGGACATTTGGGCTCTTTACTTTTGGTTTTTGCCAGACAGTTATTCTTTCCTGCTGCCCTGTGGGAGCCAATTCTCTCATGCCCCAGATGAGACAGGGAGTATCGCCAGCTAAACCATTTATCTGGGTGAAGTGAACCCCTCTTCACTTATCTGAAGAGAGGAAGATAAATGTTGATGTGTAAGATGTACTGTATTTTGTTGAAACTCTACCACACTGAAGGAAGTAGGCTCTTAGACACTCTAATACAGGTACCATGCTAGCAGTGTTTCCATGATCTCCATAGATTTTCTAAGTCTATTTCTCCATAGGCTTTTATGGGAAACATAGATGTTAAATTGGCTGCAAGCGGGCATATGCTTTTGTCACCAAATAAAATAGCGATGTTGAAAATTGCAAATAGAAAGTTATCTTGAAAAAAAATATTCTATTACAGCATTTGGCAGAAACCTGCTTACAGCTCATGCTAACATCTCTGTACATGTAAGGCTTCAGAAAAACTGAATAAATAAGCATTTATCACATTATGATCATTTAACAAAAAAGGTTGTTAAATATTTCTGCTAAATGCAAAGTTGCTTTACATAAGAAAGAGAAGTGCAGATACAGACCAGTTCATTTTTATGTGTCCCTGCCTATGGCAGGGGGGTTGGAACTTGATGATCTTCAAGGTCCTTTCCAACCTAAACCATTCTATGATTCTGTGTAGCTAGGGAAAATCATTAAGATTAGAACTATGGAAGATTAGAAATCCATGGCAAATCCTGGGTCTAAAAGAAATGCATTTTAGTATATATCTCAGTGCTTTATGAACATGGCAACAGAAATTTGCATTGCAAAGTCTAAAAGCAAATTATATGTTTCTACTTTTATCTTTATTCATACTGCAAGTTTCACTTGAATATCAAATCAGGGAATCTACAATAAAAATCATGAGCCTTAATTGATCCACCTCATTGATAGTAAAAAACAATTTATGACAACAATTGTATTTTGTTGCAACTTATTTGGTAAGTTCTAATAAATATACAAAAGAAGTGGTCTTCTTACGCAAAACATTTTCTGGTGCTTTGAACTCATTTAGAAGTCATTAGCTTCAGGCAACAGATAAAGTTGCTGAGTTGGCTCGGAATGCAGATAACTGTCATCTGTCTGGTCTTCACTCTACTATTAGATTACAGTCAGCAGGAAAAATAAAGAAACATGAGGAAAAAACATTTGACCAAAGAGACCTAAATGCTCATTGGTTTAATGCCAGTCGAGGAAATTCTGGGTGTCATTAATCTGGAAGAACTTTTGGAATTATATTTAATCTGATTTCTTCCATCAATATAGGATTTTTTAAATAGTTGTTTTTAACTTCATGGCTGCTTACACCTCAATTAGCCAGAAGAGGAGATCAAATGGGCCTGCAGCCACGTACACAAATATTTTTTAATTCTTTTCCTCTGTGAACATTATTCCAGGACCAAACAGGAACCAGGAATCAAGAAAGTTAGGAAAACTAATATCTTAAGATTTGCAGAAAACTGAGCATTTCACAGTCATGCTTCAAATTTTACATAAAAGAGAGAAGAAAATTCCATATTGTGGGAGGGCAATTTTGCTGAAAAGCAGTGTTCAGTGCTAAAACATCAAAATGCCTTTTGGACACAGCCACCATTCCACCAGGGAGAAGAAAAACACCCAGCATCTTCACTGAGCAGCTGTGGCCAAAATGGAAAACATTAATAATGGACTGAATTTATGAACACATGGGTTATTGCATGAAGTTAATCGCAAGTTACGGGTATTCTTACACACAATTCCAGCAGTTTCCCCCCCAAAAAAGTCCTTCCTGGACACTTTGAATGGATCAAGCTAAAAAGACAAATTAAGAAACAAAAGCCTCCAAAGGTTTAGAAAAGTCTTCAGAAAGACTCTGTATGAGTGTCCTGTGCTCCAGAGTTAGGACAAAGGTGGAGTTTAACCGTCACAGTCTGCTGCTGCAGGCCTGAACACTGGACGCAACTCAGTCCTTGGCTGCACTCACAGCCCAAACAGGCCATGCTGGACGGGCTGGAGGAGCCGTGCCATAACTCTCAGCAGCAGCCCACGGTCTAACTGAGTTGGACCAGCCTGTCAGTATATGTTAAAGAAGCCTAAGGCTTATTCTTATTTATATGGCATACCAGTTGTCCTAAAGACTTGAAGATCACCTGCAGGTCATTGGAGTTCATAACCCTGGTTCTTCTCAGCACATGTTACAGCTGGGAAAAGTGACATCAATTTTTTCCCAGCAGATTTTCCCCAGATCTGTTACATAAGGCTGATACTTCCATTGCCAAGTGTGTGAAGTAGCATGGTGCTCTAAACCAGCAGAGCTGCAAAAAAATTAACTGGAACACAGCTAAGAACTGCAACAAACTGATTTTTCACTTTGGCTTTTGAGGTGCCGACCGCAACAGGTGGAAAAAAGAGTAGCTATCCTCCAACAAGCTTCATGTCTAAAACACAGCGTGCTCAGCCCACTGGTTGGTGGTCCACCCACTAAAATTGCTTATTTTCAGTAGAAACTAAAAGGCATAAAGTGATGCATAACACAGAGTTTGCTGCAGTGTGTCACTGAGCAAAGCTGCCCTCCCAAGGCTGGTGGCCACAGCTCCAGGCATCCAATGGAGCGCCTGTTAAAGTTATCTCTCAAGACGAAATACGCACAGATTTCCTGCAGAATAAGCAGCCTATTCAGACTGCAGACTTACTGCACCATGTGTGCTTCATTAATTATTATTATTCATGTTTTAATTGTTATTATTTTACAGTGCCCAAGAGGCATGTAGGGTTTTTGTCATCTGTTAAAGACACAATTAGAAGAACTAGGCTCAAAGGAGCAGCAGAGGCAGATGGTGTATTGGCAGTTAAATTTATAAAATTCTTCTCTCAAGTCCCGCCAGCAAGTAAAATAGCTTTTTTTTTTTTGCCTTTTTTTTTTTGCTTTTGCTTTCAGGCAAACAGTTTATTTCAAGATGAGTTTGCTGTAGTCAAGAGTGTAGAGAGGGACATGGTTTGGTCTCAAGAGTTTTAACATTCAGAAAAAAAATGAGAAACTGAAATTATTGTGACTGAGTCAGAAATCATTTATTCATATGTTCTTGCCACAGAGAAACCTCCGCTAGTTTCTAAACCAAATAATATGTGCCATGTGTCCAGCTTCTCTCTTCTGTCTGTCACGTTTCTAGTTAACCTTGTTAACTGGGTTAGTGGAAAAACACTGGTGTAATGTAACACAGGCAGTGACCTGCCAGATGACCTATGCAGATCACATGAAGAATATCAATTTCGGGGTTGATCAGGGGTGTGAATGGGACCACTACTGCTAATAAAAGCTAGGGTTTTTTACAATCACACCCCTCCCGGCAAAGCAGTAGCCTTCCAAGGTACCGGGAGCTGATCTGAACTGCAGGTGAGAGTGCAAGTGCCCACATACCAGAAAGAAAAAAAAAAAAAATGTTTACTGAAAGGGCAAATGGTAAGGCTGTCAGAGAGCTAGGATTACTTGTTTAAATGGCATTTTGGGTCAGGAAGCAGCTGGTCTTAAATAAGCAAATACTGCTTAGAAATGAGTATTGTGCTCTGTAAATATGGTGATATACAGGAGTTCAAGGATTTAAAGACCAAAAAACCCATGAACATTTAGGTAAAATTACATTAGAATCCACAAGTATTAGATGAATGAAAATTGTCCCAAAAATCTATTTTTGACATAGGATACTTTGAATACAGTTAAGCCCCCAGCTGTGGGCCAGATTCTGCCAGTTTATATGTTAGAGAGTTTTGCAACGCCCACGTTTCCCCCGTGGAGTATTTGAAGACACGGCTAAGCTGCATACTGAAGTGCTTCTTTCAAGGACACACTATTTAGCTGTGCTTGTATGGTCTCCTTCTCCTTTCTCTAGTACCTATACGGACCTGTATAGGTACCTGTTTCACCCTGCACACCTTTATCCAAGGGCTGCATGGATGGGTGAAAATGTGGCCTCTCTCGCTCTCTTGCTGCCTGCCTGCTGTGGAGCGAGGCCGGGCATGCTCATGAGAACCTTTTCTTACTAGCCTCCAGTGAGTTCAGTAGACCTGGTGGAAACAAATGTGTTTCAGATTTTATTTTTTTTTTTTGGGGGGGGGGGGGGGGAAGGAAGAGATAAAAGGAAAGATTTATGAGTTCTGCCATAGTTTCCAGCCACTTTATAGAACATTTTCAAATATTCCAAAATGTAAAAAGCAATAGCTTATTTCAGAAAAATAAATCAGTTGCATCTTTCCCAACCAACTCATTGCTCCAGGCAATGGGAGGGTTATGTGCTATGCCAGAGGGTGAAATGATTAGTTTGTAAGTCCCCACAAAAGAAACCCCATATATTATCAGTATATTGTTCTGCCTCCTTTCTTCAGAGGAGTCAAAAGCACAACTAGCTATGCAGAAGCATAACTAAATAGTCCAACTCCCCACTGAGTTTATGTAGAAACACGAATAGGAACCTGAGTCATTACAGGTACCTAGGTCCAGAGTCTCTTTTGTAAATTCATCACCATCATCTGAAAATTGGCATATATTTCGTCCATATCATTTCTGCGCAAAAGCTCTCTCTCCGTTGCCTATCAGTTTGTAATAGCCATTACAGTTTTGCTTAAATAGCTCAAGTTCTGCCCTGCTGTTTATAACTCTGTCGAGTTGTTCTCATTCTTCCCTTTGCTGAAGGACTTTTCATTTTTTTCAATGTCTTAAGTATAATTAAAGGAATTATTTAGGCAGTGTGTTAATAATACATGATAAAGTAAAAAAAAAAAAAAAAAAAAAGAAAACCAAATTGTACCAAAATTGGTATGCACAGTTTCTGGCTTGTGTCAGGCACACAGCTCCAGGAGAGCTCCCTTCCTGACTGGATGCTCTCCAGACAGTCATGTTAGCATTACATTTTATGGGATCCCATATGCTGTAAACCTCAGAAGCCTGAGCACAGTGCTAGCACTGCTTCTGGCTCTGGGCTCTAAGGCACATTCCCCCCAAGTGCACAGCTCACATTTGACACTCTTATGTGAAGTCAGGACCCTATAGCGCAATGCCTAGGAACAAAAGTCCGTGTAGGCTGCCCTGCTGTGGAAAGGAAAAACTTGTATTACAGTATCAACAGTCACAACCATATGCTGTAATTTCATAATACGTCAATTTAATAGTGTGATATCAGCTGGAGATCACAAATGGTGCATAGAAAGATTCCCCAAATTGCCACACTTGTAGGAAAACATTTGACAGCTTGATTATAATATATGATTGTAGGCTAGGCCAAGCTTCAAGACTTAGAACCCCACACTAAATATTAAAAAAAAAAACACAACAATTTAGATTTTTAGCAAACAATTTAAATGCTGTGAGATCTGTTTCGCAGATATAAATTTTCCCAATGAATGGAATCAGAGCATGAACAGAATAACAATTTCCATTTATCCCAGTTAGGTACAAGCTACTTCCCCTCTGTTGCCGGTAAAGAAAAGAATATTGAATAGCTAAATATATTAGCGTCCTGAAAAGGATCAATAGAGATCTGCAAATCCTCCATGGGCCTAAGGCTTATTCCCCAGAGGCACTGTAGAAAACATCTTCTGTTATTGCACCGAAAACAGAGGGAAAATAAAAGGATTTCTGCTTCCCAGGTCTTGAGAGAAATTTCTGTTCATTAGAATATGAACAAATGCATAAGTCAAGGGGAGGATAATCTCATAACGTCATATAAAATCAGTGAGGAAGGGTGTATCTCCTCGCAAGGGTTTTAATTACTATCCTGTTGGAAGGAAACCTAGTGTTGCCGGAGGAGACTCTGGCAGCCACTGGAGTGGAGGAAGGCAGAGAGGATATCCAGGCTTGGCACCAAGGCATCGTTCCTCCACCTGATAGACCATTGCTTCTTGTGCGCTGAGGAGGAGTTTGTGGAGATCCTCATCCTTACCAGTGTTATCAGGCACATTCTCAATGCCTGCATCGACACTCAGAAACAAAGAGGTGCCAGGAAAAGATCCTGAGCTCAGAAATCAAGAGGTAGACTAGCTTGTGTGTGCTTTGCTGACAGCTAGTCTCTTTTAGGCTAAATTGCCTTGCAATTAATTCTAAGTTTTCTTCTGGGATTTTGCTCTGGATTGAATATTTTTTGTGTGTGTTATTTTTTTTTTTTAAATTCAAAGTTTCTGAAGGATAAGGATATGTAGCTGTGATATTCCTGTAGCATGAAATTGAGGGGTGAAATTGAGGCATGAGGTCCAGCGTGCATCTAGGGGCAAACCCTGTTGGGGTTCATACAGAGTCAAACTCTGCTTCTGTCTCTTGCTTCTTCCATAGTGGCTTTTGGGATCAGTGAATTATTTCTAGAACTATAAACTGGAACTGCCTTTGAGAGGGCTAAGCAGAGCAGCCCCAAGCCCCAAGGGAGCTAAGAACTGAGCAGGGCAGAGAACTGAGCACTGCCGGTTTTGGCTGTTGTTAACCTGCACAATAAACACGCATAAACATAAAATCAAGCAAGGGCTTTTAAGAGTTCAGCATCAGTTTCACAGCTGAGACTAAAATGCTTGCATGACTGCAGACTAAAATAACTTCAGAGATTACCTTTCTGTTAAAGCTTTGCCTGTGTACAAAAGTGATTGTTTTTGAGGACTTTAAGACCGAGGCTCGTCTCATCTAATTTTATATGTATATATTTAACTTATTGTTTCTAGACTTTATACATAGTCAATGGGGAAAAATAGTCACTTCAAGAACACCATTCATTTCTAGATGAGACCTAATGGAGACATACTGCATACTGCTGCAAAGAATGGAGTCAAACATTTGTTTATAATGAAACTCTTAGTCTTCTTTTTCCTGAATTCTATGAAGTGAAAGGCTTTTATAGCATAACATCATTAAAAGATTATTGTTTAAATCAATGTTAATGTAAAAATAAAAAAAGCTTTCAGTCCATTCATAATTGTATTTGTCCCCCAGAGATATTTCTGATAATGTTGCTGATCTGTACAGAATATTTAAATGCAAAGTACACACTAATCTTCTGCAAGCAGTGCTACATACACTAAGATAAAAAAGAATCCTCTGAAAAAAATCATCTGGATTAAAGATGAATACTTTTTTTCAGTAAGATATGAGTAATTACAAAGGCAGAAGCTTATATCCTGTTTGCAGCTAGCTCAAAGGATCATGTATTTTTGTTAGTATTTTCATACAAACAACTTAAATTCTTGCTCTTAGTAAATTGTAATAGTTTTGTGGTGATGCATCAGGACTTTCCTATGAGAATAAAGCATATATGATCATTCTTTTGGGGGTATTTATATATGTGAGTGTATCCACACCTATCGCACCCCAAAACTTTTTGAACAAATTAGCAACAGCATGGGCCAGCCTCAGATGCCTCAAAGATACACATCATGGAAAAGGTCTCTGGAAGAGGAAAGGGAGACCCTACTGGTGCCGCTCTGGAGGAGGTTGTCTAAGCTGGCACCTGAGAATCTGTGTGTGAGAGAGGGGTTGGGAATACCTTGATTAGCACTTAAAACATATGAGACACCAGAGAATCCAGGTGAGAGATACAAACCCACATGACGGCAGACTTCCTTAACTTTGATGAGATTTACAAAGGCCAGGGATTCACAGCAAGCGAGGTAATAAAAGAAGGACCAAATTCTTGCTCTGGTCAATAGTAAATAAACACTGAACTGCTGCGAGTGTCAGCTCCATGGCTGAGTGTCCCAATAAATGTTTGACCTCTGTAAGGCTAGGGACATGAGGGGTGAGGTGCATTACCAATGTTGCTTTAGTGCCAACAGTAAGTTACCCCAGTCTTTATTCTTTCTCATTTGCAATTAAAGTGTGAATACAACGGTGACTGATCACCTAATTGTGCTCCTCATGCACCCCTTTTCAGTCAAAATGTGCTGAGTTATTCAAGGTTTACTTTTTAAACTGCCTAAATTAAACCTGCTCATTTCCCCAACCCTGGGGATCCCTGACATATTTCATTCAAAATAAGATTAGAAATTTTAAATAGCTCATCCAAGCAATCCACCTTGTTTTGCCTGAAGTGTGCAAAGGAGCACTAGCAGCAAACTGGCAAGAGATTGTATCCAACAGCTAGGGAACACTTACCCTTACATCCTAGGAAAGTGGTATGGGATGTGTACCCTGTCTCAGAACTAGGCAACTAGTCATCTCACTTGGGCACCCTGAGAGCTGAAACTTCTAGGAGGTAATGGAAATAGAGGCAGATTGTGTGAATTAATCAACTGATTGAGGTATGAATGAATAAACTAGGTGAATGCCTGTCTTTTGGCAATGCACTAACCAGTCCATTTAGATGAGGTAGCTAACTTTTAGAACGCTGAATTAGGGAAGGCAAATCTTTCCCTTCAGGTGTACTGATTCTGTTATTTGTATCTGTATATGTGAAAATACCCATAGGTATATAGTTATGGAAGATGTTTTCTCCGAAGAACTTTGACTTTCAAAAAGTCCCAAAGATATTAGAAAGAAAGGCTGTGGTTATATCATCTCTCAGCTAATCCAATGTCCTGGTTTGAGCTAAAACAGAACCAATTTTGTTCAGTAACTTCGCTTCTTAGCTGGGCCTCTTCTAACTACTGAAATTAACTGCATATTGTGCAGACAGTGTTCACTCTCTCAGAGTGATAAGACCAATAGTTTATAGCTGATGCCCAGGCATGGTATGCAGAGAGGCTCCTGCTTATGCCTATTGCCATAACCCCCAAGGCCAACCAACTTTGTTATTTGCCACGTTGGAGGGTCGGAAGCGGAAAAGCATAGTGGGGTCCCACCTGCAGGGAGGAGCGGGCAGGACAGGTGACCCAAAACTGACCAACAGGGGATTCCATCCCATCTGCCTCATGCTCAGTATAAAAGCTGAGGGATCAAAGGGTTACGGGCTCTTCCTTCAATGGCCAACGTCTGAGGAGGACTCTGTTTGTCTGCCTGTGATCCCAATCCTGAATCCAGATCTGGAATCCAGTTCCCGTCTGTCACTGAGTCCAGCCTGGGACTGCCCCAGTGCCAGACGGTGACGTGATTGTCATCTCGGGAGCTTGATACAGTTTTGTATATTTTTCATTATTTCTTTTTATTTTATTATTAATATTTCATTAGAGTAGTTTAGTTCCTTCTAAACTCATACGTCTCTTTTCCTCCTCTGCCTCTCTCTTTGAAGAAGAGTAGAGGGGAGCATCTGTTGGTCCCATCTGGGGTCCCTCAGGTCCCCAGTAGTGGATTTGGCTTAAACCACGACATCCAGCAAGAGTCAAGGAGGTACTGGAGTTAAAGGTAATCTCTCGCTATTCTCTGACCTGGACAGATAATGAACTCATAATTTTTTTGAGTGTTTAAAATTGGAATCTTTGTTCCAGAGGGAGTCTTTAAAATGATCAGATTATGTTTTCTGTTTTTTAATCTCTATATCCTGTAATGTCATTTTAAAATATAAATGAAGGATTGTACAGTATGGCATTCCTATGTTTATATTTCAATGTGTCTACATACATTCCCTGTGGTTGGATCATATATTGTAATATTTAGAATAAAATGACAAAAAAGTTGATATGTAGACTGTTGTAAAAAAACTATCAATGGTTGCACATTCCCTGTTGTGCCTAATAGGGAAATAACTGTAACAAAAAAAAATATGTTTCAAACAAAAAAGATGCTAATCAACAAGAGAGTTTCTAGTCATTTTTGAATTTTCAAAAGTACTTATGAAACAAAGTTGTAATTTATCTGTATTTTAGAAGTGAGATTAAAATGAAGGATTTTGAGAAAATATTTTTGTGATGTTGCAACAGAATGATTTTTTCAAACTCGGGATTAAAATAAGTATAATTTTCAGCATGAGAAGGGAAATTATCTTGCCTTCCTATGCAACATTATGGCTAGGTCTAATGCTTGGTCTTGGAGAACACTAAAACACAAAGAGAATTCAAAGGATGCTCATAACATTATTTTAATTCAGCTTATCTTATTTTTTCCAGTAATGAAATGGGCAGTAATGAAGACTGGGACACCTGTACGGTACTCAACATGACAAATAGCACTTTGCTTAAAGTTAGTAATTACAATTAACGTCATTCTCCAAAGCTTGACAATGATTACTTTTTCCAAAGTAATCCACATAATCCACATAAAATTTCCACATAAATATGTTGCAAAGTCAGGGTATTTTCCCTCTGGAGTATGAAATATTAGCTATTGTCAAAGATGAGACAATTAACAGTATAGACCCAAGCGTTGGGATGTTACAGAGAATGTTTAATTTTTAGATGGCTGATAAGTGTTAAATGATTACTGCTCACCTGATTTAAGGTTGTGAAGGCTAAGTTATTTGATTGTTTTTTGTTATATCATAGATCTTGGTGAGGTCATCTGGGTACGCTTCACATGTACCTCACATCTCCATTGCCTGCCTCTTAAGACTTCAGGCAAGCACTAGTCTCATCTGTACCATTGATATGACGCTAAGTCCATAGAGTAGTAAAATGACTTTGCGAACTTGTTTGGACACGATACAAGTTTTGTGGATGAAACTGAATGATTTGTGGTGTTCGGTAGGTCTGCCTACAATAATTCTTAAACTCCAGGCAAGCTGAAAGCAAGGCTAATAAAGTATACAGTACCAGCTAGCTACCCACAAATTGTTCAAGAAGCAAATTTTAGAAGTCCAAACTTCTCTTGTCATGAAGAAGTAACACTTCTTTACCACCTTCTGTACCTTGCTATTTCTGTACAAGGCTTGTGCACAGCTGCTGGGAAGGAGTGATGCAATGCCACTTCTGCCGCCCCTCTTTTGGAAGATTCTGTTTCTGGAAATAAATGAATCACAGAATCACAGAATTTTTCAGAGTTGGAAGGGACCTCTAGAGATCATCTAGTCCAACTCCCCTGCTAAAGCAGGATTGCCCAGAGCACATTACTCAGGACTGCATCCAGGTGGGTCTTGAAAATCTCCAAAGAAGGGGACTCCACAACCTCCCTGGGCAGCCTGTGCCAGTGCTCTGTCACCTGAACCGTAAAGAAGTTTTTCCGTGTATTTGAACGGAACTTCTTGTGTTCTAACTTGTGCCCATTGCCCCTCAAATTTTTAAGGGAAAAAAGGTCTTATGGACATTCTGTTTAAAAATTAGCAGCATTAGAGGGGGTTTGCCTCTGAATATCTGGGAACTATAAGAAATACAATACAGGACTAGATGGGTCATTGTTTGGATCTGGGAGGGCAATACAGAGGATCTTCTCCCACATATAAAGACTAACATCATACCTTGATTCTCTAAAGAAAGTGATAGTAACTCAGACTCTTCAGATGTGATTTCTGAAGTAGTTAATCTCTTCCCTGATGAGATTTGACAAGAAATTAATGGACTGACTGAGTGGATTCTTCTAGGTGTGTAGCATTCATCATCCCTTTTCCTCGCTGGTTTGTTTTTTTTTTTTATTTTCTCTTAAAAGCCTCTGCCTGTGTTGATGCTCTGTTTGACACACAGAAGTAGACAGGTCTGTTTTCAGGCAGGTGTCAAATCATATGATGAAAGATGTGGGAAAGGACAGTGGTGGGCTGTACAAAAGAGGCAAGCCACCCTCTTGAAAATCAATATTTATCTTTCTCTTTTCCTAGTACCAGAGATCAGTATGGGAGAGAAAGGGAGCTGCAAATTGAGAGTACAATCGGTTGTATGCAGTTACATGCAAGGGGAAAAGATCTCTGGAGATGAGGAAACCAGCATCAGCTTCTCTACCGAACTCAGTACCTAAGTTTATTATTGAAAGCATTCCTTCTGCGCTCACTGAGGTTAAGATTTCACCATAATGCTCAAGGCCATGCTGGCTGACCTGGTGCTGTTCTAGGAAGTATTATATTCTTACTGCATTTCTCTCCTGAGATGGGTGATAAGTTCACATCACGAAGGAGCACCTAAATCTTTGTGCTTCTAACCTATTGTCAGAGCTACCTATGGCATGGGTGAGAATGGGTTTAGGCTCATGAAGCACCCTCTGCAGGCTCCCAGCTCCTTGTTGTCTGTTTAATCCATCATGGTGAGACAAATGCATTAGCCATTTAGCACCAGACAGTCTCTGCAAGGCTGGAATAACCACAGCGTGACCGTTCCTGTGTGGCCTCAGATGGCTACTTAAGTACAAAGGGGGAGGTCTCTGTGCATTTTAGAGAAATTAATGCTGCAGCACTTTTAGATTTATATGCTGGGTGACCTCTCGGATCAATAAATGTATGTTTAAATAAAATGGGGTTTACCAAGGAGCTAGTCCCTCTTGCCTGTTAAATCTATATGAATGTCAGTTACAAAATATGTTGGCCACAACATACAACTGCACATGTGTTAGCAGAAAAAAAATGGAGGCGGGAAAGGGTGATACTCCCCCCCCCCCCCGCCTTTTTTGTGAGGCATATAGCAGAACCTTCTGTCCGGTGAAAACAATGTATTTAAAGCATCGTAAAAAGGTTACAGCTTAAACTTTTGTTTGAATGCCAGACCACTGAGAAGTGAAATAAGTTTCCACACTCACTGATGAAGAAATATGAGTGGTGGCTGTCATTTACTTCAGTAATTGGCCCATTTTTGAACACAAGCCTCCTTTGATACAGAGAGTAGTTAATAATAAATTATTGCTTAATGTAGCTGAATTTTAACAAAGAATTGGCAACATAATAGTGAATTTATTTATTTATGTCATTGTTACTTACATGAAGAGGTATTCGTTAATCTTAACCATACTGAAGTAAAAACAAGTTATGTTGTCATTTTAAAGGTCTGAAGTTTTACTCTGTGCTATTAATTATTAATGTATTTTACTAGCAGTACTTTAACTAATATTATTAGTTAGCAATAGGAACTTTAGCTTCTAGAACAAAATGTATTTGCCAACTTTGATTTGGCTAGTAACTTTTAGTTCACTACATGATACCTCTAATTTTTATTATTAATTGTCATGAACATTCATATGAACACATATTTTGTTTATTTGGCACTACTTGAAAACTGTAAAAGTCATGTTAAAGTTAATTTTAGCCATACATCTCATATGCTCTCATGTTCTTTATGATGCACGTTACTGTTACAGCTCCCACTGAGATGAAATTGTCCTTAGCTAGAATTACATTGGCTTACTCTGCTAGCTCTGGAAGTCCCCAAATTAAGGGAAAAGGGTGATCAGAATGCTATCTTTTTACACCGAAACCTCATGCCTACATATGAAGCAAGCAAAAAAGATTTACAGCTCTGTCTGTATGTGACAGACTGCACCTATAATTTTTCTCTAGTCTGCTCTATGCCTTTCCCCCCCTCTCCTTTTGCATATAGATAAATGATACTTGCATCACTTTGGTGAAAAAAATGTTATTTCTGGTTATTTCACAGACATGTGGCCTATAACCATGTTTAATGATATACAAAGCTGAACAATTTAATAATTTCATTTTCCCTGTTCGTTTCAGAACCAATTCTGCATGTTCTAAAAAATAGTACTGTGTCACCAGTAATTAATCTCAGAATGGCTCTGGCCTCTGATGTTTGAATAGGCTAAAATTTTTTTGAGCATAGATGGATTTCAATCTGTCCTGTATTGAACGGTGAGAATTAATAGCAGGCTTCCACTCAAAAATCATATCTTCCCAGGGACAGTATCAGTGGATATCAGGATAAACATCAGTGTCATTCATGCAGATACCTTTCATGCCAACTGACATTATTTCTCTATCAACCTAATTAAGCATTGCAAAGTAAATGAAACAAGACAAACAGTCATTTTAATTTAATTGAACCCAGGGCTTGTCATAAGAAAAGAGTAAGACATACAGAAGTCTTCTGAAATAGTCATATCCAATTAATTGAACTGTCTATAGACAGGAAAGGGTCAGTCATAAAAATTAGGTAGGTGATGTGAGTTATGCTCTTAAACTATCAGTGCTCTCCCCCACTTCCTGACTAACTTATAAATACTTTGTACTGAGAATCTTAGTAGACCTTAGCACTCAAGTACAGCAGGATCATTCTACATTGTATGATCCAAAAGATTTCTCATACCAGAAATCAGAAAGACAATGTACTGGGAAAAAAAAAACAATACCAAATGCCAAAAGAAACAACCCAGTGAAGTTGTTTAAAGACATCGCCAGTATGTAGAGATAAACATACATAAACATAGACATTATAAACAGTGAAACTACTTAAATTGTCAAGTTAAATGAGAAAAATGAGAGTTAATTGGATTCTTTTCAACATTTCAGAGCTCCCATGGTTGGCTTTATGAACCTCCGGCAGGGGAGGGAGCAAAGAAGCACTAAACGATTCTCATTAACCATTTAAACAGGAGCTGGTGTGAGACTGCTGTTTGTTGTACCGAATTATACATTTCACTCATCTTTCCCCCTCTTTATGCCCTTGTTTCCTTACCTTCCGTATGAAGCTGAGCCATGACTCGTGTGTGGAAGAGCTATCATCTGCAATGCCAAGAGCAATGGAGCCTTGGTCAGTAACTGCTCTTGTAGTAGAAATAATGGCCCTTGGCTCTCTACACTGCAGACCAACTGATTTATACCTGCTGCATTTCTCCTTTCACTCTGAGCAATGCCTGAGTTAAAAGGCATGAGGTGGAGGTCCTGGAGACTCTAAGGATGGACTACTACTCACTGCAGTAAGAAGGTCCTAGTGGCCCTGACTGGCTTCACCAAGGACCTCTCCCATTCCCTTGCCTATGGCCCAGGAGCCCTTTTTCAGCTCAGGCGGGGCCCCCATTTCCTGCTTCGGCTGTGCTGCTGCTGCCTCCAGACCAATGTCTGCCTTCTGCTGTTCCTGGTTTGTTGGCTGGACTTCTTGGATGGATGTTGGACTTGGCTTGCCATTCTGAATTTGTCTGGAGGCCCCTGGACTGCTGGTACAACCTGTTGTCAGCAACTCTGCCCTGCTTGCCATGCTCAGGTGCCACCGGCCCAAGCCTTTCTTGGCGAGGGCTCTGCCCTGCTGCTGGTTGGGTCACTGTGGCTTCTGGTTCATCCCCCTTATGGAGCAGCCCTGCTCCTGGAGGCTCTCAGGGATCCAGAGCACATGGCATGTGGCTCACCCACAGCTGACAGGTCTCTTGTTAGTGATCATTGTCATTGAATGTCAGCAAAAGGTCCTTTGCATACCGGTCTACTGAATGCAGAAAAAATGGATGATAATAATACTTATGTAGCTGTGAAACACCACATTGGGTTATTTCTAGTTCATTCATGGCAAAAGAACAAAAACTATCTGGTCCCTAAAATTCTATCCTCTTTCTTACAAAAGCAACAGAAGAGAGCTAGGAAGAAGTCTTCACTAATTCCTGTCAGATGATGCAGTTGAACCTGCTTAGAGAAAAACACATGGGTGACCCAGCTGTGGGTTCTAAAGAGAGACTGGTGTCGTCCTTCTCACCAGAGACACCTGTCTAGAATGGGAGACTAGCTGATCCGGTTGCAGCTGTCCTAATTAATACTGTCCTCTGTGACCAAAGGAGAGAGAATGTCATGCCTTGAAGGACTTTCAGCCCCTCAAAGTTGACTCACCATCTAACACTACCTGTGACTGGATATGGGGCCTGACATCCTCCGGGTGACTTCTGATTTCTTCACTCAGTGCCAAAAGTCAGTCGGAGTGAACATGACCAAATGCATTCACTAAAACTTCAATGGGTTGTGTCTGACTTTAAACTAAGAAGGATTGATGATCTAATGAACAAGAAGTTTTATCACTTCTGTAGTGACATGTCGCTTTTCTCTGTAGACTGTAACCTAAATAAAGTCTGACCCACCATATACCCACTCATGTACAAATTACTTTGAAATTTTCTACCAATGGACTGCTGAATTAAGGCCCTGCTTCAGTAAATAATTGCCTTTTACTCAACTTCATTGCCACTGATATTTATTATTATTTTCAGAGCAATTAGTATAACATTTTTCCCAATCTATTCTTTTAAGGAGAACATATGGTGTTAAATAGCTGGCTTGGAAATGGAAAAATGTCTGTTATTAATGCACACTATGTGCTACCACTACAAACTACTGACTAATTTTATAAAAAACTTGTAAGGATTAATTAAAATTCATTAGAACGATGTGTCCATGGACTTAAGTGTAAATTTAAAGGGCAGCATGACACCCCAACCACTTGAGAAATGATCACCTAGAGGAAGACCTGAAAGACAAAGACTTTCCTTCATTACTAAAGGGCCATGGAAATTCTACCTACTTCTTGATGTTTCCATAGAATTTCTCTGGGGCATTTCTGGATGGAAAACGCTACATGAGATTGAAATATAGACACTGTAGATGAAGGAGCCTAGATCTATTTTTGTTCTTAGCTATAATGTTAATTTAAACTGTTAAAATATTTCCATATCAATGTCTGTGTTGTTTTCCACCTTAATGTGACCTTGGTTTTCCATAAAAAGATTACAAAAATATACTCAATTTCAACTATGTATTTATTATTTCATGCAGTCTTTTAAGGAGAACCCATTTAGGAACAAGATTATTGTAGATTTTATCTGCATCTTCCCATTGCCTTGTATAAAAACGGGATTTAAAATAATATAATTTAAATGTGTTTAGAATAAGTAAATGGAAAACAACCATCCATTCTCAGTCATTCTATGATTCAATGATTTGAAACTGAATGAGGTTTTTTTCAGCCAGGAGGCATCACACATGCTATTGAGCAATATAATTGGTTTCCCAAGCCAAGAGCAGAGCATCAGAGGACAGTATTCTCAAGAGTCCCATAGTCAAGAAAGCGGTTCTTTCATGTAGTTAGAACAAAGGGAACTTGGATATTCCCTACAAATCTGCAGATTCCATTGTCAATAGTCTTGATTTTTAGTCTCTGTAAAACAAAATTCCCGATTTTAACCTACTCCTAGAAGATCTGGGGCTTTGTATTGTTTTGTTTGTTTCACCCAAGGCTGAAATCACATGAAAAACATCAGTCAGAGAGGGAGATGGCAGAAATCCAGACCTAAGTTATTGCTATGAGAAGAATTCATTGTGGCCCCATCCTCTAACTGCAGCTCTGATTCCTTTCCACTCTAAATTTAGAACAACCCTCTCTTAAGGCTTAGTTAAATCTGATTTTGAATGCTGCTTCTTTTGATCAAATATAATTTAAAATAAGTGCATTTTCTGAACAGATATCTTTCTCCCAAACTTCTTTGGAAATCTTAGTCTTTAAAATATCTAGATAATAAATTAGTTTTAGAATGATTTATCCATAAAACAACATTCTGCACTTACATGCTATGTGATTATATAGTTTATACAGTCTGTAAACAATAAATCATTAAATCTACCAAATACTGTATGCACTGTTTTTACAAAGTACTGCGCAAGAATGGCTTTGAAAATGCATGTCTATGAAAGAATTTATGATAAAAAACTGTCAGAGATAGTTAAACAATTTGTACCTAAGTCCGATGTTGTTGGGTTTGTTGGTTTTGTTGGTTTTTTTTTCCCCCAAGTTCTGAATATCAGAATCTCTTAGCTTTTCCATCCAGTCTGAGATGTCAACACAGCAAATTGTGTCTCACAGGCTTCTCCCCAAGGAGGCTGGAATCTGATACTCTTACCATAGGTACCAAAGCCATGTTAGATACTGCAAGTCTCTTCTTACCTGGCCTCCAGCTGCAGAGGACTAAGGATCTCTTCTAATCCCATCACATCTGTTGGTTCTATGTGAATGTTTGACACCCTGAAGATCTGAAATACCACATATGATTAGACAATGTAATTGTTCCTAGAGTGGAGTGAGGGGGGAAGGACAGCCCATTGTTTTCACTGAAGTCAGGAGTAGTGCCTTGGTTTGTTAAAAACTGTTTGTCTAGTTTGAAGAGGAGGAGACTGAGGGGCAACCTCATTGCTCTCTACAGCTTCCTGAGGAGAGGAAGTGGAGAGGGAGGTGCTGAGCTCTTCTCCCTGGGATCCAGTGGTAGGATGTGTGGGAATGGTTCAAAGCTGTGTGAGGGGAGGTTTAGACTCCTGAGATTATTAGATTAATAGAGAAATTAGGAAGCATTTCTTTACTGAGAGGGTGACCAAACACTAGAACAGGTTTCCTGGAGAGGTGGTCGATGCCCCAAACCTGTCAGTGTTTAAGAGGCATTTGGACAATGCTCTTAATAACATGCTGTAACTTTTGGTCAACCCTCAATTGGTCATGATCATTATAGGTCCCTTCCAACTGGAATATTGTATTGTATTGTATTGTATTGTATTGTATTGTATTCTACAAAACTGATTCATTTTTTTAATGAAGATTTTTTTAAACAGTGTTTACAGTTATTTTTTTCATGTCTTTGTTTTAAATTAGTATATCATTTTATCATACATTTGTGGCACCATCCTCTAATAGCATCATTTGGAGACTATGACCAGGACTAGCTCATAGTCATAATAATCGTGTGACTCTAAAGGAGGAGCACAGATTGTGCCATGAGGACATGGAGGTTCAAAAGTATAAGTCTGTTGTGAATGCAGATTATGTCTCTTCTCCAAACCATCCTAATGGAGTCTGCCTACATTCATCTTCAAACTGCAGTCACCTCGGACTTGTGGAAACTGAAGGAGGTCTGACAAGGCTTTGTTGTGTTGTGATCTATAGCAGGCTTTGCTCTATGAGTCACAGCCAAACTGTCTTCTGCAGCGAACCCTTGCCCCAAGCTGTGGGCCAGGTTGATCTAAGGCAGCTCTGTGGGGGGCTTTCAAGGAGGCAGGTTGGTGATTTCCATTGGGACTGGCACTCATCTCCTCTGCTACTTCCCTCCACATCTACTAAGTGTGCCATTAATTTGAGTTGTCCCCGAGGTTTGTAAATGTGTGAATGTGTTCCTCTTTGGAAGAGGAAAATGCAGCTTTGGTTAGGGCTCATTATTTCTGAGGACATGAGTTTAATGGAAGTTATCTGCTCTCTCCCTTCCTCTGTAGTCAAATCTTACTGAGGATTAGTGCTGTTCCCTAAACCTGTGCCCAACGGGCTTCTCACTTCGTTGACAAAAGATTTAGTGACAGGAATTGAGTTAGGGTCTTAAAAAGAGAAACAGAGGTGGCAGAATTAGGTAGGCCAGCCATCAAAGTAACTTACTGATGTAACAGATCTAGCAGTATACATTTTAATACAATATGGCCTTTGCTGTAGTGCTGTGAAAGCCATTAAGTGGCTTTATTTGATGGCAAAATAGCACAGATTTGCTCTGATATTTTTGATGGAAAATGCAAACAAGCTCTCATTTGTATTTCCTATGAAAAGCAGCTTTATATTCTTGTAACAAGCACTTAGGGATGTGTAATGGTGTTCGTATAGTAGTCCTTATCTGTATAACATTAATTAGATATATAAAATATGATTAGTATGCAAAATATTAAGTATTGAAACCATGTTTTTATTGTCATAAGAACCCATAAATAGATAAAGGTGAGTAATGAGCTATGTATAACAAAATAACCATAAACCAAAGTACTACTAATGTGTGATTTCTAATACAGGGTTACTGAGTTATATTCCTAAAACAGAAAGATAGCCTTTCCCTTGCTATTCTCCCCCTTCACCCACAGTTCATTCAATATTGGGAGATAAATTGTGAGATCTGTAGGTAATACCAAATACACGTAAAATAAAGAGACAGTAAAATTAATCACAACACCCGAGTCCTTCAGGATTTATGAGTTACCAAGCCACATGTATTTTCAGGGCTTGTTTTTTTTACTAGCAACAGTGCTGCACATTAAGTATGCATTCTGTCTTTTAAATACAATTACGAAGATGTGAAAAATTATGAAATTCAGTAAAAAGATAAAATACCATCTCTTAGGACCACTTGGGCACAAATTTAAGGTTCTTGCTATTCAAGGAAAAGAAAAGGTGTTCATCTCAGAATGAAGAAAAAAAAAAACCCTCAGAATTTTAATAAAGAATAACTGCAAACTGATCCATCAATCTAAAACACATCATTCTTTTGTCTTTCTGAAGTGGTTCCTTGTCCTGTTTAAATATCGTCCTGGAAAAGCTATTGGTCTCATGTTTTCCATTGTCTTCTTTTCCTGTTAAACAACCAACCAACCAAAGTGTTAGATTTTTTTTTGTTTTGTTTTATCGTGAAAGTGTAGCCTTAATTTCTGGAAGATCTGCACAGTCAGAGGGGTAAAAAGTAGGCAAAGACATAACAGCTGCTTTCTGCCTAAAGATATGAAAGATTTTTCTTGGATATTCTTACTAGCAGTGCAAAGCAAAACTTTACTCAGTTCTTTGGAATATAAAAATATGAAATTTAGTATGATAAGGAATTTCCTACTAATACCCCCCCTCTAAATTATATCATTTCCCCAGAATTAATTAAATATGAATTTTTGTGTTTATATGGATGTCGTTGTGAAAATTGAATTCATAATTTCATAAATTAACATTACTTTTAGGACAGTTTTCTTTGAATTCACGATGGAACCTCAGTACAGAACCTGTACAATTACAGATCAACACTAAAAAAGTAATGTAGTCTTGGGAGTTTTCATGGAGGGATTAGCCTAGATTTACTGTTACTGACAGCCCTCTTTGCCACATAGTTTGCAGAATTAGTCTTTTTTGTCAGCTATAAAGAATTTTGCTGATCAAGACTGTCTGTGTGGTTTAAAACAAACACCTTATAACAAATGTTTCCATGTTTCAGTATATGATATGTAATGAAGACCCAAAATCACTCAATCAGTGCACATAATTTTAGATCTTTTAATCCCATTACATCTTTTACTAGTGTCTCTCTTGACCAAGAAACATATTTTGGTACTCAAGTGTTCAGATTTTCATTTTGCTGAGAATTTAACAGATATTTTTCCAAATGGAAATAAGGAACAGTAAGGTTTTTATATTATTGTTTAAAACTTTCTGGAGAGGATTCCACAGGCCTGAAATACACTTGCAGAGAGTACCTCATGCTTTCTTAATCTTCCTGTTTATGATTATAATTGCACTTTAGTTTGTCTCAGAATCACTGGCCTGTCCACCCTGGGAAATAATTGTTTTTGCCTGTAAGTGTGGCAAGGTGAGCTTGGTAGGGTTTCCCCAAACTCTCTTTAACCAGTAGGTATCACTAAGCAAGTGTCTACAAATCATTTAAGCGTTAAGGTTTGCACTGACCCTGCTTTGGATTTAGTTCTAAAACTAAAGTATGTGCTAAGGGAGACAAGCAGAGTTTTAGTTTTGTACTAAGATGATTTTATTTTGGAATTAATTTCTTTGGTCTCATGTCTATGGGAGCACTGTAGTTACCAAAAAAATATACAGCTTATGTTATAGCTTATATGTGCAGATGCCTTGTTTCAACATTAATTTATGTTCTTATTGTAAGCATTATAACATTACTACAAAAAAATCCTTCGTATCATGTAAGACTTTTATAGATGACAAAAAGAATACAAAATTCTGTGGTTTTCATCTTGAGAGGAATCTTGTTAAGAAAACAGTAAATACAGAAAAAAGATAATAAGGAAAATATTTCTGAAAAAATATAATGCAAACATTTTACCTAAAAAGTTGTTTCCCACACTTGCCAGATTTCAGTCCTAATGCCTTTGACCCATAGTCACAATGCAATACCTATTTTTCTAATAGTTAAAATTAAGCTTTATAAAATGTAACAAAATGGTTAAGGAGAATTTCCTTGGGATCTTAGACACAGGAGAGTATCAAGGATTTTTTTCCTTTTCAGTCTGCTGATTTATCCAGGATATTCTAAGTTAAATGCTTAACATTTGCCAAATAAAGCATGAACTTACTTTTGATGAGAAAACTCCCATTGATTTGAGAAGGCAGAGAATTAGATCTATTAGGAAGGAAAAAGTATGTTCTTTCTAAGTGAAAAAGAATGGCCACTCCGAAAGATACTGCTCACCATAACTTTGCTTTTTTGTTATATTACACTGTTTAGCAAAAGTCCAAACTGGGACCCATCACTTTTAATTAGGATGCATTTAAGAAGATGAATTAAGTCTCAGAGAGAAGAGGTAGGTGAACTTGTCCTAACTGTGGGTGGTGCAGTAATTAAAAGTCAGGGAAACTGCACTCTCTGACAGTTCATTAGACAAAACAGTATGTGGAAAATGTCTTGTCATGTCTAATTGCTACAGCTGCTTGGATTTCTCTGTTATTCTGGGACATCAGCTATTCATAAACCAGCAGCAGGAATTAATCTGCTGGAAGATGCAGATCCTACGTTACATATGTCCTATGTGATCAACGTTTCCAATCGTTGACTAAAAGCTTAACTAAGAGACGTGGCAAATATAACAGTAGAAAATCTATATCTAGCGATAGTGTTAGAATTATTGAGTTGAGCCAACAACATTACTTAGGAGCATAATGCTGTCTGAGTGGGATTATATTGTGTTGTCTATCAAGATAATTTTTACATATACATTACTAAGCAGTTCCAGATGTGGAATTTGAGCTAGAGCTACTGGTGCTGGAGCCTTCTTGTTTCATCCCACGGTATGTAAAGAAACCAGCTTCAGTACATAGGTGGATGATCCTACAGTATAGTGGCAGAAATATATTACACTGATTTTCTGTACTTGCGTTCATATTTTCCACTATGCAGAATGTTAGAATGCAATTTACTTTTTCCATAACAAAATGAGAAGTTTTTTGCAACGGGGCAGCTTTTGGGCTTGAGTTGGTTATGGTTCAGGTATTTTCAGCACAGCACATTGTGCCATATCTGCACACTTCATGGGTAGTTTTAGGCAGCGCTGGGATTTCAACTGAAGCGACTGGATTGACATGAGACCGACTGAAATCAGAGTCTAATTCATTTCTGCAAAACTGATTTCTGCTTTCCAATAGAGGTTACATGTTTTGATATAGCCCTGACCCTGCAAACTTTTGTGCATGTATTTAACATTATATGAGCATTAGTAGGTGCATATCTTTTGTTGGAACTTCATACTAACCAGGTAATTATTGAATGATCATTGCACTAACATGCATCAGTTGTTAAGGGCTACTGGGAAATCCATTCAGGATCTGTCTACCTCAGCCTTTAGATTCCCTAACATCCTAAGCTTTTGCTTAAGGAACTACTTCAGTGCCAAGGAACCTTTCTGGATGTTACATGCACATATTGCCTCATGCTCGGAGACGTTTACTTCATCAAGCTTGAGCTTGCTTCACACAGACACTGTCCATGGAAAGGTACTTTTCATAACAGACATGTAAACATGCTTCTGGACAATTATGGAATATGGTGGGAGACTCTTACCTGTTGTTTTACCGATGGTGTTGTGCAAAGTTGAAAATAGTGATGATGATGATAAGGAGGAGGATAATGACGATGAAATTGATGACAATAACAACACATTCACAGGACTTCACTAAGCCTCTTGAAATGGATGCTTTCATGTAAAATTTAAATGTAGTGAGATAGTCGACTTTTTTGATGGCTATGGTGTTTGCAACAGTTTTGCATGAATTAAACTCGTGCAAATTGTCTATCTTTTACACTCAGAGTCAACAGAACATTATGTAAACAGGATCTGACTGATCTGTAAGAGGTATTTGCACTCTGACGTGGTGGATTAGTTGTGGTCTGGTGCCACTCTCTGCAACTAGTGCAAGTGGATGAAAAGCTTGCAGTACGTCCACAAAAACAGAGGCACTAAGGAAAATAAACAGGAGATGATGTAATTTCAAGAGATTCTGTGAATGCATGCAAAAGAAGTAACTTGGATACAAAAAGCACGATTTTCAAAGTATTCAACATTGGTGTAAACCTTCTATTGATTGTAATAGAAGTGATACCAGGGTGGTGCATTTGAAAAGACTGACTTTAGGGAAAAGAAATTAAATCTATGGCCAGTGGTGAAAAATAGCCTCCACCAAAAGAATGGTTCAGGGCAGAAGCCAAATATTAGGTATTCAGATTTATTCTCTTGAATTTTCTTTCTCCTTTGACTTCAGAAGATGACAAAAGTATTCCTAGAATTAAATTAAACAAAAACAAACACAAGTTAGTGGTGTGAATCACCTGAGTCATTTTTGAAAGCAATGCTTAAAAGGCTTTGTTCATCACTGTATTGAACAATATTTATGTCAAAAAAAGTTCCACTAATTTCAGTTAAACTCTTACCAACACATGACTGGGATATATTGATGAATCAAATCCTAAATTATTAAAAATTTAGTGTTTGTTTCTACGCCAGTATACAAAACAAGGGTGGAAAGAATATTGATATGTCTGACTGCCCATTTTCTTAGCTGCGTGGTAGAGAGAACAAAACCTAAGTGGAAATGAACAGGTGAGAATTCTTCAACTAATTAGGAGTACGCTGAGTTTAGCATTTTTTTCTTTTGGGGCAGAGAGTTTAAATGCTGTGTAAATTCTGTCTCACACTGAGGATAATCCCTGAGAAATTAGCTCTGTTTTATCAAGTCCGGTCTAGCTGTGCATGAACAATCTTGTGGCAGAAGAGATGACTTGGGTAGCTACAGCATCTCTGGTATTATGTAGCGGTGACTCATAAGCAAATCATAAAACACAGTACACATATTTTAAGAAGCAGTAATCTACACCTGGTACTTAGCAGCCGTGATTAGGAACTGTAGGTGTGGCCTATACTTTTTCCCCCCAGTACTGGTTACTTGAATTTTAAGGCAGTTCTATGCTACTATTCTACCTTAACTTTGCCTCTAATATCTCTGTTTTGACTATTGCAGTCTGATACACAGAAATCCTCTATCTCTTTGGATATCAGGGAATAGTGCACAGGGGCAGATTTTATTAAATCAGTAATTCTTCATTTTTCTGAGTTAATTTTTAAGTTTTGTCTTTATCCTATCAGCATCCAGAAGTGAAATCACATTTTTTTAAGATTATTGATTCTTCAGAAAAATCAATAGATTGTATTAGTCCCTGCCACAAGGCTTAGATGGAGAGTAGCAACTTGCAAATTGTAAGCATGAGTTTAAACTTCTCAACAAGGTGGCAATTTAAGCTTTTAGTTTGCTCCTAATCTTATTACAGTGCCCCCCAGGCTATATTTACCTTCAAGGCAAGTGAAGGTTTTGAACATATCAGCAGGAGGAATTAAACAGTCCTGTACCAAAGGAGCAGGAAGAGGAATTTTGAAAGGGTTTCAGGTTTAGGGTGAGACCCAGACTACTGTGTCCAACCTGTCACTCAAGTTCTTATTACAGTCCCAAGGTCAATCACTCTGACCAGGATAATTTGGTGCACAGCTGCACTTTACTTTTAACACTGCTGGAGATGAACATCTTCTTTCTTTGCAAGTTTTCCTTAAAAGTACCTGGGCTTTCAATGTGAAAGTGGTGAAATATCTTAGTGGTGAAATTTAGTGGGACTTACACCATCATTCATTTTTCCTTTTCTTTTTTCAGGGCTGGGAATAGTGCCTGATTGATGGGCTGAAAGATTTAAATCCTATTTTCATCTAAGTACTAGGCACCACCAGTCTGCCTACTGTAGGTTTCAAGGATACTGATACTTTTAGATTCTTAAAAAAATAAGAAGGTAAAAAGCATCGCTAGTAGCAAAACAGAATATTAAATTTGGCAAAATCTGTCGTGAATGCCAATTTCTTTTCTAGAGACTCCAAGAATGGAACAAAACTGAAATGCCTGGAACATTTAGCCTGGACAGGGGGAACCAGCAAAACACTGTGTGGCACAACCCCGTGCAAATCTGATCCAGTGGGTATCCTTACACTATACAAGTAATAAATAACCTTATATCTGCTTAGGTAGAAAGAAACTGCTATCAGAAATATACATTTCACATTAGGTTGTGGAGAAATTCTATATTTTGTGTTAAATGTAAATAGGTGCTAAAAACTTAATTTAAAAAAAAAACAACCAACCAAACAAAAAAGCAGAGATCCTGAACTACAGTTTCATCTTTACATTTACCAAGAAGTGTGTTCTCCATGTTATCTCTTTTTCTGTCAAAAAGAATGAGAATTGATCTTTTTTTATTTTTTTCTTAACTTGGCCATGTATTTCTGAAAACTGTAAAAATAATACGGTCCATAAAAATAAAACTAAACCCACTGTGTCTAACTATTACTGTATGAAATAAATAATCTTAATAGAAAACCATTCAGCAAATTACTTATCTGTCATTTTTATAGTAGTTTAATGTCCTCTTGTATGATATGTTTTCATCTGTGTTTACTGTAGGTGAGGTATTGCACCAGACAGAACTTCTAAAATAAGCTTTATTATTTTAAGCATTCTTTTTCATTGGTATTGGAAAATTTCTCTAGCTGCTTTTGATTTCCATCCCTCTCTCTTTTTTTGGATTCTGAGCTGTGTTTTTCTAGCAACTAGTGATTTGGGTCATTTTTGAGCATGCCTATCTTCAGAACAGTCAATTTCCTAAGTGGGACGATCAGTGGCTTTTTGAAAAGAGAGTAACTAGAAGACTATCTGGAATTACAGGTCATTTGTGAGAATTAAATCTTATGATGCTATTACATTGATAAGTTATCCTCTGAACACTCCATGTGACCACTGTGACTAACACTACTTCTGTGTCAGAGCTGGGAACTTAAAGAAAGCCATGTCTTGTCACAGGATTCAAAATGAAAGCAGGAACAACTGTTGTGACAGATGAGTTAATCAAAACTTGGCCTTCAGAGGCGCTTATGTCCAGGTCTGAATGTCGTTGTTTGGAGCTCTGTCTCTTCCTTTTTTAAATGTCATGTTTGCTTAATCCAACAGCTCTAAAAGCAATAGTGGGTGTTTTGCCATGCCCTGCTTTACCTCTAAATTTATGAAACCGATAATTCTTAGAAAGCCATGCCCAGTACAGTATGTTGACTGCTCAGATGAAGGTTAAGTCTGAACACCTTACTATACATGTACAGATTGATTTAACGTTGAACAGGTTGTGAAATGAGCATATTCATAGTGATGATACATAATTTTGCTTTTCTGTGCATATCTAGTGGTAATTGTTCCAGGATTTCTACATGATAAGCAGTCCTACCTACCATTTACCCAAAAGATTCCCACCCATTATAATAGGATTACAGGTCTAGAGGTCTTAACAGCCAAATTAGCAGGTCTCCCATCTTTTTCATTCATACTGGAAAAAAATGTGCTCATTTGTGCTTCAAGCACAAGTAAAAACAAAATAAAGAATAAAATAAGCATTTCTTTTGAAAATAAATATATTTGATTTTTTTTTTCCAGAAGTTTATATCCTGTTTAAATATATATTTGCTTTTTGTTCTGATCAGGTCTGACAGTTCCAAAATCACTGCTTTGGTATATTGTTCCATATAATTTTCCAACCAGTCAAGTACTTAGCTTTTCAAGTGGGCTATATTCTAACTGGACAGGATGTTAAACACGTCAACCAAAAATTTCAAACTGAGGAAGCTGATCAATATCAGTGAACAAACAAGAAATTGCTTTAGGCCAAGATTTTTAAAGACAGGTGCCGAAAAGTTTTTTATCTGAAGTCCACAGGCAGGTGCCTAAGTAAAGAATTACAAAGCCTAAAGCAATACTGACTGTCATTATCTAGTCTAAAAATTTTGGCCTCAAACTGTAACTGTTGTGTTGGTTCTTTTTTTTTAAACGGTTTTGCAGAGCTCACTGTTCTCCTGTTCCCTCCCTGGGTGGCATCTTATATAATGAAAATTACGTGCAAGTAGAAAGCACTGTTCATTGAAGGAAGGGTGGAGAGCAGTGTTGAAGAAAAGAGTGGGGAAGTGCTGCTGGGCAGGAGGAAGTTACAGTGAACAAGTTAAGAGTTATTTAGGCAACTCAGTACTTTCAGACTGTCTTTGCCGACTCTTTTTCTTCTCATTCGTGTTGGTTGTGTTGACTGACAATGCTGTGGGAAGGCAACTTCAACAGTAAGCCAGTTAGTTCTTGAACAGGAGAAGGAAAATGGAGAGAGTTGGGGATGTGGTATGCACAGTTATGCAACTGGAGTGGCACTGTCTCCAGGATGGGCCTTTTTTATCCTTGACTTCATGCAGAGCAGAATTAGAAGTGGAAATGGCATTAAAAAATTGCCAAGGCTAGAGACAGAGGTTTGCATGTTATTTGACTCATTAGAGAAAATTCAGTAAGGTCATCATCAAGGCACCACTAAAGAAACACTTTATAAGACTGTGTTCATATGGTGGTGGATGTTTTTATGCAATTGCCCAAAGCTTTAAACAGAACTGGGACTTGTTTTGAATACACAAAAATAGATAAAGTAACTCCTAAGATGGAAAGAAAAGACAGAGTATGGAGCAGAAAAAGCATGCATGTCATTAAACATGGTGAAGAGTTGGCAGAATTCTGTTAATTATCTCTGTTCTATATGAGCATAACCAAAACCAGCTTTACAATGTAAATAATTATAGAAAAAATAGTCAAATTCATCAACCAGCAGCAAGCTAAGCTCTTTGATCTATCTTTAAAACTAAAAACATTATTTTGATCTCTAATGGCAAATAGCATTTGCTTTTTAGATAAACATCAGTATACTGTTTGTAATAATAATAATAATAGAACCAACAATAATAAATATAAAAAAGTGAACTCAGGAAATAATGGCCTGCTTAATTTTATTCTTATCCTTATGTAGCATACTGCTTGTATTGGTATCAGTATATAATAATAATAGTAAAATTATAGCAATCTAACAATATCCTTCAACTTAAGTAACTCCCTGGTTACTCTTTTTATTATACATGAGACAGCAACGTCCTTGTAAGCTGAGTTGATTTAGATTTGGAAAAATGATGGGAGATACTATTGCAGATACCCATGTAATGTATATGTACATTATGTACGTATGTACAATTTTCCCAAAGCATTAGGATTCATTATCTCCCAAGCAAAAAAAAAGACCCTTAGCAAGTTTGCACCAAACTGAGTGGTGCAGTTGACACGCCTGAGGGATGGGATGCCATCCAGAGGGACCAGGAGAAGGTTGAGAAGTGGGCCTGTGTGACCCTCATGAAGTTCAACAAAGCCAAGTACAGGGTCCTGCACCTAGATCAGGGAAACTCCCAGTATTAATATAAGCTGGGGGATGAAAGGATTGAGAGCAGCCCTGCTGAGAAGTATTTGGGGGCAATGGTGGATGAAAAGCAGGACATGATTTGGCAATGCGCGCTTACAGCCTAGAAAGCCAACCACATCCTGGACTGCGTTAAAAGAAGCGTGACCAGCAGGTTGAGGGAGGTGATTCTACCCCTCTGCTCTGCTCTCGTGAGACCCCACCTGGATTACTGCTTCCAGCTCTGGAGCCCTCAGCACAAGAAAGACATGGATCTGTTGGAGCAGGACCAGAGGAGGGCCATAAAACTGATCAGAGGGATGGAACACCTCTCCTATGAGGAAAGGCTGAGAGAGTTGGGGTTGTTCAGCCTGGAGAAGGCTCCGGGGACGCCTTATAGCAGCCTTCCAGTCCCTAGAGGGGGCGTACAGGAAAGATGGGGACAAAGTTTTTAGCACGGCCTGTTGTGATAGGAAGAGGGGTAATGGTTTTAAACTAAAAGAAGGTAGATTTAAGTAGATACAAGGAAGAAATTTTTTACAGTAAAGGTGGTGAAACACTAACACAGGTTGCCCAAATAGGTGGTAGATGACCCATCCCCAGAAACAGTTAAGGTCAGGTTGGATGGGATTTTGAACAACATGATCTAGTGGAAGATGTCCCTGCTCGTTGCAAGGGAGCTTGGACGAGGTGACCTTTTAAGGTCCTTTCCAACCCAAACTATTCTATGATCCTACGATTTTATAATTATCTTGTATTTGTGCCAGTAATTCTTTTGCAAATTCCTTGTCTCCTGCTGAGAAAGAAGACGTTATAGAATCTGTGCAGCATTCCACTTCACAACATTTTGGAATTCTTTTTCTGAACTATTCTTAAATGTAAATCAAAATGTGGAAATAAGATTTATACACAAATTATAAGTTTTAATAGAATATGCTGGTTCTGCCTCTAAGTTTCTGAATAGTCCACCTGAACTTAGTGTTCAGTTATTTCCTTAACTACGTATAGTATTTAGTCTCTAGATACTCTTAAACTGTTTAACACTGTCACACAAATGTTTTTTTCCTTTCATATCTTGGCTGGATAATCAAATTCTTAGCCAAGAACGATACAAAGACCCTCCAACTGTTTCTGTCCAATTTGTCATCCTTTGATTCATTGCATTTTAAGAACACTGATTATCAGCCCTTTGTTTTTCATTAGCCCCCAACCTAGATGGTTCAAACACAAGAATATTGATGCAGAACAGTGACACATCTCTTCAGTGGAAGAATAGAAAATCAAATTTCCTACCCCAACCCAGCGGGGGTACCTCAGCAGTCAGCACTGTGCATGCTGTAATGACGTGCTTCAACAAACAGCTCCAGTTTTCAGAGCTCATCCACGTACTTGGCTCTTCAGCTGCCTGGTTGGTTCAAGGGGAATCTTTCTTCTCTTTGCCTTTGCTCATACTGAACAAGGTTTTCAGTCTTATATAGTAGAACAGAGTGTAAACGCATGAGTTGTTTATCTTTCCACTGGGGATGATCTGGACCCCCTCTCCTCCTTTGCCTGTCGTTCTGGTTGTCAAAGATACAACAGGTAAAAACAACCGTACAACATCAGATTAAAGGTCCATCTAGCTTAGTTCCTGATGGTACCTGACATCAGATACCTGGGGAAGATTGAAAGGATTCAACAAGTATATAGGAATACTTTCTCAGGATTCTTTCAGTCTACAGCAATTTCAAAGTCAGGATTTCTTTCTGAGACAGAAAGTACATCTTTCTGTTTAAGGGCCTTGTTAGAGATTTCTTTCTTGTTTTCTTCCAATCATTTTTTGAAATGATATAGACTTAATATCCACAACACTGTCAGGCAGGAAGCTTTATGACATAATGACATGTGTGAAAAACTGCTTCATTTTATTTATTTTGGACTAGCTTAATTTAATACCCTCTTGTATTTGAGCAAATAAGGAACAATTACTTGTCCAACAAACCCAGTTCCCTTAACCTCTCTTCTCATATTAAGTGCTCCAGCCCCCAGCTATGGTAGCAGATCTTTGCTGAACCCTCTCCAGTTTATCAATGTCTCTTTTGTACCTGGAGGCCCCAAACTCATCAAGTCATTCACGTACAGCCCTATAACTGCCGAGTAGAGAACATCAGACATGTAGGGTGTAGCAAAAGTGTTGAGAAGTTGTTCAAAATCCAGCATCCTTCAGGGAGTCACAGGTGAAGGGCAGATACACGTAGGCTGCTAAGATTATACTGCTAACAGAAAGGTGGCAAAGGACAAGCTGCTAGTCCAAAAGACAAATGGCATAACTGATTTACAACCTTAGTGCTGTGAACTGGCTCACTCTGGAGCAAACTGGCTTAATCCACACCATTTATCCTCTGACTGAGTCTATTTGGTAGCTCTGTAGCCCGAAACCTAAACTGCTGTTTTGTGTGGTTTTTCTTTTCAGACTGTACCAAATCATTCCAGGGTTTTACTACAGCCCTCCAGAGTGGTGTTTTTGTAACAAAAAACTGGGTGTATGGATCCACCAGTGTTAGGAGAGTCCAAATTTGCAATAATATAGTTGCTTGGGAGACCAGGGTACTGTAAGCACCTTTGCTCTTCTTCCCAATGGTTTTAGAGAGACTATTAATTAAAATTCAGTGCCTACAGCACAAGTTGTCAAATATATTTTTTAAGATACTTAATTTACTTCAAAAAGAGTGTAAAATAGATGCTCAAACTGTACCTATAAATTCAAATACATTTTTTATTTAAGCTACTTATTATTTTCAACATGTCTGTATTTTTGACAACACTTATCTGAACATTTACCTGGAAGCTGACTACTTCACTGTGCTGGAACAACTCTACTTCTCCAACACACTGAAACTTTCTATTATAAAGGCAATGCTTACCTGCACATAAAAATATTACTTGTGATTTGTCTCAAAGCAGTGAGGTGGAACTTAAAAGGATGTCTTAAACTTGACTACGTCCAGTCTGCACTTTCTCTGTAGTAAACTGATGTCAGAAAACCACAACAATCTGCTCTGTGTAGACCAGGAGAGAAAAGGAGGAAAAGAACAAAGCTACGTGGCCGTTGTCAAGAATCTTGCTTCATTTTCTAAAGGAAGGAGCTTTGATACAGTGGTGATGATGATGAGGAGGAGGGGAAGGTAATTACATAAGGTTAGGTATTATCTGGTGCAGAATACCACAAAACTCCATCAACAAGTTTTTGACATTTCCATGCTATGGTGCACATCTGAAACAACATTGAAACAACATTGATTTGCAACTTGTCAAACAAAACAAAAACAGATGCTCCACGTAGGCTAAATTTCTCCTCTTTTTCTGACACAATATAGGAATCTTAGAATATCAGTAATGTAATGTTTTAACTTTGAGTATTCCATACTTTTACTTAGTTAAAAAAGAATGTTGTGATTTATTTGCAATTCTGATAGCAAATTGCTACATATCCTCAACGTTATTCTTTTAAAATTACTTTTAGTGCCTGTTCCAAGTTTGATCAAAAAACGACTGGATTTCTAAAAGCAAAACTGTACTTTACTCCTAATCCATTTCACTGTACTCTATCCTATTAAAACAGGCAGTGAAGTCGCAGTATTAGCTGATAATTAAACAGCAGTCACTTCAGAATGTAAAATTTAATGACCTGGAATCCATGCCTATTAAAGACTACATGTTTTCTTTAAAAACTCTCAGGTTACCATTGCAAACACATAGATTTTCAGGAAATACCAACAGCGTCAGAGAGAATTTAGTGCTCTTTGACATTTGCACTAACAAGTAAGACATTGACTGGCACGTGTTTAAAATCTTGTATCAGGTAGTCTGTTCATAAACTTATTTATGGCCAGGGCCTGGTGATGAATCCCAGACTATATTAAATACTAGTAAAATTCACTTCTCATTAGAACAAAAGACATTTTCTATACTTTAGTCCTGAGATAAGCCAGAACAACATTATACTTCATAGAAGGTCAAAAATTTTTTAAGAGTTCTGGCAGGTTTGTAAAAAAAGACCTTATTTAAAACCAGAATAGACTATTGCTCTTAGGGAGTAACTCTAAAAAAAGTTGAGGTAAATTTAATGTTTGATGGAAAAAAAAAAGCCCACAGAGGTTTAAAGCTGTTGATTAAAATCAACATCTGATGTTTTTACCTGATGTTCAGCCTCTCTCTGTTAGGAAAACACATTGACTAGAAGCTAACTTCTATGGTGGTTGATTATATATTAAAAATGTTGTCTGGGAGATTATATTGAGACATATTTATTTGTGACCTAAATTTGTACCTAATTTTTTTTGTGTTAATAGATAATAACTCAGAAAATTGTGAAAGTGAAAGTTGTAAGAAAAACCAAGAAAACATTTCTATTTTTGCGCACTGATAGTTCCCATTTCCTTTTTTCTTCACTTGGGAACAAGACTTCAAACTTTGAAATGCAAAATAAAAATAATTATTTTTACAAAGGATTTCACTTTAATTCACTGTAATTATCCACTTATTTTCTGTTACTGTATGCGACAAATATCAATTTCCTCCTCTAAAGTACATACTGGATATCTATGGGTATTATTATAATATGGATATTTTATAGGCAATATTTTTGCCTGAGATTGATTAGACAGTTTAAGATAGAGATCGGTTCTGGGCTAACAGTAACTTTATATCTTCAAGTACAAACCTTTGTTATGTGTATGTTGCAAATTGATTATTCCTTAAAAGACACAACAGGTTATTGAGGTCATTCTTAGTATTTTGCTTGGGTTTTTGCTCCACTTGTGACCCTTCAGAGCCTGATAGACATCCAAGAGAAGAAGAGTAGAGAAGACACTCATTTTAACTGGCCAAATGACAGCAAGGAAAGAAGAGGAAAAGACAGCCAGCTTGGGGGCACCAAGCATCCAGGACTGGTCTTATTTAAGATAGTTGGGGAAAAATGCATCAATTATCACTTCAGCCCAGCAGGAGAATTTTACAGCCAGGAAGAAGGGAAATATACCACTGAGTAAGTTTCTGAAAGTTTCAGCCAAGTACTAATTTTATTAACTATTTGCTAGGTAACAGAGGATGAAACACTGTGTTGTTCATATATTCATTGAATAACATGAGAGAGTTTGGCCTAGATATGGTCACTGTAAGAATACATTTGTTATAAAAGGCTATAATTAATTTCTCTCAAACTAAATTACGGAATCCCAGAATCATGGAATCTTCAGAGTTGGAAGGGACCTCTAGAGATCATCTAGTCCAACTCCCCTGCTAAAGCAGGATTGCCTAGAGCACATTACTCAGGACTGCATCCAGGCGGGTCTTGAAAATCTCCAGGGAAGGGGACTCCACAACCTCCCTGGGCAGCCTGTGCCAGTGCTCTCTCACCTGAACCGTAAAGAAGTGTTTCCGTGTATTTGAACAGAACTTCCTATGTTCTAACTTGTGCCCATTGCCCCTTGTCCTGTCACTGGGAACCATTGAAAAGAGTCTGTCTTCATCCTCCTTCAACCCACCCTTTAGGTACTTGTATGTCATAATAAGGTCTCCCCTCAGCCTTCTCTTCTCCAGGCTAAAGAGTCCTCAGCTTTTCCTCATAAGGGAGATGCTCCAAGCCCTTAATCATCTTAGTGGCCCTTCGCTGGACTCGCTCCAGCAGTTCCCTGTCCCTCTTGAACTGGGGAGCCCAAAACTGGACACAGTATTCCAGTTATGGCCTCACCAGTGCAGAGTAGAGGGGGAGAATGACCTCCTTCGACCTACTGGCCACACTCTTCCCTATGCAGCCCAGGATTCCATTGGCCTTTTTGGCGACAAGGGCACATTGCTGGGCCATGGATAATTTACTGTCTACCAGGACCCCCAGATCCTTCTCCTCAGAGCTACTTCCCAGCAGGTCCGCCCCTAACCTATAGTGGTGCTTTACATTCTTCCTCCCCAGGTGCAGGACCTTGCACTTGCTTTTGTTGAACCTTATTAGGTTCTTCTCTGCCCAGCTCTCCAGCCTGTCCAGGTCACGCTGGATGGCAGCACGGCCCTCTGGGGTGTCAGCCACCCCACCCAGTTTGATATCGTCAGGTAACTTGCTGAAGATACACTCTGTCCCCTCATCCAGGTCATTAATGAATATATTAAACAAAATTGGACCAAGTATTGACCCCTGGGGGACACCACTGGTTACAGGCCTCCAACTAGACTATGCCACTGATCACAACCTTCTGAGTTCTGTCCTGCAGCCAGCTCTCAATCCACCTCGCTGTCACCTCATCTAGCCCATACTTCCTCAGCTTCCTAATGAGGATGTCATGGGAGACAGTGTCAAAAAGCCTTTCTAAAGTCAAGGTAGATGACATCTACGACTCTCCCCTCATCCAGCCAACCAGTTATAACATCATAAAAAGCTATCAGATTGGTCAAGCACGATTTACCCTTGGTAAATCTGTGTTGACCACTTCTAATAACTTCCTGTTCCTCAACATGTTTGGAGATGACATCCGGAATGAGTCGCTCCATTACCTTCCCAGGGACAGAGGTGAGACTAACTGGTCTGTAGTTCCCTGAGTCCTCCTTCTTGCCTTTTTTGAAGATTGGAGTGATGTCAGCCTTCCTCCAGTCCTCAGGCACCTCTCCTGTTCTCCATGACCGTTCAAAGATGATGGAGAGTGGTCTAGCAATAACATCCGCCAGCTCTCTCAGCACTCGCGGGTGCATGCCATCAGGGCCCACGGACTTATGAATGTCCAGCTTGGCCAAGTGGTCTCTGACCCAGTCCTCCTCAACTGGGGGAATATCTTCCTCTCTCCAGACCTTCCCCTTTGCCTTCAGAGTGTGGGATTCATGAGGGACAGCTTTAGCAGTGAAGACCGAAGAAAAGAAGGCATTCAGTAAATCTGCCTTCTCTGTGTCTTCCACCACCACTAGGGCACCTGTCTCATTCGCCAGTGGGCCTACATTTTCCCTAGTCTTCCTTTTTCTATTGATATACTCAAAGAATCTCTTCTTATTGTCTTTGACTGCAGTGGCCAAGCTGAGTTCTGATTGAGCTTTGGCCCTATGTTTGTCAGTAGTGTCACCTAAATTCCACAGCTCGGTAACATTCACAGTAGAGATCACAGTCTTAGGGGATTGTTTACTTCCATTCACGTGATGAACATTTGAGCACTTGTGACTGGATAATTTAACAAGACACCCTGAAATAAATCCTCTCTCTGAAACAAGAGCAGAATACCAAAAAATTCTAGTCTCATCATGGTAATTAAACAGAGAGATGTGAGAGCTAGAATGTTGCTTTTGCATAAGAGTTCTAGGCTAATGCTAAAAAGAAGTACACGTGGTAAAACCTTGCTATTTTTCAGACAGTTTTTATTGGAAAGGGTTGTTGGTCACTGAAATGCATCTTGCCAGCATCAGTTTAAAAAGAAAT
Organism: Vanellus vanellus; assembly: GCF_965231255.1. Lineage (NCBI taxonomy): Eukaryota > Metazoa > Chordata > Aves > Charadriiformes > Charadriidae > Vanellus > Vanellus vanellus. Next base: position 141,558,267 of record NC_138905.1, on the reverse strand, counting down.
AACAATGTGCAACAAAATTCACTGTGTTGTACAATTACAAGTCTAAACCTGAAGAAAAAGCCATTGCTTTTTTCTTTGACATAAAACAGCCATGCTGCTGAAAACTGCGTTTACACTTTTATTTCACATAAGCAAAGCAGTTAGAGCTCCTAGCTATTGAAGTCCTTAACACAGAAAATACACATCTGTTCTCAAACTGTCATATACAGTACATTTTGTTGCCTGTTTTATAAATCTTTCTTCCAGAAATCAAAAAAATGATGTCAGGTTCACATTGAAATAAAGTTCACATTCCTTAGTGACTAACGTATTTAATCACCTTCCAGAACAAACATGATGAATGTTTAAAAACATCCTTTCATTTTAAATGAAGAGTTGGATTAAGGCTAATTGGAGTCTTATCAACCAAATATTATCTACACACAAGGGATTGAATCTCTGTCTTCCTTCAACAGTTTTTGCTTTAAATTAGATATTCTCTGAAACTAGTTTTCCTTTCACCACATCTCAAATCCCTCTACCCTATTTTTCATCCATTTCTGAAGACTTTAGTCCAACTATTCTGAGCCCATTCTTGCGAGTTAAAAAACATAGGCAATATAATGAGTGGGACCATAAAGTTACATCAAAACCATTTGTTAAATACATATAGAATATGTACTTTCAGTATAAAATTTAATTGCTGTTAATTCAAACATTTTTATCTCGGTTCCAGAAATCAAATACAATTTATTAGAAACAATTATGGAATTAGAAATAAGGTTTCTATAGATAAACAATTTAAATTCTTAAATGATGATTTTTTATTGTAGCTCTGTTATATTTTCAAATTAAAAGTTTTTACATACTGGGAGTTGTCTTCCTGTCTTCTTCATTTTTAAAATGTCCTGACAGCTTTGAACACTTTTTTTGGTCTTATTTATATTAAGAAATAGGTTAAATCTAACCCTCTCCAGCAAACTCTTTCAGGCTCATTAAATAATCATTTTCCAACTAGAAATGTTTTGAAAAAGATCCTGTTCAGATACATCAACGACAATGAACAAATCTTTATCTACATCTTGTAGTCCTAAGGAATTTAAAAATAATTTATATTCCAGTCAGACTTTGAAAAATGGGAGATTTTTAGCTCCTAACATTTTTTTTTTTTTTAAATGGGAGGGGAGCGTTTCCTTCTTGTTATTCTCTCTGGTATTTCTTTTTATTTTAAATTTGATTTGAAGTAAATGCAATCAGAAATAAGTGAAAGAACATTTTGTCCTAAGAATATCAATAAAGTGCAGGCCCAGGTCACAAAATTGTTTTAAAGAACTCTGAGATATTTTAGACACAGATGAAATAATGCATTAAACTTTCTAATCATTTTCTAGAGTGTCAGACTAATGTCAGATTTTGGGGTTCATCAGTCATTAACACGCTGAAGTATTCTGCAAAAATAGCTTCTGTTGTTAATGGTCCACACTTCAACTACCAGAGTAAAACACATCTCCAAACTGCTGCTGCAACTACAGAGAAATAATTAAGGAAATATATTTTGCCTCTTCAAAAATGCGGCTTAAGGTTCCCTGAGAAGCTGACATAGAGCAACCTTAAATGCAGTCAGAAATATTTTGGCTCATACTACTTTTCTTCCTCATGTCAGTGCATGTACTGTAACTAAGGGAAAATATGCAAATGGAAAAGAATACCATGCTTGCCAAAACCCACAATTGCTTATTTCTTTAGAATTCAAGCTATCACCTACAAAGGTGATTCTTTGGACAGAAAGTACCATAGTTAAAAGTTCTGAAATACACACACAATCTTTGTCAGAAATAACAGGAAGAACATCTAAATTTTTCAAAACTGAGAGATTCTGTGGAAGGTTCTTTTCTAGCCTGGTTGCTAGGCTATGTCCTCCTGTCTCCAGAGTGCCTGTAAGAGAACTTCCAGGACTTTAAAAAATGTTCTTTAAAGACTTTTACTCTTCTCACCAGCTGCTTAGAATATAGGTAAAATATTGATAAAACTAATGGAATAAGCTTACTCTTCTCTAGCCATCTCCAGATGACACAACAGAACAAAGAAGAATATGGGAACATTAAAGTTGAATGTGATGAAAGGCTGGGCGCCTTTGAGGCTGGTCCAGGGAGCAGTGCAGTGGCCAGAAAGCCGCTTCCCTTGGAACAGTCTTGGCTGAGCAGATCTGAAGATAGAACTTTCTGTGTAGTTTTGTTCTTTCTACTTCTGCATTTTGAAGATTGCCTTTCAGAACACATTGTAAATCACTCATGAGCAATCCTAAAGCCAAACCAGAGTATCATGTGGGGGTCAAAAAAAAAAAAAAAATCAACCTTAGCCATCATTCATCTAAACAGTTATCTCAATTTATATTACAAATCCTGCACTGGAAGTGATCATTATTTGGACTTTGTTATGGTGTTTTACATTGAGAAACCCATAATGTAACAAAGGAGTTTCCAGGGTTTACCTTTACCCCGATTCACAACTTCTGGGTTTTGCATTCCTGTTCTAACCTCTAGTTTCTTAAGGAAAAAAAAGAACAATTTAAAGAGATTGCACTGGAAAATACAGAGCAGCTATCCAGTTTACTCCCTGTTCTTAACACAATTGGTTTGCAGGTTTTAAGGGTATAGTAATACCAATGCAGTCTTCACTGCTCCATCCATAAAACCAGGGAAAAGGTATCTATCTTTGCTGAATATCCTTTCTGTACCAAACATTGTTTTTAATTTTTTTTAAATACTAAAAATTAAAAACTATGTTTCATTGCAACACATTTTAAGTGACTAGTATATACTAGAATTCGATACCAGAAAGAAATTTGACACCATATTTAATTAATACAATAGAATTTTCCAAAAGCAACTTCAGTTTTCCCATTGCTAAGTGTCATTTTCACAAACTGAGTTAGGCACCAGCTTGTAAAAATATTTGGCAGAAAATGATTTAGGAAAAATTTGTAAATTAAATTGTTGCTCTTAGTCTTTTAAGTTCATCTAGAAGTAGACAAAAAATTATTTATTTTTTTGTATAAATGGGTATAGAGAAATAAGATGTGAAATGGTAACATTTCCGACACATGGGAGATCCTTTTACTTCTCTACAGCTGTGTTTGGTTTAAAATTCAAGCTATTGTAACTGCAAGACCCAACATCCCTCTCTCTGTCTCTCACCTTCTATCTGGTGTTAATAGGAACAGATTTAATAGTCTGAAGTTTACATTTTTCTGTAGAAATACAAGCACAGGGAATTAAATGAGAAATGAGAATAGGGAGACTGTAGTAAGAAGTATCTTTTTTGCTACAGATGAGATCTGATCCTAAAGAAGCAAATACCAAAATTGCAGCTGGCCTCAGTGGTACCAGAATTTCAGCCTGGAAGTAGGAAAATGAAAATTACAGCTTTCTAAATCTCTCTGGAAAATCTCCTGAACTATCCATATAATTTCCCTAAGATCCAAAGCTGACAATTCACCCTGAAAATGTTAATAATTTTATTTTTATTTTTAATTTTTATATTATTTTTAAGCAAACAAGTGCATAAAGGGGGGAGATTATTTATTTTACATGACAGGCTTGAGTGGTAAACGTGGAGCTGCCTTCATGTAACCTCTATGAGTTAGTGGTATATTGTTCTTAAATCATCACTAACTCTTTTGATGAACTCTGCACAGCACGGCTTTTCTTCGTCTTGCTGCTCTGTTGCCCACTCTGTACCAATGTTTACACTTAGAGCAAGACAAACAACTCAACTTTGCAAAGAGCTTCTCTGGATGTCTGCTCACTCTTTTACCCAATTTAAGTTAGGAATGATGTAGGCTTGGCTATATGTAATTCCTGTATCATACTTTGAAAAAATGAATCCTTGGGCTCGGCTTATTTCCTAGTAGACACGGTTTATGTGCTAAAACCACCACTTTAAAAGCCAGTAATTGTTCCTCTAAATGAAATTGGCAATTTCATATAGAAAAGCCAATTGCTAAATTGACTAAGCAATTTTCATTCTCATGATTTCTTTGCAGGTCTTCCAGGTCTTGCTTGAGGTACACTGGAAAGGCAGCCAGAACTGTTACTCTTCATGTGCCTTTAGATAAATCAAGATTAAATGTCCTTGTTTGCTCGTCTTTTGCTTTATCCACTAAACATAAAGCTAAATGCTGTACAGCCAAGACTTATGCAGGTACTAATAAATAAATTTTACATTTCAACCTTTTAATTTGCTTTGGCATAGGCTTTTGTTTGAATGTCTTCTTTCCCAAAGACAGAAAATTGAGATAACCCCTCTTCGGAAAGAAAAAGTGAATTAGAAATAATTTAGAGAAAGTAGGACAAAGTAATAAAATATGTACAAAACTAAAGTCTGAACCTGAAACTTTACCCAGATTTAGAGCTATGTGGGAATAGTAAAAAATATTAAAAGGACTGAAACTCTCATTCTGTGACAGTATTTCAAACATTACTGAAATACTTTTAATGAAGACGGATTTGTTTGTTTCTTCACCTTTTAAGAAAGTATTTCACTAAAGCTAGCCAGAGATCTTAGATTAATACCAAAAAGAGGGGGCTTTAATGTTGTAGAGGAATAAAAGCAACCTTTTGAAGGTTTCCCCAAAGAATTGTGGCAGAATGTCCATTCTGAAATGGTGGGCATTTTACTTAGCTTTTTTCTTCCTTTCTTAATCAGAATCACAGAATCACAGAATTATCAGAGTTGGAAGGGACCTCTAGAGATCATCTAGTCCAACTCTCCTGCTAAAGCAGGATTGCCTAGAGCACATTACTCAGGACTGCATCCAGGCGGGTCTTGAAAATCTCCAGGGAAGGGGACTCCACAACCTCCCTGGGCAGCCTGTGCCAGTACTCTGTCACCCTCACCGTAAAGAACTGTTTCCGTGTATTTGAACGGAACTTCCTGTGTTCTAACTTGTGCCCATTGCCCCTCGTCCTGTCACTTGGAACTAATGAAAAGAGCCTGGCTCCATCCTTCTTCAACCCACCCTTTAGATACTTGTACGCCATAATAAGGTCTCCCCTCAGCCTTCTCTTCTCCAGGCTAAAGAGTCCCAGCTCTCTCAGCCTTTCCTCATAAGGGAGGTGCTCCAAGCCCTTAATCATCTTAGTTGCCCTTCGCTGGACTCGCTCCAGCAGTTCCCTGTCCCTCTTGAACTGGGGAGCCCAAAACTGGACACAGTATTCCAGTTGTGGCCTCACCAGTGCCGAGTAGAGGGGGAGAATGACCTCCTTCGACCTACTGGCCACACTCTTCCCTATGCAGCCCAGGATTCCATTGGCCTTTTTGGCGACAAGGGCACATTGCTGGGCCATGGATAATGTTAAGTATTTTCATAAAAATTCATATTTACATGTGAAACATTTCAGATTTTACAAAGAACACATTTTGACAGGAAAAAAAACCCCATGCAAATTGTTGAATTGTCACCAGTTTTGTTTTAGAGTACACTGTAACCAACTACTGTGATTCAGTGAAGAATGTATTTTAGTTAATATATTCCAAATGAACTATTTTTATTTTATGAAAGCAGTATTTCTCAAAATGAAAAAGTTCCCATGGAAAATTGTCAAACATTTCCTGCTTCAGAGTTTGAAAAATGAAAGCATAAAAAAAGTCACATTCTTTTTCCCTTTTTTTTCTCTTTTGTTTTCTATCATAGGAAAATCACATCTAGAAAATGGCAAAATGAAAACAAAATAAAAGGTTTAACCAAATAAATATTGAATAAAGACGGTGACACGGTAATTATAAATGGTTATTTTCTGTATTACTGTATTACCTGCATGTATTTCTTGTAAGGGATGAAATATATGGAAGGGAAACTAGATCAGGCTATCTTTTAACATCATCAGGGATGCTATGAAGCAGCGTTCTTTCTCAGAATGAGATGTAGCCAAAAAAACATATGTGGCCTGGATTGCCCACTTAAATTAAGTACAGTAAAAATGTTGGGGTTTGCTTTTTTTGTCTCTTGATTAAGCCAGTAAAACAGTAACAGTACACTAACACTGACTTGTTAATATTACCTTAACTAAGGGACTGACAACGAAGTACTTAATATTACACTTTTTGGTTGTTTTTTTTTTTTCCATTAATAAGAGTAAATAAAAAAAGAAACTTTGTGAGCTTCTACAAAACTGGCATTTAAAATAACTTTTTTTCTTTGTTTTATGCATTCATTGATTTTATGCATATTATTTTCTTGTGTTCTGAGAAGCTGGAGGTCTTTTTGTTGGTTTTTTGTGTTGTTTTTTTTTTTTTCAATAGAGAGCTTTTGCACACCAGACTGCATTATTTCCACCCTGCTGCAGCTCTAATTCATGTTCACTAAAAAAAAAAAAAAAAGAAAGAGAGGTTAAAGAAATGGGGCTTTTACATCTTTGAAGAATTTAATATTTTCTGATATAATCACCTTGATTAATAAAACATTTATTTAGAAGATGAAATCTAGGGATTAGTTTTCCTGGGAGCAGTTATAAATGCACGTTATGCAGCAATGACACCAAACATGCAAGAACTACAGAAACAAGCACACATGAAGGAACAGGCAGTAACTAAGAAAATGCTTAGGAAATACAACGGTGAGGTACATCTTGAATACCATTTTCTTACTTCGGGCAAAACCAAATGGTATCTAATTTCTTTTTATATATTAAGTGTTTAAAAATAAGTCAGATCACACTCACATCTACATTGTGATTAAGATTAGGGGAATGTTTAGAGTTCCAGTTTAATAAGTCATCTACTGGTAAGGGCCTAGGCATAGCAGTTCTCATGCAATTTTGATCCTAAGCAGGAAAAAATAATACACAATCAGTTCGTGTTGTGGGTGATGGAAAATTTCTAAATTCAACTCCCCTATTGAGACTGGTATTGCTGTGAACTGCATGGAAAATGATCTCTCTTGGTTTTGCATTTTACTCAGAATAAACTCAAGGTCTGGAAGAGAAGCTTCCTGATGAACCATTTCTGAAATTCAGAAGGGATGAGGTTTCAGACACCAACTATAGCTCATTTCTTTTAGTTGGTTTCCTCAACTAATGTCTAGACACATAAAAGGAGACAGCTATTGAAATGCTGAGCACTGCACTGATTAACTTTTAAATGACTTGCTGGCTAGCTTGAGATGGATAAACAGGCTACAATAAATGGAGAGAATAATGACCAAAACTGGAATCCATGGGAGACAGACTGTTGAGCAGAGAGTTGCTTAAAAATACCTAGAAGCAAATGGTGAGGATCAGTGACTGACTAAAGTCCCTTTCAGGGAGTGACATCAGGATCCGCAATTAAGAGTTATGCTTCAAGGATTTCAGCATCACTACATGTAAGAAGGCAGCAATTGCCTAATAGAGCAGGATCCTCAGAGTTACAGGAGCTTTGTCTCTGAACGCTTGTAGAGAAGGTATTTTTACAGGTCAGTCTCCTTGAAGTGAAGTTTTAGGGTGGCTAAGGACAACAGAGTGCCTATGAGGGTAGGCAGTTCTTTGACAATTATCCCGTGGCACTTGGGTACATGCAGGTTACACGAGTTCCTTTGTGTAGACTCCTGGCTGTGGGAAAGGTGGAAATTTCTTTCTCCAGTTCAGTATTCACAGCTCCAGCTTTGATCCTGGTCTTAGTATGGCTGCATCAGACTGAGAAAATATCCCTGTCCTGGTCTTTATTTCACTTGGTTGAAGTACAGGAAATCCATGTCCTGTTTGTCACTGTCTCTGAGATGGCTTTAAATTCACAGCTCTCACATGTCCACTGATCTTCAGAGGCTCTGGCACCTAGAAGTCATGGTATTTCCTGGGCTTGAGAGAAGTGAGTGTTAGTGCCCATTTAACACTTAAGAATTTCAACTCATATGGAACAAGGGTTGAAAACTGGACTTTATTTCTCGCAGATGAGCTATTGCATCATTCTTACTCCGTCATTGCCCCAGGGAATATCTAAAACTGAACAAAGGGGGACTGAGAAGGGACTGAGAAAGTATCGAGCACATAAGTGTGAGTGTCTGTATGTGCGTGAGTCCAACCACAGATGTGCACACCTGTTGCCCTGAAAAATTATACATATATTTGTACACACAGGTATCTGTGCCTGTAGAACTCTTATAGACAAATATTTTCTTCCATCTTATACTTCATGGAATTACATAGCTTGGAGGGAAGGAGAACCAAGGAAAAACCAACCAACAGATTTTTTTCTTTTTTTAAATCAGCCTGGAAACTAGTCAGAATGGGATTTCCAGAAGCCCTCGTTCTTGAGCTTCTACATATACAGCTGATAGGGCCAAATATACCTAGGGATCTCATTGGGACTAAAGTTTGCTTGACACAGCTTTTTGAAAAGTTTACTTTAACATTTCAAACACAATGCAATTCTTGACAGCCAAGAGGGCAAAGACTCTGCTGGAAGAGTCCAATGAAGCACTAGAGAGATTCTTCTAAATTTATTATCTCTAAAACTTTGGTCTTCCATCTCAGGATAATGAAAAAAGAACTTACTGGAAAGATTTACAGGCAAAATAATATCAATGCTTCATAATGTTTAACTGACAAAATCATTATCTTGTCCTTGTTAACAGATTAATTTTCACATCATCCTTGTAGCATGACAAAAATCATTATCTATATTTTACTGATTGGGAATGGTTATAGTCCAAATTTTCCAAAACCATCTCTTATTTGCATGCTTAATTTTTTGAGATATCAAATCCTGGTCTGTTTTAAAAAAGGTGATTTTCTGCAACTGTTAAAGTCTTAAGAAACTTACAAGAAGAAACATACTCTCCTGCTGGGTATCCAAAACTCTTTGAAAATGAAATTAATTAACAAATTTGAGAAATTGATTTAATACAGCTTTTAGAATCATATTTAAAGAATTAGCAGTAAAAAGATATTAAAATTCAATATGGTATGAATTTCAGGCCCAGCCACGATAAACTGACTATATATTTTAGGTGTTTTGTAATGGAAACATGACAGAAAGAAACATTAAATTACTGGAGGAAAAAAATATCTTAGAATATTCTCATAAAAAGGAGAAAAGGTAGTGACACATCATAAGGCTGTGTAGGCTGATGTCATAGAGCAGGGTCTGCAATCTAAAAATTCTCATGGCCAGGTTGTAAAAGTGCATGTATCACATTTTATATACAATAATTGTGCTAATAAAGGGAAAAATGTTGACCACCATAGGTAAAGAAAAAAAAAGAAATTAAAAATAATACTCCAGATAGCTTTAGAATTCACATCCTAATTATTCCTGCATTTTCTGAAGTTTGATAACATCAAGATTTAGATTTCTGAGAAAGCATTGTATCAAAAGATGTGACATTCTTTTATGGCAAACAAAGAAAATTACTATCTCTTGTTTATCCTGTGTCTTTGCAGCCTCCAAAGTTTGACTAATAAGAAAATAATTGTTATCATATGACTCACTGTTGAAGCCAAACATGTACTTCCTAAATTTAGTTTGGCTGGAGGATCCAGCTGGGAGTAATGATAGACATACAGTTCTGTTCATGCTGCTTTCATGCTTTCTTAGTGCTTTTGTTGAACTCCCTGAGTACAGTACATTAGCCTTTGCACAGAAGCCTGTGCAACTTACTTGCCAGCCTCTGTCGGTTTGTTTTTCCCTCACAATAGCTCATGAAAAATTGCCTTTTTTTTTTCTTTTCAACCTCAGATTTGTCCCTTATTCTGGCAAAAATGGTGTCCAGAAGAGATTCTGAGGGGTTTTTGGACAATGAGAAAAGGAAATCATAAGAAAAAAGAGAAAGGAATATTCAGTGATGACATTTCCAACTTTCTGGTCCTTCAAATGAATAAAAAATCCCTCTGAAAATGTGCATTAAAAGTAATATTAAATGTGCACTCATATATACATATGGCTTCCTGTGAAATCAACAAGTTATTACCTTTATTGTAATTACAGGTTATTCTTAAAAAGTAAATAATAATCTCTTAAAAAATTCTATGTCTGTGAGAGATGAGACTTTCTCCTACTCCCGGAGTGAAAATCACCCTGCCCAGTTCAGAACATTTTCTCAGGACACGTCAGTGTGTTATTATAATTAAATCAACTCGTGGCATGACTTGAAGGGCCATATAGAGAGCTGAAGGTCTCAGCTGTGCTCCCTAACTGAGAAAAGGTAAGTGTGGGTGACAGCTTAAGCAATTTGGGAGGAAAATAAGGGCTCCTTTATAGATGACTTGTTTCTAGTGTAGGTTTTGGGTTTGTTGGTTTTTTTCTTTCTTTTTTTTTTTTTTCAGAAAAGTTCTGTACAGTGTCTCACAAGCACCCCACGAAGAGACAGCTGCTGTTGCCATTGCGATTACTTTTTGTTTCTGTAATTGTTGCTGTTCTTCATTTGCTTCTTATTGAACAGAACTGACAGTTTGATTTCACTCGCCTTTTAAATGAAAAGCTTGTCCAATATATCCCACAGGAGATCCAGTTTAATGAATCTGAAGATCTGGAATTCCCCGATCTTTACTGTCATGAGTATTTCATGTCTAATTTGTAGAAGTAGACTGTAAAGAAAGCAGAATAAACAAAGACAATGGCATATGAATTGAGAGACTCATCTGATTCGTTTTCACTCTGAGGAAGACTGTGGCCATGGAGACCTGCTCACAGTATAGAACAGACAATCACATTAATGAAAACAAGCAAAAGGGAAATACCACATTCTTGTGGGAACCAGTCACAAAATTTTCACTGATTTGAGTTGGAGCACGATCTTACTTTGTTAGACAGGGGTACTATTTGGAATATAGGCATAAACTGAAGGAAGAGAGTTTCAGACAGGGTAGAAAGAAACTATTTCATCACGGGGGCAGTGAGGCAGTGGAGCAGGTTGCCTTGACAGTCTGCACCATCTCTGTCCCTGGAGGAGACGGTGCAGACTTCTCTTGTCCAACCTGGCAAGCCCTAAGCAGCCCGGTCTGCTTTGGGCAGGGGGTTGGACTGGAGACCTTCGGAGGTCCCTTCACAGCTTGAATGGTTCTGTGATCATATTTCTCAACAGAAATGTCACCAGGGCTTTTTCAGCAGACATCATTACTAATGAGTTTACAGATGTTCTTAAGGACACAGGAATCACCTCACTAGAACAGCTACTCAGCAGGAATTGTATATCTTACTCTTTCTTCTCTTTCACCATTTGCAATAATTAACAATTACATTATTATAGAATCTAATGGATTTTTTTTATAAATCACTGTATTCTATCATAGTTCTTTAGACTGGTGGTTGGCCAAGGTACATGATGAAGGGCATTCTAGATGTTCTATTTCTGGGATAATTTGGCGGTCAACAGAAATTGTATGAAACAGAAGTCATCAAAACAGAAAATAGTATTGAAATTATGTAGATTAATTTGGTAAGACAGAGTCAGTCTGAAGACAAATTTTGAGATATAGGTACCAAGTTGCTGAGAAGAAAAGTATAATAAAATATTAAAAAATTGTATTTGCTAATATTAATTTATTATTTACACTGCAAACACCCTCAAGGTACAATTGGTCCCTCCATACCTACTCACCTATTCACACAGTTATTCTTTTATTTGTTTTCATTATATTTAGGATGACACATGCATTGTGCACTGGGGATTGGTTGCACAGACCAGCCAACTTCTTTGCAGTGATACTGTCCTGGTTTGAGGTAAAACAGAACCAATGTTGTTCAGTAACTTTCTTTCAGTAAGTTTCTTTTTCCTCCTCTGCCTCTCTCTTTGTAGAGGGGTAGAGGGGAGCATCTGTCGGTCCCGTCTGGGGTCCCTCGGGTCCCCAGTGGTGGATTTGGCCTAAACCACGACAGATACTAACTCCTAACAGAGTCTATAGTGGGCTCTAGCTGTCAACAGTTCTTCATTTCCTCTTAGGAATTACTAGGTCTACTTTCTGTTGTGGTTTTCCCATCTACCACCTGTTGAAGGAGATCTTTACCTTCACATCTGTAACAAATCTTCTCTGTGCTTTTCAGGCATGAAGTTTTGCTGTTGCTTGTAAAATGCCTTAGGACATCATCATCCTGGCTGAACCTTTCACTGACGATTCCACATGACATTGTTTAGTTCTTACTAAAGTCTTCTTACCATGGCCTACGCACCATGATATGGCTAATATTTAGTATTAAGAGCACTAGGAACATTGCTTTTCCTGACCACTGAGGTGGAAAAAAAATAAAATAATTTCCATATTCATCTTATTGCTTCACTGTATTGGGATGCCTATATGGTGGTTTCAGGGAGAGAGAGGAGTAGGGGCAGAAAAAGAGGAAAGCCCAATTTACAATTGTGTCATTCAGAAAATCAGTGTTTTATGAGACAAATTTTATTCAGAAAATAACTTCATTTCTAGATCAATGAGAAGGCCTGTAATAAGATCAGACATAAGTTCAGCTCATGATAGAAATGACATACTAGCTTTGTTCCAAGAGATCATTCAATGACTGATGCAACACAGAAGCCAGAAGTAATAAAAATGTCGTTTCATATCACGCAAGTTAGAACCAGACAAAGCATTCCAGATCTGCATCTTCTAGCCAATTTCATTACAGTCATCTGCTCTTGGCTTTTGCTTTGGTCTCAGTTGGAGTCATATATCCCATATCTCCTGATAAACCATAACTCATTAAAATCCTTTTTTATCCTTAATATATGCTCGACTTTGGTGTTGTTTGGTTTTGGAGTTTTTTGGGGGAGGAGAATTGGTTTTTTTGGTTTTTTTTTTGGTTTTAGTTTTATTTTTGGTTGGATTTTTTTTCCCCTGAGGTTAATGTAATGGCACACAACAATCCAACAGCTTTTATCCTCTGGAAAATGGTGTGAATATCCAATACCTGGCCTTGTCATACCAATCTGGTACATCTTGTGTTCCAGCAATTTTTGACAGTCAGTTTCTTTGACAAGCACGGTTTGTACAGATTTATATGTGCAACTGTTGTCATTGATGAACTGATCATCATTTCTCTCACTAGAGGGACGGAGCTGTGTATGTCAAACCCCCTACACCATTTGGCTCCAAAGAAAATTCAGCAATTGTGTTGTTAGAACTTGGTGGGGGGGAAAATGGAACAAAAAAAAAACCAACAAAACCAAGTCAAAACAATAGCAACGTTAACTATCCTAAACAACAGAAATAGTTGTGCTGAGAAAGTCCAAAACAGCACAAACAGGCCTTGAGTCAATATGGCCACTGGGTGTCATTGTTTACTCCACCATGTAACATTCATCTCTGTAAACATGAAATGCAGCTGGATGTATTCAAGTAAGTCTATTCGATCATTGTCTGACATTGGTGATCTATTCATTAATTAGCTGAGAGTAAAGACTTTTTTTTTTTTCTTTGAAAGAATAATTATGGATACATTAAAATGTCTTTTATCTTATTTTGTCTTGTCCAACGTTTCTTGGACCTTGGAATTTTATTTTTATACACGTGTTCACTACTTATATAAAAAAAAACCCAACACAACAGCAAGCAACTCTTTTTATAAATACATTTAAGTTATTGTGGTAAAGAATGACACTAGATCAATGATACTGCAATTTGTAGTTCACAAATCAGCCATGCCAAGATATTGCTGATGGAAACTTTTATTGTCGCCATGGCATTTGTCCTGCTTTTGGAGAAGCTGACCAGCAAAAGTTTATCTCTATTACACAGTCTTACACGTTATTTTGAAATAAGATGAGTTGCTATTGAATAGTCTGGCTAGATTTCAAGGTTAGCACAATGAAGTGAATTCTCCCATCAAGAACACATGAATAAAATACAACATGGTTAGTCTTTCTACTAGTAGTTACTTTACATAACTTTAAACATGATTTTACTAACTCTATGCTGAGCTAGCAGTCCTGGGGAGCATCATGTCAATTACATCAGCTCCTTTCCACTGTGTTAAACAACTTTAACAGCAGATTGTTAGGTAGACCAGCTCATAAATGGCAAGGATAATTCAGTCTCCAGAGCCGTTCAGTCTCTGCTCAGACAGGCGACCAGAGTACCAAAAGTTTAGCAGACCAAGTGTGAGTAGACTGGAGTATCTAGATTCTTCTGCCTTCTGCGTGATATACTTGTATATGAATTGTGTGTTGTTCTGCACTAGATAGTCAACAGTTGCCAACATTCACTGCTCCATGACATCTGAAATGCACCTTGTATTTGCACAAATAAATTACTTCAGCACTTTAAATCATTTGCTCACTTTGAGTGGCAACTGTTGATTTTTGAAATGCTGTGAGAATATTTCATAGCTGGTTTATGTTGCTGTCAGAAGATAAATTCTCACAAAACAAGGGAAAGCCAAAGGCTTGAAACAGTTATGGGTGAAGAGAGCAAAGGAAAAACTGAAAACAGAAAGAAAAGTATAAATGAAATAGAATGGTTAATGAGAATATTACTCCTATCTTTACTTGTTAAACTTAACAGTGCCAAAGTGTTTTCTCATAGTAAATAAATGCCACTCCTTTACTATGTCTATAGCAAATGGGATCTGATAGACTAAGCTGTCTTAAGAAATAAAGAAAGGACAAAGTGCAGCCCTCTTCTTCTGACTGCCCATTTCATGCTCTATCTCCAGGATGTGGTGTCTCTGCTTGAAGGCCAATGGCAAGTTGGCTCAGGTGATGCAAACTCTGTGAAAGCCTCAGTAGCCAGAGAGAGAGATTAATGAAACTGAGAGAACGTAAAGGGAAAAACCAAGTCGAGCAGAAATACAAGACATGAAGTCCAGCCCAAGGTATTCATTCAGCAAAGGTTGTGTATGTTAGACAGTATTTTTCTCTACTCATTTTCCAATTAAAGTATAGGTCAATCTGTATACACAGAGAGAGACATTTTTAATTCTTTTTGACTTTTTTCCTTTGCAGAGGATTCCTTTTAATTTGAAGACACTCCCACCAAAAAACACTTCATTTATTTTCTTTCTTATTGGAAGTGAGAGAATTTTTTTTAACCAAACATATGGTTTGGTTTTCTTTTCCTTTTTAATTTTTAAATTTATTTGCGCGTTTAATTAAATACGAAGCTTGGGGAAGAGGTGTGGATATAATATTTCAGTTCTTTTAAAGATAAACTACATTGAAACATTTATGTTTTCCCTCACTGGTTCTCGATACTGTTCTTGAATCTTTGACCATACTTCTGGAGGCAGCCCTTTTCAAGGAAGGAAGCTCTTTCAAGCTTAGCAACATTTAGTGTTACTATCATTTTACTGTCACCAGACATTAGGAGCCCTGTCATGTTTCTCTGAATCTGTTTTTGTCACAGTTTTATACTCTTGGGAATACACTTGGGAATAAGGTAAAACCAGATTATATCTTAAATAAAGAATAAAGCATTCAACTCCTTCATTGTATTGAATCAGCCTCCAGATTAGAAACAGGAGGACTGAAAAATATTTGAGACATTATGAACTTTCTGTCAATTTTAGAACAAAGTTCTAGATATTTCTGAGATAAGCTTAAAAAAGTAACTCTCATCTCCTCAGCTCCATGTGGATCTCCTTTCTGCTGCACAGAAGATGGTTCAGAGACACTTATCTCTCTCCTCCCTACCTTCTGTCACCCCAGAATAATTATAGATGCTCCTGTCATTTAGTCTTAAAAAACTACTAACCAGAAGACAGCAAATTGCTGTCAGGAGAAAACCAGTACTGGTACAAGTTTAAGATGGTGAAAGAACATGTACTTTGTATGTACTTTGTATATGTACTTTGGTGAGCCAATCTAGGATTTGACAGAGTGCTCTCAGGTTTAACAAAAATATTGAATGAGCAGCTACAGTCAGTACTATGAATTATCTCATCTGAAAGGTGACTTGAATAATTGTTTATTTTTTGAAGGAAGACATTTGGGAAGTCAAAGCCAGACATTCAAAAGCATACATATCTCAGAAAATTAAAAAGACAAATCAGACAAATAGCTGTTGCTACAGTAATACTGAAGACTAAGTTCATGGAATAAGAATAAATAATGGTGACTATTTTCCAGATCATATTAGCATAAAAGAAAGATATGATTTAGTACAAGTACTGTACTCTTCAGTCAGAAAGATTATCTCAGAGATGAGCGGAATATTTGATCATCAGCTAGACATGTTCAGTCATCTCTGAATTATTGTTTTATCAAATGAAAAGTCACCAAATGCTTTCAACAGCATCTGACCTGGAAACACTAGGCTGACGGTGCTGCACTTCACCTGCAGCTGAGCTCCAAAGAGTTGTTTAGTGTCAGTTTGGACTAAGGATCCATACAAACATCTCTGTCAAATTCTCAGTGGAATTTTCACTTTACTCACAGACATTAAAACAACTGATGGTGGGCAAATAACAACTGCCATTAATGTTCTGTGTCATCTATGCACTACCTCATGAACAAAGGTACAATATACTCTGCATCCTTTGAACACGAGCAAAGCTTTTGTAGAGTATTGCACCATTTCATCTTCATACTCTGCTGCTGCACCCTAAGCATGGGTTAAATGTTAATGCTGTTTTCTTTAATTTTCCACTCATCAGTTCATTTAAAAGTACACGGGAGACTTGTAGTCTGGCAGCTCTGCAAATGAGGAATAGATTTTTTTTCCATGCCAGCTCAAAGTGTTTGTCACGTATAATGATTGAAATACCAGGCCCTTAGAAAGTCTTGTTACTTATAAATGCACCCTTTTAAAACTGAGCTTCAGCTCAACATGTCTGAGAGTATGTGTGCATCTGTGTGCGCAATTCTTAATGAAAAGATAATTTCAAATGTCTGGCTATTATTTTGGTTCATACATGTGTATGTACAAAGATGTATATACATGCATATATGCATACATGCATATATTTTTTCCCGTTAGAGTCCTTTATGAGTTTTATTATCCCACCAAAATGCTGTTAGCTTGTATTTCTCTCACAAACATATAAAATTAAATCCCTTAAAAGAATATAAGTAATTTTCTTTCCCTTCCTCCCTTCTTCCCTTCCTCACTTTTAATACACTTCTATCCTTTTTTTACACTGTCTCTACACTATTATCTTCAACGGTAGCAAGATTATGTATTAAACATTTGCTAGCATGGTAAGTTATGATTTCTAAATTAGTATAGCTGTTGTAGCCATAACCCTTCTTTCCCTGCAAAAGGGCATCTCAGAGAAAGACCAAGTAAAATTGGTTAAATCCTGTCTTACCCTTTAAAACAGAAATCCAGGACTTTTTTTAAAAAAAAAGGATTTGGGGCAAGGTTGTAGTGGTCTACTTCTTTACTTTTCTGTCCTGAAAAGAGTTGAGATTTCAGTAATTGTATTACAGCTCGCTTCATAGAGTGCAAAAGAAGTACAATGGATACCAGACCTGAGGAAATATAAGAATAACTTATAATGAAAATTTATGGTGAGGAAAGCTGGTTGCACCACTTGTACAAAAATGATCCAGAGAAACCTAACTACTGTAAATGATTCTCCCAGTCTACTCTTGAAAAATACATTCTGTGAATATTTTGATTCTTTGAGTTCCTTTAACGTCAAATAGATACTCTCAAGCAATGAGCAAACATAGGATCTGACAGACCTCCAAAGAAATAATCAGTAAGCTATTAAATTAATTTCCCATTAAAAAATAAAATAAAGAAAAGTAAAAATATCACAAAGTTACAGACTGGTGGTCTAACTTATCTGTAAACCCTTAAGCTTAATGGAAATGGTAGGTCTTAACTTGAAAAAAAATTTGCACTGATGACCACCAAAATCCTTGCATAAGCTTCTCTAAAAACCCAACATATTTGGGTTTTATGCACTTATCTGAGGTCATTAAATGTTTATATCATGGATTTCCTGATTATATGTTGATTTTCTTCTAAGTTCCATAATGTTCTTATAAAATAAATCAGTAAAAGCCAGCATTTATCTTTTGCATCATCGGCTCAAAACAGATGCAAATGAAAAGCAAATTCTATTAGACTACCTTAACTGCTTTTTAAACAGTAAAAGTGCTTGGAGTTAGAACAGCACAAGTACTTGGTGTGCATTAAAGGGTAACTAGACTGCCACATGCTACTTGATCCCCATAGAGAGTGTAATGGTAACTTATGCCCTGAATTGTATTCTCTTTTACCTAAATGCACGTGTTGTATGACTGTCTGTAGAGTAACAAACTAATAGTGTGATGCTGCTTCAACTAAAGACTTCAAAATGCAGAGCTTTATTTGATGGGGTAGTAGTTGAAGATTATAAAGGATAAAAGGATGATCTGTCATATCAAGCTTTTATGGCATCAAATCACATGGATTTAATCTATATTTTTACTTGTATAGGATCTATAGTTGAAGAAGATATTAAGCTAAAATTAAAGAAAAAAGATTGTCCTGTTTCATGTGACAGGAAAACAAATGCATCGCTTTTGTTAGCAAGCACTTGACTCACTGGATAGCTAAATTTTAAAAAGGTCTGCGTACTTTTATGACTATAAATAGCATTTGCAATAACAGACGCTATAAGAATTTAGTCTCATTCTTTGTTATATACAGTGATCACTTCCCAGGGTCAGGGAAAAAATCTTTCCCTATACAATGTAATATATTTGCAATAGCTTGTATAAAAGCTT
Organism: Vanellus vanellus; assembly: GCF_965231255.1. Taxonomy (NCBI): domain Eukaryota; kingdom Metazoa; phylum Chordata; class Aves; order Charadriiformes; family Charadriidae; genus Vanellus; species Vanellus vanellus. Next base: position 141,539,666 of record NC_138905.1, on the reverse strand, counting down.
GTCTTTTATGTCACCAGGACCACTTACATCTTTCTAAAACAGTAGGTGTGAGGCATTGCCATCAGTGAGCCATGACTCGGACATGATGTTATGAGGTAGATTCAACACGATGGAACAGTGAACTGTATATTACAGCTTTTATTTCTTTCTGTCTGCTTTAATTTAACATTATTTTACAGCTTTTTAAATATGTTCATTTTTCTCCTTAGCTGTAGAGCGTCAATTTTCAACGCTTCTACCATCACTCCCACTGGCCACTTTAAATCCTTGGGTGAATGGGGATGAAAAGAGTCTATTAGTGGCAGGATAAAAAGATGGTAGGTGGTGATAAGACAAAGGGCCTCCTGCCTTTGGCACGTGACTCTTGTTCTGATGGAGGTCTACTCGGTGACAAGTGACCTGAGATAAAACATGAAAATGAGTCTTTTCAGTACTCTAACATTTCACATGGCAGAATTTGACGAGGTGTGGTAGTGGAAACCTGAAGCAGAGCAGTGCAGCTCAACCTTGAATCTTGGCGCTCTTCCTTCTTTCGGTGTCAGAACATGTCACTTGTATTAGAATATGGTACGTTGTTTAAAAGCAATTCAACTGTCACAGAGGCCTTTTATTTTAAAATTGACTCTTTTAATCATTCCATGAATAACACCTTTTTTATTGAGCCCTGAGCTGGAATAAAAAATTCATATAGAGTTTGGCCTAGATATGGTCACTATAAGAATACATTTGTTATAAAAGGCTAAAATTGATTTCTCTCAAACTAAATTACAGAATCCCAGAATCATGGAATCTTCAGAGTTGGAAGGGACCTCTAGAGATCATCTAGTCCAACTCCCCTGCCAAAGCAGGATTGCCTAGAGCACATTACTCAGGACTGCATCCAGGCGGGTCTTGAAAATCTCCAGAGAAGGGGACTCCACAACCTCCCTGGGCAGCCTGTTCCAGTGCTCCGTCACCCTCACCATAAAGAAGTTTTTCCGTGTATTTGAACAGAACTTCCTATGTTGCAACTTATGCCCATTGCCCCTCGTCCTGTCACTGTGAACCATTGAAAAGAATCTGGCTCCATCCTCCTTCAACCCACCGTTTAGATACTTCTACGCCATAATAAGTTCTCCCATCAGCCTTCTCTTCTCCAGGCTAAAGAGTCCCAGCTCTCTCAGCCTTTCCTCATAAGGGAGATGCTCCAAGCCCTTAATCATCTTAGTTGCCCTTCGCTGGACTCTCTCCAGCAGTTCCCTGTCCATTGGCCTTTTTGGCGACAAGGGCACATTTCTGGGCCATGGATAATTTACTGTCTACCACGACCCCCAGATCCCTCTCCTCAGAGCTACTTCCCAGCAGGTCCACCCCTAACCTATACTGGTGCCTAGCATTCTTCCTCCCCAGGTGCAGGACCTTGCACTTGCTCTTGTTGAACGTCATTAGGCTCTTCTCTGCCCAGCTCTCCATCCTGTCCAGGTCATGCTGGATGGCAGCATGGCCCTCGGGAGTGTCAGCCACCCCACCCAGTTTGGTGTCGTCAGGGAACTTGCTGAGGATACACTCTGTCCCCTCATCCACGTCATTAATGAATATATTGAACACAATTGACCGAGTATTGACCCCTGGGGGACACCACTGGTTACAGGCCTCCAATTAGACTCTGTGCCACTGATCACAACCTTCTGAGTTCTGTCCCGCAGCCACTCTCAATCCACCTCGCTGTCACCTCATCTAGCCCACACTTCCTCAGCTTCCTAATGAGGATGTTATGGGAGACAGTGTCAAAATCCTTTCTAAAGTCAAGGTAGATGACATCTACGACTCTCCCCTCATCCAGCCAACCAGTTATAACATCATAGAAAGCTATCAGATTGGTCAAGCATGATTTACCCTTGGTAAATCTGTGTTGACCACTTCTAATAACTTCCTGTTCCTCAACGTGTTTGGAGATGACATCCAGAATGAGTCGCTCCAAATATGTGAACAAAACTATTACAGTTAGCAGATTTCTGATATTGTGTCCACACACTATTTATTTTTCTGATCCTGGATTGGCTCTGCTCAAAAGAAAAGCAGTTAATTATGCAGGGTTGTAGCGTCCTATGAGTGTGATTTTTAGGTGTCCTTTGTTTATGATGCAGCCCTGAAAATCCAGATCAGGCAGCAGCTGCTCCTGGGGACCATTGCTTGTACCTCTTCTAAGCTCTTGCTAGAAAAAGCAGTGACAACCAGGCTCTCCCAAGCATTGTCTCAGGCCTTTTCCTTCATCCTCAGTGCAGACAAATTCATAGTTGCAAGTGTTAACAAGCTCTGAGTTAGTTTTCCTTCCTTGTTGCTTATGTGTATTCTAAAGAAAAATGATTGGCACAGATGTCATGAATACATAGAGCTTCAGAAAAAATCTGTCCCATTGGTGAAAGGAACCTGGACAACAGACTGTCTGTATCCCACCTTTACAGCTAGAACTGAGGAGGGCAGGAGCCAGTCACCTAACCATCGTCACTGAGAAGTATTTCTCATCAGCTAGAGTCCCTGAGAGACTGCCAAGGGGCTGATAGACAGGACATGAGGTGAAGAGGTGACCTATGCAGTTCTGAAGTAGCAGCTGGAGACTAGAGGAGGTATGCTGGATCTCATCAAATAGCTCTGTCTGTCTGTGCTAAAGCAACTGACTCTCAACCACAAATAAGGTACCTGTTGATTTCATTTGTAGTGTATCATTGTCACTTGCAGCATGTCTAAACAGAATTTAAGCTGTCTGAGACAAGTACTTTAACATGCAGATGTTAAAGCACAGGCTGCCCAGGGAGGTTGTGGAGTCCCCTTCCCTGGAGATTTTCAAGACCCGCCTGGATGCAGTCCTGAGTAATGTGCTCTGGGCAATCCTGCTTTGGCAGGGGAGTTGGACTAGATGATCTCTAGAGGTCCCTTCCAACTCTGTTGATTCTGTGATTCTGTGATTCTGTGATTCAGGAAGCTTGGGACCATTAATATAACCATGTTTTAGTACTTCATCTCACAGGAGGCCGTTTGCCTCACATTAAGGCAATCATCCAGACAGTTTAAAAGAAGGCATTCCTTCTCACATTTTCCTTGTTGCCAGAGACTGCTCCCTTTGTTTCATGTCAATCTTTGGCTGTGCCTTCACCTTTTCATAGATGGAGAGTAATTCAAAGCAACTCCTACTGTGTTCTAACAGTGTCAGGGCCTCCATAAACTAGGCAGCAGTATGCAACAGAATTAGTGGAGTAAAAGAAGAGCTTTAAACAATTTTGTGAAGTATGAATTGAACCCAGCTTATTTGTACTTTTCAGCCCAAATGTAGTGTGATTGCTTACTGCTGTTAATATATAAAAAATTGTGCCAGTCATTTACAATTGTAAAAATATTCTGTCCTTTGCTGTTTAATTCTGAAAGGAAACTCAATGAACCAAGATGTTGCACTAAAGCAGAGGGAAGGAAGAGAAGAAACAAGCCCAGAGCTGAACTGTAAACATCTGTTCTGATGCATCTCTTCAACATCAGCAATTGCTACAGCACTCTTACTTCATCGTCTTGTACTTTGAATGTGTAGCTGTTTATCTTTAAAATTCTCTTTAGTTTAGAAGGTGCTCAAGCTCTTTAGAGAATTGTAAAATTGCACACTTCTCTCTGGGTTCTCCAATGACAAAGTCTCCTAAAGTCAGTTAAAGAGATTCATATTTGCTCCAGTTCCAGACCTAACAGTGGACAAACTGATGTATCAGTAAATGCAAGTAATAAATCCTTTAGACAGAGTAAACTGCAAGACCATGGTCTGTTCTTATATAATTAACTGTAAAACAATTTCTGTGATTTCAGAGAAACTGCCAATAAGAATAAAGAATACTTAAATGGAATGATTATTATAATTGTTTCCAAAGAATTAAGAACACGGTCTTATGGAGGTTATTAGGTTTTGTTTTGATAAAGTGAAGTTTATATATCTGTATATGAATGCAGCTAATTAGTTATAGTTATGTATGTACATCATATGCTATGTATATACATACAATATACAGTATTTTTGTTTTCTGCCTTGTCTATAAGAAGTTATACATGCACCTTCTATATATCTAACTGACATTTAATTATTCTACACCTCTGAAATGGGTAGATTTCTATGTAATATTAGGTTCTATTACCTTATTATTACCTTTTTGTTTTCATCTTCATCCCTCTGGATATCTAGATAGAATAACTTCCATATTTCTTTTAATTCAGCATCTAGAAGCTTTACTTTTCTAGGCAACTTGAGCCTTCCCTGCCACAGTTTGTATCTTTATGTAAGTATGCACAAAAAGGGACTAAAATTAGGAACTAAGATTTCAGATACTCAAATGTCACGATGAGATTATTGGTTAAATAACTTAAACAGGGGACATGAGAGATTTTAGTTTGAAGTTTTTTATCAGCTTTTGTGTTATGAAATTGTTATATTCAGGGAGAAGGTAAAGGACTACAATCAGTTACTTGCAAATCATTCTCCCACTCTCCAGCTATACCATCCCAAGCTCTTACTTCTTCGATCTTTATATTTTTTAGAGCTGTAGGGGCAGCAAAGAGAGCTGCTTAAGTTAAAAAGAAGAAGAGAAAAAGACTTGGAGGAAAGCACTCAATCCTATGAAAGAGACTAGGGAAAATAAGATGAGAGAGAAGGATATCTCATTGACTGATGTATAAATGATTTTTAATTTTAACATTGTCCTTTAAAATATGAATCTGTATATGTATCTGTATATGTAAATATGTTTTGTTATTTTTAACAGATTTTACTGTGACATATTCCAAAATTATTTGTTGTTGACATTATATCTTCACTGCATAATTGATGAAAAAAGAAGAGTTTCAGAAACAAGCAGGTTTTTTTTTAAGGACAGTGTTTGGTAAAGTGGTAAATATAATGGTATCTGCATCATATGCCCAACGCAAAACCATAAATTGGAAAACAAAGAGGCTAAAAGAAGAGTATTTCTCAAAGCATCAGGAAATAACTCAAAGTCTGGATATCAATAATGCGTAACAGGGTCTTACAAAGTCTGTCAGGCTGGCAAATTATTATTATTATTTTTTTTAAATTTAACAAATATCAATGACAGCAACTGTTTTATGACCGAGTCCTTAAATCAAAATCATAATCAATTATAAAATTAATTTAAATAAACCAATATTGACCACCTTTTTTTAGATACAACTATTTTTTTTCTAAAAAACTCAAGGTATTTATTTTCTGCTGGTACTAAATGAATCATCTCAAGTCCTTATGAATAAAAAAGAAGAAAATTAAATATTTCTGCGTCCTGCAATCTCTCTATCCCTTTTAATTCCTAACAGTCTCTTTTCAATATAAAAATCAGTTGTTCAGGTAAATACAAAGTAACCTAAGTCTCATGATATAGCCCAGTAGCCAAAGTATAGTTCTGTCCCCAGGAGACAGATAGTTAGGAAAAGGAGGAAGAAAATCTGGTTTCTTAAGGAACTAGTTCATCCTTCAGCACTTTAAAACATCCCTACATATGTGTCAACAGTGGTCTTGAGGTGCTTACCACATTTTTTAAAAATGTGCAAAACTTACAGGTAACATTATTTGGTAGGGTGTTCAAACACTGGAACAGGCTGTCCAGGGAGGCTGTGGAATCTCCATTCGTGGAGATATTCAAAATCCAACCAGGCACAGACCTGATGTTGGACCTACTTTGAGCAGAGGGCTTGGCCTGCATGACATGCAGAGATGCCTTCTAGCCTCAACTATTCTGTGATTCTGTCATTTTCTAGTTGTGCTGGAAGTACTAATCTTACATAATTTTACCAAGTTTCTTTCCCAATGAATTTAGAGATTTGTCCTTTTCTGAATTCATGCCCTGTCACCCGGTTTGAATGAAGATGGAGACCATAACCTGAAATCAGTATTGAAACAATGGCCATGCCTGAGGCATCTAACTATATGTTTTTCTTTTTCCTTGGATGTCTGGACTTGGAAAGCAAAAACCAACCATCCAATCAACCAACCAACCAACCAACCAAATTTACAGCCTGAAAACCATGATTCCTTAGAAATAGGTCCCAAAACATTGCCAACTATTTCTTTCTATAAATATTTTCTTTCTGGTAAAACACAGAAATGAGACTGAGTTTCTCAAGATAGACACTGAGGTACTGGAAAGCATCAAGTGGAGCTTTACCATGAATGTGAGGAGCATGGGAGACACAATCTAATAGGAACCTTTGGAGGAGCTGGACTTCTTTAGACTTGTAAAGTGTAGAAGGTGTGTGTGCTTGAGGTGGAGTGGTGTTATGAAGACACTAAAGACAACTCATTTCATATACAGTAAAGAGTAAAAGGAAGTGTAATGGTCACACATGTCACTCAGGAAATTCAGGTTAGGAAAAAAATTTTCCTTATGAGACTAGTGTAACACTGGATCAGGTTTCCTAGAACAGATGTGGATACTCCATATCAGAGATTTTCAAGACTCGTGCATGGCTTGATCTGCTGTTGGTGATAACCCTACACTTGTTCAGACACGGTTTGTACACATAAATTTTCTGCATAATTGTAAATTCCATTGAATCAAAAGTACAGATTGTGAGAGAAAACCATATGCAATCATATGTTGCAGTACTGGGTCATTGTTAAAAGTATATGAGAGCGTACTAATTAATGTGACTATTAAAAAGCTGGAGTCAATAAGAGATCATGCTATAAAGCAATCTCACAATCAAAGTGCCAACAGATAATTGCAATGGTTCTGATACCTGGAATACAAACACATAGAGAGTCCATAATTAAGAAGTAATTTATGTTTTAATGCAAGGATTATGTATAGAACTAGACTGCTGATATTTATATGCCCTGAATAAAGGATTTTGGATTTTTTTTTGTTTGTTTTTGTTATTCTTAAATGTTATAAGTAGAAACTATTCCCGCCAATTGAAATACACTAAATAATGAAAAAGAAAATATTATTTCCAAATGGTCAGCAGAGTGGATTAGGAGATTTAGAATTACCAGAAAAAGTAAAAAAATATTCTTTTTTTTTTCTCCAACATCACTTGTAATGTATTTGATAATTTATGTAGCATAGGAAAAGAAATACATATATTTTTTTTAAAGTCAGTAGTGGATGCACTGATTTGTTTCATTCAATCTATCAGACTTCTGATGTTACAAGCAGTAACAATCATACTGCAAACATAGTATGATACTTAGGCAGTATAGTTGTATAAAAAGAAAGAACATAGTTTTTGGAAAGTCCCTCAATCCCTTCAATAAGCCAGACTGATTCCATTTTGACTATTGGACTACTGAAATTGGGATCTTTTAGTTAGAAAGTGCTTTTGCCGGGATTCAATCTCAAAGGAAGTTTCATTCTGCAGTCTAATAAGCCTGTAGAACTTGCTAAAGCAGGAGACTCCCTCAAGTGGCTGGAGCCTTATATCCTTAATAGCTTTCTTTGAATACACTAACCAATTCATTGGCATTTCCCTTCGATCATAGAATCATAGAATAGAATCATAGAGTCATTTAGGTTGGAAAAGACCTTTAAGATCATCGAGTCCAAGCCTCAACCTAACACTGCCGAACGCCTTACTAAACAATGTCCCTAAGCCCCACGTGTACACATCTTTTAATTACCTCCAGGGATAGTGACTCCACCACTTCCCTGGACAGCCCATTCTAATGCTTGATAACCCTTTCAGTGAAGAAAGTTTTCCTAATATCCAATCTAAACCTCCCCTGGTGCAACTTGAGACCATTTCGTCTTGTCGTATCGCTTGTTACTTGGGAAAAGAGACTGACCCCCACCTCTCCAACTTCCTTTCAGGTAGTTGTAGAGAGCAATAAGGTCTCCCCTCAGCCCCCTTTTCTAACTAAACTAAACAGCCCCAGTTCCCTCAGCTGCTCCTCATAAGACTTCTTGTCCAGACTCTTCACCAGCTTTGTTGCTCTTCTTTGGACATGCTGCAGCACCTCAATATCCTTCTTGTAGTGAGGGGCCCCAAACTGAACACAGTACTCGAGGTGGGGCCTTACCAGTGTTGAGCACAGGGGGAGCAGTCATCCTGTCGTCTATTAACAAGGAATCAAACTAATGAGTGAAATCCTCAGTGCATTTAAAGGCATGAGAGCAAAGCTCTCATGGAGTTCAATGGTGACCAAGGTTTCACCCAGTTTCAGGAGAGGCATTTAACCCTTTCTGATTGCTTAGAAATCCTTATCAATGATACCTTGTTCACTTATTTGGAATTAGCTTATTTTTTGCTGCCTTCAACTGTGTTGAAGTGTTGAATTTCTTTGGAGAGGTCCTTTGAACTACTTTTCAAGATTGGAAAGTTTGTCCAGATGGTATCTTAAGAGTAGAGGAAATCGCTTTATAATTATACTTCTCTGAAAATAGCATTCTGGCAGGATTCTGGCTCATCCACCTACTTCCGAAAACATTCTGTAGGGTAGCTTTTTGAGGTGGTATTTATCTTTACACTTTGATGTGTTTTTTCTTGTGCTTTTTGAAGCATTATCAGAGTTTCATTTTCTTCCATGATTAGCAATTTATTCCTCTGGAGGTTGACTTCTTCTCAATCAATCAGATTTTGCCTAGTAGATTCCAAGGAAAGCCATTAAAATCCTGGCTGGTGTATCACCCAATGTGCTGTTGCTTTTTCCTGAGGACTAAAACCGTAGGGGAGTTCCATGATCACATCTTACATGAGGAAGCACAAAACTAGGGAACGTAAAAGCCTGCCAAGTGATATCTACAACAAAGCAGACTTATAAATTTAACCGTTCCCTTATCTTCTTGTGCTGATTGCCTCGGGTCATTTCTGACTTCTAAAGTATTGATGTACATTCTGCTCGGCTTCTTTTCTATGACATAGCTATTCAGATCTGCATTCTCTAATTTCTGAAGAAAACTGGGATCAAAAGCTCTTTTTGACCACAAATGCCAATGTCCAACATTTAAAGGGGGGTGGCAAATCATTCAGAGCTGTAGTGCACATAGTTTTTTATATTAGCCATTTTCTTTACATGTCAGTGTATTTTTATTTATGGAAACAACCCAATCATTTTAAGGTCAGCGGCTAGATACTTTAGTCTTAATATGTTCCTAAGGACATTTGTATGTTTCATGAAATAGATATTCCTTACGAGATCTTGTAGGATGCGGTAAGAAATATAAGATAAATGTTCCTAAAATAAATCCCTTTGAGCCAGTTTAAAAGATGATTCTTCTGTAGTTAAATGAAAGGATACAAGCACCTTCGGAAGAGACAATTTAATATGAAACTGAGCAAATTGGTCAATTTTTGCAGACATTTGTAAGTTTTTAAATCATTGTCAAGAGGTTATTATTTTAAACAGAAAACCTCCATTAAGTATAAGATCCTGTGTGACTGGGAATACTTTACATACCAAACTCAGAATAATGCATACAGACCTGTTGGGGTTTTGTGTTTCTTTTTAAAACATCCAGCTGGTAACCTCAGAGAATAACAAGATTCATGGAACAGAAATGAAGAATCAGCTGTGTGATTTTTTCGTACAGGAGTAAGTATTATAGGGAAATTAACATGAATGGACATTTTTCAGCAACTTCAAAATACTTCTCTTGGTATTGTGAGGCTTTAAGTGCCTAAAACTTGGAGAAAACATGGCATTTTTTAGGAATTTCTTAGTTTTAATTACTAAAAAAATCAAGCACAATACTAATAGTCATTGTGAAACACCACCCTCAGTGCTATTAAAAGCACAACAGCTACATATCTTAAGTCTTGGGAGTAGCCTTAGTCTTCAGATCCAGACCCTTTGAGACACTTAGATTTCAAATAACCCTTGAAACCAGCTAATTTTACACACCTAAATAACTATCAATTCTTCACATTAATTAGGGAAATCTTCTAACTTCTGATTACATTTGTTTGGGATTTGTAAAATAAACACTGCAGCAACTAAGTCCCATATAATGCAGGTGTTAGTTCATCTTCAGTAGTGACTTTCTCACTCTCCCCAAAGATCTGTAGCAGGTGCTGTAGGATGGATCGTTTATCTTAAGGTGTAAAAAAAAGGTGTTCAGGAACAGGTACATTCAGCTGTGTCTATAGGGTCAGTAACATCTAACAAAGGTAGAAGCAAACAGCTGCCTAAGTGTTACCTGCAGCTACTCAAGCCAAATCTCACCTAGCTCTATAGCCCCCATTCTGGGTGCCTATAAGCATAGAAAGCTGTATGCACTACCATTGTTGGACTACATTTTGCTCCTATAGCTGCGATTCCAGTTGGGAGGAGGAGGTACCCTGATTCCCTTCAAGAGCTTCCCCAGATCCTACCTCTTTCCTGCCTTTGTGGTGCAGCCCATCTTGCTCTCTATTATGTTCTTGCTGCAGACCTCTGTGGCAGTGCTCAAACTCTGCTTCCCCTCTCATGTTGGTGTGCCTACTCTACTGTGAACACCCTTGGAATAACCTCCATTGCCTCCCTCCGCCTCTTCCATGCCTAACACTGCCAGAGAGTGCATCACCAATAGGAATCTCTGAAGGAAAGAATTACAGAGTGGCTTTCAGTTGCTAAAAGTACACATCTGTATCTAAAAGACATATTTATTTTCTTTAAATATCACTTCTTTTAAAGGGCCATTCTCAGCACAGAATGGCAATATGGCAAGCAATAGATTTTCTTGACCATTGAAAATGAAAAATTGCAGTTCTTGAGAGCTGTGAGGAAACAAGATTAGAGGACTCTAACTGCTCTAATATTGCCAGGAAGGAAAAAAGAAAGTTATACTGGGAAAAGAAAACAAATACAACTCTCTTAAATGAAGGCTTTTAAATAATTTTATTTATAGATGCAGATATTCAGTGGTGTTTGAATGCTATTTTATTCATATCCTTTTAAGAAGCTGAAAAGCTAGTGTGCAGGTACCAAAAAGGTATTTCTGGCATGCACAACCATTTAAAAAGTTATTAACAGAAGCTAATTTTAAGCACCTAATTTACATTCCTAAATTGAGAGACGGTTTTACTCCTCCCTTGTTCAATGCCGGAAGGAAATCCCTCTTGAAGGCAATTCAGAACTGCTACATTGAACGCATCTCCATCTCTATACTGAAGGCATACTAAAAGTAGCCTCCCCGTTTAAGGCACTGTGTGAAGCAGATATTTAAAGTTTACTCACTTTAAACTGTCACCTGCATTTTCAAATACTTATTTGATATCCGTATGTTAGTATTTTGTGCCACCAAGACTTCGTAGAGGTATCTCACCATTGGGTCAGCATATCCTGTAGTTTATTCGTATAAACTGGCCCATAAAAATATATGACACATTTAAATGTATCCAGATTGGAAAATGTGAGTGCTAATGTACGTCAGTAGTCTCTCCACATGTTTATATGCATCTGAAGCCAATAATGAAAAGCTTCCCAGCTGTGACCGATGCTTGACTTTCCATTTTTCTCATGACATCCACCCAAAATAATATTCATTACATTGAAAATTCATATTAATTTGTTGTCATATATGCTCATTGTGTAGTCTTCAACAAAATTTGAACTTGGATTAACCTTGAGTTTTACAAGCTAATAAGAACAGTTCTGTAAGTGAGAACATACAAACACTGCAAAGCAAGCCAGCAGGATTGTTTCATATATGCCTGGAACGCCTAAAGGCTAACTAACCAACAGGGTGAAAACTTTTAATTTCCTGAAGTATTTTAGTCTCAAACAGTTCTCTGAAGCAGTTTTGGGGGATTAGGAGTTTTTCACATGAAGTACGAAAAATGATTTTAACCCCATTAACATAGCAGAATTATATACTGAGTCTTCAGATTATTCTTTTGCTATAAAGAAGTAAAATACTGCATAAATTCAGCTGGACAGGTGAACTTGCTTTCCTGCACTTTGCTGGAGAGCAGGCCACCAAATATATTGTTATATAGGGAATAAGGCTAAATAATTCAAATTCCCCTTTCCCTTTGTATCTGTCTCTTTATCTTACCTTCTTTTCCATCTTTTCCTCCCTATGGGTTTTCTATATTAACTGGAAGCTATTCCTGTAGGCCTCCTTAAAGTTGTTTTCAAAGTCTCTTCAGGTAAGATTCATCTGAAGTATAGAAGTCCATTTCTGGGTTACTGATCTAGAGTGCTTTTAGATTCAAAGCAAACATAACCACTTCTAGGACAAAATTATAGAAAGGAAGTCTAAAACAAACTGAATGGACTGTGACCTAGAAGTGCCTAGAAGTTCCCAGTATTCACTCTAAAGGCAACCATCCTTCAGACAAGCCACCTTAGTTTTCCCAAATCAAGAGCGAGGAAATACTTTAACAAACTTTGAGTACCTGTATAGTGCATATATCTATGTAAGCTGGTCATCCTAGATTTCTTTTGTAATTAATAAAGAAATAGACACTTTTAAGATGAAATTCTGAACACAGCACCTACATGATTATTCTGTGTGTTCTAGCAGGTAGGTAAGATGCTTTTCTTGCTTTCTTCTCCCGGAAGTAAGAGAAACTGATATTTGACTGAGCTGGAGCCTGCTGCTGTTCTGTCTTGGTAGTGAGGTTACACAAAGCCTTTGCCAAAGCTTGTTCTCTAAATTAAGCCCATATTGTCTGATTCCTTGGCTCTGCAGAATGTCTGAAAAATGATTGCAGGCAGCTTAGCTTTCCTGAGAGGCTCTTCCAATAACCAGTTTTGGTCTCCAGCTTTCTTTTCAATTAAAATTCAATGCAGAATGTGGAGCTGTACATTGTAGCACACAACTCATACCAAGATGAAGCTCATTAAAAAGGATTCAGGAGAGGTGTATTACCGGTATAGAATAATGCAACTGCCCAGTGAAATGGACAAAGGAGTTGAAGACATTTAAGATAATTTCGAAATAGAAGCTTTGGACAGAGTTGTAGCAGAAGATGAATGAACCATGAGCCCTAAATATTGAGGGGTTCCCTGCAAATATAAACACATTCACAGACAATTTTGAGATGGGAGGGGGGAACCCTAGCTTTTGATAGAACAAACCCCCCAAATATATTAAATATATTTGTAATATAAGAATTTATTTTGCAAAGCTTTTTAGAATCATAGAAAAGTTTGGGTTGGAAAGGGCCTTCAAAGGTCATCTAGTTTCAACCCCCTTGCCATGGGGGTTATTTTTCATAATTTTTCACTAGATTAGATTGCTGAAATCCCCATTCAACCTGACCTTGAGCACTTCCAACTATGGAGCATCCACAACTTCTCTGGGCATCCTATTCCAATGTCTCATCACCCTCATCATAAAAAAATTTTTCCTAATGTGCAATCTAAATCTACCCTCTTTCAGTTTAAAACTGCTATCCCATACCCCATCTCTACAGGGTGTGTTATAAAAACTCTCTCTGATTTTCTTATAAGCCCCCATTATATATTGAGATGCTGCTATAAGGTCTTCCTGGAGCCTTCTCTTCTCCAGACTGAAAAACCCCAATTTTCTCAGCCTTTCTTAGCAGGAGAGGTGTTCCATCCCTCTGACGATTTTTGTGCCCTCCCCCCCCCACCCCCCCCCGAACCCACTCCCACAGGTCCACATCTCTCCTGTGCTGGGGACCCCAGAGCTGGAGGCAGTACTCCTGGTAGTGTCTCACCAAAGCAGACTAGAGGGGGAAAATCACCTGACTCAATCTGCTGGCCATGCTTCTTTCAATGCAGCCCGGGATACAGTTGGCTTTCTGGGCTATGTCGCCAAATATTTTATTAACATTAATAGATGAGCAAGACTATAATAGACATCATTAGATAACAGATTATGCATTTCCACAGATAAAATTGGGGTTTGTTTGGCACGTAAGGCACAGTTTTCATGATACAGAGTACTTTACAGAATGTTTCAATTTAAGGAAATGAATCAGTGAAAAGCATGATACTAAGTTTCTAACAGCTTTCCAAATGCTAAATGCCCCCGTGTTAATGCATAAAAAATGCCAATGGTAAAAACCTGTGCAGAAGAAATGACATCTTGGGAGGAATCCAACACAGCAAAATACACAGGTGCACTATTATAAGATCAAGTTATCATTGATTATATTATCACTGTGCTGAGCCCAACAGGACAAGAATGATTATCATAGTCTCTTAGAGTCTGGGATGTGAAGTTTGTGCTTATTATAGGTGCTAGAAAGGGCAATCTAAGCGTGCTACTGTGAAGTTGAACATGGAAAGTTACTCTTACTATCACTTCTGAAATTATTTTGTTGGGATCTTTAGCCTGATGTACCATAGCAATAAGTATAAAAAATTAGAGTATTTCTTTCTGTCCCTGTAGTGTTAAAGTCAAAATAGAGACCAGTGGCTTACAGTCACAAAAATAGACTAGGGAGGTTTCAACTTTACTGCTTGGGACAAAGAAAACCTTTCTTACTATATCTGTAAGGGAAGACTCAGCTTTGCTGCTATTTCCAAAACTTAAGATAATGGAGGAGAGGGGAGCAAATGAAAGAAAAGGCTGGATATATGTTATGACTGATGCTATATGACATAATGAAAGTGAGAAAAACTTGGCTTATAACAAAAAGCACAGACTAATAAAACAATGACATGATTAGTGACACCAGAAGGTAAGCATGAGTTGGTCTATATTGGAAGAAAAAAATATTTTTTAATTTGCTACTTGTGGACAACCATTCCTCCTCTATATAACAGTACTCCTCCAATGTATGAAAAATGAATGGAAATAATGCATATGTAGGTTATTTTTACTGGATAAGTAGTACCCATACAGTAATTTCTCATAAAGGGTGTGTGCTATATGCAATGTGTTTAAGTAGAGAGTAGAATATTGACCTCTTATGTCCCAAATGACTTTTTAAAAATTATCCTGAATAAAGGCTGAAAAGACAAATTTGTATTTCTGCTCAGCTCTGCTAAATTATAGAACAGCACTGATTAAGTGCTTAGTGAAAACCTGAAATCAGTCATTAAGGTAAAATGAAGAGTTTGGTGCACTTTATGGGATAAGAAATTACCATCCTTTCAAAAAAATCATACTATACCTAACCACATTAGTTGAGAACATTAGGTTTACCTGGAATTTTGCTGGGGTTACATGAGGTTTTTGTCTCAGTTGAGCAGATGAATTGACAAGAACTTCTGCAAATCTCAGAACTGGTCTGCTTTTGTCCTTGTGAAAGTTTCAGAGAGCCAGTAAGAAAAGCAAGCTGAGACAGTTCAGTCCCAGAATGACGTAAAAGCTTAGTCTGAAAAAAAAAAGTTAACTGGGTACAAAATCGCAACAAAACCTGTAAGATCTTTATATATTTATCACTGGTTTCCTCTTTAGAATTAATGAGAAAGTCAGCATGATTTTGTCCTTTATGGTAAGTGTATTAAGATAGAGTTTGAATCCTTATTATACACTCATGAGGATGAATCAGACAGAATTTGAATTATTTGATTTTTCCCCCATGTACATATTGACTTGTGGCAAAATAATTTCATTCAGGTCAAAACAAGGGACAATATAAAAGCTATCCATCATGCAGGAAGACAGCTGTTGCTGCATAAGGTAACGAGAAAGAAAAGTTCAGGGTTTTTTGAAGGTTGCTAAACGACCGAATATCTTTTACTTCTGTTTTCTACACAATCATTTCACTTACAAAAGTGAAATAACCATAAACTGCAGCAGTTAACATGTCAAGTCTCTTGGCATAACATCTGACAGACATCAAGATTTTTTTTTTTTGTTTGGATCTTGAATTACATTATCAATGTTTTGAAAAAATTACACAACAGCATAAAAATAGTATATGCACAGTATTTTATGCAATATATACATGAAAATTTTACTGGGTTGTTCTGAATGAAGGAATGTATTGCAGTAATACATCCTTAATGTCCTTTATTATGCTTATGTGTTTCACAATTAATACGTATATAGCAAACACAAATGAAGAAGTGATGTATTTTTTGCTTTAAAGTATTTTAATAGTGGTCTGGGCCTGTGGCAAATCCACAACTGTCCCTAGTTCATCTGAAAAACAGAAAATAAAAAAAAAAAAAAGGAGGATTGAAAATGTCATAAAACATAGCATAGAGAAAATTAGAAAAAGAAAATGTATGCAATTTTGTCCTCACACTTTTGAAAATACAACATAGAAGAGATGTTCTTAAGAGAAATAGTAGGAAGAAACACCACAAGTTTACCTCTGCCATGAGATCAGTGGCTGACATGCAGAGATATTTACCTTGCATTTTGATCAGTAGATGTCATTACACATTTATGCCAAAAGAAGGGGAAAACTTATTTAGAATTATCAAAAGGACTACGGAATAATTAAAAAAAATACTATTCTATACTCCCTCAAAAATTATTCCTTAAAGTGAGTTTGTCAAAGAGGTGTGATTTGAAGGCCAATTTCTTGTAGCCAAGAAGGCCAATGGTATCTGGGGTACATCAAGAAGACTGTGGCCAGCAGGTTGAGGGAGGTCATCCTTCCATTCTACTCTGCCCTGGTGTGAGGCCACATCTGGTGTATTGTGTCCAGTTCTGGGCTCCCCGGTTCAAGAAGGACAGGGAACTGCTGGAGAGGGTCCAGCAAAAGGTGACAAAGACGATTAGGGGACTGGAGCATCTCTCTTATCAGGAAAGGTTGAGGGACTTGGGTCTTTTCAGTCTGGAGAAGACTGAGGGGGGATCTTATCAACGCTTATAAATGCTTAAAGGGAGGGTGCCAGGAGAATGAGAACAGTGTTTTTTTAGTGGTGCTCAGTGATAGGACAAGAAGTAACAGGCACAAACTTGAACATAGGAAGTTCCATCTAAACATGAGGAGGATCTTCTTCACTTTGAGGGTGACAGAGCACTGGAACATGCTGCCCAGAGAGGTTGTGGAGTCTCCCACTCTGGAGAAATTCAAACCCCTCCTGGACGCTATCCTGTGCAACCTGCTGTAGGTGACCCTGCTCTGGCGGGGGAGTTGGACTATCTGATCTCCAGACGTCCCTTCCAACCCTGACCATTCTGTGATTCTATGATTGATTAGCAGCTGCAAATTAGTCAGATAGTGGAATTTCCATGTTGTTTGATCTTTTAGTCCTCAGATTTTTTAATTTCATAGAAGTTAAGATGGGTCACAACAACCCTATGCAATGCTACAGGCTTGGGGAAGAGTGGCTGGAAAGTTGCCTGGCAGAAAAGGAACTGGGAGTGTTGGTTGACAGCCAGTTGAATATGAGCCAGCAGTGTGCCCAGGTGGCCAAGAAGGCCAGCAGCATCCTGGCTTGTATCAGAAATAGTGTGGCCAGCAGGGAAGTGATCATCCCCCTGTACTCAGCACTGGTGAGGCCCCACCTCAAGTGGTGTGTTCAGTTTTGGGCCTTTCACTACAAGAAAGACATTAAGGTGCTGAAGCTTGTCCAGAGAAGGGCAACAAGGCTGGTGAGGGGTCTGGAGAACAAGTCCTGTGAGGAGCGGCTGAGGGAACTGGAGAAAAAGAAGCTGAGGGGGAACCTTATCGCTCTCTAGAGCTACATGAAAGGAGATTGTAGTGATGTGGTGGTCTACCTCTTCTTGCTAGCAACAAGTGATAGAATAAGAGGAAATAGCCTCAAGTTGCACCAGGGAAGGTTTAGGATGGATATTAGGAAAAAATTCTTCATTGAAATAGTTATCAAACATTGGAAGAGGTTGCCAGGGAAGTGGTGGAATCACCATCCTGGAGGTATTTAAAAGACTTGTAGATGTGGTGCTTAGGGACATGGTTTAGTAGTGGTTTTGGCAGTGTTAGGTTGATGGTTGGACTTGGTGATCTAAAAGGTCCCTTCCAACCTAGACGATTCTATGATTCTAAGATCGCTTTCCTACCTTGTGTAATGTCAAGGCCTGTGACAGTATACTTAAACCAAGGCTTTTATATACCTCATAGCATAATTCAAGGTCAGAGATATGCTCTGTCTGCACTTCATTGACTGGACCATTTCTGTTGTAGCAGAGACAACAGAAATTAAACAGATGTGACAAGAAAGAGAAAGGAAAAATGCCTTAGACATAACAACAAGGGAGAAGAATAGACTTTAATCAAATTAATATAAAAAATCTACTAGCTTTAGTACTGTCAGGAGCTCTTTAAAAATTAGATATAGTCCCAGATTCTAAACCAATGCAAATTGGCATAGATCTATCAAACCTTCTGGCACTTAGAAAAAAAAATGTTTTAAGATGTTGCATATTATCTATATTTTTTGCATATTAATGATCTGAAATTCACAAAGTACCCCATGTTGTGAAAAATAAGCCCAGTTTACACTGTTAACACAAGCTTTCAGGAATTCTGAAGACTGTCCAAAGGATGTTTTTCTGTTGCTTCGAGCTAAATTTTATGTCTTGAATAGTTAACTTTTATCTTTGATTCTTTCAGGACCTTAATTCATCTGAGAATTTGATCATGGTATTTTTGGCTAAGAAACCTGTTTACAGACAGTTGGAGGTTGTTTTTTGTCCGTAACAATGCATCACATTTGCCAATGGTATTAAAAAAAAAATAAAAAATGCCTGTGGCAGACATAAATCTGGTCACCTAATGTTAGAATTTCTTTCTTGTAGTAGCTATGTAGATTATTCTGTAACAACATCTTTACTGTGAGCATGTTACTCATGTACTATGTGTCATAAGACAACCCTTCTGAAAAGGTGTTAAATGGTGTTAAAACACATTCAAAATTTTCTTACTCTTCTTTACCATTACTAAGTCAATAATAAACCCTAAGTACTTATTTTCTTATGTTTTATGTGATTAGAATAGAATTTGAGAAGACCATTTCAGAAATGCTTGTTTGGGATTTCTTGCACCAATTGTACTTTGGGGCAGTACATACAAAATTCTCTAAACAACAGTTTGCTTAATAAGAATCGTTAGCAAATAATTTTTTAAAGACAAATTGATGTAAGTTTAGTTCTATGTAAAATTTTCCTTGGAAAAAAAAAAAAATTGGAAAGCAAAATGTAAAGTGAAAAAGTATAGCAGTTTTCTTGATAATGGAAGCAAGCTAAACACATTACACATTCAGTAAATCTGATAAATAAAGAGATTAGGATCTGGTTTTGGAGTGAAAGAAGAGTGAAAGAAAGAAAAAGGGGCAGGAATGTATTGAGAAACCACAGTCCTCTCTGCCTGATACAATATATCATTGGATGTTGAGGAGATACAACCAGAACAAAACTGACAGAACCCAGTCCAGCAATGAAATACTACCTCTGAAATACAGCACCTTGGACAGTACTGCGACATTCTGATCCCAGGGTCTTATCAGCAATTATTTGCTAATTAACACGAGTAGTTAATCACATTTCAGAAAAATAGATAATTTCCTGGAATTAGGAAATGAGAAAGTTAGGGTTTACTGACAGTTCACAGAAAACCTGTACATTTCTCCTTTCATAGATCTCTCCAAGACATGAATTCACAGTGGATTTGTTCTCCTGCTGTTCTGGTAACAGTTGAAAACTGGCATCAAAATCAGAAACGTTGAGTTCTCATGAGCTGTCTACAAATATAGAAACTAACGACTCATTGCTTAATATTGCTAATAATTTTGAACTCAGTTATGACAGGTCTATACCTAGAAGTTGCTTTTACACCACTGTAGTTCAAAAGTAAGATTTTAAAAATCATTCCTTCTTGGATTAATTACTCTTTCGCTGAAACCAATGTTAAATTTTCCATGACTTAAATAGAAATGAAACGAGGCTGATACTAACTGAGCATATTTCAGTTGATTGACTCTCAGTTTGTACAGATTTAACTGCCGGGAGAATGAGACACTTTATTTATCTTTGATCACTTCTAGGAAAAAAAAAAAATAAAAATCAAAGGATGTTGCATGTTAAGAGGACATAGTCCACAGTGTTTGAAATCAGTATGGATTTTAACTGAATAAAGACTGAGAGTCTGGGCCTGAAAGCAGTGGAAACAGCAATTTAAGGTTGAGGATTAAAAAACAGAGAGGAAAAATATGTGATGTTTCCAACTTACATTTAACCCTTTATTTTATATTATACCCTTCACATTCTCATCAGTACTCCAGATGTCACTATTATCTGTAATGAAATCATACCTTACAAACTATTTTTGCCTTTTTTTCTTTTTTTTTCTTTTTTTTCTTTTTTTTTCTTTTTCCTATCTTGTATACTTTGAGATATATTCTAAAGGGAACATTTGATCATTCTTTACTTGAACCCATAGAATTCTAACTATGCATCAAAACACTAAGGAAAAAGATGTTAAGATTCTGGAATTGAAAAAGACCTCTTAAGCTACTGGTTCAAGTACCTTCATTTTGCAGACCCTCGCATTGTACAGTTCTTTCCATGACTTGATATGGAGCTATATCTATTCCATCTGAAAAACTGTTCATAACCTCCTTGAACTAAGAAGCTTATTAAAATGTCCAGCTTTCATTTATTCATATACATATTAATAGGGTTTATGTATGAGCTTTTGTTCCAACATTGCCTGTATCTCGAATTGTTTTGATTTGTTTTCTTTTCCTTCTCTAATCCTTCTTCCATTAAGAAATTACAAACGTTACTCATATCCCTCTTGGCTTTTGTTTTTGTAGGCTGAAGAAACAACATGCTTTTAACTCCCTGTTCTAAATTAGAGTTTTCATCCCCCTTATCATCCAAGTAATCCTTCCTTTCATATTCTCGCATTCCATTTATTAGTTTTCCTAAATATGATTTGAACTGTATGTGGGCTATTTCTGCTATCTTGTCAGCAGCACGTATGCTTCCCTATAGTTAAAGGAAGTTTCTTCTCTGTCACCTCTTAGAATTGTCTTTTCAGACTTGTATTATTGTGGGAATACATAGTTCCCTTGTGATCACCTACTACAACTGCTTACGTTTTTCAATCAATTGCTCCCAACAAGAAAAAACATTCTGCGCATGACTTTTCAATATGTATTACTGATTTTCAACTTATATATTTCAGTCTGGTTCTCAAAATCATTTTTTCCTCTTTAATAGCACTTTATTTCTGAAGAAGTCATCCTTTCTGAGTTGCTGCTATCAAAAAATATTAGCATATCCCCATTTTGGGGTGGTTCTTTTGTTTGTTTGTTTGGTTTGGTTTTGTTTTGGTTTGTTTTTTTCAGAATTATTGCTCAGTAAAGCTCTTCAGGTTTTTTGAATGCCTTCCGAGAAATGGCATTACCATTCTAATGATCCTGTATTCATTTATAAATCTAAGTATATGTAATGAATATGAGCCCCTCATGTATTTAAATACACACAGTTCTTTATGGAGTCAGCCTGTGTGTTTGGCAGTATATAAGCTTCTTGGTGCCAATCTTAATCAATGACTGAAGTGTATATATTTGTAATAATTTACTATAACTCTGACTTGGGGGTTTGCTCAGGACTTTCCGCATTTTATTTGCAGTCATGCAATTTATTTATTGAGACTGTGTAGTGCGAGACAGAATTTTTAGGGTAATAGCCCGTAAGGTTACAAAACTGTCTGACTATGAAGAAATTAACATTGATCTGCTAGGCAGAATTTTGGTTTAGCTGTACCCAGTAATTCTTGAATTTCTTGGAAATATACCCCAAGGACTTTGTCATTTTAGCATTCTTACTTAACAGTTAATATTGCACAGTGAATGGTTTGTTAGAACATATGTTTTCTCTTTTCAGTAGCTTTTTAGTCTCTGTTCCAGCTTTGCCTTCATTTCTGATGTATTCTCTTCTGTCCCCCACTATAACCCAATGAGGCATAATAAACCTAAATTCTTAGCACTTTCTGGGGTGAATACTATTGTCAAGATATTGTTCTACATATTCCTTATAGCTGGGGGCCTTCATTCCAATTCGCACTACACCCAAGAGATCTCATTTAGATCTAATTTTGACTCAGGTCGGGAATATTTTCAGCACAGCCCAATGAGTATATTTGTAATGAAGGCACACACTGTGCTGGGTGGGAAATGACATAATGCAAACAAATCTGTTGTCTTCAAAATAGATGTAATATCTACAAATCAACCTCAAAGTCACTGTGGTGTAGATTTTCTTGCTGTTGCTGTTAAGGGACTTTTATTTTCTGAAGCTTAGTGAATATAATAAATGCTGCCAGAAAAGATTTCAACAAATAGTTTTCATTACAAAAGTTCGAATGACAAGTAAGTAAATATAGTGAATAGCAAAAAGATTATGCCCTCTGGTAGCCAAAATATTGATTCCTAATCTTCTCTTGCATTGAATGAAAATGACTTTTACCTATATGAATGTGAAAAAGGTATAAATCCTATATGAAGTATATAAACCTGTAAGAAAGGAAAAATATACTGGTTTCTCTTGTATATATTGCTGTACTTAGTACCATATCATGGGATATTTCAGGCTGAGAGGGACTTCAGGAGGTCTCTAATCCAGCTCCCTGCCCACAGCAGGGCCAGCTCTGGGCTTCTCACAGCTTGGACCAGTTGGGGCTTGAAACCCACCAAGGGCAGAAGTGTCACAAGCTCGCAGGGGAACCTGCTCCACTGCCTCACTGTCCTTATGGGGAAGTGGTTTTGCCTTATACTCAACCTGAACTTCTCCTGCACCCAACATCTCTTACCCGCCTGCCCTGCACCACTTTGACAAGACCATCTCCATCTCCTTGATGACTTCTCAAAGGTGCTGGGAGTCTGTTTGGTGCACTGAAGCCACCCCTTCTCCAGCCTAACTCAGCCCAGCTCCTCCAGTCTCTCCCTATGCGGCACATGCTCCAGCCCTTACCACCCTGGGGGCCCTCCACTGCGCTTCCCACCATTTGCCCAAGTCTTTTCTGAGCTGGAGGCCAAAACTTGATGCAGTCTCAAAATATTATCTAACAAATACAATGTAGAGGGTTGACAATCTTGTCCCTCAATCTATGGAACATGCCCAGGAGCTGTTCGTCACCTTTGCTGTTAGGGCACACCATGGGTTCATGTTTGGCTCACTGCCTATCACCACTCAAGGACCTTTCCCACAGAGCTGGTCCCCATCTCCTTGGTCCCCAGTCAGAGTAATTTCAGGGCCTTTTTTTTGCCTATGGAGACCCAACAGGAACTCATTATTTGTACTTGGATTTCATGAGAACCTGTTTGTCCACTTTTCCAGCCTCTCTGGTGTGACAGATACACTTTCAAGTGTACCAGCAGGTCACCCCCCAACTTGAAGCCATCTGCAAATGTGAAAAGAGTACAATTTTTCACGTCTTTCAGGTCATCAATAAGGATGTTAAAATGGACAGGTCCCAGTGCAGACCCCTAAAGTATCGACTTGTCACAGACTTCCATGTGAAGTACTGTCAGGGTATCACAGGGACTGCCAGCACCCTGGAGACTAGGGGCTAGAAGCAGCAGGGCCTCCTCAAGGCCACTACCAGGGCAGAGCCTCACCAGCCAGAGCCCATCCCACCAACCTAGCCAGAGTGCAGGGCAGGCAGGGGTGCAGCCGGGGGCAGGCCCAGCCTAGGGAGGGAATCAAGCACTTTAATGGGGACAGGAATAGGCTGAGACCAGGCCAGAATTTTAGCCCATGGGTGGGAATTCAGAGTCAGGCCTGGTAAGAGTAACCAAGGTCAGACTCAACCATGTGTGAGCTATCCCACCGTGTCTCTGTAATTCCGATTAGTTCATAGTGCTGTAACTGTATACAGACCTTGGGTAAATGATTGTGTAGCTGGTGTTGGGCAAAAAGATTTTTCTTTCTACGACCATGGGACCCTCTGTGAGGATCAATGGCTTCTTGGGAGTGTGGAATTCACCTGACTTAAGTGGGAAAAAATTGTCTTTGTCAACAGGCCAGCTGACCTGCTAAGGAGAGCTTTAAGCTAGGAATGATAGGAAGGGAGAACTTCCTCAATAGTCAGGTGACAAAGTGGTGGGTGGGGTAGGAAAGCAAAGAGCCTGGGGTGATGTCAATGGAAAGGATGTGGCAATCAGCCAAAAAAAAGCTGAAGCAGAATCACCTCAAGGGTGGGCATGTAAATAAGGAAGTGTCTGTGGGGCGGCCTTAGTGAGAAAGCCCTTATACCCTTTCTGAGGAATCAGCATGCTTGGGTGGTTTTCTGAAATGCCTGTACAGTAATACAGCAGGAAGAATTAGAAGCCTTTGTGCAGTTACAGGGCTATGACCTCACTGGGATCACACAGATGCGGTAGCATAACTCTTAAGATTGGAGTGCTGTAATGGATGGATACTGGCTCTTTGGAAAGGTCAGACTGGGAAGGTGAGAAGGGGGATTTGCCCCTTATGTGAGAGAGCAATGTGGATTCAGGGACTTCTGCCTTGGGATGGATGATGAGTCAACTGAGAGCTTGTGGGTCAAGATTAGCAGGCAAACCAATATCTGTACTATTGTACTGGTTGTCTGCAATAAAATCCCTGGCTGGGGAAAAGTAGAGGAGAACTTCTTCAGACAACTGTAAGCAGTATCACAGAATCACAGAATGGTAGGTGTTGGAAGGGACGTTCGGAGATCATCTAGTCCAACCCTCCTTCCAAAACCGGTTCACCTACAGCAGGTTGGACAGGAATGCATCCAGGCAGGTTTTGAATATCTCCAGAGAAGGAGACTCCTGTTTGCATTTGACTCATCTCTTGGCCAGGGCAAACTCATGATATTTCTACATCACCTTATATGGGTAAAGGTGAATTCAGCACAAGAACAGAACGTATCTGAACAATGAAAGAGTGACCAGTGGTTGTTCCTAGAAAAGGTCCCTAAATGTAAGAATAGAGGCAGACTGCTAGAGAAGGACAAGTGTGTTATATTTAGTCTTCAGTCTCTGATAATGTAAACTAAAACAGTTTTCAAGGACATAATTCAAAATGACTATTGAAATATATAAAAAAATATCCTTTTCTTTTGCGAATAATGTTTGCTTCTTTTTTACTGCCTCCTCTTTGCTTGCTAAACTTTTTCAGAAAATAAAAGAACAAATAAATGATCTAGCATTGATCCAAGGAATTTACTGTACAAAAATTCAATGGGGTGGTCATGTGCAAACCGTCTCCCATACTGGATGACTTGGAAGAACTAAAAAGATTCCAATTGTAAATCTGATGGATGCAATGAATTAGAACCAAAAGTAACAATCATGCAGTGTATCGAATATTTGTCAAAAAGATGCAAGCAGTTCTTCACAATGTAAATTGAACACATTAGGAAAAAAAAAGTGAGAAAATCATTAGTTTCCTCTTATCCATATGAATTTGGTCTGTTTTCTGACTGTCAGTTGTCACAATCCTAAAGCTCTGTGCTTCCAGGAATGATGTCAGGAAATTATGTTTATGCAGCAAACAAATTTGGAATCTTCTATAATGCCAATATCTTTTGAAAAAAAAAAACCCAAAGAAACAAAAAACCCCAAAACCTAAAAAGCTAAATTTTCATTTTCGTTTTATCTTTCTGCTGCATGTTACTTTAATTGCTGTGCAATTCTTGTCTCAAAGGTAATTTGAAATGCACCACCACTATAGCATCAAACCTTTCCAAGGAGTCTGCTACTGTAATTAGAGATACTGCAAAAGTATCTTTCTTTCAGCTTTCTAGAAAATCCCACCATATAGACAATCAAAACCTTTCAAGACAAATTAACCTCTTTATTATTATCCTATCTCATTATCTGTCTCAGAGACAAAGGAAAACAATTACTAGCCAGTCCAGATTTAGTGTTTGAGGCTTTATCATGCAGGGCAGTATGATTGCAGGGAAACTATGGAAATGACCTTTTCAATGTTTTTCTTGAGGTATTCCCTTGAACAGCTAAAATGATAGAGCACTGGCAGTCAACCCTAAAATCAAATGAAATCCATTGAGCGTAAGAACTGAAATAAGACCAGAGAACCAGGGAAGATTACTCAATAGACTGTTTTAGTCCCAAGCTTGTAGACAATGACTTGAGACGGCGGGTGAGCTGGTGTGAAAAAACACAAACTCATCCTTAAACTGTCATCCAAAGATTAAACCAAAATATTATTAAAACTCTGAAACACCACTTTGTGAAATCACTAAAAGAAAACCCCTTTTGACTGACTCATTGATTTTGTGTGCATGTAAATGCATACATACACACAAAACTTTTGCTTTTCACAGTAGCAATGCAGATTTATTTGCATTTTAGTATAACATTTCTGGGTTTATTCTTCAGAAGTTGTAATCTACATTACTGACATTATTGAAAAGGGATTTATTCTGACATGTGCAAGTATTTATGTATTATATGAATAATTACATTGACATCACTAGAAGTGTGTTTCTTCCAAAGTCTTAAAATCATTCTTTTTCTAGGAATAGTACTTACTATAACAAAATATTTACTGGGAAAAAAAAAAAAGTGAAATAGTATAAAATAGAATATGGTGTAAGGTAAAAATCAGTGAGTGCATTGGGTGCAGGTGTCAATGTGTTGGCAGCAGGGAGGGGCTGGAGACATGGCCTCTGTGAGAAGAGACCAGGGGCTGCCCCATGCTGGACCCAGTTGTTTCCAGCTGGCTCCAAAATGAACCCGCTGTGGGACACAGATGATCCCTCTCACCTGTGTCAGCCCTCCATGCACCTCTGAGGCTGGGTACGTATGTCTGGAGTGAAGGACTGAAGTGGAGCCTGGAGAGGGGAGAGGAAAGGAGATGTTTTAATGTTTGTCTTTGTTTCACACTAGCCAAATCTATTTCAGTTGACAATAAATTAAATAATTAAATTAATATTCCCTCAAGTCAAATCTGCTTTGCCCTTGACGGTAACTGGCAAGCAATGTCCCTGTTTTTATCTCAACCCATTAACTTTCTTATTCTTGGGTTGTTTTTTTTCCCCATTTCCCTTCCCTCATCCTGCTAAGGAGTGGGAATGAGTGAGCGGCTGAGTGATTGTTTAACAGTTAGCCAACATTACCACAACAAGAAAATGTGCTACCACAATATGAAACTTATTAACAACCTTGATGAGAATTCATAACAAGCAATGAGACTGATCTTCAGATATATCAGTAAGTGTTTGTGAATTCCTTTAAGCAACATGAACAGTATGCTTATTCCCCAACTGTCCTGATTTTCTGGCATACATCCATTTTTTGGGGTAGCTGAAAGATATGTATGGTCAGAGCTTATGTTTTTTTCCTCCAACTTTTGCCTTGTCTGCTCTGTCAACTGTCTGGTTCATTTTTTGTATTCAGTCACTCCATTGCCAATCCCTATAAGCTCCAGAGGATGTTGGCTTAGAATATTCTAATTCAATAAACTGCAGCAATACTTGACAGAGTTTTGCTGTGGTTTGACAGTGGAAAGATTTGTTGCATTTAACCACATGAAGATTTCATGGAAATTATCTTCTTTGAAGTACATGAGAAATAGAAGCAGATGCATATGAATGTGAAAGGTACAGTGTTGTACTAGGACTTTAGCAGAACTTTTAACGATCAAAAATGTGATATCTAGCAAAACTGATTCTCAGGATCATCAACAAGATGAAAGCTTGTTTTAATTGTTCAGGAAACTAATATGTAATAGTATCTTTATTTTTGGGGGGAAAGTTTTTTTTTGTTGTTTTTATGTTGAGACTGTTTTAGCATAACATTTGGTTTGTGGCAAATTAATCTTTATCTGTCACACTTCTTTGTATTGTTAACCGTTAACTAAACCAAATTTGAGTATTGTAGTTAATTCAGCTGTTCAGATAGACTTAAACTTGTGCAAAGATGTTTACATTCTACATTTGCGTGTTTCTCCCTCTGCTGTTATCTTAAAAAAAAAAAAAAAGTTTCAACTTAACAAACCAGAAGAAATAGATAAAGAATGAAAATATTATTAGACAACAATAACTGTAAAACAGGAGTAAAGTTTTCTTAGCAGTATTTTGGTACTTAGTCATCTTCTCCTTCACTTGCTTATCTAGCTGGTGAAAGAGTTTAAGTCTTCCAAAGTTGTGCTTGATGCAAAAGGTTGGGAAAGTACAACAACAAAATATCATTTGTCTAAAATCTGGTTTTAGATGAAAGTATTGTCAGTTATAATATCCTTGGATTTGTTCTTAGGTTAAACCTGTATAATGTATACTGTTTTCTCAGTTCCCTTCACAAAGATATTTCTTCCATGAGTTAGCAACAGGAGTATGGGAATTTAATATTTTACTTTTATAACGTTTTCATTTTTTTTTTTTCTTCTTAATGGTAATAATACAAATGAACTTCTCAGTGTTCCTGAGTTGCAGGTATAGAAACCTTATTATAGCAATGTCAACATCAAACCAAAAAGAAAAAATTGTAAATGATATATATGCATTGAATCACTCATGAAGGTAAGCAAAACAACTTCATTATGTTTTTCATAATGGACCAGGGACAGCAATCTATTAGATCTATAGAGGAAATATAAAAATATATTTTAGAGGACAAGATTACATTATTATGCTATTTTTTGTATGACATCATTTGTTATAAAAAAATTAATGTCATCAAGAAACATAAAAATTTGCAAGAACACCAGCTCAGGCTATCAAACCTGAAGTTATATACCACAACAAATTAAAAGGAAAGCAAAAATCTTGAACTCATACAGCAATAGTCTCCTTATATTTTATTAAAAAGACATGTAGTAGTCTGTCAAACTTCCATATTTTAAATTAAAATTAAAATTAATGGCATTTTTCACTTTACAGAAATAGAAATTAAAAAATAAGTACAAGACTCCAATGGCATATTCCTATTGTATCTTATTGCTTTGTTTAGTTCCTCAGAAGAGCTTATTTGCTCTGGTTACTACTTATTTTGAATACAATAAAATAATTATAAAGTGTTAGAACATGATCCAAATCAAATTCCATGACTGAGCTGTTTCACAATTTAGTTTCATTGGGATGCAATTGCATTTTTGGTCTAGTGCAAAATTAAGTCATGAACAGAAATCAGATGAAGTATGGAAGGTTTTATTGCATTTATACATAGGCAAACCTGAACCATTTTTTTCATAATTGATGGGAACTTAAATTGTTGTAACTGTTGTCAGTCAACTACTTCGCCAACAAAATTATAACTCTTCATAATGTGTATTGCAGTAGAGTGCTGAGTTCAACCATGAGGAATGATCCACTCTCTTTTAAACAATAAAATATAAATAATTACAGTTTTATTGGGAAAACTTTCTAAAGGCTTCCTGTCGTTACCTAATCTTGGCCCTACCCTAAGCTGGAGCTATGTGATATGAACTCACAAAAGATAAACAATACAGTTTCACTACTGTAGTTAAGGAAACAAAAGGTTTCAGCACATATGAAAGGGATAGTTGACACTGAATATGCCAAGTGACATAGGAGAATTATTTTGCAGCCTGGTGGGGCACTAAGCTTGAGTGAAGTTCTATGTGTCATGGCATTTGCAATTCAAAATAAGATAGTTTCAATATGAAAAATTGGAAGGAAGGCTCTCAAAATGCAGAGGAGAGAGTATTATAGCCAAAAGAATACATTATTGCATGAGCAATCGGGATTCAAAACCTTGCTCAAGATAGGATAAGAGATAGGATTGATTCTGAGTTGCCTTCTTTGGAAGTGTGTGTTGAACCAATCAGGATATGGTCATGTAAAATTGAATCTAAGGGATAAATTCAGAAGATCTGAAGAAAACTCTCACTTACACTTCTCTCAAGCTCAGCATAAGCAAACATTCAGGTATCTTTATTTTTCTTTCCAATATCAAACCTAATTTATACCCAAATGAGGGGGAAAAAAAAAGTTAAACAAACAAACAAAAACCCTCAGGACACCAGATAGTTCTTTCATGCAAATTCAGCTAGACAGGTTGAAATCTTCCTTCAGCCATTCTAGTCTTGACTAATGCAACAGCACTTTACAGATGCACCAAACTAGACAGGAACCATTTCTAGAGGTCAGACTGAAAGGGAAGGAATTTCTATGTTGACATTATTTTCGACCATTCAGAGGAAGGTCCTTTATAATTCTCTAACATGAAAAAAAAAAAAAAAAAAGGAAAGAAAATGTATGCACATGCATTTCATTACTGCTAGACACAGAATGTAACAGCCCAACACCAGCTTTCTGAAGAATTTTGTTTCATGTACTTGCTATGCATTGCCAGACTATAATGGGAATCAAACACTTACAGGCCATTCAGTAGAAATGTGAAAAAGGCTTTGACAAAGCAGTACAATATTTGCTTGAAGCCAGAAGTTGTCATCTGAGAGGAAAAAGGGTCACTCAATTAGTGAAATAAGATCAGATGTGTGAATCACAGTTTTTCGAGCTCTGCAGAAGATAGATTTACTCACTAGAGCAACAGGGCAGTGAACTGTGACTACTAACAGATAGCTCATAAAGAAAATATTTCAGATAATTTGTTGTTTTTCAAGCAAGAATGCCAAATAGCACCCTTTAAACACATTTTCTTTCATCAACCGGACATATGCTTAATATAAAGTGATCCTTGTTTTAGAAATATAACATTTCCTTTAGAAGTAAAGCCCTGAAAATATTTTTCTCAATACTATCAACACCAAAAAAAAAGGAGTAATATATTTTTTTTAAAGTAAAAGAAAATAAATATTATTGGATATAAACCATTATGGTGCTATTTGGATCTGATACTTCATGTACTTCTTGTCATTAAGCAGTACTAATAGAATTAAGGCCACATGGAAGTGGCACCAATGCACTTAATTGCCTAAATAATCAGATACCGGGTACGTACTAGTATTTTGTATTTTTCAAAGACTATAGGCAGCTTGGTAAAGCCTAGAAAATTAAATAGGATCTCTAAAATCCTCAATAGCTTTGAAAATCTGGTCTAATGTAATCTTGAAATCTTTTTAAAAAGGTGTCCACAGTCCTATAGGTTGCTGAACTACAGTCAGGTCTATAAAGTATAGTTTAGTTTTAAAAGAAAAAAACAAAAAAAAAAAACCAAAACAAAAACCACCAACCTTATTAGGTCAACAATCCCTTCTGTAAGTTGTACTGAGCTGGGAACAGATTTAGACCTTGGCACACTGGAGAAGACACTTTTCTCAAGTCTTCAAAACTGGCACAGGGAGTTAGGCTTTGAGACACCAGCTCTTGTTACTGAGTTGCAAAGCCTCACACAGCTGCCAGTATAAGCTGTTAGATGCGAGAAAACTAGAAAACCTGGCCCATAAGATTTATTAATGGATCAGTAAGTGTCTCTTCCGAAATGATTCTCCGGTTTATGACCGTGATTTTGCAAAAGCACAGCTTTACTAACTCCCTTTTGCTTCACTGGAATCAAGAGCAATGCCATCAGTCCTTCGAAACAGCAGGCTGAAATGATGTAGGGGGGGTAAATTGCACGACGCAGAAGGAGAAACTGGGAGAAAGTTTAAGGAGGCCGGGGGAATCCATTTGCTGTCTTCAACAACCTGGTGGGTAGTTATAGGGAAGACAGAGCAAGACACTTCTTGGAGGTTCACAAGCAAAAGTACAGGAGGCAATGGACACAAGCTGCAATAAAGTGAACTGGGATTGGATATGAGAAAAAAGTCTTCATAGTGAGGTTGGTCAGACTCTGCAACAGATTTCCAGATAGGCTGTGGGATCTCCATCCTTGAAAACTTTCAAAACCTGACTGGACAGTGCCCTGAGCGACCTGGTCTGCCTGTTATCTCTTGAGCAGCAGGTTGACAAGGGTAACATTCAAAGCAACCTTAAATTATTTTATAATTCTATTATTATCTGCTCTGATATAACACATTGAAGTCCTCAGTATGAAAACAGAACTTCAGCTTTTAAGTTTGTCTAAGTGATTCTTTGTTTATTCTACACTGCCATGGCCCTACAACAGCTCTAGTAAATGAAGAAAATTTTAAACTAAATAATGGTTTTAAAAATTATTAGCTTTTAAGCATGTGTCCTTCTACTTCAGATATATTTTCCTTACCCCTAGTAAGGATTTAGTCTGTTAAATGAGTTTTGCAAAGTCCTTGAGTTTTGCACAGGCATATTTCTACAGCTAGAGGAAAGGAGGTGACGATGGCATTTAACCAGGACACTCATACTTCCATTTGAGCATGTGTATAAAATGAGTGAACGTGGAGTTAGGCATGCAAAGTTTTAGGGCTTAAAAAATCCTTCTTAAACAATGTGAAGTGCAAATACCATTTGGAACTTAATGAAGCGCATTTTGCAGCGCTTTTCCCTGAATGCCTTTTGTCAAGAATAATAGTTTTCCTGCCGTGCACTTTTTACACTTCTTGCATTGCAGTCCATGTCTTATTTAGGACCTATAGTCTCTGTAGATCTGCTGTCTGATGGTATTAGCACAATCATAGTACCCGTTATAAGTATCACTTGCATAGACACAAAAGGAAGAGAGGAAGTAGGTGAATATCATCTTTCTTACTGTTCTTGAGAAAAAAGGAAATTATATTTAATTCCCCTTCTGGAAAGCAACTTTTAAAAAGAGAATATTATGCTGTTGGTTTTGGAATTAAATATTGCAGTATAGTTAAAAAGTGCAAGCTTGAAATGTTTGGAAAACTGTATTCTGATATGAATGTTATTGAAAATATCAATTACCTGAAGTAGCTTAGTGGGTAGCCTAGTGAAACCAGATGCCTAGTATCAGCATTTTGGGGGCCTGAGTTGAAAAAAAGCAAAGGTTGAACCCATCAGATTTATTCTATCACAGTACAAGAATCCTTGTGGATAGAGAAAAATCACGTTCAAAGAACATGTTTTCACTGTCATATTGAAGGGCATACCAACCTGTTTTCTTCAGGATGTGTCCTGGTCCAGCTCTGCTTAATAAATTTATTAAGATCTGGCTGATACAGAATGTTATTATTAAATCTGGAGATCATACCAAGGTTGGGAGGACTGCCAGGAATATGTACGCGGAGTTTAACATGATCTTGGCAAATTGGTGTAAAAAAAAGTATAATTCAATACAGAGAACACATTGTTCTGCACTCAGGCATGTATAATCAGTTACACTGGAGAGAAAAAAATCAGGTCTAAAAATTGAACTATACTGATGTCGGTCCTTTAGAAAAAGACCTACAGGTTACGGTGGATCATAATGATTCACCAATGTCATGCTGCTGTGAAAAGTGCAGATATTATACAGACAAATGATCTTTCTGCTCTGCTCTGCACTGACAAGGCCTTAGCTGAGTATTTCTCTGGTTTTTGGCAGTCCTTCAAGAACCTTCTGAAACTACTGGAGAGATTCCAGAGAGGTCTAGAAAACCTGACCTACAGGAAAGATTGAATGAAACAGGAAAACTTAAATTAAAGATGAAAAGACCGATGTGTGATGCGACAGCAGTGTTCAGGTACAAGAAGTGCTGAACAATCGAGCAGTTGATCTCTATACCAGTGTCAATAGGACAAAAAGCAACGAGCTAAATTATAGCAAATATAGCCAAAGCTGCCTATTAGCAGAAGCACCTAAAAGCTAGTGAAATATTAGAATAGATTGCCTGGGGAACATTGTGAGGCCTCATTGCTGAGGGGTTTTCAAGAAAGGTTGGGCAGCCGTATGTCCTGCCTTATGGGGCAAAACAAGGGAGTTAAAATCTGAGGTTCAGTCTCAGGAAGGTGAAAATCAGCCAGCCTTTCACTATGCGTAGTGGCTTCTGTCGAGAAGGTGAAGGACCTTCCAGAGAGTGGGAGCCCTCAAAATAACAATACAAACAAAAACGCCTGAGAAAAAGGACACACTTGTCTTATAATTCATGCTCATTCTCATCCCTAGGTCTTATCGTTACTACTGTGGGAAACCGTTTTGTTTATCTCTAATATGATTACATTAACAGCTCTAATTTTTAACTGTTTTTTAAAATCAACTTGCCTACATTTTTATTTTTTTGTTGTTATGAAGGCTAAAATACTATGTTATTTAAGATTAGAGAAGATCTTAGTGGAAAGGGAACGGCAGAAAACTCCTCTGCCCTACACCCCATTTAATCGTGGGTGTAGCAGAGAGTCTAAAGAAAGAGATTTAGGTTGGCTCAACTAAAAAACCTCAGTGCTCAGAATAAAACATTGAACTGGCAAAGGAGCTCATTTATTCACACTTTTTCATAGCCATGGGGAATGTTAGAAATGTAATGAATAATATTCTGGCCCACACCAGAGGGATGTTAACCGTTCCCAAAGAAAAGCTATATTGTCTTGGGACAGGACAAAAAAGTTACATGTGGTACTGCCTGTTATTACAAATAATCCTCTTGATTATAATTTTCAGACAATTGCGTTAAAACCCATGAAGAGATACATCTTCAATAAATACAGGACGCAGCAGGTGCCATGGATACATTTTTTATAAAAGATCACCATTGACTGAGGATTATTGTTTGATTAAATTGACTGCCTGATGGTGAGGCTTCCAACAGATAAACACAGCCAAGAATTTAATCAACAAACTGCATCATATTTGCATCTATTCCACATTCTGTCTACTTAGAGAAGGAACAGATGCAGACTCAGTAGGAGTCAGAAAGAAAGGAATCAATAGGGAAATACTCTATTAAGAAGAAGTTTCTGAATTTGTAATCCAACCTTGACCTAAATATATTTAGATTCTCAGTCTGATAGTTCTCTTGAACTGATGCTCTCTGAAATCCATATTCTCTCTATTTAATAACGTCCCTTTGCTGGCATTATTAGACTAAACAAAATGCTGAAATAAATTCTTTTTTTAAAGCCCTTCTGACATATGCTAGTGCAGATGTTACTCTAAACAACTACCTCTGCCTGTGGTTTATCTTACTGTTTAGCCTCCAGCTGCTTTATAAGGATTTGTTCCCCCAAATAAATAAATAAAGAGCTCTGTTTCAATCCATCTAGGGCACAAAATTGCAAGTGCCGGACTCCTATGTGAGGGAGTCACCAGACCGCAGGGTCTTCAGACACGTGTACGGAACAGCATTATCTTTTATTTTGTCGTTCACAGGTGTGTATAGACTTGGTTGGCCCATGTTCACAGAAGCAACTGTGCAGGACAGCTGAGTCACAAACAGGCTGTGTCAAAATACTTCCCGCTGCCTCCACAGTCTTTTGCCACTGCCCACTTTCCTGGAATCTGCACCACAAATACGTGATATAGCAAAAGTCTCCTCCGTTCTGTACCAATGTAGACAGGCTCCACCCTTGGCATCCCTCTTCCCCTTCCCTCCTCTTTCGTACAGCCCAAAGTGTCTGGTCTTAGTTTGGCAGCTCATTCCTGAGTAGTTGCATGTTAAAGTTATGGGACTGAATAAAGGTTGATAGTTGCTGGATGGTCCTCCCACTCAGTTCCTGTCAGTAAAATGAGTGTTGCCAAAAAATGTGCACCTGGGAATTAGCAAAACATGTTTTCAGTGGTGTGTTTAGTTAAATAACAGAATAAATTTGGTAGTAAAAGTCAGGTGAAGCTTTAAGGAAAAAAGAAAACTGTCTTTAAAAGTTGTTTCAAAAATTTTCTCTAAAGAGTAATTGTGTAATTTTCAATATAATCAAACAAAGAAAAAAAAATCATCTTATGTATCACTTTCTTTAACATTTTTTTAGCATTTTTATTGCATCAAAGAAAGAGTAATTCAGGAAGAAGGGCTTTACAGGTAACTGCAAGGAACAGGAAGCTATTTCTTACCTAAACTTTAGACCGAATAAGAAAAAAACCTCTTTAGGTCCGAGTTATTCTTTTACCTGTGGAAAAGAATGATCTGCACAGAGTATTTAGTCACACACGTATGTCCAACGTACAGGGTAAAATACACCACACTATAAATATGTGTGTGTGTATGTATCTATAAAAGTATGTATATATGTGTGCGTATATAGGTATGTGTATATATGAGGCTATATATAGATATATATCTAAGTGAACATACTTTATTTCATGAAGTACTTATGATTATATACACAGATAGTTTTATTTTGAGACTTGGACCTCTAATACCTTTATCTGGAGTAATGAATAGTGTCGTTGAAAACTTCATAAATTAAAGCATAGAGGATAATGAAGCCATAGCAGCAGCCTAAGTACATTTTATGTCAGATGGTTTTGACCCTGACTAACACAGTAGGACCTTGCTGAATATCTCATATTACTCCTGGAATTTGTTTTCTGTGGCTGTGGGATTTATACCCTCACCAGCTGATCACATGGTGAATGGGTTTCTTGACCTTTTCCCATGGCAGGACAGGGAAAATTTAAGCCCTTGCAGTCTAATGACTGTTTATAGAAAGCCTAGTTTTTTGATTAATTGGGTTGGAAGTGAATTTAAGGGAGTGCCGTCCATAAGGAAGGTTCAGCTTCCTTAAGCAGAGTTCAGCTACTATAGTAGCATTTCATTGTCATGGGATTAGTAGATGTTAGAAGTAGGATCCCACAATAGTTAATAGGGAGACACCCAGGCATCTTCATAGGTGGGGTCAACTGGACTCAACCCATCTTAATATAGGTGAGAAGAACCATCCTCAGAAGGTGCCTCTCTCCTTGCATGGCCTCAAGCAAGACAAACTGATAATGGATGAGTAGACTAGAGATCAAAGATTTTTAGATGCTGGAAGCTGCATAAGATGAATTCTTCCTTCAGCTGCATATACTGCCCTATATCCCCAGTGCTGGAGTTTTCAGGTAAGGGGAAATCCACAGAGTTCTCATGCTTGTGTGAAGGTGAGCTACAGTACATGGGGATGCTTGTAAAGTTTTATAAGATTTTATACATATATGTAAACTTTTCTTCCCCAAATGCATATTGTAGAGTTTAATTTGAATTAGATTAAATACTGAACTTTTATATAACACAATCTGTAAAATAGTTCTTGGCTGTAGGTAGAAACAATGAAACATGCATAACAAGCAAAATAACTCCTCGTATTTTATCATTCTGTTTAATGAAATTGTAAGTAGAATATTTTTTTCTTCATGTTTCTGATGACCACTGCATTTCCTGTTGGGTAATGATGTAAAGATTTGGAAACGATGGTTTTCTTAACTTTCCTAAAGACTCTACTCCAGTTGCTTCTGGCAATTTGGTGTAATCCATATAAAGGATTTTACTGTTGGTGGGGAAATAAAGGAAATGGGTTCTTTTTTGGTTGGTTATGAGGAACTATATGGCGTAAAAGTTGCAAGTCTGTTATCAGTAATGCAGAATACAAAAATAAAGTAAACATAAACCACACACATTAAAACATTTTATCCAACCAAATAGGTGAAAATCCTATTAATAATATCATCAACAAGGAATACAACAAGTCCAGCATTATGATCATGACATGCATGATGAATAATATGGCATTTTCCAAAATGAACTCAGTAGGTACGTTATTCCACTATTTAGAAAAAAAATAGTTATAGAAAAGTTTTCCTCCTTTCAGAATAAAATACTCCAAGTGTATTATTTAGATAGCTGTTTCAGGGAGTTGAGAGTCTTTTTTTTTTATTTTTTTTTAATTTAAGCTTCTCTTGACAGAACTGACAGCAGGTTCAGACAAATCTCACTTTAATTTGCTTTCTGTCTCTTTTTTTTAAAATTCTCCCACACCACAGGTCATTCTGATATGAGAGATTTTGTTTTTATGGATTAATGAGCTTAGAGTCTTACTTTTGTTTAATTTTGTTTCATAAATAATAAATATAAGACCTGAAATACCTGCCCGCACCTGATACATCACATAGGACTTGGACCAAAAAAGAGGGGAGATGGTGTAGTTGAACACAACCTCAGTTTATTATTCTGTACTTACACTAATCTTCCTTTGTCTTTAAAAGTCATCCCAGGAGAAAATAATTTGAGGTATTCAGGGGTGTATTAAATTGCTGACTCAAGATTCCAATATTATTTTGTTGCACTCATAAGCTACTTGACCTATTGATGCACCAAAGTACACGTTCAGATTAAAATGAATGTCTGAATCTAATCAATAGTTAGAAATTTTCTGCTACATCAGCTTTGATGATAACTTTTCAGGCTATACTATATCCTTTTGACAGATTAAATAAGTATATTCATAGATCTTGTGGCTTTGACAAACTAATCACTGGAAGGTGAGATATACATCTTCTGCACCCAGAAGATCTTTGCCACATTGATTAGTTACCTCCAGGCACCGCAGTAAGAGAGCGTCACATTTAATGCCTGACTACTTCTGTCATAGGTGCCAAAAATATTGTGATTAAATGGTTTAGTGGGTAATGCTCAAACTTGTAATAAATAGTTCTGATCACTGATGCCAAAAAGGAAATGGTTTGAGGATCTTGGTTATTTTCACTAGTACATTTTTTATTTAACTAGTATTAAATTCAGTTGATGTATTGTTTACAGAAATATGTAAGCATAAGAAAGAGCTGGGCACACCACTTCCAACGTCTAGTCAATGTCAAAACAGCTGTTAGTGGTGGTCACGGAGCCTGCTGCTGCCTCAGCAACGCTGTGGATGAATATGTGAGGTCAACAAAAGACAGCAAACATAGAAGATGATAAGACAAAGTGTGCAGGTAACATATTTGCTAAATATTAGAAAATGAGTTGCAATCCTCCAACTGAAAGATTACACTACCTATTCTATTTATTTATTTCTTTTATTTGGGGCACAAAGATAATTTCACAACTCTAAATAAATTTAAAATCCTTAATAAACATTGAAGTCCTAATGATAGTCTACAGTAGTAAGTGGCTGAATGGCAATTGAGTTCCTGTGGTAATTAAAATCTCTGAAATTCTACTTGACTGTTGGTGATAGATGCCATAGAAATAGGCTTTTCAAGTCATAACAAGGAGTTTAGGCACACCAAGGTTTTCACTGCTTGCTGAGTCCAAAAGAAGTACTGACAGAGCTACACAGCCTTAAGCGATGCAGTTAAACTTTCAAAATGGTAATTTTATTGGGACTTGATGGCCTCAAGGGAAGAATTCTACTGTTTTCCTTCTACAGATGAGGATTTGTGATGGACTCAAAAGAACAGGAATCAAAGACAGAGACACCCAAGACAGTCGTGCTGGCAGTGTTATTAGTGCTAGCATCAGCATTACAGCACAACTCATGGGGTTAAACTCTGGACTTTTCTGTACAGGAATGTTTTAATCTTTCCACATTGTACACAACCCCTAACATTGCCAAACCGAGTACAAAGGAACACTTGTATGCCAGTGACTGTGCACTGATAGCAACTGCTCAGAAAGACTTTCAGCTCTAAGTAGGTCAATTTTCTGCTTCTACAACCGTTTCTGGATCAGTATAATCTTGAAGAAAATTAAGATTATGTGTCAACCAAACCCTGCAAAAGGACAGATTAAATTTATGATAATTTCAGGGTTCATTTTCCTTATGTATGTGATTTTGCCAATACCGATTAAAAAAACGTAATTCTTTACATTCCAAATGGCTTTACCAGGATTATAAAGGGAGACTAGAGCCTGGATGGGCTCATACTTTCCACCAGCTTAGATATACCTATAGTTTTTGTGTTTTCTTCCTTGCTGTGAGAGCTAAGGATTGGATGCTGTAGAGAATGCATAAACTGTGTGGTCCAGCCAGAGGCACCACTACATTCGTATTTGAGTGAAGCAACACAGTGAAATGAAGAATGAAGGTCTTTTCTAATGCTCTGACTGCTTGTTGCAGACACTGACATCAATGAAGGTCCATTCAGAATGTGTCAAATGTGCATGTTATGTACAGGCTGTTTTATATCATCTCCTGGAAGATGGAAACAAAAGATGTGGCCACCTTGAGAAATGTTTCAAGGTCACACTTGACAGAATCCAGTTTACTTGCCGATTTAACAGCTAAAATAGATGTTTCTTGGAAAGAAACTGTATGCTCTTGGGCAGGAAATATTTCTGAATCTCCAAGGTGGAGGATGCAGGTGCAACCTTAGAGGAGATCACACAGTAAGCAATACCATCTGCTGTATCATAAACTGAGTGAAAGTTATAGTACTGCATATCATCTGTCGGCTCAGTAAGTGTAATTCACTCTCACTTTGACACTATCTTCCTTAGCTACCAAGAGCTCAGGACAATGAAAATTATGGAATAAATTCTGGGCTCATCACATGTACTAGGAATCCTACTTCTGCATGTTGATAAGGCATTGCGGGATGTGAATATTTTGTGCTGTTGACAAACTATTATGTGTTTCAGCTGAAGTTGGGATTTAAGCACAGAAGAGCTAGTTCATTCATACCATGGACACTGCTCGTTTAGGAAAAGACTGACAGTACAAGTAGATCACTTTGTGAGTGATCTTGGTAACTGAATATCATAATGATTTTGTCCTGGAAATACAAAGTAGTGTAACCATGTTCTTTTCTTCAAATCTTTCAGATTTGCATTAAGTTTATTAAACCAATACTGGGAACAAAACTTTCCTACACATCTTTTAAGATTGCTCTTCCTTGACTGCAGGCCTTTTTAGGAATATGCAATATGTTTTAGGGTTTTTTTCATTGCTGTTGTTGTTGTTGCTTGTGAGGAAAACCACAAATGAACCATGTCAAAATGTCCTGGTTTGAGGTAAAACAGAACCAAAAACCTAAACCACGACACAAATGTGTACAACACAACAAGCAATTCCTAATCAGTGGCAAGCATATGCTCCAATATAATATCTCTGTAGCCTGTAGAGATGCATAAGTCTAGTCACAAAGTAGTCCTTCCATGATAATCTGAGTCTGGAGGCTGGATAGGTTAGGTTGCTCTCTGACACAAGGAATTAGCTATTCTCTGTCTGTATGCCACAACACAAATTACACAACAGGGCAGGTTCTGGATTACATCTTCAACTATGGAGTCAGTGCTTTGCTAGTTCCATAACAATTGCACATAGTCATCTCAGCATGCATTTGAACTTCCACCTGAGCAACTCAAAGCAGAACCAGACTGTTAATAAGCCCATAGTGGCATAAAACCCTCCATAGCATAGAACGATTATCTCTGAAACAGATCTTACACCTACTTCTGTTTGCCTTAAAAAGAAACCAGCAACATTTGTATAATCCATCTGATGACTTATATAGCACTTCCTCTTCTTCTATGACTTTCCATAGGTGGAGGCAAGGAGGTAGAGTACCATAAAATGTTCTATGAGAACATACATAATTTCTGGTTTGTGCACTGTAGCACAGTAAGAACAAATGAGGAGACAGGGAATGTTAGCAGGGCTGGTCGGAGCTAATCTACAAAAGCAGACAGTTACCTCCTCCTAAGCCTTCCAAATACATGGCTTACAGACAAGACTCATATAAGTTATGACTTAGCAATTTTCTAGACATGACAAGAACAATCACAATAATAACATATTTAAAATAAATAAAAAGAGGAAAGAATAAGAAGAAACTGAACCTTGGTATACACAGGTAAGAAAAGACATACTTGCAGCCTTGTTTTTCTCTCTGTGTAGTAGAAGTTTGTACTCCAGATTCAAACATTATCTAATTATAATGTAAGTTATTATCTAATTGTTTTTTTTCAGTATTTTTTGTGTGGTTTTGCTTTTTTGTTTACATTGACTTTATTAAAGCAGACAGAAAATGAGGTCTTAACTGTATCTTTCCAATTGATAACAGCATTTCTTTTGAGAAATGCGGAGAGATGTCTATCACATTACTATGTGTGACTGCATCCAGAAGTAGGGCACTTCATTCTGATAAAGATAATAAAAACAAAGAAACTAAGAAAAGTGTTTAAAACTTGATTCCAAAAAGAAAGTTATACTTTGACCTGTATTTTTTTCCTTTCTCTCCTATGTGCCACAGATTGGGGTTAATCAATAATGCAGATCAGGCCTGTAAATCATAACACCAAGTCAAGGGATAACTGCAATTTGCCTTGTTCATGGAAGAAATCTCTGGCATGATAAAAGTATGAACTGTTTCGAATGTAATGCTTTGACAGACCAGCTTTTCAAGGAGAAGCCTTTGATTTTCCTCTTCTGTACTTCCAGGAGATAATGCTGTCCAAAATTGCTACCATAAAGAAATTTGCTTACAGCAAATAAGTCTACTATACTGGGCAAACCTATTCTTGGAGCCTTGAAGTTGTCCAGAGACTCAGATCAAATTATTAAAATGGAAAGTGAAAAGCAAACCTGCCAGATTGTATCAAGAATGTACCGCTGGGAGGTTAATTCCTAGCTAGTGAGCTTAGTGAAAATACTATAATATGTATAATATTTCAGCTTTATTGAATATAGTGGTTCTTAACTTTACACTATGTGTTGAGCTGTGGTTTTGTTTTCAATTAAGTGTCAGTTTGCTTTAGGTGCTCTTCCTGGGTGGTCTTGGAAGACCAGTTGTTTTATTAATTAGGAAGTCTCCGAAAGACCAGGCTTGAAAATAATTTTAAAATAATAATATAAAAAGACAGTCTATGATTTTAGAAGTTACTATTTTTTTTAATAGAGAAAATTACATCCCTTTGCAGGCAATTTAATTTAAGTGGTCCATGAATGTAAGGATGCATTGTCACTGTATATTGCTGGCATACAGGAGTTCATCCCTACCTCTTGCTTTGCCCATTCCTTAAGATGAAAAAGAACCATGTGGCACTGTAGCACTGTACTGAAAATGAGCTAATTAATTCAACTGGAACTCAGATTTATTAGTGGGAACACAGCGCAAGCTCCATACGGGTTTTTTTTGGCTCAAAATATAGGCAGAAGGACTCTTGATTTACCCATAATTTAGAATGTAAATGTATTCCACTCATGTGAGAACAGGATTCATAAAGGGCTGGTCATATGAGATGTCTGTTGGACTACGATTTGAGACCCATAGAAAGTGTCCCTGTCATCCCCTTCTGGAAGCACAGCATGTCTCCTTGCTGAGAGCTGGTTATCAGCAGTGTTTGCAGAACGTAGCTGCTGCTGTGCGGGGTTGACTCTGCCATACTTGGGTTTCACTGTGAAAGGGTCCAGTTGATTCACTGCAAATCCGGGCTGACGTGCAATGACATATATCTTGTATGAACAACTTGGAGAGTAGTACTTATGGCAAACTAGGAAGCAAACTGAGTCACTGTTAAGGACACAAAAGATTCATTTCTCCATGATTTGGAACCCTTAATGTTAGCTGTTG
This sequence comes from Vanellus vanellus, assembly GCF_965231255.1. Lineage (NCBI taxonomy): Eukaryota > Metazoa > Chordata > Aves > Charadriiformes > Charadriidae > Vanellus > Vanellus vanellus. The sequence goes on along the minus strand of NC_138905.1, from coordinate 141,496,624 downwards.
TCACCTGAAAAGCCAACAAAGTTCCACTGTGGATCATGCCATAGGCAAAGGTAATGCTGATGACTTAAATCCTTAACTGCAGTTTTCATTATCACAGAATCACAGAATCACAGAATTATCAGAGTTGGAAGGAACCTCTAGAGATCATCTAGTCCAACTCCCTTGCTAAAGCGGGATTGCCTACAGCACATTACTCAGGACTGCATCCAGGCGGGTCTTGAAAATCTCCAGGGAAGGGGACTCCACAACCTCCCTGGGCAGCCTGTGCCAGTGCTCTGTCACCTGAACCGTAAAGAAGTTTTTCCATGTATTTGAACAGAACTTCCTGTGTTCTAACTTGTGCCCATTGCCCCTCGTCCTGTTACTTGGAACCATTGAAAAGAGCCTGGCTCCATCCTCCTTCAACCCACCCTTTAGATACTTGTATGCCATAATAAGGTCTCCCCTCAGCCTTCTCTTCTCCAGGCTAAAGAGTCCCAGCTCTCTCAGCCTTTCCTCATAAGGCAGATGCTCCAATCCCTCAATCATCTTAGTTGCCCTTCGCTGGACTCTCTCCAGCAGTTCCCTGTCCCTCTTGAACTGGGGAGCCCAAAATTAGACACAGTATTCCAGTTGTGGCCTCACCAGTGCAGAGTAGAGGTGGAGAATGACCTCCCTCGACCTACTGGCCACAATTATTGTCAACATGTTTTAGAGGACTGCTTTTCTTCCATTTTCTATTGAAAAGAACATACAAATTGCAATGTTCATAACTCCTTCTGTATGAAGCAAAATATCTAGGAGATCAAAGTAACCTGCAGTTATTTTCTATAGTAGAACTGAAGAAAAAAGAAGAATATCTTCTGTTCAAGCATCTTCTAGTACTCTGTTTTATTTCCCTGCACGGGTTTGGAGAAGCCAGTTGGTTCTTCTTTGCATCATTTTCCTTTCTGGAAAGCGAAGATAAGGAGGTTTTCTCTTTTTTTTTTATTACACTCTGAGGTACTAAAATTAGCATTACTAAAAGTAAATCTACCAGTCTATGTTTAGATACACAGCCACTTATCTTTTTGTTTTACAGAAAAAACATGTTCTTCAAAGTTTTTATAGGAACCGATTTCAACTGCTCTAGTTACTTTTTTAACTGCAAAATTATACATTAAAAAACTTGCTTTTACTACACATTCTTGCAGTGTCTATATATTTCGTTCAATTTTCTCACTGTTTTAAAGATTATAGTAGTTATAGTCACAGATAAAAGAGATTGTAAGTGTATATAAGGGTGGTCCTGAGTAGGAAGCCAAAGCAGTATGTCATTGTGTTCCCAGAAGAATTCGAAAGAACATATGATTATTCTTTTTGTATGGTATATGTTTATACTATCGCCTTTGCGGTATCAATGACATACTTAGTAACTCTCACAAATAATCTGCCACATTCAGGAATCTTTTTCTAATTTTAATATCTATTTTACCAATATTTCATATATTTATTTTACCCTCCTCTGAAACACTGGAAACTGTCTGCAGTGAGAGATATCCTTGCTCTTCTTAAGTGGTAGCGTTAGAGCCTGGATTTTTTCCCCTTTTTTTCCTGAAGTATAGTCCACGTCTTCGAATCATCCAGAATTTTCACTTAAATCCCGTTATTGTTGTTGGAAAAATCTTTGGTCTTGCCTTTCCTCTTTATCTGGCATATTACTATGAATTTTTTAGTTTGCGGATGTGGCCTGTAGTCAGCAGTATGCGGGGCAGCAGCAGCATGAAAACCAGAGGCTCTGAGGACCTTTACAGCTTAAAAGCTTCACCCCTGTGATGACAGAAGATGGGACTCAGTTGCTGAGGTATTTCTTCCAATCTTGTGTTTTTATACAGTATGATGTTGTCAACAGTAGGGACTGAGAAATCATTTCTAGCACTCTCAGCATCTTTGTGTACCTCTTACTTTTTCTGTCCCCGTAATAATGATTATAATAATAAAAATATGAAATACAAAAGAAAAGCCAGCAACAAGTACAGAATCAAAAAAATCAGACTAATAACTCTTCAACAGTCTGTGGTTTGAAGATGACAGCACCCTGGCTTGGCCATCATACTTCCTTCATGGCTGGAAGGATGACAGTGAACAATATTTTTAAGTTCTGTTTTTAATATTCACCCGACTAGAGGGGACATATTTCCATTAACGTTTCAGTATTGACAGTGCTGCACAGATATATAACTTATTTAAAGTCATAACTTAAGTGATAATGGAAAATGTAATATGCCTAATCAACCACTGATTTAGGTTCACCACTTATTAAAACACTCTTTTCCATTGTCTTTCTCATTGCCATTCTCCAACGTGCTTCATTTTAAGCTGTCAAACATAACCTGGCATCTAGTTCTATGTAAAGATGAGATTGTAAAACCCCAAGAGTGTCAGGGTGCCACAAGGGACAGCTACCCTGCGGGAAGAAGCTAGGAGACAAAAGCAGCCATAGGTCCAGCAGGACAATGCCCTCCCCAAGCAAGACTTGTCATGCAGCACCCAGCAATAGAGCAGGGCTTGGATGGGTCACACCTGGGCCAGTCCAGAACCCTGTAAATCCCTGGCAAAGCTGCAATGGTGGGGAGGACTAAGGTCTGGCCGGGATCCAGCCCACAGGTTAGGGTGAGGACAAGGGCTGGCAAGGTGGGTGGCCAAGGACTGACACACGCACAACAGTGTCCAGCCTGCAGCCGCATACAGGTAACCCTTCAGCATACGGGTGTGCCCAAAGCCCTGGAACTGAGTTATTACGACATATTTTACCATAACACTACCTGAAAGTCCTGACTGCAATTGAACCTCCTGGCCTCAATTGTCTTATGGACTTGAAAAAAACATGGGAGCAGAAAGACTCACAGACATGTTGAAGAGCACAGCAGCTTCATCAGCATGACCCAGCAATGCATTAGCAAAATACAAAGGGAAAATGAAGACTAAAGTTTAGACATTCTCAGCACCTGCATCTCTTCTGTACACTTTCAGAAAATGAAGGTGTTTTCCAGATCAAGCTCAATGAATATTCAAGTGATAGGTCACTCTTTTTCAACTTTCTGAGCTGCATTCTTTAACTTCAAGACTGGTTGATTTGTCATTTTTGCAATCTCTTTTTTTTTTTTTTGAGAATTACTACCTTTCTTTGGATGTTTTAAACACAAGGAAGATTTCAGATTTGTTTTTTGAAGACTTACTCTATTAACTATCAAATACATTTTTGTGTAGGAAACAAATTACTCTAGACATTTTGCATTTTAAAAAGCTGGCTGAAATTATTTCAGCAGAATAGATAATACCATGTACATAAAAGTAGTATTTCACACAAAAAGGTCTTAAAGAAAACAAATGTGATATTTAGAAAAGAAGCTTTTGTTTTAAAATAATTATAACTATATCATCATATTTTCTTTTTTTTTTTTACACAATGAAAAATATTCAATGGTATTAATATCTACACTGTAGTGTCAATAATTTACAAGAGGTTAAAGATACACAGAAAGAAAATAGTCAGTATTACTATAAAAATAATAAGTGATGATAACAATGATAATGATGTGTCATTATGATCTTATTTTGATGCTTATAATATAGAAAAAAAGAAGAAAGTAAAGTTTAAAAATAAAAATAATTATGGCAGAGCTCTATGGGACGTTTAAGTGCACCTTGTACATCTTGTGCTCCATACCTTCTTATGAATCATAGAATCATAGAATGGTTTATGTTGGAAAGGACCCTGAAGATCATCGAGTTCCAACACCCCTGCCATAGGCAGGGACACCTCCCCCTAGACCAGGTTGCCCAAAGACACATCCAGCCTGGCCCTGAACACCTCCAGGGATGGGGCCTCAGCAACCTCTCTGGGCAACCTGTTCCAGTGCCTGACCACCCTCAAAGTGAAAAACTTCTTCCTAACGTTTACTCTAAACCTGCCCTCTTCCAGTTTAAAGCCATTCCCCCTCGTCCTATCGCTACAAGCCCTAGTAAAAAGTCCTTCCCCAGCTCTCCTGTAGGCCCCCTTTAGGTACTGGAAGGCCACAATAAGATCTCCTCAGAGCCTTCTCTTCTCCAGGCTGAACAGCCCCAACTCTTTCAGTCTCTCCTCATAGGAGAGGTGCTCCAGCCCTCAAATCATCCTTGTGGCTCTCCTCTGGACACTCTCCAGCAGGTCCATGTCCTTCTTATGTTGGGGACTCCAGAGCTGGATGCAGTACTCCAGGTGGGGTCTCACCAGAGTGGAGTAGAGGGGCAGAATCACCTCCTTTGACCTGCTGGCCACGCTTCTTTTGATGCAGCCCAGGATATGGTTGGCCTTCTGGGCTGTGATCGCACATTGCTGGCTTATGTTGAGCTTCTTGTCAATCAGCACCCCCAGGTCCTTCTCCTCAGGGCTGCTCTCCAGCCATTCCCCTCCCAGCCTGTATTTGTGCTTGGGATTGCCCCAACCCAGATGTAAGACCTTGCACTTGGCTTTGTTGAACTGCATGAGGTTGGCTTGAGCCCACCTCTCCAGCCTGTCCAGGTCCCTCTGGATGGCATCCCTCCCCTCCAGCGTGTCTACCTCGCCAAACAGCTTGGTAGCATCGGCAAACTTGCTGAGGGTGCACTCGACCCCACTGTCCATGTCGCCGACAAAGATGTTGAACAGTACAGGCCCCAGTACTGACCCCTGAGGAATGTCGTTCGTCACTGGTCTCCACTTGGACATCGAGCTGTTGATCACAACTCTTTGAGCGCAACCGTCCAGCCAATTCTTTATCCACTGAGTGGTCCATTTGTCAAATCCCTGTGTCTTCAATTTAGAGACCAGGATATCGTGTGGGACAGTGTCAAACGCTTTGCGCAAATCCGAGTAGATGACATCAGTTGGTCCTCCCTTGTCCACTGCCACTGTAACCCCTTCATAGAAGGCCACCAAATTTGTCAGGCATGACTTGCCCTTGGTGAAGCCATGCTGGCTGTCACCAGTCACCTCCTTCTTTTCTGTGTGCCTCAGCAGAGTTTCCAGGAGGATCTGCTCCAGGATCTTGCCAGGCACAGAGGTGAGACTGACTGGCCTGTAGTTCCTTGGGTCTTCCTTGTTTCCCTTTTTGAAAATAGGGGTTATGTTTCCCCTTTTCCAGTCGGCAGGAATCTCGCCAGACCGCCACAACTTCTCAAATATGATGGCTAGTGGCTTAGCAACCTCATCTGCTAGCTCCCTCAGGACCCGCGGATGTATTTCATCAGGTCCCATGGACCTGTGCACCTTCAGATTCCTCAGGTGGTCTCGTACTTGATCTTCACCTACGGTAGGTGATACTCTATTTTCCCAATCCTCGCCTTTGTGTTCTGCGTCATGGGTAGTGTGGCTGCAGTCCTTGCCAGTGAAGACTGAGGCAAAAAGTCATTGGGTACCTCAGCTCAGTCTCTACCCCGGGGAACCAGTTCTTGTGTTTCCTTCCAGAGAGGGCCTACAGTTTCCCTAGTCTTTCTTTTCTCGCTGACATTCTTAAAGAAGGATTTTTTGTTTGTTTTAATGTCCCTGGCCAGATTTAGTTCTCTCTGGGCTTTAGCTTGTCTAACCCAATCCCTGGCTGCTCGAACGATTCCTCTCTATTCCTCCCAGGCTACCCGCCCCTGTTTCCACTCCCTATAGGCCTCCTTTTTTCCTTTTGGTCGTGTCCAGGAGCTCCTTGTTCATCCATGCAGGCCTCCTGGCTTTTCTGCCTGCCTTCCTCTTTGTAGGGATGCATTGCTCCTGAGCTTGGAGGAGGTGGTCCTTGAATATTAACCAACTTTCTTGGGCCCTTCTTCCCTCCAGCGCTTCATCCCATGGCACCACACCAAGCGACCTCATCTGCAAACTCCCTCAGGACCCACAGATGTATCTCATCGGGTCCCATGGACTTGTGCAGCTTCAGATTCCTCAGGTGGTCTCGTACTTGATCTTCACCTACAGTGGGCGGTTCTCCATTTTCCCAGTCCTCGTCTTTGCATACCTAGATGTATTGTTGTAGGCAAGAGAAGAAAACAGTAATTTCTTCCATTTATGTATTTTCTTTCCAAAAATCCTCTTCCCAGGGCTTTCAAATGGAACAGTAAGTGGGAATTCCATACTCTTTAAAGTAATAATCCATCAATATCCTTATGGGTCTCTTCCAACTCAAGATATTCTACGATTCTGTGAATCTATGATTTAAAATGACCCACCTGCTTTTGTTTAATCAAAAAACTGTACAATAAAAAAAGGACAGAAGAAAGTCTATGTTTTCCAGTCTCAGATGATAATTGAAGTCTAAAACACAAAACTGACTGCCACCTGAAACCTCACCTTCTGAAAGTATCTTGACAATCAAGTTGCTGAAAAAAGAACAAAACAAATAATAAAAAAAAGAATTTTAAACCATGTCCTCGTGAACTGTGGGAAGGGTAGCAACAGAATTATGAAGAATAATGAGGAGTGTGTAATACCTATGAGACAGAAGTTGCACAAAAAGCCGAAACATAACTTATGCAATATTCCTTTGTCCATTTTCCTCGTTTTTCATAAGAAATTGCATAGTAACCAAAATATTTTTCATAAATGAGTAAAAACAAGCAAGCCAGTATGGAAATGGATGGTACGTTGGTACCTTTGTAAGACCAAAATTTTTATTGGTGCAGCAATATGCCAGTAACATCAATAATGAGGAAAATGTGGGATGATGAAGTGTACCTCTAAAATTAGAGACCTTTTTGATGTTAACTATGGTACCAGAGCCTAGTGAAGAATTCTCCACTTCTATATGTTTTCATATTTCTACCTGCCTAGCAAGGGCATCAGGAACTATGACATGTACTGATTTGATGAGAGAATTAAGAAGCTTAAAATGACTCTATTAGCACTGTCTTCTGCTTTTAATGCTCCTCAGGTCATATTTTAGCACTCCATGGTACAAGTCTGTCTCCTGTTCAGACTGATGTAGTGCCTGGGTTGCAGCATATGTAACAAACTCACTAGCTTTAATTTGGCTTGTTAAATAACAGGGAAACTTGAAACGATGGCTAGCTGAGCAAATGTATTCCCAAGGGTCATAACCAGGCTTGTGCAGGCTAAGGTTCATGTTTCCCTGATTGAGGAATTATGGTATATGGGTGTGTACACATCCAGCTAGAAACGGCCTATGAAGCTCTATATCCACTCCTGCCTTCATCTGCCATGTAATTGCTGAGGGACTGACCTGTTTTAATATCAGATCTAGTTTAGCTATATAAACGTGGTAAGGTTCAGCTCCCAATTAAGCAAGATTTGGGTATGTAAAACATACAAGTCTACTACACACAAACCAGCTGTCGAAGCTTCCACTGCAGGCTGTGCAAAGTAAGGCTGTGGTTCAGTTGCCCCCATGTGGGTGTCACCTGCTGTATCGGTTGCCTTCGTATCTTGGACAAATGAATGGGGATGACCAATACATTGTAGCTGAATATGTGCTGATTGTGTGCTGAACGTGATTATTACTTCTAACTGCAATGAGCTTAGGGTGACTATGCTTAGATGTGTCTGGTAGGTGCTTAATGGTAGCTTAATCTCACTGTCTGTATCATAAATCATGTGAATTTGGGATCATACTGCACAGGAGAAAAGAGTTAAATGAGGTCTTACTGCGAAATTAGGCAAAGTCAGGATTTGACTAACTTGCTTTAAGTAAAAAAACCCGTATCAGATTATGACAGAATAACTTCCAGCCATTTCTATAATATAGGAGCTTTCTCTATTTCATGTTCTCTTTGTAACTAACACAGGGAAAATTATGTGTTTGCTTATAAAACTCTGCTAACGGGACTGAAAGAGCTTCAGAAGCCAAGTCAAAGACATTTTTTTTACATCAAAAATTAAAAATCTGTCACTTTCTATAACTTTGGGCAATGTCTGTGACTCTGTAGTAGCCCTGCATCAGACTGAATTCAATCCCTCAAGAGAGGGAACAGGATCGTGAACTTTCTCACAGACAGGGCAGGTGGAGGTGACTTAGCTGTCTCGCACAGTATGTAACATGCTAAAGCGTGAATGCTCCCTGGATCTGTAATGAGCTACTCGGAAGTGTGTTGTGGCTCAGTGCAATGAGGAAAGGATTACACGTCTGAGTGATACGCAGCCCACCTAAGGTCTGACCTTACTTTCCTGAAGACAGGGAGGCTTTCAGTCATTAGCTGAAATGAGAGGAGGAGTACTATAATGAACTGGGCATTGGCCTCATGGTTAGCTTCAGTTAAAATACTGCAGTGTAGGCAAAGATGCCAAATGAGCATTTCTTTTAAACAAGCAGTCTAACCTCCCACAAAATATTCCATTTATGTGAGTTTATGAGCTCTTCATAAACAATGCCTCCACTATAAAAGGAAATAAGTAAAAAATACCTTCATCATCAAAGGCTTATCAATCAGGGGTTTAACAGTACATAGCATGAAAAAGTACTGCTGCCTCCTGCTTTTTAAGTGTTGGTATCCATTATATTTACAATATAATTACATCACAGCAACTGGATATTCAAGTAGGATGAAGTTTGCTCTCTGAACAAAGAAGTAGAAGTACTTCTTCTATTCCACCCAAAAGCATGGATTTTTCTCAGTTTCTTGAGAAATTTCTTCAGGGAGCTGCTAAACCATTCTTTTGGGACCTAAATTAATACTCAGTGCTCAATAAATACATGTTTCATTTTGTCTTTAAATTATTGACACACAGAATAAGAAAAAAATCAGGTTGTTATAGTTTTTAGGGTAAGGACCTGACCCTTTTTGTATAGTCGTTTATGTAACATCTGACACTGGGAATTTGGATCTTGACTGGGATTTTTAAACACTCTAAAAAAATTATACAAAGCATGTTTCTTATAAACCTTTATACACAAAGGATTTACAACGTAGAAGATTTAACTGTGAAACAAAACTTCTGCAAGAATTGTTTACCTTTTTATATTGGCTATGGAAACTTATCAAGAAAATGTGATTTTTCATTGCTGTCAGAATATTACATTGTCCCAGATTCATCCACACCACAAAGCAAGTTGGGTCTATTTACTGGGTGGATGCACAATAATGTCTTTTTTCTTCCTTTTTTCTAAGAGCAAAATAAGAAGTAGAATGTGAGTCAAAACAAAAAAAAAAGTAAAGTTTGCAAATAAAAATTTATTGCTGCAATATTATGCTCAGCTTTGTTGCAAACCTTATGATCTTTATAGTTTTTGATTTGTTCACAGACAGATTCTCTAGCATTGGCACCCTGACATCTGTGTTTAATATAAGCACTGCTTCCAGACATCTTCTGGAGAAAACACTAAAAATAAATAAAGACGGAAGATGCACGTTTAAAAAAGCCACTCTTAAATATGTGTGAGTGGGATTTTACAATGGTCACTTCAAAAAAGGAAGAAATATGTTTGCTTGAATTCCATGGAGTGTTTTCCCTTCCCTACCCTTAAGATTCAGCCTATTACATGGGTTTCAGCTGAATCACATTTTATGGTGGTATGGAATTGAGAAATGCTGGCATCAAAACTTTAATAAACAAAGTGTTGAATCTGTGAGAATAAAACTGTCGATCACAGTTTCACTAGTCACAAGTGGTGTTCCCCAGGACTTGGTAATGGGGCCGGTTCTCTTTAATATCTTTATCAAAGAGCTGGACAAAGGGGTCAAATGCACCCTCAGTAAGTTTGTAAATGACACCAAGTTGGGAAGAAGTGTTGATCTGCTTGAGTGTAGGAAGGCTCTACTGAGGGATCTGGACAGGTTGGATCAATGGGCCGAGGCCAATGGTGTGAGGTTCAACAAGGCCAAGTGCCGGGTCCTGCACTTGGGTCACAACAACCCCACACAGTGCTACAGGATTGGGGAGGAGTGGCTGGAAAGATGCCCAGCAGAAAAGGACCTGGGAGTGTTGGTGGACAGCACGCTGAATATGAACCAGCAGTGTGCCCAGGTGGCCAAGAAGGCCAATCGCATCCTGGCCTGTATCAGGAATGGTGTGGTGAGCAGGACTAGGGAAGTGATCATCTCCGCCCTGTACTCAGCACTGGTGAGGCCCCACCTCGAGTACTGTGTTCCATTTTGGGGCCCTCACTGCAAGAAAGACATTGAGGTGCTGGAGCATGTCCAGAGAAAGGCAATGAAGCTGGTGAGGGGTCTGGAGAACAAGTCTTATGAGGTGCAGCTGAGGTAACTGGGGTTGTTTAGCCTGGAATAAAGGAGGCTGAGGGGAGACCTTAATGCTCTCTACAGCTACCTGAAAGGAGGTTGGAGAGAGGTGGTGGTCAACCTCTTCTTGTTAGTAAAAAGCGATAGAACAAGAGGAAATAGTCTCAGGTTGCACCAGGGGAGGTTTAGGATGGATATTAGGAAAAAGTTCTTCGCCAAAAGGGTTGTTAAGCATTGTAACAGGCTGCCCAGGGAAATGGTGTAATCACCATCCTGGAGGTATTTAAAAGACTTGTAAATGTGGTGCTTAGGGACATGGTTTAGTGGTGGTTTTGGCAGTGTTAGGTTGATGGTTCAACTTGATGATCTTCCAACCTAGGTCCCTTCCAACCTAGATGATTCTATGATTATGGAAAAAAAAGGTGTCAGAGTAACTGATAAGTAGTTAAAACCTATATTTTTCTCTGAAAACTGGATTGTATTAGTGCTTCTTTTTTGTTACTTACTTCTAACTTTACTTACTTCCTAGGCTGGATGATGGTCCTGAAGTGCATAGTTTGCTACAAATCTAGGGTGTCGTAAATGGTTGATTAGAACTGAAGTCTGGACTGCTGTATATCATTTCACAGTGGTTTCTTTTCTCCTTTGCACTCTGGTAATACCAGCCTGGCAAAGCCTTGCCATGATTGCTCTGGGCTCACTGTTCCCTGTGAAAAGAAATTTTTTCCAGGAGTCAGAAAACCTGTCTCTGATCTGGAACACTTATTCTGAGAGTAACTATGATCGTGTTTGGGTAAGTTTCATAACCTTTTTGGAATTTAGTTTCCTATTTCTGAACAAATTTTGGACAAGAGTTTCCTTCTTCATCGGCAGAGGGAAGAGGCAATGGGGGAAAAACAAGTGTTTTGCTATGTTGAAAGAACTTTTTATTTTTCTGTCAATACCAGGTGAGAAAAAGTGCTGACAAGAAAAAAGCATGATAGTTATTTGTTCTTAATAAATAATGAGTTCTTGCATACAGAAGATCTTGCAGTATACATTATAAAATACAAATTATGAGAATAGTACCCTCTCTTCTCTCAGGAAGAATTTGAGGGTTTTATGCTGAAATCCCAAGGGGCCAAATAATGCAATGCACAAAACAAAGTAGAAAATACTATTTTATCACTCATCTGAAGAGACTTCATGGTATGTTACATCGGAAAAGAGAAATGAAAATTATAACCAACTAGCTGTAAAACTAGCAATAAGAAAACAAGGCAGAAAAAGTGTCTCCTCTCTTCATTTTTCACTATAGCCTCTTGAGTCTCTCATAAGGAAGCTGCTACTCCACACCTGCTTTTCTGTCCTTGTGGTTGAGACAATCAGCAACTGACTGCCTTTAAATCCAACTTTTCTGCTGCTTTCCAGTCTTCTAGTTCAAAAGGCAGCTGCTTTCCCTTCCAAACAAAAGTCAATTTCACATGTCACCACACACTGCCAAAGCATAACTAACAATCCATAGATCTGAAAACAGTTTAACTCTTAATGTTTATAAAGCAGGCACTACAGTAGGCAAGAATGGAGCAGGTTTTTTTTAGTCAGACCGCCCCCCGAATCATTAACCATTAGAGGCTCTGAATGCCATAATTTTGGAAATCTTAAGTGATTTAAGCTGTTCTTAAATAGTAATATTGGGAAGCTCTACCCACACACGGGGTAAGTTGACCTTCCTTGTATGAATAATAAGAGTTTAGAAAATCAAGTTTATCATTCTAAGACAAAAGATTAATGTAATCACATCTTAGAAATGAGCACTTGTATAAATGGAAGGCAACTGGGTAATATCTGATGGGTAGTCATGATTATGAGAAAATGTGGCAAACAGGGTAAGTATTAACCAGGCTGAAGAGCAGCATATAAATAGCAGTATCTGGTGCCAACAGCAGAAGAATGAGACAGTCATCAGGACAGGTACATCAAACCATTCTCTACATTGCTGACGCATATCACTCTTTGATTGACTTAGCCTAAGACTAGATGCGACCCGCATTACTTTCAATGGCTTAAACCTGTTTAAGGGGTTAATTTGAAAGTTAGTTCCAACTATCTTTCATGTGCTGGTGTTGTAGGTCTGCTGTCTTGCGGCTATGAACTTGACTATTTCAAGCTCTGTGTGGTGGTATCACTGTGGAGGATGCGTGCCTAAATAGTATATCGCTTTGATTTTAATCTAAACAATTTAGTCTAAAACAATTATCCTAGCATGTCAATGTAATGAAACAGGGTTTGAAAATCATCCAAGCTTTTGGGAAACTGAGCTCAGCTAAAAGGCGTTAAGAGGCTAGCTGTTTCCTTTTTCTGTTGTGGAAAGATCCATCCCTGCCACCATGAAGGAATAATTCCAAATATCAATTGCCAAAAATTGCCTAAGAAATTTAAAGGCCGAGGAAAGAGGGCATCTCAATTAGCAGCAGTACTGCTGGCAGCTGGCGCATTCACTGCTGTAGCCCCATCTCCTCTCACCAGCCTGAGGGTTGACTTGGCTGGCGGTGTGTTTCAGGCAGCTTTTGATCCCCATTTCCACTACCGTTCCAGCTAAGAGGCACTCAGGTAGCACCCCAGGACTCAGAACTATCATAGAAATTGATCAGTAGCAACTAAATATTACAGTTTTACAGCTAATTTGAAAATAAGAAACAAGTAACTACAGCATTACAACTAGTTCATCATGCACTGAATGTCAGCCACGGATTTTTGTCATGTTATGACATGAAGGTCAAATACCCATACTTTCTCTTTCTTAGCACTGACAGTAGCTTGCTCTCCCTACTTCTCTAGTAACAGTCTCCCAATCATGCCTTGAGATGGGTAAAAAGGGAAAAGGACTGCCTCTTAAAATTTAGCAATCAGAAACTGTTGCATCCCTCAAATACATTTTGTAATATGTAGTTCTTATTTTTGTCTCTTCTTTAACTGCAAGATAGTTTTTAGGGTTTCTTTTCAGTGCTATTAGGAAATAAGTGTGATTTAAATTTGAAAAACAGCTATAAAATCAGCACTTGTTATATATGTGAGCTATTTTATACTCTCTGATAAAATCTGGGCAAAGAACAAGCAAGACTTTATGTAGAAAAAGTGCTAAGAAATGCTGGGAGTGGTTTACACAAATAAAAAGGAGAAATCAGTTTCAATCTTTTCCTGAGCATTTCTGGTTTATTGTCTTGTATGATAAAGTGTCATGTTCCACAGCTTCATTTTCTTGTCTGCACAGTAACTTAGTGATAGGCAAGTGTAAGAAAGGAGTAAATTATATGTCCTCTAAGGAGTTAGTTCTTTAACTAAACTTCTGTACGCAAGGGATTTGAGAGAAAGATTACATTTTTAATTGGAGAATATTTCTCTTTTGGAATCTGAGGATTAAAGCAATGAGTGTGAAGGAGCTTGGTTCTTCCTCTTCATTAGGCAGCCTGGTTAAAAAGATGAGGAAAGTTTTGTATTCCTGCACTTCTTATTGCATAGTGTACACTGGCCTCCTAAACATTCCTGATAATGCTTGAACAGAAAAACCTATTCCACCTCATACAAGCAAATAACAGCTAACATTGATTTGGGGTCTTTGTTTTGTTTTGTTTTGATTGTTTGGTTTTGGTTTTTTTTTTCCTGGAAAAGAAGGAGGAGCAGGAGCAGGAGCAGGAGAAGGAGAAGGAAAAAGAAATCTTCTATGGGGCCAGATTTTGATATATTGTTGGTTTCACAGCTTTAGATTTTCACTGCAAAATGTGTTGTTTTGATTTGTGTATTGTATACGCATGCTGAAATGAGCAGAAAACAAAGTAAAGCTGAATCCAGATTTACCAGCAGGAATTCGCTCAATCTCAAAGATTTGATCACTTGTCTCACAAGTGATCTCTGCTCTTATGTGCAGAGGTCAAAGTTTCAAGCTTTTCTGAGTAAGCATAAGGCACCTTTTCCCCCTTCTTCTCTCCACCCCATGAATACAGGATTTTTATTTTTTTTTCCACTTTTGTGACTGCTGGGAACAGAAGAGTTAAGAAAAATGTGTAGAACCGTGGGGATCATGGTGGACTAGCAAGTGCTGATACCACCACTGAAAATGCATCCCAAAAGCAAACAACATGGATCAGTGTCTTGCGATAACAACCAAGGCATTAGAAATAGCAGAAGTTTTTCATACCTCTCCTGATTGGGTTACGTCTAGGGGCAGTTTATGAGAGAAGGGACGTGGTGTCATGACCAGTACTTAAAGAGGGCCTACAGGAGAGCTGGGGAAGAACTTTTTAGAAGTGCATGTAGTGATACGATGAGGGGGAACGGCTTCAAAGTGGAAGAGGGGAGATTTAGATGAGATATTAGGATGAAATTTTTCGCTGTGAGGGTGGTGAGCCCCTGGTGCAGGTTGCCCAGAGAAGCTGTGGCTGCCCCATCCCTGGAGGTGTTCAAGGCCAGGTTGGACGGGGCTTGGAGCAACCTGGTCTGGTGGGAGGTGTCTCTGCCCAGCACAGGGGGGTGGAACTGAATGAACTTCAAGGTCCCTTCCAACCCAAACCATTCTATGATTCTAAGTGACTTGGTGTACAGAATAAGTCCCTTCCAGTCTTTAAATCTGGTTTCATTTCAGTGTAAACCAGGAAAGAGTAGGGGAGCATAACAGAATTTGGTACAGACTTGGGTCTTGTCACATGGAAATTCAGAGGCAACCAAGGCACTCTGTGAAGGTGGGAACTGAGAAGTGCTTTTACATTCTTAATCTGCATGTAACCTGAAAGTCTCATTCTTGTTCCCATTGATGTCAATCACAAAACACGGTTTGACCTCATCTTTGCCAAGTGTCACTGCACCATCTTCTATTGGAACCTCCAAAACTATGGAGATAAATGAGAATCTTTGAGAATCATTTAGAAAAAAGAAGTAACTGAGAAAATTAAACACAGGTTAATATTATTTTTTTTTTTCCTATGACAGGTAAGCCGTCTTTCTTCTTTCACATCTTTATCTCATCCTCCAAAAGGAACAAATAAAAAATATTAAAACAACAGCCAGGCAGTCTGCATTCTTACAGCAATTTTCCAGGTGCAAAAACTTGTCTTTCAAGTACACTTAACCATCTTTTCTCTTTTAACATTGTGGGTCTTGCATTTCTCTTTTGTGTTAACATGTTCTTAGGAAGAGAAAGATGGAGTTTTATGAATTTAAAACAAATATTAAAAAAATAAACTTGTAAGAATGTTTCATTCATTTCAGCATTTCCTTTTTTTAAAAAGAAAAAAAAATCTCATTCCTACAAAAGTTTTATACTCAAGGGGGTTCCAGCTGCAGTTTTTAATCTTGTTTTTGAATCTGAAAATCTTAAACTGTTTAAGACAATCAGGTTGCAATTATTCCAAGCACATGAGAGGATTTCTTTCAAGTTTTTGCTCTGCCATTGACTTCTACTGTGATTATCCCTGAGCCATTTACCTTTCCTTGCTCCTCCTCCTTCTGTGCAAAAAAGAGTTAATAGTCATTCTGTATTTTGTACAGGAGATTTGCTTCAGCCGCATTAAAGACTAAAGGTTGTTTAAATATTGGAGTCATGGATTATAAAAGAGTTAAGAAGCAGTTTGGTTGCTTGGATTCTCAGTTTATTTCTGGCACTGCAGTTTTCACATGTTCACCTCAGTGCTTCAATGCCATCTTAGATTTTCAGTTGAGTATAAGGTTGTTCTAAGACCAAAGTAAAAAAAAAAAACAAGCAGACAAAAATCACGGTAGGCAGGACACACAATGTGATATCAAGCAACTTGAGACTGAAAGTCTAAATCACATTCAGTTATTCCAGAGCTGAAACAGTCCCTTAGAGAAGAGCATAAGGTTAGTGCTAGGTCTATGAGGTCACATAGCAGGATTCTGAAACAATCTATAAACTCAAAGAGTGTTATGCAGGTACGCATTTCTTTCCAACCTTCCTTCAGTTTAAAAATGGAACAACATAGAGATTGTCCTGAAAAGAATCAAAAGTATTATCTGAAGAAACAACAGGCTTTATATTATTCCCTTTCCTGTCTTGTTAGAAGGAAGGATGGATTTTTTACATCATGATCTGAATGCCAATAAGTAAGCCAGAGAACAGCTTCCGAAAGGCAGACGCCTTAAGAGAGCTGGCTGCTCATCTCATGGAACACCCCTTGCCACTGGGTTTGCAAGAAGAGGTGGTCTTTCAAGTGCGTCAGACCAGGCATATGCAGTTTTAGCTCCCAATTTTTTCTGAGGAGGCAGGGAGAAATCAATGTCTCAGCCAGCCTCCTTTCAAAAATGCAATATGTGGCTGGTCCCATTCATGGGCGAGACACGGTTACAGAGCTAAAAAAGGAGTCGCAAAGTGATGCAGCCTCTCCTGTAGAGCGTGACACTGAGCGCACAAGGCATGGCAGGCAGCTCATGGTATGCAGGCAGCTGCCTCTTCCTCCCCCCGCCTCAGCAAATCCTGCTCTCGTTCCCCATCAAGCACACAGCCTGTCTAATAGGCTGCTGCATTCTCACTCGTCAGCAGGATCTGAAATTGTTTAGTATGGGGCTTATTGCAGAGTGGTCTCCAGTAATTTGGATTTGGATTTGGAATGGTAAATATATAAATGACGATAGTAAGCCCGGACAATAATGTTGCAGTGAATAGGCATAACGGAATTGAAATGATCCTTGCACAACTTCATTGCTATGTGCAGAAATTGAAGTTAATGAAACAGCATTCTGAGACTCTGAACTCTACTAACAATTTACAGGCAAATGCCTGTAATAAAAGGACTAAGTATGGTCTTTATTACAGTTTCAGGTTGCTTCCCTTCATCTGTTACAACCACTAGCCTCCACAGCAGAAAGTATTCACTTTCCTTTACATTATCTCCATGATATAAAAATGAAACCAGCGGAGAATAGTCCCAACCATTCGCAATAAGGTCTTCAAAACAGGAAATAACATTATCATACTGATTGCACTGAAGGCAGTAGTAGACCAGCATGGACATTTTGTCCAAAACCAGGTGTTTTTTACAGATGTCATACGTAAGTTACAGCCAGCCTGGAAAGAGCTAAAGACATCTGGAATAGTAGCGTTCTCTAAAATATTTTTTGTAATCTTAAACAAATACAGCAGATAGCTGATGAATTATAGAACCGTCCATATCTTAATTTTCTTCATATTGTATGGTATATAGTCCCATAAACTGGAAGCTTCTAATCCTAGAGTTGTGACTGATGACTCTCATAATCCTTGAAGTCAACCATCCCCACAGACTCTTGCTAGCTTACAGAAATGGATGCTCAAAGTATATGATGTAACCTAATATAGTCTCAAATTCTCCCGTCAAAGCTGGTCTAAACTGCAACAGAGAAGACTTAAAGCTTGTTTTCTGAAGATATCACTGTGTGTGTTAACAGTACAGCTGAGCATCCAATTTACTCTGCCTTTCGAGAAACCTCTAGAATGAACTAGAGAACATAGCTTTCCATTTCATTGCTCTTGCTCTCTTTTTAATCGCCTCTTTCTCTTCTTTTTTAACCTCAGTTTACTGTCCTAATTTCTTTAACACTTCCCTTGGCTTCTATTAAGTTCTGCAAAAGGTTTATGTGCTTTCTTGCCAGGCAATTTCTTCCAAGTTCCCATGGCTCTACTTTTAATAACACTGATACATTTCTCAGCGTATTTCTTGCTCTACATTTCTTCTGGGTCTTTGATTTTTCACAGCAAATGGTGACTTTTATGAAGCCTTGTTATCACTGCCACAAATTCACTGCAGAAAGCAATCAGCCCTGCTGCAGAATGTGATCCTAGAGTGTTACAAGGTCTCCAGTGCCTTTGTGAATACTAGTGTATATAATTAAGTTCTTTGGTACAATCTTATGATACCTGCTGAAGGTGCAAAGGGCATTAAGCATCAAATCCCTTTCCTAGAACCGCATAATCTGATTTTGTTCTGCAGACTTAAAGTAAGATTTACCCTAGTGCTTTTGCCATTAGTTTCCTGTGTAGGATTGTCTTACACCTATTCCTTTCTTTATGTCTCTGTTTAACGGGTGATAAAAAGCATAGGTAAAATATGGGCTGTGCTTAATTAAAATGTCATGTTAGTGCTCTCATGACATAATCTTCTAAAAATATGTCATGAAAATGTATTTTTTAAGAATGACATAAATAATCAATTTGGAATAGAAGAATAAACCAAACAGGATGGGAAAGACTGATATGATGGGTTGTATCGATCCAATAGTGCAGTGTACCACAGATCTGACAGAACTGGAAATATTGATAATCAGTCGCTACCGTTAGATACCATAACCACTGCCAAATTCTTTTACAAAGGAAAAATAAACAAACAAGAACACCCCACAGATAGCCCAGATGTCAAGACGACTGAATGATTTGTTCATTTTGATCCAATGGTAGACAGTAGGCCATTTGGGCCATAATACCATTTATTCTTCAGATAGCGCCAGGACAGCATGCTGGAGCAAGTAACGGAAAGATGGTGCCTGTGCAAAAGAGCATCCATCCTAGCACAAACAATGTGAGGATTGTTAAAGGAAATAAGGATTAAATACAGCTTAGCAATCAGTGGCTACAGCAACCTCTATAACCATGTACTCATCACTGAGTGTTTTGTATTCATCATAATGTAGCTGTATTTTGAAAAGAGATTACGAGAAGATTAATAGTGTGGTCTTTTAATTTTCTTACAGGGTGTACTTTCTCTGCACAAAGACTGTGCTGGAAGAAATTATAATGGTGTTTATGAGAAAATTTGACAAATGGGCTATCTAGGTGAGCATAGTTGGCAAGGTGGCATTTGATAAGATTTAAATCTGTTGTGTTAAGGAAGCATCTGCTGTGGAATGGCTCCCTCACAATGAGCTCTATTAATAACTTAGATTTGCCAGAGGCATGTGGCGTTACAAAAATATATATGAATGTTCACTTAGTTGCGTGCCAGACTGCCACAGAAATTACAGTTGATTAATGTTGCCAGTGGGACTACTATAGATTTTCAAGCTGCCTCTAGTTATTCATCTGGTACCCCACTTCAGACTGTGACTTCCATGAAAGCAAGGCACTGTAACATCCTCACAATCTTAGCAACCATGCTAGTGGTTCTGTGGGTTAACAGGTTGGGTTTTTTTTGTGGGATAGGATATTCCAAAGGTCACAGGAAAGTCTAATCATCAGGAGTAAATTCAAACACTGCAAATTCAAGCATTTCAAACATTGTCCTGCTCAGGTTTGGACTCTCAATATCACAATGAATGATGCAAGTATTGAAAAACTACCAATCAGAATCATTTACCTGCCTCATAATCACATCACTGAGAAGACCAGATCACTAATGAGATGCTTCTTATCCACTAGAGAACAGATCTCCATACTGACCAGCTCTACGTATCAGATTTTGAAATGCAGTATGACTCAGATGATAACGTTTCTGGTTTCCTGTCCATCACAGTGGAGCACATTACTGAAAGCAGCTTGCAGAAGGCAGAGAGCTTAAGAGATACTGAAGTACATATCCACATGTAAACTCTGCTGAGCTATACTGCAGCTCCATCCGTATATGCTCAATTTCACTGATTAGGGACACGCTTTATCAGACTGTTTCAACCAATGTCTTAAATTATCTCAAATGCAAAACTGGAAGGGCCAGCCTTATCTGTTTCAGGAAACCTCATTATTACTGAAAAGAAAAAAAAAAAAAGCCTCATATTTATACAAGCTTACACTGACGGACATAAAATAAAACTATTGTGGGAAATGTTGAATTGGGGTAGATGACACATGATTCTGCACTCTATATCCTGGAGAACTTTCCATGTTTGAAGATGATCACGACAAGCCCATAATACAATTCTGTCATGTGAACTTTTTGTGACTTTTAAGCAGAGGTTTACAAACTGTTCTGTAATTTGATAGGGTTTTAATGGCATCAGAAAGAACTCACCTAGCTTTAAGATGTAATTACTGTTTACAAAATCAAACTGTCAAAACAAAATTTTTAGAGTGAGGTTATATATACGTTGCTGTGCATAACTCAAAGACGTCCTATTTTTTTGACTTACCTCTAAAGAGGCCTTTTTAAGAGTAGCTTAATGTCAGTTGACTTCAGTTATAAACACTATTATACAATATTATGTAGTATCCAATGCAGCCTACTTTACAAATCTAACTGAACAATTCAGGGCTTACCTAGCGCCACAAGGGAATGGCTTATGACCGCCTGAGTTTCCTAAAATCAGCTTTTGGCAGTGAGATTCCCATACTGATCCTTCACAGCTCACTGGGAATAATTACCCCACCTGGGGTTTGCTGGCATTGAGGTACAAGTTCATGAAGGCTGACTTCACACAGGATATCTTGTTTTTCTGAGAACTGAACACCCTGGTTTTAAAATTTTCAACTACATTCAAACTGCCATCATATATGTTTGACAGTAAAATGCAGAAGAATTAAAGTAACACTTAGAGTCAAATTTTGTTTGGTTTTTTTTTTTCTTTAATGTATGAGCTTTTAAAAGAAACAAGAGCTTCCAGATTTGTGCTAACATTAGTAATTTCTTCAGGAAATAAAATATTCCCCTCCATATCTTTTAAACAAGCACATTAAAAAAAAAAATCTGTAATTGTTGACAATAAAGAAGATAAACTGGAGTACGCAACAGTCACAATACCACAAGAAACTACTTGGAAAAGCTCTCTGCCACTTCCTTGGGTAGTTTGGATGTGGCTGACTGTAATTCAGGACTATTAGGTAGGGTGGGTACTCGTACTGTTTCTGTGAAATCAACAGTAGCACCCATACTCAGAATACTACACAGTCATATTTCATTATATTGAGTCACAAGACAAGACTGGACAGCATGTACGGATATGCATAGAGATTCTGTACTCAGGGTGACCAGATCATGTTCCGAGCACCAAGGACGGAGGCTCACAAAGGCAACAGCCTTCCAAAGACTATCTCTATTATGGAATTAGCTCTCCAGTTACTCTGGTATAGCTGAAGTATGTAAATTCCTTTCACAGCTCTACTTGAAGCCAGCAATGTCCAGCATTTAATAATGTTGTCTCCTTTCCTCCACCAGTAGCATATCATCTGGTGTTATGCAAGAAATGTGAATGTGACTGATTATACCCCCTGGACCCGGACCCTAAGAGTAGTTCTTTTTCATTTCTATCCTGTCTGCAAGGTAACTGCTTTCTATCCAGTATGAAAAGGTCCCTTTAAAAAGTCATCTAACACATACACGCTGAATATTGTCTGAGATGCTGGTTGCATGTATGTTCTGCCAAAGCCATGATTTTTAGGCATTACTGATTTTATATCAAACATTACCTGAAACTACATTAGCATAACCCTTTCCCCCACACTCCCTTTTCATTCCTGGAAAGGTCAGTGAGAGACACATCCAGTGGAAGTCTGTTACAGACCACCAGGTCCAAATAAAGTGGGGATGAAACCTTTAAACATCCTGAGGATATCCCTGTATCACCAAATCACAGAATAGTTGAGGCTGGAAAGCACCTCTGGAGATCACCTAGTCAGGCCCTTCTGCTCAAGCAGGGTCAGGTAGAGCAGGTTGCTCCAGCCTGTGTACAGTAAAGTTTTGAATTATCTCCAAGCATGGACACTCCATAGCCTGTCAGGGTAGCCTTTTCCAGTGTTTGATCACCAATACAGTAAAATATTTTTATCTTTTGTTCTTGTATTTCTGCATATGCCCATTGACTCTTGTCACTGGACAACACAGAAAAGACTGACTTCAACATCTTTACTCCTCCCATCAGGTATTTATACACATGAATAAGATCTGCCTGAGCCTTCTCTTCTCCGGGCGTAACAATCCCAGCTCTCTCAGCCTCTCCTCATATGTCAGAAGCTCCCTTAATCATCTTCATGTTCCTGCGCTCGACTCACTGCATTAAGTCCTCATATTTCTTGTGCTGTGGAGCCCAGATGTGTTTCAGCAACGTGGAGTGCAGAGGAAGAATCAACTCCCTCAACCTGCGGGCAACACTCTTCCTAATGCAGCCCAGGATGCTTTTGGCTGGTTTTGGCGCAAGGACACATTGCTGGCTTGTGTTCAACTGAGTGTCTACCAGGACCCCGAGGTCCTTTACTGACAAACTGCTTTCCAGCCCAGTAGCCCCCAGCCTACATTGGTGCATGGGCTCAGGTAGAAAGCCTGGCATTTCACCTTGTTGAACAGATTCCCATTTCACCTATTCTCAGTTGTCCTTGGAGGGTTTCAAACCCCAACTGGACCAAGCCCTGAGCAACCTGGTCTGACCCCAGAGCTGGCCCGTCTTTGAGCAGGGAGTTGGACTAAAAACCTCCTAAGGTCCCTTCTGATTTGAATTATCCTGTGGTTCAGTGAGACCTATTTTCTAACTCTAGGGGTTACAGCAACTGTAGCAATTCATGACAAAGTATAGTTTTCCGAGCACAAGTGTTGACTTGAAAACAGTAGATGTGTATGAGGGACGTCTATGGATAAAGAACAAATTGTGCTACTAGTACGTACTTTGCATTTGCTGTAGACTTCACGTGTAACTTAACCACACTAAAACCAATAATAATTTCAAAGTGGACTTTGAGTACACTCTGTCTACTCTCTTGTTCGCTCTGTTGTGTTTCTTAATTTAATCTCTGTTGCAAAGATCATTTCCTGTAGCTTAAAGTAAAAATAGCATCAATAAGGATATCTAAAACTATGTTTCACCAGTTTCAAACCTTGTGCCTTACTACAGTGGATTAAGAACTCTCCATAACTCTTCATAAAATATAGGAAGCGTATTGAAATACATTTTTTCAGGCCCTGGGGATTTTTTTTCCTCTGTTTGTACCATCTCTCTAGAGAAGTATTTCTTACAAACTGAGAAGTGCTGATGTAAACCATTATTCTTCACCCCAGAAAAAAGATGGCACAGTGCCTACTATAAGATTTACAAGACTTTAACTCATCTCACTGCTACATGTGTAACTTAAATAAGTGTCTTGTTTCCTCTGTAGCTTGGTTTCCATTTGTAGTACTGATATAGTCACAGGTTTGTATCTTTCAGTACTGCCAGGAAAAGAAAGATGTTATGGCATTTCTGAGACTCAGATGATAGTAAAGAAAACCATTTAAGTACCTAAGGAGGACAAGTGCAAAAAATTTGAAATTTTGTACTGTCATCAACAACTGAAATTTGTTGATGGCCACAAAGATGATCAGAGGGCTGGAACACCTCTCCTATGAGGAAAGGCTGAGAGAGTTGAGGTTGTTCAGCCTGGAGAAGAGAAGGCTCCGGGGACACCTTATAGTGGCCTTCCAGTACCTAAAGGGGGCCTACAGGAGAGCTGGGGAAGGACTTTTTATTAGGACATGTAGTGCTATAAAGAGGGGGAATGGCTTCAAACTGGAAGAGGGTAGATTTAGATTAGATACTAGGAAGAAATTTTTCATTTTGAGGGTAGTGAGGCACTGGAACAGGTTTCCCAGAGAAGTTGTGGAAGCTCCATCCCTGGAGGTGCTTAAGTCCAGGCTGGAAGAGGTTTTGAGCAACCTGGTCTAGTGGGGGGTGTTCCTACCCATGGCAGGGGGCTTGGAACTAGATGATTTTCAAGGTCCCTTCCAGCCCAAACCATTCTATGATTCTATGATTCTGTGATTGGTGTCAACTGAAATTCCAACAGCAAATAATACACCTGTTTTTATAACATTTGCAGGTGATGTATATGTAGTTAAGGGAGCTTTTCACAGTGCCTATAATTTATTGTGCTAAGTGCTTAGGATAAAACTATTAATACCAGCTCCCTCATGAGGTCATATGAAAGACTACTGTAGGAACCACTGACTCTTCCAAACGTGTGGAAGACAGAGTTCATAAAAAAAAAAAAAACCAACCCACTGTTTTTCCAAAGGCAACTTATCAGCAAAGACTTTTTGTTTTTTCCAAAAAACTTGGTGATGTTATGTTATGAATCATTATTTCAGAGCTACATGTCTGTAGTTTAAAAAGCAAAATTGCCTGGTTTGCTTGATATAAGGAGTAACTATAACCAAGAATTCCCCTTTTTGACTAATTAAAAAGGCTGAAGAAGTGCAACTAAATCTATTCAGCTGAGACCAGTGTAACTTCTGTTCTGTCTGCAAATTGTTTCCTTTAACAGTTTGTTTTAACGAGTTGGAGCTTCTCACTTCTGGGGTTTTATTGTTGTTTTAGTTGCGGCTGGGTGTGATACTCTATCACCTGATGGTATCTTGCAGTTATTTTTTTTTCCTTTAAAACAAATGTAAGTGGTCACATCTGTGTTATGAAAATTAACATATGTATGTATAAGCAGTACTTGTACAGGAATTTATTTATGCATCTACATAGTTATTAACACAGTAAAAACAGTAGAAATGAAATCTAAATATGTTTAGTAAGAATTTTACCCATCATAATGTGCGAATAACAACCCTTTTAGATCCTTACATATAGCTATGGAACAATTAACAACCAAGCTGGTATCAGAATGAACTCCTTTTTTACTTCTTTGATTGATTGATATATTTCTTTTTCGTATTGAGTGACAAACTGCATAGACAGGGAACCAAAAATGCTTTCTCTCACCCTAAACTGCTTGCGAGTAGCTACAATAATGTGACCAAAAAACAGGGAAAGTGCAAATTCTGGATACTTTTCTGTTAAGAACTGCTGCGGGTCACCAAAAAGTAAATGTTTAATGAATGCCCACAGGAAGAAAAATGAATCATAGCTGTCTTCAGTACAAAGTCAAGGGAAACAATCACTGCAGAGGGTGTACACACTGAGGTCATAGAGAGGGATTTACTTTGGACTAGTTCTAAATCTGGTCCCAAGGTCTCAGTGACCATTAGCAGTTGGATTGCATTAAGAAGGGGCCTTCTGGTCTAGTTTCTGAAAGCAAACTTGTTCATAGGCTCTGAATCACTCGTTATATCAACAAAAACAGTGGTAATCAAAGGCCAACTGTGAGATTCATTTGAGAATTACACTACTGACTCTAACTTGAAATGTTGAAGTAGACAGTCCCATAGTCATTCTACTTTTTTTTGTTCCAGAATGATGCTCGAAGGATTATTTCTATTAAAATAAACTTCCACTCTAGATGTGTCTTTCGCTCCAGAAGCATTTTGTTGTCAGTCTGCCTTCTTGATAGAGAAGTCTCCAAGAAATACGTGGCAATGTGTTTCTTTGAATTTTGAGAATGTTCTCCTTTGATGTAGCTTAATAGGCTATATAATCTTTCAAATACTATAGGCCAAGAGCAACATTTTCAAAAAAGAATCTTTCAGAGGTGAGCTTAAAGATGCCCAAGTAAGTATGCTGTCTACTGAAGGCATTGACTGCTACAGAGTTCCAGTTAAAATACGTAGCAGTTGTGCTTTTTCCCCTTAATTTACAAAAAGAATTTGCATTGTGACTCTGTGGGAATAAGGATAGTATGAATCTATTTTATGTCCCAGTGCAGCTTCCATTTTTTTTTTCCTATAAAGTTGTTTAAACTTGTTTAAAGTTCTGCCAATGATGAAACTGGAATTAACTCCAGATCAGATTATACCTTATGCAATGGCATCATATTTAGAAATCAGGTATCGGTTTCAGTTTAAAGAAACAAATTGGATTACATATTTTCCCATGATGTTGTTTAGTCAAGTGTAAAATTTGATTTTTTACATGCATTATAACATATGGTTGGAAGTGTCACATATGGTTGGAAGTGTCAGCCAAAAGTCAAATGGCCATAGTTCTCTCTCCTCAGATCCCAGCTGTCCTGATATATTAATCATTTTCTAGACTCCCATTGTGCTGTTGGAATATTTCTATTTGTATTTTCATATGCATATATACATATTTATGTACAAAGTATAATTTAATAAACTATTAACATACAGATTCAGGAACAGGCTTTGAAGTAAGGAACAAACCTGCAGATGTGTATTTTTCATATCTGCACCAGATTTTTTAAGTATTTATTATATTGTAACTTAATAAACTACAACTTGCAAACATTGAACAGATGAAGCCTTAAAAACATGGAATGATTAAAAATAATCCTTAAATGTTGCTACTGTCCTGAATATAATTACAGGCTCAGACCTTGCAGGTATTTTATTCAATATGCATGTGTTATCCAGCCTGAGGTGATACGTATCACCTGGGAAATATGCTACTCGAAAAGGGACATGATCAGTTAACACTGCTAATACTTAAAGCTGGTATTTTCAAAATTTTTTAGGGACATCTGTTGTCTAAGTCTTATTAGAATAATTGGAAATTGTGTACTTATATATCCATGACATATTTGAAAATGTCATCCACAACTCCCTTGCAGCTAGTCAGGCTGTACTTTGTATATTGAATAAAAGAGGAATTTGCCACAATATTTTCAGAACTCCTCATCAATGTGGACCAACACTTTGGCTGCACGCAAATTAAGATTCTCTCACCAAAGCGCTCTTTAAATGAACTGTTACATTTGGCTGTTAAAATTGTTGAGAAAGGCTTCTTTCAAACTTGGTAGGTTGTTTATGAACATGACAAGCAATGGAGTCTTCATAACTTTCTTCTTACGTTCTCTTAGGAAAGATTGTCAGACGATTAATAAAGTAAAGAAAATAGACTGCATGCTTAGTGAAAGAAGGAGCAGCACAGGCTTACAAAAAGTGAAAACACAACCTAATATAGCATACGATATTTTCCTGTCTTCTTTATAAAAAAATTGCCATCTTTTACTTCTATATGACAGCATGTTTAGAAAAGTGTTAACTTCATTTTCATGTTGTCGCATTCTGTCTTGTGCGCAAGTTCACATAAGGCAAAAACTGACTTATTTTGGTCCTGGTTATTCTTTTGAACTGTATATATAGGAATGTCATGGTATTTTCTTTATAGAGAGTTCACGATTACTAAGCATAAGGACAGGAACTATAGGTAAGAAGATATTCATTCATCATTCTTGTCGAATTTTAACAGATTCTTTATGTTGGCTTTGTCTTGGATTCATGTTTTACATTTAAATTCCCAAGTTTTTATAGAAAATATCTAAGCTGGTTTAGCTTCAGATGATTAGATTTGGACTTTTTATGAAAAATACTGACTATGAAATTTGCTACAACATCATTTTGATGTGATTGACTTGGTTTTTGGATGAGCTAAGAGCAAGCCAAGTGAAATACAAAATTCAGTGTTATATGTTAAAAGATTTAGATATATACCTTTTTTTAAATTTCCTTTATACTCTTTTACATCATCAGATTTCTAACCCATAAGAGAGGAAGAGCCCATTCCTGGTGTAATGTGGGCTGAGACTGGTGATTCTGCTCTCTCCCGCTCTCCGTCCCTCAGCAGAGAAGCAGGTTTCTTCAGAGTGAAAAACGGTGTAGTTATTGCTATTTCTGCTAAGTCTGGATAACAGCTCAGCCTCATCCTGTCACACAGTAGGTCCACAATGTAGTTTCTTTATAATTTTCTCTCTACCCAGTGTATTCACGCCCTTTGAAATTGCCAGCAACTGTCTCTTCATCAGCATAACCCCCACAGGTCATGACATGACCATGGTCTGAATGTCATGACCATCACTCCCTAGCTTCCCTCGCCTGCAAGCAGTGACAAGTCAGACCTCTCACTTGTCAGGTAGGAACAACGTTCATATTTTCATACATACAGCATAGACCATCTGAAAAGAATTCTTAAGTAATACTCAGGTGATGAGCTGTCGTTTTAGATTATTAACCCTTTCATGGAGGAAGAGTTTTTTTGCTGCCAACTTGCATGGGAAGTATACATACGCTACAGGTAAAGGTAAGACTGTCTATTTTCACAACAAAAAGGAAGTCACAAAGTGATGCTGGCCCAGCACTGAGACTAAGCTGATGGACTTGGCTGCTTCAGAGGTTCTCCCTGTTTTCTGTTTTAGAGCATCTTTTCAACTAAAAGCAGAGGCAAAATGTCAGGTAGAAGTTCATACAGTAAATAATACACAAAACCTTAATTTAAATGGCCTGCAATGTATCCAGTTTGATTACTACAGAGTCAATGTGCCTCATGTGTTCATTCCAGTGGACTTTTCCATATAAGATAAATTAGGAAGAGAGACCATTACCTCATTGCCAATGGAAGTTTCTTGATCTTCACTAAAAAAAGTCTGACTTCGGGATAATAAATGTGCTACGAAATGTGTTTCAGAACAACTGAAGCAGAAAATGAAAATGTATAAACCTTATAAATCACAAAAATATATCAAAGCTACTCTCTTCATTTTACATAGAACCATAGACACCCTCTCCACTGAGGGCTGTTCTTGCTGAAGGGGACATCCTGTCTGTCACTGCTGCAGCCTTTGCTGGCACTGCAGGTTGCCCACTCTGCGCCTGGTTCTCTTGCCTGCCGGGACCCACAGCCTCCACCTCTGTCCCACCTTGTGCCTCTTTGGCAGCCGCCAGGGGGAACAGCAGCCTCTCCCCAGTATCAGCAGGGGCAAGTCTAGGCCTAAAAACACAGTACTGAAAACAGTTATATAGACTTACATAAAGATTAACGGGGTGAAAAAAGTGTCATATTAAATGATGGCTACATATTTTTTCTCATTGACAATTTTATCTTTTCTCTTAAACGCACGCAACTGCATGTAGCTGCCACCAGAGTATCCAGTAATACAAAAGATCTCTAGTTCATGTTGCCTTACTGAATTTTGACAGAAGTCATGTCTGTATCTAACTAGCTGGCTTTTCTCCTGTGACCAATTGTGCTTTATTGTTATGCCAAGTCTGGTTTATCTTGTCAATGATCCAGATCGTAGTTTCAAATTTTTTTTTTTTTTTGGTGGCATTCCAGCATTTATCTCCAGCAACATGCTTTGTTGTGTCTTCTCCCATATTGCTAAAAAAAAATCTTGGTGAAAGTTTTAAAATATCTCATCCAGCTTGAGACCTTTGCAAGTAATTTTCCTTCTCTATTGGAAAGGAGACTTATGTATGGTTGCTTTTCCACAAGGGTAGATGCTCAATTTTCATTTTTTCATTAGGTCTATTCTGTTTTTACAATGTCATTTTTATTGTGATAAAGCAAATTTTGACTGTAAAAAAGACCCCAAAACAACAAAAAACCTCACCCTTTCTTGCTTTTACCAGCCATAAAGTTACTTCTCAGTACATGAGGGAAAAGAGATATGTAAGAAATTCATAGATGAAATAATGTACAGTTTGTACACTTCACCTTTCTTAGAGCAGGAAAAACTCCAAAAGAAATACATGAGCTTTCTGTTTTATTGCTCCCTGTTTGGTTTTGTCTCTAAATTCTTAATAATTAATCCTACCTCAATGCTTTCATGTAGGTAATTCTTCAGAAATTCTCCTGCAACTTAAATCTTACACTGAAAACCTAAATAAACTTAAATAAATGAGGATGTCAATAAAACTTTACTGAAAAAAAAAAGATTAACAATTAAAGATCCAATTCAGCAACACATCTAATTAAACACTCACTTTAAGCATATATTGAATCTGTAGACCGCAGAGGGATATCAGCATAGGTTTTGAAGTTAAAAAACTGTAGGCCTAAACAAATAATGGTATAATTGCTACAAAATGGTAAAATAATAAAATACTTTTAAGGAAGCTAAAACAGAAAACAAAGGAAAGAAACCAAAACAAATACTTCCTAATTTTTTCTGCATTACTCAAGACGCAAATAAAAACCTTAAACAGCTAAGGTTACATGGGTATGTTTTGTGGGGTTTTTTTCCAGTTTCAGGAATATAATAAAGGAGCCGAAAAAAAGTAGAAAAAAATCTAGATTCCATTCCAAGTTGACTTACCTTCAGGCATACGATCCATTTCCAATTTAGAGTTGCAGCACAAACTCAGATAGATTTAAAGGCAAAATTTTGAATCTGGTCAGGATCAATCTTTTGTTTAAATTTTTTTTCGCTACCCTGTAAAGTATGTTGATTTTTGAGAGAAGTGACCTGTTTGTGGAATATTAGCTGGTCAAAAATTAAACTTCAAGTAGATCTTTTGGTGAACAAGTCTTTCCATGGACAGACAAGGCATAGCTATAATATGATATATTGCTTTCTTCCAAAACCCCCACAAATATTGCTAGTTTTATAAGTAATATTTTCAGTAGTACACTGGCTCTAAAACTTCACAGAAAAATACATACAGTAGCAGCACTAAAATATTGCAGTGCCTGGAAGGTCACAGCATTATTACTGGATTAACCTTCTGAGATTGAAGACTGGTAAAACAGCACCATAAGCCTGTACCCAGCCAAATTTGCCTTACTTTTCAAACTTGTCTTAGGGAACTAAAATATTCACACTATTCTTGACACCAGCCCTACTGTGTATTAGCCGTTTTATTCACTTACATGCTGAGATGTGACCTGACATAGCTGCAAATGCACACCCATGTTTGAAGACTTGGCCAGCATGACGGAGATCAGTCCGTGAGGACAACTGCAAATCTAAGGACAAACTTACAGATTTCTTGTCTGTGGATAAATGTTAATTATTCAAGTAGAGCTCATAGAAACTCTAGCAGCCTGTATCGCAGGGTGACTGGGCACATAGCTGATGCTCCTTTAATTTCACATATTTGATGTCTCTCATTATATAATCCATACCTGCTGCAACAGCAAATTTGTCCATATGTTGTATTTTATAACCTGTTTTACTTTTATTGTCCGCCGGGACTATTAAGCAAACACAGAAAACAGGGAAAACTTTCTGGCTAGTACATGCGAAGTCTACAGACACTTCAGAGGCTCCTCCACAGCCCATCTCACTTTACAACAGCTATGGATGGAAAACAGCAACCCCTCTATAAACTTAACTGTAAGTAATGACCTCCATATGCTTGAATAGCTTGAGGAATATTAGCTCATTAATGATGATGCTTAAATAATGTGGTATGTGCAATACTTATATTTGAGTGAATTCTTACCAGGAAGCTGTGCCATGTTTCAAGTAACACAATTATATTCTATACCATTAATAGAACAAAGAGCGGTATAAACCATGATGTACATTCAAGCTTTCACTTGATTAGTTAAGGGAAATATTTGTTTCTGGCCCATTGTGAGCTGTGTGATTGTGTATCAATGACAATAAGAAACTTTCACTGAAGTAAAGCTTTTGCTTGCTTAAAGATGACTTCATTCTGAGATACAGTAAGTGCCTGTGGCTCCTATTATAAACAGCATGAGTTTTCTGTTTTCAGCAAGCAGTACTGTTAATTCTAGCCACCATCAGAAATGCAAAGCTACAATTTATAAGAAATGAACATATAAAGATATGATTTCCGAATGCACAGTGATTTAATACAGTTGTTCTTCGCATAGTTTGTTCAGGTGATCAAGGGAACAAGAAGGGCAATATTTCTACAGAGACTGTAATATTTAATTTTGAAAATGGAAGAGCGTGAGCTAGTCCAGAGTTGTTCTGGAGTTTAATACAAATCTGGAAACTGAGCCTATTTTTGCAGGTTTGGTTCTGGAGTATGGATCCAGCTGAGAGGGGTCTTGTTGTCACTTGGTTTAGCTTTAATTCTCAACTTAACTGGAATCAGATGAGGTATATGGTGGAAATATGAAGATGATGCAGTCTCAGATGATAAAATTACCATGATGCAGGATGGACAACCCAGGAGAAATCCATTCAGTGATGTTGAATGTAAACATGTAATGATGATGAACATAAATTTGAGGAATGATTTCAAAAGAAAAAGACTTTTGCCTTTAAAATTGTTTTTATCTAATCTGGAAACACATTTGTGAGCGTCTTGCTTTTTTCACTCTGACCTGTCACAGAGTGCCTGTCACAGACACTCTTTAACTGTTTGATTTATCACTGAAAGCCGAGGAATCTATCAAAGGCCTTCATGCATTCACCAACCTCTAACATATAAGCACTATGAACATAATTTCAGTATCAAATATGGAATACCTGTTTTAAAACCAGCATGATAGATTTAGAAAATATTCCTCCCAATTTCCTTCCCCTCCTCTTTTATTCATGTTATTTGATCATTGTCTAAGAGTTTTTTGTTCCTTCGTGTCTTCTGATAATTGGAGAAGTTTAGTTGAAGACTATGGTTGGCAGAACATTACCACTTAAGCCCCGGTCCCCCCATATCTGTATTCTTTGTTTGCTTATATTTGAGCTAGTGGCCAATTATCTCAATATAATTATTCATTAAATACATCCTTAACAGGACATTTGATTCTAAAAAAATCACTAGTCTTATTCACTGTGTTCAAAACAACATTTTGGGCTCTGCTTTCCAAAATAATACCAAGAAAAGGTAAAATAGGTTAATATTAAAAAGAAAAAAAAAAAAAAAAAAGCTGGCACATTGCAAAACAGGCACTGTCACACACCCATCTGTCTGACTTTCTAAATAGACAAGCAGTAAAGACAGCATCAAGCCAGGAAACATTACAAATACCTTTAACAGAGCACTAGCCAGTTAGCTCAGTGGTATGAGCTCCTAAATTACAGTTCTCTCACTGCCTTCGTGTAAGATGTGTGGTGTATTATCTGCTACATAAACCACCAGCACTATATTTCTCACGCAGGTTTCTTTATGCAGAGAAAGTATAATACAACCAATGATTACAAATGATTATATCATCCTTACCTTCTGTTCATTACCCCAGGGGGATTTTCACAAGCCAGGCTGATGATGCTGAACAGTGAGTCAATTGTGCTTTTTAAAAAGTGGATATCTAACTTCACTGTAAACTCTAATCTGACTAGAATCCTTGCAAGGGAGCAAAAAATCCTGAGGGACAAAAAAACCAAGATAGTAGAAAACTTTACAGTTATACTGTGTATGAATATGTAGTATTAGAACGGGAGTTTCTTCCATTTAACAGTTATTGAATATATTAGTCCATCACAGATTCAGTTTCCTCCCTAGAAACTGGAATAATCACAGATAAAATGTTGTATTCTGTTTCTTGTGTAGGGCTCCCGTTTCAGGGGAGGCCATGTATATCAGAGAGGATGTTCAGCGTTTCAGGTTGAGACAAAAAGACAGAATAATCAAATTTTAGATTAATCAAGAAATCCAAATTTCATTCTTGGACAGAGGGAAAGCCCTACAACTTTAGATATCAGGGTGCACTGATATCAATATATACTAATATATGTCACACAGAAGGCATAGATGTGAATAATCAATATTTGCTAATAATCTCAAATTCATTCGTTTTGTGTTAGTCCTAGCAGAACATGTTGAAAAGCAATATACTCTCTCAGATGTCTTTGCCTTCCTCCAAAGCTGCATTGGAGAATGAATGAAGCAAGTTAAGTGTTTCAGAGCCCTTATATTAAACAGAACAGTAATTTCTCAGCAGAGTATGCAAGTTGGGTTACAAGTTAACATTAAGATGATACTCATGTCTTGTGGCAGAAATGATGTCCTGACAATGACATAGTCTCCTCTTAGAATATAACCTTTTGTAAAAATCGTAGATGTCAAGTGCTAAGTATTTTTGGAGCACTTACTTGATTTTAACCTCTGATATTTTACTCTCACACCTTGAGTAGTTCTCAGTACTAAAACTACAATATAAATCTCTAAATATATGGTCTTCACCCTTCAGAACTAATTTTGGTTTTTTACCAATTTGTGATAGTTCATTGTTTTGATCAAATTCTTCACTGTCTGCATGGACCTTTATTGCAAACCATTTTACTTTGATTAGGCTTTGCATAGTATATCAATGAAAAGGTTGGAAACAAGTCAGACCCGAAACATTATCTTTCAGCATCTCATCTGGAATTCCATAATCAGCAAGCTGCTATTTACAATCTGTTCTTGCTGCGCTGCTCCATTATAATGTCTTGTCAGTCACATAGTTTGCTTACCATAATCTTCTATATGAGTTCAAATTCCGTTCACGTCTAACCGAAATAACATACATAACATTTCTGAGGAATGATATACTTCAAGCTGTCTGATATGCCATTACTGGAAACAAATTTTTTTTTTTTTTTTAAATAGATAATCAGCTCTAGGCCTTTCTCATTCAAAATAATTTCAAAAGCTCCGGAATCCCAACGTAAAATCTTTATATAAAAATGCTTAAAATTACCAGAGAAGTAACTCTGACATTGACAAAGGAACTAAGCCCATGTCATTACAAGCTGTCTTCTAAAGGTTGAAGCTTGTTATTAAATATGTATGTGAAGAAAGACAAAGTGGTTATGGTTTTAGGGTATGCTGAAAATCAGCATAAAATTTGAAAAATGAAAAGAAGTGTTTTTTACAAACTTTAAGCAATGAAATAAAATAATGCTGATGAACTGGAAAGGCAGAAACGTGCTGTGTACCAGTTTAGGAATTTCTATGTTTTTAGGCAAGCATATCCACCTAAGAAGCCCTTTTGCACAAAGCCGTTGCTGTACACTTCTGAATTGCTGCAATGTACTTTTGGAGTTGTGAGAAGATGTCAGCCAGGGCTGAATGGATTAGGAATGCAATTTTGTAGCTTTTTTCCTCTTAGCTTTCCCCTTTTCTGTCCTTCTTAGACTCTCCTTTGGTTGAGCTTCTTGTTACTGCTGTTGTCATTCATTTTGATTCATTTAAGACCAAAGATTGCTCGGATTGCCTAGTCTGACCTCCAGTGCAGTAGAGGACATCAGGCTTCTTTGAGTTATCCTTGTGTCAAGCCAAATGCTTTGTACTTGACAAAACAATCTTGGATAAATTTCTATCAATCATGTGCATTTTCACCACAATCCACATGGATTTGAAAGAATGCTCCGCCCTGCTCTTCAGTTCAGCACAGCATCTGCCGATCTGCTGTGTCTGTAACAGAAACATGGTGGGTCTATTTCTCCTCTCACTGCCAATTCAGCCAAAACTTGTTGATAGGGGTGAGACTGTGCAGCAAGAGCAGAATTCCATTTCCTGTATTTACAGTACACTTCACGGGATGAAAATTGTCTTAGAGGGGTGTCATTTTTTTTTTGTTGTTGTTATTTTAAATCTGTCATTTTAACCAATCCTTTTGGATTTAAAATTAAAGTCCATTATTGAAGGACTTCATATAGGTTTGCGACAATTTAATGAACAGGCACTCCATGAAGTAAAAGAAAGCATGGACTACACTTTTATACGTCTCTTTTTATTCTTGTTTGAAATCTTTATTAGATATCTTGTTGGTTGTCGTGTTTTAACCCCAGCTGGCAGCTAGAACCACACAGCTACTTGCTCATGCCCCCACCCCCCTTTTTCTCCCCACAAGGTTGAGGGGAAAAGGGAAAAAAAGGAGGGGAAAATGAGAGAAAAAAACCTCGTGGGCTGAGATAAAGTCAGTTTAATAGAAACAATAGCAGAAAAGGGAAAATAACAATAATAATAATAACAACAACAATAATAATACTCACTGCCCAGTGAATTGGCACCACCCCAAGCAGTGATTGCGGATTCCTGCCTGTCATTTACATACTGAGCATGATGTCCATGGTATGGAATATTTCATTGGCCATTCCATTGGACTGTCTATACTTCTATAGGAAGCTGAAAAAAGTCCTTGAATACTGTAAACATCACTTAGCAACAACTAAAAAAACCAGGTATTATTGACATTCCTTGCACAGCGATCACTAGAAAGAAAACTAGCCCTTTCCCAGCTGAAACCAAGACATTGGTTTACATTAAAAAAAAAGGTAGGGGGGAAGGATTCAGTTAATATCAGTTAAAGTAGCTTAATACATATTCCTTCTAACAGTAAAGTAGGGCATCACCATCCTGCATGAGGTGAATTTTACCCATTATAGTTTCCTTTTTTGTTATTGGTTTGTTTGGGCTTCTTGGTTGGGTTTTTTTTCTGGTTTGGTTTTGAATTTGTTTTGTTTTGTTTCTAACTGATGTATTATCACACACCATGTCATAGAAAAAAAGCTAGGTCACTTATTTCCCTTGAGAGTCATGACAAAATTAAGTAGAAAGATGTACAGGAATTCTGAAAATGGCCTTCTGCGAAGACACTGAAACATGTAATGCCAGTGATGACCTTTAAAAAATACAGTAAACACTGATAGAAATAATTCAAATTTCAGCTGGCATATTTCCCATAAATATATGAATATATAGTGATCTCCTAATTTCTGAGGTATCAAAATGTGTAATAGTTGCTAAAACTAATAATTTTTAAAACCCATAAAACTTCTGATATCATGCACAGGTGAATTGAAAATATACTTTTCATGTGTCCTTACTGAGACAGGGACAATTGGGAGTTTAACTGTAATCTAAGAATCATTGCTATTTTTGTGTGTTGGATTACCCATCATTTTTGACATGGCTATTTGTATTTTCTGGAAAACATCAGGTATTATCTGTGGAAATCATCTTCATGAATATAAATGTTTATCTCCTTTACATATGTTTATATGCATGCATAAAAGTTAGTCTTTGAAAGCTGATGATGAAAACTCTGCAAACCCTGATTTCTCACTCAGTAATGGATTGCGGTTGTTAAACAATGCATTTTTTTTCAGGCCTAGACAACAAACAGCAAGCGAAACACATACCTTAAAGTTCCCATTTCCCTGATCATTCAAGACGTTAAATATTGCCTATTTCTACTGATAAGAATGAAAACCAAAGTTTCTCAGCGTGGTGCAGCATTATTCATTCAGGTATACATTTTCCCTTTTAATAAATAATTAAACTATTTCGATCCTTACATAATTTAACAGAGCCAGGAGAATGTGACTCTACTACTAGTCAAAAAATTTCAGCAAGCACTATTCATAGTTAGAGTGTGAAGATGCAAGAAGTGGAATAATATGGTAATTTCCTGACAAAGATAATTTTCAGAGTGTATCTTTTTTTTTTTTTTTTTTTAAACCTAGGAATAATAGGGACAATTTAGACCAAGCTTTGATGTTCAGAAGTGTCAGTATCTTAGCTGTTCAGACAGCTGATAGATTAATGCCTTTGGCTTATTATCTTTAATTTCAGCAATACTCGTCTTCTCACTGTATAATGAGATTTTCCCCTTCATTTAAAATATACCAAACTAGCCCCCTATTAATCTAAAGATAAAACTTTAGGTGACTAAGACATGATATAGAAAGTGTTATAGTGTGAAGGGTATCAAAAATCATTGCAGAAAAAATTTCAGACGACAATACAGAGATCATGAACTACTCTATAGAGTGAATAGTACTATTTCAAATGCTGTATCTTTGTGCCCCTCCCTTCATAAATTCAAAATTGCTTCATACTGCGAAAAGCATTATGGCAATTAATCAAAACAGAGCTAATACCGTGTCAGATAATTGTCAGCAAGTAGGGGATTGTAAGTATTTTCACCTGCAAGACACATGGAAAGACTGGTGGGGAGGAGGAGGGGAGGAGGTGTGATTTTTTGATTCCAATATACTCCATTCTCCCTTAAAAAAAACTAATTAGAAAAAAATAATATGTTGTCTTTCATTCTGAAGTGTGTTTATAAAATGAAATGTGTCTATTTTATATGGCTATCAAAGATATAAATTAAGCTTACTTAATGTAAATTTTTGCGTGTGTTGAACTCTCAACACACATTTTTATTTTGTATTGTCTTAAGTGCATGACACATCGTTTCAATTAATTGGTGAAATTTGTAGATGTCCTATTAATGAAGAAAATTCTAAAAGATAGAAGTAACAGAGAAATTGTATTTAAGAGAAGATGGCTAGCTCAGTTTGGGGGTGGAGGAGTTAATGTTGACATTGAAAAAGAAGATGCTTAACAAGATTGGAGTAGCTATTTCTTCTGTTTTCCCTTTTGCTTGTAGTCATCTCTGCATGGGATAAGACCCATAACACATTTCATACAAAAGTAGAAAAAATGAATGACTAGGGATAAGCAATAATACAAAATGTTTACCCACAATGCAAATGTCTTTCTGGCTGCAAATAAGGTTTTATTCATTTAACTATTTTATATTTTAATTATGGTCTTAAACTCACTGTTACCTTGAGTTGGTAAATTTTATATGTTACATAGGTATTGAGAGAAATTTCTTTTTCTAAAATAATTAAATTTAACTAAATTACTTTGGCAATTTCTCTATAATGAAAAAAAACCATGAAACCGACTTTATGATTTGCTTTTTGGATTCATGGCCCTTTTCATAGAATCATAAAATCATCTAGGTTGGAAGGGACCTTGAAGATCATCAAGTTCAACCATCAACCTAACACTGCCAAAACCACCACTAAACCATGTCCCTAAGCACCACATCTACAAGTCTTTTAAATACCTCCAGGATGGTTATTATACCATTTCCCTGGGCAGCCTGTTACAATGCTTAACAACCCTTTTGGTGAAGAACTTTTTCCTAATATCCATCCTAAACCTCCCCTGGTGCAACCTGAGGCTATTTCCTCTTGTTCTATCGCTTGTTACTAACAAGAAGAGGTTGACCACCACCTCTCTCCAACCTCCTTTCAGGTAGCTGTAGAGAGCATTAAGGTCTCCCCTCAGCCTCCTTTTCTCCAGGCTAAACAACCCCAGTTACCTCAGCTGCACCTCATAAGACTTGTTCTCCAGACCCCTCACCAGCTTCATTGCCTTTCTCTGGACATGCTCCAGCACCTCAATGTCTTTCTTGCAGTGAGGACCCCAAAATGGAACACAGTACTCGAGGTGGGGCCTCACCAGTGCTGAGTACAGGGCGGAGATGATCGCTTCCCTAGTCCTGCTCACCACACCATTCCTGATACAGGCCAGGATGCGACTGGCCTTCTTGGCCACCTGGGCACGCTGCTGGTTCATATTCAGCGTGCTGTCCGCCAACACTCCCAGGTCCTTTTCTGCTGGGCATCTTTCCAGCCACTCTTCCCCAATCCTTTAGTGCTGCATGGGGTTGTTGTGTCCCAAGAGCAAGACCTGACACTTGGCCTTGTTGAACCTCACACCATTGGCCTCGGCACATCGATCCAACCTGTCCAAATCTCTTAGTAGAGCCATCCTACCCTCAAGCAGGTTGACACTCCCACCTAATTTGGTGTCATTTGAAAACTTACTGAGGGTGCACTTGATCCCCCTGTCCAGGTCATTGACAAAGGTATTAAAGAGAACTGGCCCCAATACTGAGCCCTGGAGAACACCACTTGTGACCAGACTCCAACTGGATTTAGCTCCATTCACCACCACTCTTTGGGCCCGGCCAGACAGCCAGTTTTTTACCCAGAGAATAGTAGACCCATCTAAGCCATGAGCAGCCAGTCTGTCCAGGAGAACGCTGTCAGAAACTGTGTCGAAGGCTTTACTGAAGTCCATGTAAACAACATCCACAGTCCTTTTTATTTGGATTATTAAAATACTGATTTTTTACATCTGGACAGCATGGGGAGTCTTCGTATCTATTATTACAAAAAAAATACTTGACAGGAATATAAGCCCTTTCTAATGATATTACTGAATAATATTCTGTTCTTATGCATACAAAAAATTGTTTAATTTTTGTTCTATTTATAGTCCACAACTATACAACCAAATGCTCTAAGCATATGGGACAATACAGAAAATTAATCCAACTCTGTAAAAACCTACACTAAGTCTAACCCAGTTTAAAGCTTCTGTCAGAAGTGAAGAATGGTTGCCTAGAAAAGAGTGAATCATTTCCCAAATAACCAACTGTGCTACTTCTAAAAAGTGCCTGAGGGCTTCTCACCAAAATTTTCTAAAGAACATAAAAAAGTTACGTCTGCATAGACATAGTTAAATACCTCAATAAGTGCTCTGATTTCCAGTTTTTCTATCCATGAAATGCTGAGTAGATAACAGCTCCTACTGGAATAAAATGGGATTGAATGGCCCTCATTTCTGGTGAGAAATCTCCAAAACCGAAAAGGAAAAGGCGTTTGTGAAAAATTGTTCAGAGTTTAGTTTTGTTCCTTTGCAGTTCTTCCTGAATCTTCACAGGAAATTAATAAATTGTTACTTTTATATATTTAAATGTAGCCCATTATAAAGTGCAAGTAATGATCCTGGAACAAGCAAAGGCTTCCTCATCCCTTGGAAGGCAAAGGCAGTTTATATGCAGAGGAAGGAGACAAATTTCTACATCGTTGAACATTCAAGACAGGAAAAAAATACATCTTGATCACTGCTGAAATTAAAGGAAATTAATATAACTTTTTAGCACAGTTCAAGCATACTTCTAAGTTGTAGTGTGAATGTCACTGTTGCAAAAGGAGTTGCCAACGTGTTAAATTAAATGATAAGGGCGTTCTGAGTCTTTGTTAAGGAACTCTTACTTCTGAGGGATTGTTTTTAAAGCAAGCTTTTATAACTCTTCATATTTTTCCCCTAGCGTACAAGAAGTATCTCCAGCTTTGTATTTCTAACCATGTTATTAAATATGTTCTATTCATTCATCCTTCAAAAAAAAATCCTATGATTCCATGAAACCCCATAATAATATCAGATTTACAGTGTTTCTAACAATTACTGTGCACTAATCTACATACAGTCCAGAGAGCATTGATTTATAATGGTCCTGTACAAGATTTTTTCTTTTTTCTCTCTCTCTTTTTTAAAATAATTTTGTATAAATGGACATTAAACTTTGATTCATGTGTGGTTTTATTCACTACTTAAGACACACAAACCAGATGAACCACTTGGTGTGTGTATATATATACATGTATATTTACATATAAAAAAGTGGTTTTTATTGTAGGAATGGATACAACACACTCCTTATGTTCTGCTATAACAATTGGGTGAGAAATGACATAATTCTTTTACCACACATTTCACGTAATAAACCTTAACTTCAAGCAAATGCAAGCTGTAAAATTCTATTGATAGGCTTCCCAGATGTTGCCAGTTGTACTGTTTTAATAGATACCTTTCTTCTTTCAATACACTTTCTTTTTACTCTTTGACATATATCTTAAACAGAAATACCTGTCAAGTGACCAGCAGGGTGCAGATAATAAACCCTGATGTATCCTTTTAGTACACCTTAGATGCCATAAACTATACACAGAAATCAACTGATATACACAGCGCTTACTATGTATAAGTGTTGCAAGGTACTGCTGATAGGCTTTTATAAATAAAGAGCACTAGATATTTTCTCAGTGCAAAGGTCAGCAGATTAATATACTGTAGGTTTGTATTCCGTAGCTGGCAAGTGTTTGCAGCTTGGCTATTACTCTTCTTTAAAGCTGCCAAACAATACCACAAGGTTCACGATAAAATACAAGAATATGAGAAACTGAGTCTGCTGGAGAAAGGGGTTGTCATTTTGACTATTTTTTGTTTGTTTGTTTTAATAGAAAGAAAAAACAATATTAAAAAACCCCAAACCACAACTGAAACAATTTATATCGTGTAGTGACCTCATGCACACACAAATTTGGAAGTCTTTCAAATTACTTTCTTTTCTTACTTTGTCTATCCCACCCATCAAATGCTAACGAAGAAATGGAAACCTCACACATTGCTATATTTCCTTCATAGTAAGGCAGAAATCTTTGGGCATGTTTGATGAAGCAAAGCATTTAGAAAGTGGTCTCACTTAGAAATGGGAGTTGTAAGCTACAAATGAACTTTTTTTCTTCTGAACAAAACCTGTTAAGGCGAGTTTCCCACGCAAAGATTACAGTTAAGTTTCGTCTTAAACTCAATCAACATGGTCGTAAATGCTGTTCAACCTCTTCATAAATGGGTTGATGGGATTGAAAGCATCCTCACCAAGTTTGCTGATGACACTAAACTGGGCCATGAGGTGGGCATGTCAGAAGGGAGAGCCAGCTTACAGAAAGACCTAGAGAAGCTGGAAGAGAGGACAAGCAAGAACTGTATGAAGTTTAAAAAAGATTCCCAGAAGAACTGATAACAAGACTTTCTTAGAAGACCTATGGTAACTGTGCTTGATTCAGGTCCAATACTGCTGTAAATCTACAATGCTCACATTCAAAGATATCAGTGATTCGTAGCTCCTGATAACTCATTACAGCTACAACACTACGGTTATAGCTATGTGATAGCTACAACTCAACACTATCTTCTGTCTCCTCTTTTGAACATTTATTTTAGGTTATACTTGTGCCTTAATTTAAGTCTTTGGACTACCTATATTTTTTCTAACCTTTTCCCCATAAAACTCATTTTAAAATCTCCTGGTCCCATTTTGGGTTTTGTTCTGTCCTCATGCAGTTATCTATACTGAAACAATAATTTTCAGATCTCAAAGTCTTCAGGTCTCACAAATTGAATTTGTGTGAGGAGGAAAGACATGGAGAAAAACAATCATCACCATCAACCAAATAGCAAGTACCTAGAAGTGGAAGCTTTAAAAAAAAAAAAAAAAAAAGTTAAGCTGTTCTAAACATTATAAACAAACAAGACAAAAAACCTTATATCTCAGAACAACTGCCTGCAAAAATGCTCACTTCAGGACTGAAAAAAGGATCATAACTTGAAAAGAAGCATCTTTGCAGATCCCATCAAAATTCACTATGTGTGGTTGGTTACCAATATCATTTGGCAATGAAAATCACAAATGAGATCTTTATGTTGGACAGCAATACAAGTTATCCAATTCTTCAAAGTTTTTAACCTCTGGCTTTTTCTACCAGCATTTGTTAGGGCAGTGAGTGCTGTGTCACTGAATTTCTTATAAGGTAAATAAAATGCT
The DNA here is from genome assembly GCF_965231255.1 of Vanellus vanellus. Taxonomy (NCBI): domain Eukaryota; kingdom Metazoa; phylum Chordata; class Aves; order Charadriiformes; family Charadriidae; genus Vanellus; species Vanellus vanellus. The sequence goes on along the minus strand of NC_138905.1, from coordinate 141,453,772 downwards.
ACAATTTGAGCTACAAATCTGTCTTTCCGTTTTTTTTTATTCTGTTTTGGAAAAAAAAAATTACACTAGAAATGTATAGATACATCACACCAGATGGAGCGTTTTCTCTCTTCTGTTATCCATGTATATGTTATATATACACAGAAAGATCAGACAAACCTTAATGTCTGAACAATAATTTTTAAAGTTTTTTTAAAAAACCCAATATTACTATTGCACAGTTTATAATAGTATTTATAGTGTAACAACTTACAATTGCATGTATACTTTTTATACAAGAAGGCATGTTTCACATTATATAATGAAAGCATATTTACTATTGTGGTGATCCAAATTGTTTATGTACATTTATATCACATGTTATCTACTGTAAGATATTAGCTAACTGGAAATCATCGAAATAGCACTGGAAATCACTTACTAAGTAGTCTAAGAACAATGACACTGCATGTTTGCTTAACTCCTGGGTCTCAGAGAGTACCCATTGCTCTGGTGAAGGATCCTAAAACCAGGATTTAGAAAAAAAAAAACAAAACAACCAAGGTTTATGCTAGACTTTATTTGTAAAAGATCTTTTTGATAACTCAAAGTAATTTATTTCCTGAGAATCCCAGAGAAAGTATTTTACAAAGCAAAAACTAAATCCAGATTGCTTAGGCCCTAGTGTCTTGACTTGTCCCAAGTGTCTCGATCTTGTCCCAGGATCTGCTATATTCAAATCACTAACTCTCTGTGAATTATTTCTTCTGGTATTGTAGCTGTATATTACTTACCAAGCATCCCAGAGGTGTGCTAATACATCTGAGTTTTGCTTTCGTTATGAACATTTCAGCACTGGGGCTTTCAGTCTTTAAAGATTTCACTGTACCTTGCACCAACTTAGTGTACTTGTACTCCATAACATTTATCTATCCACACATATATTGTAGCTTATCTGCAGCTGTACTATAACTTACATGGTTTACATACAACATATTGTAAATATTGTGGCTGTTTAAATTAATTTGTTTTTCTACAACAGTTTAAATTTTAGCAGAATTTTAGCATGTCAAATCTCTAAAAAAAAGAAATTTTAAATAAGAAAAAACAAAACCGCATGTATTTTCCAGGTTTTATACCTGACTTTCAAGTGATATATTCCATGCTGCATGGAAGAGTATTCTTTCTTCATAAATACTCGTTTCTACTTTGTGGTGTTACAAAGGCATCATAATAAATGTAGTTATATTAGTAAGAAACTGGATTGATGATTGCATGAATCAAACACAAATTTAAGACAGTAAGCCTCTTAAGGAAAGAATTTATATGCGATAGGCCAAAGAGCCATAACCTAGTCATGGGCAGGGTAAAAAATGCCACTTTCTTGCCAGTTTTGAAACTGATTTGCAAGGTTTGAAACCATGATGGTAGTCCGTTTACCCAGTTTGCTGCAATTCAGGGAGGAAAGCTCCCTCTCCTCCCCCCTCCCCAGCCCCCAGCAGTAGCTGTGGAAGATCATTGCCACATCAGGCACAGCCTTTGCCATCATCTTTAAGGGACAGACTATCAAACTGCTGGAGTGAATGAAACCGAAGATGAATTCTGTCCCATATATTACCACACTGAATAGCAAGAATTGGAAGTGACAAAAGAAGATTTTAATGGTATCCAGACAATTAATCAAGGTGATCACTTGCACACATTACAGTTCTAAACTTGCCCCAATTAAAAGCAAATAGCAAATGCATCTTCTATTGTAGTCTATAGCGTTAATTAAGCACACAACTCAGTCTGGGACTTTGTCATTCCTGAAAGTCCCTGAGCACTCTCTCATTCCTTGAGAAAGATAGCTAAAAGTTTTGCTTACTGACATTATCGCTGACACGTGGTTTCTTCCAGGGACTAAGGCCAATGCAGGCTATCCCTGTGAAACTGCTCTCAGTTTCTCTTGACCTTCCACCGAAGGCTGGAAATTTCATCCTGTAATTATTCCTATCAACATTTTCAAAAGAAGAGACCAGAAGATATCTAGGACATGCTTCACTGAACATACGGGTCATCTAACATTGCCATTGAGGATTTCAGAAGCAGCACAGGTAAGTACTTATGCACAGAGCACTTCAAGGAGAACTGAAGATCAGTCTGTGGATTTACAGACAAAGAGAGGCCACTGGCAAGAACCACAAGGACATTCAGATTTCCAGCTCCTTTCATTTCAGTGGGATTTAGGACTATAAAAACTTTTCTATATCTGAGTCAAAATTCTCCTGAGCCCATCTAATGAAGAATATAGAGCTTTTCAACTGTATTGAATCAGATAAAGATTCTTTGGTCCTTTCAAAAAGTACCACTGTACTTCCCAGCTTGATGGTTTGTTTTATCTCTTTCTCTGATGCAGTGGACTTTATCACACATAAAGTATGTTTTTAGCACAAGGAGGAACAAAACTGTTTAAGCAGCACATATTGAATCAGGACAAATATTAATTACACAGTCAGAAGTCACTGCTTCATTTATGATTCATTATCATGAATGTATTTATACAAAGTTTGTAATCTAAAATACAGCTACGTGGTACTGATCTGTATTCACTAAAAGTTTTTAAACAAACGTATGTGCATGCAGAGCAATATCTCTATCTTTGTAGGTCTTATGGCTTCGTAGCCTAGGACAAAGACACCTGTGGTTATTCAGCTCTTCCAACAACCTTTTTTAATCTTCCCTTTTTATGCTTTCACCTCTTCACAACACTATCTAGGTTTAAATGGTGTTTACTCAGTGTCAAGACCTGGGAGTTCAAATACATAACAAAGTCTTGGGATGAAAATCTAGTACCTACAATTACAATTTATATTGGTATTCATATGCTGCATATCCTTCACATTGTAATAGCAGGACTTATTCTCTGAACTGCTATTTCACATGTAAACAAAAATAGAGTGGCCAAGAAACAGCAACTCCCTTAGTGTCTGTTTCAATGTCTGTCCCAATGTCTGTCCCATTGTGTATAGGTTTTTTTGGATCATCATGATCTGACAGATAACAATTTCACACTTGAATGGTAAGGGCCTCATGTTTACCCTCCATTGTTGTTTTGCTTTTAACAGGTGAGAGCATGGCAAGTTTCTGCAACACTGTGTGAAGCACATTGTAAACATGACTGTAGAGGCATACTGGTTTTGGCTGCAGTAGATAATTATTAGCTAGCACAGTGCTATGTTTTGGATAGTACATGGATGTTTTAGTTAATGATGGGTAAACTCACCTTAAACAGCGTCGAGGCCTTTTCTGTTTCTCATATTGTCCCACCGACAAACAGGCTGGAGGTGCAGAAGAAGTTGGGGGGGACACACAGTTGGGACAGCTGACCCCAACTGACCAAAGGGATATTCCATACTATATGATGTCATGAACAGCATATAAAGCTGGGGGAAGAAGTAGGAAGAGGGAACTTTGGAGTTATGGCATTTATCTTCTCATATCTTCCCAAGTAACCAGTGCTGCCTATTGATGGAAATTTGCGAACAAATTCCTGATTCAGCTTTCCTTGCACACACGGCTTTTGCTTTATCTGTTAAACTGTCTTTATCTCAACCCACGAGTTTTCTCACTTTTACCCTTCTGATTCTCTCTCCCATCCAGCTGCGGGGGAGTGAGTAGCTGTGTGGGGCTAAGCTGCCCACTGGGGTTAAAATACAAGAGGGTACCTTGACAGCCTTATTTCAAACAAAATAAAATGGTAGTAAATTTTAATTTTGGTAGTAAATTTTAATTTGAGAGAAGCTAAAAAAAAAATCCCCCCCCCAAAATGTGACTTTCTAAATCAAGAATGCCTCCACAGACTTAATTGTTTTTCATGCTTTCCTTCTTCTAGCTCCATGAAGATTAGCTTGCATTTAATATGAACCATAGGATACAGCCTTTGAACTAAGTTTATTATTAAATTTACAGAAATCCTATTTATTCAAATGATTTTACAAGCATAATTGCCTTCAAGTATTTGATTTTACCCTTTCTATGCACGTGAGCATTAGAGAATTCATTTCTTAAAGCTTCATGTACAAAGACATCCAACACAGCCAACATTATTTCCTCTCACCCCAAGAGAGATGTAATGATATTTTTGCCTTTAAGTAGGTCTCATGAGCAACAATGCAATCACAATATTTGATTTAAACAGCAAACATTATATGTCTCTGATTAATAAGCACAGAATTGCAGTGACAAGGTCAAAGCAAAATAAAACTGACATAATTTGTTGAAACTATTACTGGCAGATACTACAGCCTGAAATTTCATGAGATGGCCTCATAAGAAGGTTCAGTTTCATTGCTCAAATGGGCCTGATCCAAGTCAGTGGGGGAGAAATTCATCTCACCTAACCGTAGGCATCTTGCATGTAGATCTTAAATCTAACTGAGCTAGACTCCTTAGACTCCCATTTTATTCACTAGAAAGATACAGGCACCATAGCCTCTGATTCACCTATTTTGAATGTCTTTTGTGGAATGAGATTAAGTCTTTAATTCTTTTCATAATTCGTAAAGTGAGATTCATAGTATATAAAGGGAATATAGACAGCTAGCAGATATATGTTTAAGAAGCAGATAGCAACACTTATTCAGGTAAAACCTACCCTGAGTTTTTTTCTTCATTGTGTATTTATGCCGAGTGAGTATATTTATATATCTATCTGGTATATATGAAATATTCAGAATCTTCCAGAAATTCTACAACCATGTAGTGATGAATGCAGATCAGCTTCTTCCCTATTTGTTAGTCTTCCAAAAGTCTGCTTTAGAATAGATTGGATGTATCAAGGCAAGAGTCCTTATTTGAATACCTTATTTTGTTATGCAGAAAACTTTTATATACTAATCATATCATTTTTTTCTGATATAATTAAAGTGTTAGCTAGTGCACTGTAAGTTTACATCTTAATTCAGTGTAGACAAGTACTCCTTATGTAAGCTCACTTACTGAGTTCCTTCTGTCATTGATTTCACTTCTCCAATTATTTTCTGTGCATCTCTCTGAGCAAAAAATACATTTAGAGCAACTGGAAGGCAGAGAACTCTTCGGAGAATTTAGCTTTTGCTGTCTGCAGTTATCCTAAAAGCACACAATACATGTGTCTATACATAACATACATACATACGAAGAAAGGAAGAAGAGAAAAATGGGATGTCAAAGAGGGAATGAGAGGACGTGGCACGCTTTGCTCTCATTTTCTACCACCAAAGAGAACAAGCAACATCTCAGAGGCATGCTGGTGGGAGTGCAAAGGCTTATTGGTGAGCACACAGGGACACTCCAGTGAGAACTGTTCTCTCTTGTGTCAGGTCTGTGAAGACCACCCATTCTGCTCAGTATGTCTATGACCTGAAAAGTAAGCAATGCGTCAACCTATATAAGCAATAGGATAGACAATAGCATACGGAACATTTATAAAGAGCTAATTATATACTGTAGCCACTCAAGGATATTCTACACCATATTTTCTGGTCATTCCACCTCAGAAATTACTTCAACAGTTAGGTAAAAAAAGCTCCCATCTCAAGGGACTGAAAAGACTGAAAGATAGTTCATTGTAAATGCTCTTCTGTAAAACAGTAGGTGTATTTGCACTGCATACAGTTTTAACTTCAGTACTATCAGACTTCCTTTCAGTTGCCTTTTAGACATGACCATAACAGATATGATTATACAACATAAGTACCATGTGGTAAAGCGGTTATTTAAAGAATGGCACATAAGGGAAATGGAAACAGTTTAAGGGACTCGGCTGTAACACACCCCTGTCGGCAGGGGACTCTGGGGACAGCAGGAGATGTGTGAATGTCAGGGTAATCAACAGTAGGGGAGAAAATTGTTAAAAGGAGAAAAGGAGAAGCAAAAAAAAGAGGTTGCTGTGTCTTTACAGACCTCACTGCATAAGAAGGGGCAAGGCTTTCTTATTTCCCCGTTAATTTTCCTGTTTGTTTGTATGATATCTAGCAAATGGAGTAACAATTTTGTCATGAATTCTTATAAGTTGGTAGAGTATGAATAAACAAATATTTTAAGCCCAAACATGTCCACTCACTTCCTCTCACTGCAGTGTGAAAATTACTGAAATACTGACTGAAAGTATGTGCACTATTCAGTTAAGGTGAAAACATTTATTGTTCTTTGTTTTCTCCTACATAGTAAAGTTTGCTTCCTTTCTAAGAAAGATTCACTTAACTCATGAGTATAAATGAACAGGATAGTGCGAGACATGTTCTGTGTCACTGCAAAGCTGTTCCAAAGACTCTAAAAATGCAAGGTTCAGGAGAGCCACTAATCTATGTCTTCTACACAAAAGAGAGGGTGGCCTTATGAATAGTAAATTGAAAGCCTTTTATCTCTAATGTCAACTTAATGACTTAATGTTCCACCTTATTGCAAGAAATCCAAGTCAGTGTAATCTTATGACATGCTATGAAACAAAACCTAATCTTTTTTAAAGATGTAAGCATTTTCGGTGAGAACCAGGGACTTGAAGAGGGTAAATATGAACAATGACCTGACATCAGCAAGTGCTTTTATTCGTTTGAAACTAATGTTAAGCTTCACTTAACCATCATATTAAAAGAGTTCTTGTTGTAGTAGGAGACTTTTACTCTTCATGAACATAATGAAGTGCTCTTATCTTTGAAACACATCAAAGCTTTTCTGAATGAGAGTAAAAGTCTTTGCAGTGCTTTTCTCTGCTACGGTGACAAAGAAATTTAAGGCAGAATATAACATTATCCTGTGTGGATTTTCAGACTGAATGGACAGATTGATAAATGGTGAAGATGGAACAAACCTTCATGTTCAAAATCCTGCATTAATAAGCAAAAGTGTTTGATGTATCATCTGGTTACATTATGAGCTAAAGAATGGTTTCAATTTAAGTGGCTCCCCTGAACGCTCAATCAGTTTGCATTTAAAAAACGTGAGGGAATTTTCTCAGAACTGTTGAATGCGAAATATTCATAGCGGGGCAAAGGCAAAACCATAATAGCTTTTGCCCTCCTTTGGATTGGTTTCTGCTTCTTTGCTCAGTGACACCTGTAATCATAAAATTAACCCTTTTTTTCTTTCCCTGGGTCCAGTTCCTGAGAGGAGGGCTCCAACCCCAGTATCAGTATAATTAGTCCATGGGCCCAGAGTCCTCCCCAGCCTGACCCATCCCACCTCTGTCACTGATGCAGATAGGAGGAGCAGCCAGGAGAAATCACCATGCAATGGTTCCTGTTGGGCCAACCCTGGCCCCTAGGCAGCCCCCATCACATCCACCTGCCCCTTCCCTGTCATCCCAGGCTGCTCTGACTGGGGAAGCACAGCCTCCTCCTTCCCTGCCAAGTGGGATCCTTGCGCCTCCCTGTGGGAAGGGGGTACCCAGGTACGCCTGAGGGCAACAGCTAACCCCAGGATCCTTCTGGGGCTGTTCTCCCCGCCGCAAGTGCCCCAGGTCCCAGTTTTGCCTTGTATGAGCAGTTACCTAGCTGTGCCACCACCCCTGGCTGCTCCCAAGAGACCTACTGAGTGTGGCAGCCCTCCTCTACTCTGAAGATTGTAACCCAGGAATAGCCACTATAGCCACACCAAATGTGACATCCCCCGGCCATATCATGTCCTCAACCCAAGCACAGCATTAGCACTGAGATCCTTTAGCTCTACCCAGCTCCACAGGCTGCAGGTCTGGCCTGCCCAGGCCCTACGACCATGCCCCTGCCGCAGCAAACAAGCCTTGCCCTAACCTGTATAAGTACAGCAACTTTGCCGATGTATTTAACAAATGGGAAGAAACCCTGCTGCCCCATTGCCTGCATAACTGCCCATTGACCCGATTGCCCTGACCCTGAGAGAAGGTACCCTTTGGGCACATCTGTGCCTTGCCACATCCTAAACTAGCTGCCCTTGAGAAGTACCTCAAGAACAGTCTGGCACTGAGGCTGATCTGCCCCTTCAACTCTCCTGCTGAACCCTCATATTTTATCAAAAAGAAGTGTGGAGATCTTAGCCTGGGAGAAGATTAGAGACATGCCAATGAAGGACCAGCATCCCTTGCGTCTTCCCCAGAGCTCTTTGAATGTCTTCAGGGGCTTGACATTTCACCAAGCTGGACCAGTGAAGAGCTTCCAATTTTCTCCAAATATGAGTGAAAAACCTTCTTTCTGCACCAAGCATCGGCACAATAGGTGTCTTGTGGTGCCACTTGGTCTACTCAGAGCTCCAGTCACCTTCCAGCACTTTTTGATTTCACAGCAGAGCTGCCACCCTTGAAGGGAAATACAACGTCCTTGTGACTTTAGACCTGTTTACCAAGAAAGCTCACTTCATCCACCTCAGGAAGCACTCATGGCTCCACAGGCTGTTTAATTTGTCCTACAGCATGGTTCTTGATGCTATGGCTGAGCCAGGGGCATATGATAGAGACAATAAAACATTGTGTACTGATTGACTAGTAGTGATTCATAACCTAAAGGACAGGCCTGATAATAACATGGACGAAGCAAGAAGTCTTGAGACATTGATAAGGACAGCTCCTGATAACAAATAAGAGTATGCCTTGAAAAGCAGTTGAAACCAACCCTGCTGTCTGGACAAAGACCAAAGAAGAACTGAGTCTGCGCAGGGACAAAAGGTTACTTGCAGTGATGAAGAGGAATCATCAGCCTTCATCCTCATGACCCTCAGCGACCACCACCAGGAGGCACTGCGCAAGCGCAGTTGGGAGGAGTTTATGAAAATGACTTAAAACTAATTTTAATATTAAGCGGGGACAGGTTATGCATATGTATAGGCGTATTGGGAAATCTTATGATTATGTAATTAAGTACTATATATATTTGAGAAGGCCACTGCATTGGGCGCGCACGATTGTGGTGGGGTGACCCCCCGTGCTGCCCAGTGCTGAAAAAACATACCTACTTTACAACCTTCTTGGTCGTGGAGTCTCTGGAATCTGATTTCCACATGTCATGGCCTCCCAGACAGCATCACCTTGTTCACAGCCAGATATTGGAAACAGCTCATGGGAAGTACCTTCCAAATCCAGCCCCTTTAAGTTGTGAGGACACACCTCGCTGGCAGGAGAGTTTGTTGGCAGTGCTTTGAGCGCACCACCAGGACTGACTGTCCCTGCCAAGCCTCCCATGGCTCCCCCCACCTCTTCCTACAGCCCTATACCCCATTTCAGCTCAGGCCAGGGCTGTTCTTACTTGGACTGAGGACTAAAAGTTTTCAACAGGGTAACACACATCCAACAGTCGGCTTTGCATTTGCCATAGTTACTTTATAGTGATGGCCAAATTTTCCAGTCTCTCTTCCTTTTTCTTAAAGTAGGAGGTATTTGTAATGGAAATAAGGGAAGACTGTCTCTTCTGTACCTGTGTTGCAAAGGATCATTTCCAGAGAATATGATTATTCTGTTTTAACAGTTTTAGTAAGCTGTTACTGTCAGTAGATGGAACAAGCACATAGGATGAGTAAAAATGCCTGGATTTTTAATGTTAATTTCCACAATTTCATTTAATACATCTTTTCTTTTAAGATCTTTTTATGCTGGGAAATACTAATCACTGCAATAATACTATACCATAAACAATAATATTAAAGCTCTTGTAAACAAGTGTTGCTTGCAATAAAGTCAATGCTAGAAAATAGCTAACTAAAAAAATGATAGTTCTCAATTTGCCAAAACAAAAAATACTGGCAATGAAGTACAAACCACAGAGTATGTCAGTCTTATATTAAATTACCCCTTAAGTACAAATTTTCAGCTGTTTTTGCAAGACTGAATATCTTTATGTCCTCCCTCTATAGCATTTCTAATTGTTTGCAGTTGAGGCTGACTTATATCAGAGTGGGTAGTAATAAAGTGCCTACTTCATCACTACTAAACTCAGTCCACAAGCTGCTCTCAATTTTATGAGATCCTTTTATTTCCTGCAATATTTGGAGTGGAGGAAGGAGGGAGAGGAGGCTAGAGGGAAATTCAACAGAGGCCTTTGGTGGTTACCAGAGAAAAGTGTAATGAGCTAGACTGTACCTTCTCAATATTTTCATCCTGGGACAGTACAGATCAGCCCTGCTTCCCTGCAGAGAAAGCTCTAGGGAGAGAATGCAGAAATTGCCTGCAGGCACTTTCAGGAGTTGCAGTCTGTTGCACAGGGTAGACCTGTCTTGTTTTGCTGAACAAGAAACAGGGTGAATCCTGCCCTTATCCATTCAGGTGGATTACGCCCTTGATAGTGCCCTCTTCACGGGGTATTGCCTAATTATAGTTCCTGATGGCAAAATAGTGGTGTGCAAATCATGACCACAGGTTAGCGAACTGTAATAGGATTACAAAAATTCAAAAAGGGGGCTGCCCCAGTTCAGACAAGTCATCCTTACACCAACTGAACTAATGCAGTGCAATGCAGAGCCACAGCGAGCTGTAAACTCCCTTTGTACTGTGCATATGTGTTGTACTAGTTCAGGTACGGGAGAATGGGAAGGAGTAAGTAGGAGGGAAACTGACTTTGTGGTTTCAGCAGATTGCACCTAATTCTCAGCAGATTTCAGATGATTTCATTCAATACCTAGCTGCCTCTGCTGTGTGTTATTGTAGGTCAAGTACATACTTTCCTAATGGGGTGGAGCAACCCAGAAGGAAGACATGCTGCAGTGAAGAGGACCATGAAAGAAGGTCAATGCTGCCTGAGACACCTATGTTTTGTGAGACATCATAGAGGAAGTATTTAGAAAAAGATGATTCTCCCGTATGCCTGTTGTCTGACACAGTTGTCTTAACCAACAGCTGGACAACCCTTTTAAGGTACCTATTATGAGGTACCCAGTCTTACTCTTCAGGTTTCCAAAAATCATACTAACTTCCTTCCTTTTCTGTTAGCTATTTTGTGAACTACTACAATATTATTACAAGCTGAAAGTCTTTGCATTGTAGCATAACTTCCTATAAAAATGATCTCATCTTCTGAATAACAACTTTACCGTAGCAAGATTTCATTGTCTGCCCTGGGGGAAAAAACACAGTAACTTGCCATATGCCAACACTCAGGGGAAATAGAAGCTGAGGTACAGAATATGCAGGTTTCTTTAGCATTCAAAAGCAGGGAAATATTCCGCTTTCTTTTTTATGCAAGGATTTATAGTTAAGTGAGCCACCTCAAAGATCTCCAACCCAAAGAATCCAGGGATTTGCACTCACTGCATCTGCTTCGGTTAAAATACATGTAGTGTTTTGCTGCCATGGTGACAAACATATCCATCCTGATTTCACTCTTGAGAGCATGGAGGATGAAAAAGCATTAAGTTACTATAGTTATAGGATGGCAAGTGTCACAAAGAGGGTGAAAAATTTATCCATTGTTTGGAATTATGGATCTATCCTCATGAAGAATGTGCATTTATTTAATAAATTGTTTGCAGGCAGTTGCAGTTAGTCCCTTAAGAGAATATCAAATTCCAAACAATCTGAGGAAAAAATTAGGACTAAATATCATCTCAATAGTTGGTTTTGATATATTTTTAGTCACCAAAAAGTGATTTGGGGGATTTTGATGGGAACAAATGAGAGACTGGCAAAGTTCCTTTTCACTATTCATAGAAAAGTAGATATTCAGCTGGAAAACATTAACACAAATTGGAAACAACAGCTTAAGGTGTTCCATTTGTAGATTAACATATATGTGCTTTATTGTTCAGATCAGCTGCTCAGATCAATTCTGCAGACGGAGTTAAAGTACAGGAGGGGATAAAAAATGGAGGTAGGAAAGACTAATATGCTTTCATTTAAAAGGAATAGTTTTTGTCCTGAAAGATGAGATACATTGAAAGACTTTTTTTAAGATCTTGATTATGAATTGACATGTTTTCTTTCTGAAAATCAAACTTCTGATAAATAACATACTGAATATATAAGTAATATTGGATATATAAGTGGTATTGGAGGAAGAGATTTCTGTGTGGGACATAATTTCCTTTTTCCAACCAACTTTTAAAACTACTTTTTACAGAAGATGTAGAAACGCCACAAGGTGATGTTGGCTCGGTTGTAATTTAGAGGGAAAGTTCAGCCTACTTGATAGTCACCTGAGGTCTTCGAAACACCTTGATGGCATATTAAGAATTACCATCTAAGCCAGTTGAGAGTTTTATTGGCATAGATAGACATTAACTAGCCTGAAAAATCCACTGGGAGCCAGACACAATTTAATATTATTAGAATGGTGTATTATTCATATATACTATATTAGGAATTACATATTAAAGATGTAAAATATTTCCCAAACAGAGCACAATTGCTTACTGGCAATACTGCCCGGCACTTCAGTCACTGTGAAGTAAGATAGTGCTGCTCTTTGGTATGTAAACACAGACTTAAAGTTATAACTCAGAATTTACTTTTCTTTTGTGCATTGTTGATCCTTTCTCACTGCCGTATTTCTTGTATGCTTAGCAAAGCAGAGGCTCTTAGCTGAGTTTTTATGATATGCAGTGTCACAGAGTGACACGACTTGACTCGTCTTTACAAAAAAATCCTCTTCAGTTCTTCTGTTGAAGAATAAAATTGTGATTCTCTGTAAAGGGGGGATTTCACTGGAAAGCTTGGCAGCTACTAACAGTCCATTGGAAGCCGAGAGCATCTCCAGAGGCAGATTCTGGTGTTTTTTCCCCTCTTGAGGCATTCATTCTCTGTTGATAGCTACTTCAGGTGTCCCTCTGAATTAGTGTGGTGGGGTGATACCAGCCCAGCCCACACCCAGCCACTCGCTCACTCTCCTGCAGTGGGGTGGTGGACAGAATCTAAAGGGAAAGTGACAAAAAAACTTCATGGATCAAAATAAAGATAGTTTAATAAGAAAAGAAAAAAGAAAAAAAAAAAGAAAACAAAATAAAAAAGAAAAAAGAAAGAGAAACAATAATGCAAAAGCAATCACTTACCACCAGCAGACTGATGACCAGCCGCTCTCCAAACAACATTTAGTTTGGAGAAACTCATCCCCTCATAACCGTTGTTATTGCTGAACATGATGTTATGTGGTGTGGAATATCTCTTTTTTCTGTTTTAGTTTTCTGTGTCCCCTCCCAACCGTGTGTGCACCCCAAGCCTACTCACTGGGGTGGCAGTGTGAGACACAGAGAAGGCCTGTATGCTGTGCAGGCACTGGTCAACAACAGATAAACCATTGCTGTGATAAAAACCTGTTTTGGCTCAAATCTAAACCACTTCACAATACAGGCTGCTATGAAGAAAGTTAAGTCGATCCCAAACAGACCCAGATCAGTTAGTTTCAATGTTTAGGAAAGCTCCTTAGAGTGTTAGGGCTAAAGTCAAGGCTGAGTGGATGCCCCATTTTCTTAGAAGCAAGCAAAAAAAGAAGGTGGGAAGGGAGATCAGAAGGACATCTGGACCAAGGTGTTGGGCCAGCCAGGGTTTCTCTCTTCTGAGGTTTGTTCCTCGGTGTCTGCTCGTAATCTCATCCTCTTTAGCTATGAGCCAGTCAATGCAAAGGACAAAAAATGTTCCTGTGGTTCCCAGAAGAGATACTTGATACCAATATTGTGTAGATACAAAATGGATTTATTTTTTGGTGTTCCCAGTGTAACAGTAAAAATAAAAATGAGCCAGGAAACCCACAGTCAAAACTAGAATTTTCTTTCAAGACTTCACACTTGTGCATGGGCATACGCAGTGCCATAAATAATTTCAGAATGTGACTGCTTGTCATTAAGTGATGCTGAGATAGAAGATTTGTGGTGAAATGTCTTCTATCCAAGAGGTGGAATGTGATTGCTTTGATAATCCCTGGGCTGTTCAAAATAATTTATCTTTGAGAGAACTGGCTGATAATCTCAAAACAGGTTTATTATATATCAAAAGTTTAATGTAGGGTGGAAGAAAGTAGAAAAATATTACAAGATACCTAAAACAAATGAAAAAAATGTGCACAGATGAGAATATATCAGAATAGCTCTGGTCTCATTTAGACTTAGGGAAATTAGAGTTTACAGAAAGATGAATGTGAACAGGATTTGACCTTGTGTCTCTGTAATGTCTCATGGATGAGAATCTTCTGTTCCATATGTAAAATGCACAACAGCATTTTATTAAATAAGCTAAGCATTGTTAATATAGTGAAAACTCAATAATGTATTATGTCAGTGAAGCCTTATATAAATTATTATTCCAGATAGTGTCCATTTAAATTTAATGTGTTTCTTCCAAATATTACATACCAAAATGCAATTACAGTAACTTCAAAAAGACGTAAAAAATAACATGTTCAAACAAATTACAAAAAAGAATTTTTTGTACTGAGAGGGTGTGGGTTAGAACAGTAGTTCACTTGTTACTATCCTGATATCACATTGAGAAAATAATAAATGACAAAAACGCGTATTCTCAAATGGAGATCTGATTTGTCAAACAGTGCTGAAGAACAGGGGCAAACTTTTCATCCTTTTATATGTAGAGTTCCAAGACAAACTTGCAGTGGATTCTGAATGGGTTTTGATGGGCACCTATAACAACTTCAATATTTTTAAACCTCCAAAGTTCATATTCTTGATGCAAGCCAAAGTTTAGACTAAGACTTTACCTAATATGACTTAGTTTCTAGAATGTTATGAACTGTGTAAGCATTTTTTTTTCTCCATGGCAGATAGTATAGTGAGTTACAACACAGGCTTTTTTTCTCCTGGATTTCAATATTCTCACATTTCAAGAAAACAGAAGATATTTTCAATCTTGGCAAAACAGGAATTTATTTTTCAATGAAAGTGGGCAAATATTAACTTATGGGACAAAAGAAAGTCAGTGGCATTCTCCTCAAAGCCACCATACAACACTTATCTGTCCAGTAGGAATGAAATAAAATAATTTAAAGTATTTATTAGCATTGCAAAGGCTCTTCTTGAGCTGATAGACAAATCTTGTCCCAGATGCAAGCCTGATGCTAGTGAATCCATTTGCAAATGTGAAGTCCAAATTAATGTAGAAATAAAACTAGAAGCTGTAGACCTATTACCTTTACAACAACAGTTACGTGTGTAGCAAAGATGGGAAAGAGCTGCAGATGAAGATAATAAAATACTCTATCCACGTGTGATTGAAACTTCTTTGAGCTTTCAAAGGACTCGACAATAAAGACACAACACATTGTCTCAAAATAATATATCTGAAGCCCAAATGAGGATGCTTTGTCAATAAAGAGCATAAGGGAGGAGAGAGATCTAGGGAAAGTTATAAATACCCCACTTGCCTTGTCAAGTACCAGGATAGATGATCCTTGGGACAATGCTGTCCTTAAAGCTCTTCCAGCTTTCCCAAGCTCTTTAGCCTTTCAGAGCTGGCATCCATCTGGATGCCACCTACCAATTTTGTGAATAAACCAAAAGCTGTTTGCATGAAATGCAGAGTCTGCACTCTGTTACTCTCCTTCTTCATTCACCTCAGGATCATCAGCTCACATATTTAATGTCACTGCAACGTAGGCTGCCACGGATTACCTGATCTCCACTCAGTTCTTGCTTGCCAGTGAATAGCAGATCCAGCTGTGCATATCACTAATTGGTCCACCCAGTATCTGTACAAATAAATTATCCCCATGCCCTCCAGAAACCTCTTGGATTGCTTGTATCTCAGTGTGTTGCCTTCGGGCAGATGACTAGGAAGGGAAAATCCCCCCTGAGAACAAGGGTCTGTGATTCAGAAACTTTCTCAAGTTTTTTAAAGAAAGCTTCATCCATTTCTTCATCTTGACAGTGTTAGCTGCAAGCAATTCCCAGCAGGATGTGACTATTACTGGTCATTGCCCCAACCCTGACTCACTGTCCTGGTTTGAGGTAAAACAGAACCAATTTTGTTCAGTAACTTCGCTTCTTAGCTGGGCCTCTTCTAACTACTGAAATTAACAGTATATTGTGCAGACAATGTTCGCTTGATCAGAGTGGTAAGACCAATAGTTTATAGCTGATGCCCAGGCATGGGATGCAGAGAGGCTCCTGCTTATACTTATTGCTATAACAGCCAAGGCCAACCAACTTTGTTATTTGCCCCGTTGGAGGGTCGGAAGTGGAAAAGCATAGTGGGGTCCCACCTGCAGGGAGGAGCAGACAGGACAGGTGACCCAAAACTGACCAACAGAGGATTCCATCCCATCTGCCTCATGCTCAGTATAAAAGCTGAGGGATCAAAGGGTTACAGGCTCTTCCTTCAATGGCCGACGTCTGAGGAGGACTCTGTTCATCTCCCTGTGATCCCGATCCTGAATCCAGATCCAGAATCCAGTTCCCATCTGTCACTGAGTCCAGCCTGGGACTGCCCCAGTGCCAGCCGGTGACGTGATTGTCATCTCGGGAGCTTGATACGGTTTTGTATATATTTCATTATTTCTTTTTATTTTATTATTAATATTTCATTAAAGTAGTTTAGTTTCTTCTAAACTCATAAGTCTCTTTTTCCTCCTCTGCCTCTCTCTTTGAAGAGAGGGGAGCGTCTGTCGGTCCCGTCTGGGGTCCCTCGGGTCCCCAGTGTTGGATTTGGCTTAAACCACGACACTCACGAACTGAACCACACAGTTAGAGTAACCCAACATTAAACCTGCCTGATAATTGACAAAGGACACAGGACATATAACAGACCATCAAGGACTCCTTCTACAACATAACTAGAGTGGGACTAATTTCATTTGAGTCGCTACACAGTACACTTTTACCACTGAGTTCGCTCCCTATTCTATATTTTGAGTCAATCACAGAAAAATAGGTCATTTGAAAGCACCATTCATTACTCCTGACAGATATCTGAAATAGACCAGATGAAGTGCTCGCTGGAATCCTTTTTTTCTTTCTATTTACTTTAGAGTCTTGATAAGAAGTTCAGATGTGGTTTTCTGCACTGTAAATATCAAAAATATGATAAGACAAACCTCTTTCTCAGTGACCACCTATATTCACAGAGCTGAAGATCCTGAAAATTAATTTACTGTGTTTTTCAGCCAGGATGAGTTAAATATTACACAGCCTCAAACGGGTTATTTTCCAACCCTCACTGTAAATAAAATGATAAAATATTTTTCAAGTTCAGAGAAAGAGTGATCAAGGGAAAATCTGAATTTTAGGCAGTTGATTGTGCCCTTCAAGCTTCTCACAAATCATCAAATCAAACAGTAATTTAGATCTTAGATTTTAAGTATAGATAATTTAGATGACCACCGGGGTCAGATCTCTATCTCAAAGTGCAGTCAGCTGCAAAGTTACATTAGATTGCCCAGGACATTGTCCAATTAGGTGTTGAGTATCTCCAAGGATTGGGACTCTGCAGCCTCTCTGAGCATACTGTTCCAATGTTTGACCACCTTCATGATGAGGACTTTTTTCCATTTGGTCAACTGGAGTTTTCTTTCCTAAAGCGTGTGTTTGTTGTCTGTTGCTATGCCCATCCACAAAGAATCTGACTCTGTCTTTGGCCTAAATACCCATTAGGCAGTTAAAGGCAGGAATGAGGTTCCCGCTAAGCCTTCTCTTGTCCAGTATGAACACTACGAGGGCTTTAAACCACTCTTCATATGACAAGACAAAAATTGGAAACTATGAACGAAGGTACACTTTGCATTTAAATATCTCACTGCATATTGTGACGTGGAAGGCCAAACTTGTTGCCATTCTATAGTTATAACTATAGTTATAATTAACTCAGTTTTGGCCTGGAAGAATTTGTCGAAAAGTTAAACATGTTTTAAGTTAAATGTCTTGACTTTATGTCTACAGATTTAACTTACCTTCCTTTTCTTCCCTGCATTCCTGTTGAAGTGAACTATAATGTGTTACAGGTAACAATACTGCACATTGAGCATTAAGAATTCTTCATTTTAATGATTCATACTAGAGAATTTCATATTACAGTTGATACAGAATATCCGATATTTTTAGCTGTGATTTCTGAACTTTAAGACATTTTAACCACACTGTTTTTATTTTCAGTTAGTGACAATTAGCATTTAAACCATAATGTATTTTTTTTCCAACATACAACATTTTTAGCATTTTTCCTTTACATCCATTTTTATTTACTTTCTGTAACATTAAACTTAAGGTATTTCACACTATATTACAAAATATTATTATTAACTATACTCACAAAGGCATTGACATGACCAAGGGTTACTTCTTCTGCCTCTGGAAGACTCTGACCTGTTCGTACCTGAAATACTCAGGAAAGGTATTAATGTCCGAAACTTTTGGGGAGGTCTGAGTGATAAATAAATACATCCATATTTAATGTAATAAGTTACTTTTTTTTAAAATGTTCAAAGTTTTCTTGGTTGGCATTATGTTTTCCTTTTGCTGTTTTGTTTCCAGTCTACTAAAACGTATGGTGGGATATTAATCTGACCACCCAGATGCAGACAGCTTCTGTATAAAAAAGACTGTCCAGAAAGAATAACTAGCAAAGGTTCCTGAGACACATTGCTTGTTCTTGCAGACAGAGAGGGAAGTTTTTCAACAAAATGGATAACGATTACTACCAAGAGAAAACTGTGAAGGGAAAACTAAACCCCTTATATTCTCTTTATTTTAGAAAAAAAGATACAAATGTGTCCAGCTGGCAAGAAAGTACTACTATATAGAAAAATAATACACTTATTCTGCTTCTTTTTTCCCTATTTTTAATTGTTTCTCCTTGCTCTATAATGTTCAGAGCCAACAGGTCAGCATGTTCATAAGGATTCAATCTAGTTCCCTGTGCACCAGGGAGTTTACTTGCATGTTCTTTGAACTGAGATTAATAGCTTAGCTAACCCTTTCTGATCCTGCCATTTTGAAATGCTTTTAGGAATATCCAGTTGAACCCATTTCCCTATAGAGGCCTCCTCCACCTTCTATTTCTTGATGACTTTCACTGTTATTTTTTATGAGTGAAAGGGTATGGATCCTACTGAGTTCAGGTTTCACTGCAGCTGACCTCCACCGATAATAGAAGAAGAAAGCATGTGATTCTTTTTTGCTGATGATACTGAATTGTTCCCTGGGTGAATGATACTGAATTGTTCCCTGGGTAAATGAATCTTTCTCGGGGGATAAAAAAAAAATTGTAAATTTTAATGGCATACTTATATGTGTATACGAAAGTAATAAGCATTTAAGTCTTCTTGTGTTGACATTAGGTTTCTTGCATAGTACAGCTTCTCTAGAAGCAAATACTCTCTGGTGGAGCTCATCCCTTTTACAGAAGACTTCTGTAATGATGGTCCAAACACTGGAATGCTGAGTGGAGCCCTTTGTCTACACGCACGGTATGTGGGTGCGATGGGAGAAGCTAGAACTTGCAGAATCACAGAATCACAGAATCACAGAATGTAAGAAGTCTTCACAGCAGGTTTGGGACCTAGGCTTATAGCTTCTAGATCAAGAAATATGTAGGAGAATTCTCAGAAATTCTCAGCCTTCGCTTACTTCTGTCTCAGTGGAAGACAGAGAGAATTTTGCAGTTGATCTCGGTAGGAAGAGACAGCAGGAAATGTCAAATGCATTTTTAAAACACCACTCCCTCATTTTATATGGGTGGATCAAAATAAGCAGAACTGAAATTTGTACAGTTCAGAGCATAGACTCATTATAGGAATTTCATTTGGTTCTGCTGCAAATACAATTGTACTGCGTCACATTTCTCCAAGTAACAGATGTTTCCCAAATTAACAAGTTTGGCACATCTTTAAATGTGATCCATAGGCCCCAAATGTCAACTACTGTGCATGTAATTTTACAATATATTATTGAATATTTTAAGCTAAATACAAATCTTGGACTTTTGGGTGCACAGTTTTAGAAGAAACAGCTACATCTTGATAGCACATCTGCAATCAGATGTCACTAAGGAGTGATAAAACGGCATCTTAGAGGGGCAGAAATTGCCTGCAAGGATGTCTGTTGTAGTCCAAACACAACATATGCTGTGAGCACAGCACAGGATTGCTGTGGAAATGGCAGTGCATTATTCAATGTATTCCCATAATACAGTTCATGAAGGCACAGCTTCCTAGGCTTAGTCCTTTGTGACGCAGAAAAAAAAAAAAATCATACAGGTTTCTTACATTTGCTTATCAAATATAAACAGTGGTGATAGACAGGATTTCTCACACTGTCTATGTTGGTCTGTTGGTTGTCCATACTTAAGTGAGTATTAACATTCACTACAGTGGCAAATGAGTGAAGGTAATGATGAACATCTTGTGGATTTTTTAACAGGGTTGTGTCATTTTGCTTATCACCATTTGCCATAGTGACAATCCTTCCATATTATAGGAATAAACAACAGACATTTTTAAAATTACGTTGCTTCTGACAGTCTTTTTCCTCAGTACCACAGAATATCGGAGTTCTCCTGCACTACCATAACCCAATACATAAAGTTTTGATCCTATATTTCATAACAACAGCTTCCAGTCTGAAGGCTGATTCTTCAGCTGAACAAAAACCAGCATTGACTCCTGATTACAATAGATATATGGGAAATTACACAAGAGATGGATCTACTCTCTGAAGTCATTCTTGAATGCGTAGCAAATACACAGTTTATCGGATAATTACAGATTTGCTCCTGAAAATGTTAAAGAGCCCTCCTAGAACCTGGGGGAGAAAGAGAGTTAGACAAGAGTGGTCATGGTTATGGAGAAAGGCTAATGTGAGCCCGCTCAAGGAAGAGGCATCCAGGGAAATCAACTCAGTCGGGATGGTGCAAAACACCACCTGGAAGCAGGATACACTGGCGATACTAGTTACCTTTATTGTTTGCACACAGGATATTTCAGCCGCTTTTCCCTCTCTGCTGGCATGAAAATACTTTCTGAGTAGAAGTTTTCACAGATTGAATTCAAGTAATGCCACATCTTAATGCTCAGAAAATTCCATCTTCAGGAAATGACGTGGGGGTAGAGGGCTAGAAATTCTCAGAGAGCCTGCAGCAGCTCTACAGAAAGCTAGATACTCACAAAACATGTGAGGAAACCCATATCCAAATGTGCAGAACGAGGCAGACATGAGTCACTAAATATCACAAAGAAAGCATGAACTTTCAAGAAAAAAATAACTTCATTAAATTCAGAGCATTGGTATAAAGCTGGGGAGACAAAATAAATGCAGAAGGAGGTTACATTAGTCAGACTCCACACAAGACCCTTGCTAATCTACAGAAAAATATGGCCATCCCCTCCCCAACCCACCCTCCCCATCCTCAAGAAGAAAAGGTATCTGATTCCTGTTCCGATTATATTAGATAAGTTCAGAGATCACTGACTGACCGCAAAACCCTGGGAAAAAAATAGTGTCCTGCCTTCCAGATATCTGGAAATCCATGCAATACAGAGAGAGGGAAAGTGCATCTGTGACACAAATACTGCAACATAACGCATTTACTGTCTCTTTCAAGGATACAGCTTGCCCAGCTCCAACACCCTGAGATACCAGGGGTGGACAGAGCACAGTTATTCAGCAGGGGAGTATTAGAGCCTAATTCCTGCCAAAGATGATACTGCTGACTGTGATGTCCGGATCACTATTGCCAGTGGAATAACATATTGCTGCAGTTGAGTAGGAATGTTTTGCAACAGAGCTTGAGAAGTTTTATGCAAAAAGTCCATCTGGTACACTTGAGAGAGAGAGAGAAATCCTTCAAACATAATGTGACCATAGGCCACAAGAGAGAGGTTTTTGAGAGAAGCTGCTAGCTGCCCCCAAATGACTTCAGCATATGCTTTGAAACTCCACTTCTAGCAATTGGATGTATGTCAGAAAAATAAGACTAAGATGCACACCAGTGACTTTTTACTCAGAGTTGCCTTAGAGCATGGAAATAGGACATCTGAATGAGAGCTGGATAGACAGAAAGCAAAGAAAGACATAGGAAACATAAACCAATGCAGTTATATGTGTCTGCAGGTTTCCGTTTGGACACTTTAAAACTGTGCTGCTACACCATCACACAGTCAGCAAGCAAATCAAATTCCACAGTATGCTGTTCACTAATTGCACTTCTGTCCTGCTTGGAGAATATTAATAGTTGTGTTTCGCAGGAGTAGGAGTCTTTTCTACCACTTTTGATTGATAATGCAGCACAGTAGAACACTTCACCACAGTGAGGAAAGTTCTATTAATTAAAAATTATATCCTGTCTTTTTACATGGTTTACCATTGCCAAGTCAATGATAGTTTTTCTGACTGGGATGGGAAGTTTCAATATATGCAGTGCAAAAATATGAGACGTTTAAGGGGATGACAAAGACACGGTCTATGTGACATAAACATATAATGGAAACAAGCAATGTATGCTATTTCATACAGTAGGGTCATTCCAACAACACTGCCATGGGCAGGGATGCCTTCCACTAGACCAGGTTACTCAAAGCACCACCCATCCTGGCCTTGAACACCTCCAGGGATGGGGCATCCACAACTTCCCTGGGCAACCTATTCCAGTGCCTCACCACCCTGAGAGTGAAAAATTTCTTCCTAATATCTAATCTACATCTACCCTCTTACAGTTTAAAAACGTTACTCCTTGTCCTATCACTAAACTCCATGATAAAAAGTCCCTCTTCATTTTTCCTGTAGGCACCCTTTAGGTACTGGAAGGCTGCTATAAGGTCTCCCTGGAGCCTTCTCTTCTCCAGGCTGAACAACCCCAACACTCAACCTGTCTTCACAGCAGAGGTGCTCCAGCCTAATGATCATCTGTGGCCCTCCTCTGGATGCAATCCAACAGGTACTTCACCTTCTTATGTTGGGGGCCCCAGAGCTGGATGCAGTACTCGTGGGGTCTCACGAGAGTGGAGTAGAGGGTGAGAACCACTGCCCTTGACTGACTGGCCACACTTCTTTGGATGCAGCCCAGGATGTAGTTGGCTTTCTGGGCTGCAGGTGCAGATTTCCAGGTTGTGTTGAGCTTCTCATCAACCAACACCCCAAATTCCTTTTCAATCAATTCTCTGTCCAGCCTGTATTTGTGCTTGGGATTGCCCCAGCCCAGGTGCCAGT
The DNA here is from genome assembly GCF_965231255.1 of Vanellus vanellus. NCBI lineage: Eukaryota > Metazoa > Chordata > Aves > Charadriiformes > Charadriidae > Vanellus > Vanellus vanellus. The sequence continues at coordinate 141,430,738 of NC_138905.1, read as the reverse complement.
ATCTTGTACTTGGTCTTGTTGAACTTCACAAGGTTTGCACATGCCCACCTCTCCAGCCTGTCCAGGTCCCTCTGGATGGCATCTCTTCCCTCCAGCATGTTGACCACACCACACAGATTGGTGTTGTCCACAAACTTGCTGAGGGTGCACTCCATCCCACTGTTCATGTTGCCAACAAAGATGTTAAACAACACCAATCCCAATACTGACCCCTGAGGAACACCACTCATCACTGATCTCCACTTGGACATCAGACCACTGATTGCAACTCTTTGAGTGCAGCCATCCAACCAATTCCTTATCCACTGGGTGGTCCACCTGTCAAATCCATGTCTCTCCAATTTAGAGACAAAGATGTCATGTGGGACAGTGTTGAATGCTTTGCACAAGCTCAGGTAGATGATGTTTATTGCTCTCCCCTTATCCACCTTGCTGTAACCTCATCATAGAAGGCCACCAAATTTGTCAGGCATGATTTGCCCTTGGTGAAGCCATGTTGGCTGTCACCAATCACCTCCTTATTTTCCATGTGCCTTAGCATAGTTTCCAACAGCATCTGCTCCATGATCTTGCCACAGAGGTGGGACTGACTTGCCTGTTTTTAAAAATGGGCATTATGTTTCCTCTTACTTTCTCTGAGCGTATATTTATTCCTATCTAAATTTTAACATACCTTTTTTGAACATTTGAACTGGAGAAGTCTCATGATGAAATAATTATGTTCATTCCATTCTCTCCTCCCTTCCTCTATAAATTGGACAGAAGCAGCCTGCACTTGCAAGTTAATTTTGGACTGGGATGAAAAATTCTTGAACCTTTAAACTCAGGCATAGAATTCCTTCTTTCTGACTGAGACATGATCGTCCAGACACTTTCATGTGCTGTGCCTGTTGAATGTTGCCCTTGCGAGAAAGCACAACCCTAAGCCTAGCACACCTGTCCCCTCAGGAAGCTAATATCCACACAGGGGAATATTTCATCCAAAAGGTGAATGACTAGTACATGACTGAGAAAAAGATACAAAGACTTGCTCAGTGGATTGCTGTGTGCTTTGGCAGTGAATCAGGTACCTACCCACTGAGGACATTGTGAAAATTTATCAAGTCAACGAATGCGTCTAATATGACTGAAAGTCACTTTTTGCACTATCGGTATAAATGATTTATTTTCCTATTCTTTACAGCTGAGGAACAAGCTAATATTGCATGAAAGTTTCTTCAAAATCCTTTCAGCAGAATGAAACGATGTCAAGATTTGCCACAGGGCACTTCATACGAAACGAATCATAAATGTGTTTTGTAATGTACTTCAGCAGCAGCATTTTCAGATGGCACTGCGCCTGTGCAGCCTTGAGAGGGGTTCTGTATTACAGGTAAAGGAGTTGGCTTGACAAGCCCGGTAGGTAAGCCAAAGGCTGAGCCCTTCCTGACCCTTGAGCCCCAGAAGGCTGTTGAATTTCCTTTCTGGGATGTTTTCTAAAAGGTATATCTAGGCAAAACCCTGTCTGCCCTAATACAATTGTCCTAATTTTTACCACAGGCTGGAGCAGAAGAACCCCTAGAGGTCCCTTCCATTCAACATTTCTATAATTAATTTTGTGATACAGATTGCTGTCTCTGGATATATGGTGAGGAAGAGAGAAAGCACCAAGGAGCAGAACATCTGTGTGTACTAAAGGGCAACGCTAACCCAGAAGCAATTTTTTCTGACTTGTTATAAATACATTGAGGCTGAACGTTAGAACAATATTTTTAAACATGAAATGGTGGGATTCTTGTACAGTCTTTCAGTTGACATAAATGACAGCAAAACAGTAACTGTCATTAAAATGAGGTTTCAGAAGTTGATGGCACTTGTCTCATATAGTGTCTTTGACGGTAAATGACCGAATTTGGTCATAGTTCATACAGATCGTGTGAGTACTGCTGGGGAGTTCATGTGGCGTCTTTTTGGCAAAACAGTCTGTGTAGGAGTTGACTGGAAGTAAGAATAAACTATACTTGAGTGGAAAACACAAGGCTGCCTAAGAGGGGTTTTGCCTAGGCAGATAACGCTGAACTAGAGGATGACCAACAGTCAGATTAAACTGCAGCTGAGGATTACATAGACTTTTGGAGGCAGGTGAGGAGATGTAAGAGACGTTATCTTGAAAATTAGTGTAAAAGAAGCAAGACTTTTGCAAGAATTGGAGAGAGGGAAGTGGAACACCAGGTCTGACACTGTGATAAATGGTCCCTGGCATTGCACCCTGTGTTCAGCTTGGACAGAGCACCATCCCATGGGGCACCTGCACCGAGCCAGAGGCTATCCACATGGGGCGCCATGTGGAGACACCCTGGGTGTGATTCCCTCCCGTGTGGGTCAGTGGATGGTCAGGAGTGGCAGGGGCTCACTTGACACTTGGAGCAGCCACGTCTTCCACAGGGAGAATGAGGGAATCCCCATGGGGGGAGATGGTGACCCACACACCCTGGGGGCATGCAAACCTACCTCTGCACATGTGCGCTTGTGTGTGATCAAGCACATGCGTGTCATTAAAACTTGTGGGGATTAGTTGCAGAAGAGTGTTTAGAAATTTGTAGTTGTTTACTAACCTTCGGTAAGACCCCAGTATTGTGATTTATCTGTTCTATTCCTGATATTGATCCTGAATGTATAGCTTGCTGTTTGCTGGTTAATTACATGTCATTAATAATTCAATAAAGCACTTCAATACTGATTTGATTTAAACTGTGAGAGCTGAGCAGTTTTCTCCTGCAACAGTGGCCACCTGTCAATTTTCCTTACATAAAATTGTCAAAATTATATCTCCAAGATCTGATTTCAATCAAAAGACTCTTATTGCTTCTGACAGGCTTTAGATCAGATTCAAAATCATTACTAGTGAAGGAAAATATATTAATTTAACAGCAAGCATGTGGCATGGGGTGTAAATGTCATTTAAATGAAAGACTAGATAAAGTTAAGGTCCTGGGGCTCAGCACCAAATTAATACCATGAAGCAGCTTTTATATTTATGCTAGTTCATGTTTGTCCACATCATACAGTGCAGCTACCTCTTAGGGGTTTTCTCAACATCACTTGAAATTTGTCTTCAGATTTTTATAAAAACGCTTAGAAAATATTCAATGAAAAACTAAAGAAAACATTTTAAGAAAAATCAAAATATGACAACATACTAAGCTAGTAATGGATATTTTCATTCCCATTTTAAAATATATATTCTGTAGATACCTATTTTTAACTTTTCTTTGCTTCTCGGGAGAAGCCAAGCCTCCAATATGCTACACTCAAGCTAGAAAGCAATTACTGATTTAAATCATGACTTTACAAACCAGTGATGCCTCTTTGTTGGCATGTCTGTCTTTAACAGTAAGTTTCCACTTGCTTAGTACATTTCAACTGAGGTAAAAGGAGTGGCTCCATGTCAGTTTTCTGTTTTTTACATGCTTACTGAACTATGAATTTGCCTGTTCTTGCCTTAGTCAGTCACTGACTTCCCAGCGTTTGTCCAATACCACTTCTTAGGAAATTTGTCTTGCTTTTATGTGGCAGGGGAAACCGCATTCAGCCACATTCACCGCTCTCTGCCAAATGTCTCGGAAGAAACAATGGTGCTTTTCATTCTCAGAGACTACGCCTATACTAACAGGGATAGAGGTGCTGCTAAATTCCTGGCTCTGGGCTGGAATATACCCCAATTACCTCCTGTTTCCATACAGGGCATGACCTGGGCATGCACCAACCTTCCCTCTTCATGTCCAGTTTCACACTGAAAAGAAATGTGGCTTCTGCAGCCACAGGGAAACCAAACAAGTCATCGTCTGTTGGATCAGGTTCCCAGACTACTTACAGAAGGATTCAGGCAAAATGTAGTCACAACTTTTCCTTTTCTTTAGGAATCTGAGTGCTTAAATCCCCCTATTCCCTGTGAATTCAATACTAAATGACAGTTCTTTCATATCTAAGGTTAAAAATGAACACTTTGAAGTAAAACACACAAATGCTTTTACCTGTGAGGTATTAATTACCACTCCAAGGACATGCTCACGTGGTCTAAAGAAACCAAGCCACTGAAATGTGACGAGTGACTGCTTGTCAACTGAGCCATTGTATCAGACAACGTGTGTGCATTTAGGCTCTCTTGTCAATTGTGAAGTGAAACGCATTCATCGAAGCTGCAAAATCCAGTGAGAGATATCGCTGTTACAGCCACTGGGAAATATGTCTGCACTGCAAATCACCCCACACCTTTTCACTGAAATGTCAAGATTTAAGAACTTTACAAGAATTGGATCAGCCATAGGTCTTCTCCAGTGTGGCCTTCTCCAGTTTTCTTTCCCTTTTGTCTAACAGAGAGCTGGAAACCAACTATTTCAAATGTAAGCCATTAAAAACCATATCCCCATCCTTTCATTTGCTCTTGGATGACTGCCATAATTACATTGTTCCTATTCAGCAAGGATGGATCCCCCATGCCTATCAACTGTGTGCTTAGCTGTATGGTGACATACAGCACTCTCAGAACATTTCAGCCTATTACTGCTACCTAATACTTCCTTTGCACATCACATTAGAGCAAATAATCGCACTATTTCCAAAAGTGAATAATAAAATTAAAAGCTCCAGCACAATAAAATGTTTATAAACTTTTTCTGTCTGTGATTAACTGTTTGGCCAGCCTCTTCTCTTTTCTGCTTATGACCCTTTTCTGCTTCTCTCAGTTTCTTACCATATGCACTCTTTGGAACATGTCTGGTTAGTTCGGAGTCCTGAGGGGCTTGACCTGCAGCTCCACTAAGGCAGATCATCCATCGAATCCATGTCTCCTCTCTAGGAGACCTAACTCAAAGTGTAATCCCAACACTTGTAGAGATTGTATTTTTATTTTTTTTTTCCACGTGAATTTGACAGGAAAAGCAAAGCTTTAACAGAAAGCCTCAGAGGTACTGACAGAAGCAGCTCTCAGCAATTTCCTTACTTAATGTGGGTGAGATCTTAAAAAAGGAATTGCTCTTTATCCTCTCAGGTTACATGATTTTTTCTAACGATTTTTGCTAAAGGCAACTTGTTAGTATTTGAATGTTTAACTCAAAACTGAATTGTGCTATTCCTTTTTTTTTTCTGATTGTTTATAATTAGTATCATTTATTTACCTTTTACAGGCATTCTGAAAAGGTGTGGTTTATTCATTTATTCTGCTTTTTAATAATGTCAGCCAGCCCTGAGAAGCTTTATCTTTCTGATTTTGATGAACAACCATTAAGAGGTCTGAGGTTACTCGCTGTGATATTCGCTGTGATGCTGGAATCACTGTCTTGGAGATTTTCTTTGAAACTCTTTGTTTACTAAGCCCTGGAGTTACAGAAGTGGGTAAAAAGTATCTTTAAACAATTACAAATAAGAGTTACTGACATTCTGCCTTAGTGCATTTTTCAATCGACTGATGTAAAGAAATTCTGGCACTGTCAGCTTTACAGATTTGAAAAAAAAGGCATTAATCTTTTAAGTGCTGGGGACGTTTCCAGAATCTGTGATAACCTTTACAATTAGAAGAAATTCTTTGGTTGTGGTCACTTAATCTGCTTTCCCTTGTGTCTTGTGATAACCATAACTTACGTTTGCTTTCCATGAATCATCATGCTTTACAGGTTAGGTTTGTCCCGGGACACAACTTCAGTAAATGGTATGATGGAACAGAAAACTCCTGTGGTGAGGGAGGCGTGAAACAAGATTTCAGGCTTGTCAACAGATTTTTTCCTCTTTGCAGGTCCTCTCTGAGTGGTCGTTTTTCTCACCTTGCATAATAGCACTGCTGGAAGGTCATATCCTTATAGCAGATGGCTGTGGAAATGGCGCATTCTGTGATTTCCCTGCATAAAGGTAAAAACATTTACCTTTTGTTTTCTTTTCCAAAACTTTTCATAATAACCAATAGGTAGTTCAGTCACCCTATTTTCTGTCCCAAGGTTTTGCCAGCCTCATATTTATTTTTTCCTGATTTAATTTTCTAATCTTTATTTCCAAAATTTTGTGATAAACTTCAGCATCAAATTAAGAGTTCTGGGTAATTGGGAAAAAATTAATAAATGAATCCTATCATTAGGTATTTAAAGCTACACTTGCTTACAGTTTCATTCTGCTTTTCATAAATCCACAATACCTATGTGTCTACTCAGATTGTGTTGGGGAGGGAGGAGGATGACAAAGCAAAACAATAGGACAAAATCTTAAAAGAGAGTCCAAGTAATGTGTTTATAACTCTTCTAAGGAGTTACTGATTTTTCTGTTCTTCACCTTAGTGACCTCACCTTTGAGAGATAATAAAAGGAAGCCTCAGAGGAACACATTTAGTTCTCATCCTGTTTCCCAAAATCATGAATTTAGAGTGCCAAAGTAACACCTGAATGTGTCATCACTTTAGGAGAAGTGAATCAGTAACTCAGAACAAAGTGTCATTACCAGGTTGTGAGTGGAGGGAGGGTTTTGTATTTTAATAAGGTCTAGCTTACTTCTGGGTAAGTAATAAGGTGCTGCCACATTAGTAGTAATTTTGCAGGCTGCTGCTGTTTCAAAACAGTTATACATTAGAGAAATACTTTGTTTATGTTGTTCCAAATGGGTTTGGAATAGATTCAAACCTTTTAAATTGCTTTATAAAGAAAGTACTTATTCACTTTAAGTGTTAACCCACACCTGAAATCACATCCTTACCCTTTTCCCCATGTTATAAACACCTGAGACTGGGCTGCCATGGGGAGCTTGATGTTTTGTTGAGGCTCACAGTTGTGCCCTGCCACACTTTTCTGTGAATCTCACCGATTCCTGTTTATCAAGATCAATTTGTGAACTATCTTTCATGAACCACGGGCAGCACACTGAAAATTTTGGTTTTCTTTATGTAGTGTTGCTAAATATCAATGACTTTCTGATTGTTCAGTCTCTTCTTTTGTATTGTTAGGAATACTGTGGATATCCCACCTATCAGAGATCCAGCACCATGACTTCTCAGACCATTGAAAGAGTGTAAGTCTAGTAAATCAATTCAGTTATAAGACAGAACAGGGTTTTGGGTTTGGGCTGTGGTTTGGGGTTGTTTTTTTTTTTTTTCAGAATAGCAGTTACATTTTTGATTAAATGATAGTTAGTGACAGGTAACTAAACTAATTCCTAATTATTTTTTTTTTCCTATAGTGCTCCTGCATTACACAGATAAATACATATATGCCAAGATCAATTTAAAGCCATATACGCTTGTGGCAAGATGAAAAATTTTACATATATAAAATGCTTTTAAAAGTGATGTGATTAAATCCACCGTCTTTTATCCCACTGTCAGTCAAAATTATAGCTCACAGCTATACCCTTGTGGGACTAATTTCTTTTCAATTAATTTTTAAACTGAGCGTGACCTGAGATCATTTTGAATAACTGATGGGATGGGGGAGGGGGAGGGTGTGGAACATGGGTATTTCATTAAGAATAAAAGTAGACTTTGTATTCTAACACCCCTAACAAACAAACTTTAAAATATTGAATATTTATATTCTTGAGAATTATTGTTTTCTCCCTTATAAGGAGTGCAACAGCTGTTCGGAAGGAAAATGTGTAATAAAGTTACACAGAAAGCAAGAGAAAATCTCTTGCTACATGAAGACCAGGTGAAGCACATTAATGGGCAAATAGAGCTTCTCCCTTTACTTTATACAGGAGGAATTATGTGCCAAACAAAGAAATGCCAACTCTAAATAGGGTACACATATACCTTTTATTTGCCACTTCTAAATTACACAATTTGGCAATTATCATGAATTCAATTGCACAGGAAAACTGGGCTATCTTAGGGGCTGTGCCACTGATTTATCTGACAAGTTCTTACTTCTGACTGCCAAATGAAGTCTCAGGCTCCTGAGGGCTCTGGATGACACCACTGCCAGCAACCTGCAGAGAGAGTGTGGTCTCTCTGGCTGCAGAGGACATGAGTTGTTGGAGGGGAACTCATTTCCAAGAGGAGCCATATATGACAGAATCTTTTTCTCAAAGAAAAGTGGCCAGCCGTGTTGGACCTTCCAAGGATGAGAGATTTTCATTTGAACACTCAGAGCTGCTGCTTTCTCTCTCTGTGTAGTTAGTTTCCCTCCCTGCTAAGAGGCTAATATTCAACTCACCTTTGTGATTTGAGGGAGTAAAAGTTAATTGTAGCAACAAAATGTGAATGACTCTGAATCTATTATGCTAATATGTTTATTGTTTTTATCTTCATCTGCCTTATTTTTTTACAGATCAGGAAATAAAATAAAAACATCAATTTTAGGTTTTCCAGCTTCACTGTTTCTTCCATTTTTCTTTGGGCTTTAGTGTGTTTCCACTTAAAAAAAAAACAAACTAACAGACTAGCTGGGATAGCAAAAATGATACACTCTAATGCTGAAAGTTAAAAAAAAATCTTTTTTAATTTACTAGTAAAATGTTCTTTAAGATCTTTGATTTAATTACATACAATAGATCAAGACCAGGGTCAGTGTCTGTCTTCATTTATTGGATCACTCATTGTGCCAAAGCAGTAGGATATGAGTTTGGAGTTATTCCTTCACAAATAACAGTTATTTGGCAAATAGCATGTCCAGACATTTTCCCACTTCACTGGTGCCATAGACACTTAGCAGCATGTTCTGCTCTCCAGAACATTAAGTTTTGCTATCTCTCCTGAATATCAGTTTTCATTTGGGGAATGCAGGTCCCAAGTATGCATCTTTTCATCCAAAGTGAAATTATTTCCCTGTTATGTTCCTTTTTGTTGAGAACACAGACATTGACAATTACTCTTTGTCCCACTACATATAATCCTTATAATGGAATGGAAAAAAAATCTAGGAAAAGTAAGCAAAAGCACATGTTTTTTTTCCTGTATCTTTATGTTGTATTTCCTGAAAGGTTTCCTAGTTTTGTAGTTATTTATAGAAACCTATGTTTTCAAAGCGATAACTTGAAGATGCTTCCTACTTACGAGCCAAAAATTATTCCAAAGAATAATAAACTCACATGCCAAAAGCCAACTTTTATGAGTCCAATAAATGGCTTTTGCTTCCTAATAGCCAGTTCTATTCAGTTATTATCCTAAGATGTGGTGTAAGTATTAGAGAGATATGAACTAAAAATAATATTCACTTTTTTAAAGCGCCAGGTTAGGTTGGACATATTGAAATAAAGAACTGAATTGAAGTAGCATAGCCATTCTTGTAGTTTAGAAAGAAAATCTTGTTGCTTTCTGAATTATAGAAGGGGCCATCTGTCTCCCAGTGCCACTGGAATCATGCTACGTCTCCAAGCTGTGGGATACACGGTGTTTTTCAAAATCCCAGCTCCCAGATGCTCGCCCTGGCCTCAGATAGCTGCACGTTGAGCCAATGCCTGTGTCCTACCCCCTAACTGTGTAGGTGCTCTTTCAGTTGAAGACCTGGATTCACATGGAGGGACTTACACCTCCCTGGATGGGGTGTATTTGGGGAATAAGAGCAAAACACACTGTCATCCAGCAGCGCAGACGCAGCCCTAGAGTTCAAACCATTAAATACACTGGAGCAGAGGTTTGAGGTGGTCCCTGCACAGCACTCCAATGCCTGCCTTCATTATATTACAGCATAAGGGCCAAAAGGTTGTTCTTGTGCCATGACAAGGCAAAGTTGCAAAACTTCATTTTTTCTATCTTGTAATTTTCTCCTTCTTTGTTTGCTGGTCTTGAACTGAGTGGAGTGCATTTACTGTAAATGATAGTTCTGTTTCAACCTCTGGTATTTAATTTATAGATGTCTAGTAATGTTATTGAATCTGAGAAGAAAAAAAAACCCTGGATGGTGTTGATGAAAAAAGCAGTTTCAAATTAATGTTACAAAAATCAATAAAAATAAACGAGAATCAGTATATGGCTAGTGTCATGGATGTGAGAAAATAGAGACCTACAGTCTGACCCCAATAGTGATAACTTCTTGCAAATTAATTTGTTTAGGGGAGATGTCTATAATTCTTCATGCTTCATTATACTGGCAAACACATGACCTGCCACTATAATTTGCAAGTGAGCATGATGTCATTTTAATGAAACATCAAGCAGGGTAATTCAAAAGGAAATGCCTACTATAAAAGAGCTATTAAATAATAGTTAGCAATTATGGAGTGATTTTCTACTTCAAAGCCCTTCACAAACAGTTGCTAATGAATTTGCATAACCTCTCTGTGAGGAGGAGGAGTACATTGTTCCCTTCTGCAGGCACAGAGCACAGAAGCAACTTACCCAAGACTGCAGAGGCCACGAGCATCAAAGCCCGGATCAGAACTCGGGACTCGATGACAGCCAGAGATATGGCTAGATCATTACATCAAGCTCCCAGCCTAGCAGGGGCCTTTACAAAGCCCTTAATTCCTTTAAATAAAGGTTAGTATTGATAGCTCAGCCTCAGCTGCAAAGCCGGTGCATACTCCAGGTTATTTTGTTGTCTTGGCACATGGCTGCTAGACTAGGATCTAACACAGTGCTACGCCACGACCTGCAAACCTGCACCCTCAGGTCTCCTTACAAAAGAGTACCCAGGGAAATGGTACACACCACAGCCTCATCCTGATAGACTGTCAGGTTGTACATGTATATGTGCATCCAGACCTAGGAATCTGGAAACACTCATATTTACCTCGGTTTAGACATCCTCCTCTTAACTCCCCCTGCCCTGCCCCCATGGTGTCTGCAGTACGGTAAAGGACGAATGTTGTAGCCACTTGAATCTCCCAAGGACTCGGGAAATACATTTTAAAGTCAGTAGTTAACAACAGTGCAATCATAGAATCATAGAATTGTCTAGGTTGGAAGGGACCTTTAAGATTATCAAGTCCAACCATCAACCTAACACTGCCAAAACCACCACTAAACCATGCCCCTCAGCACCACGTCTACTTGTCTTTTAAATACCTCCAGGGATGGCAATTCCACCACTTCCCTGGGCAGCCTGTTCCAATGTTTGATAACCCTTTTGGTGAAGAAATGTTTTCCTAATATCCAATCTGAATCTCCCCGGTGCAACTTGAGACCATTTGGTCTTGTCTTATCACTTGTTATTTGGCAGAATGGACTGATCACCACCTCGCTACAACCTCCTTTCAGGTAGTTGTAGAGAGTGATAAGGTCTCCCTTGAGCCTCCTTTTCTCTAAACTAAACAACCCCAGTTCCCCCATCCACTATCTCTGCACAATTTTCACTTTTTATTTTAATACCAAAGCACTGGTGTTTGGCAATCCTCCTTGACGTGTGAGACCAGATGCCATTTGTCATGCATGTAGTGATTGTTTGAATTTTTCTACCCTGATGGTAGCAGTTGCTCTTAAAATCTTGAATGGTCACTACTTGCGTTGATTGTGCTATTTTTCGTTGCTCACGATATAAGGAATCATACAAATTTTGAAAAAGAACATATTTTCTCACTCCGTAAAATAATAATACATTTTTTTTCAAACTTACAGTAGCAATGCCTATAAGTATAGATAGACATTCTGAATCAGCTTAATCAATCTATGCATCTCACAGTCTTGAGAATACAAGACAATGCATCATCCTTGTCAATAATTTTAAGAATTCATACCCCTACATTTGGGAATGTATTTTACGAAAAGCATTTGAATGCGGGTGTTGCATTAAACAAATAGCAAAGGTTTTCTGATGAAGCCTCTAAAGTATTTTGGAATAGTCAGATACTCAACTTTTATTAGCATGTCTTTTCAATTCCTTCTAAAAACTTTGAGATCTGCCTCTTTTTGAGAAAACACTTTATTTTGACAGAAGTTCACTGTGGGGAAAAAAAAACCAAACCACCACCAAAGCAACATTGTTGAGTGCAATTCAGTCCAAACATTTTTGAGGAAACATAAGTTTGGATACCAATGAAATCTTTCTATACATTAGTCATCATCTTGGTTTTGTGCATTTTCCTTGCACAGTGGTGAAAGAGGGCTCATTCAGGAGATAACTCCCATTAATAGCAGCCATTGTTCCAGATAGTCACCCAGAACAGCAACTGGGACAGGTATTGTAGAAATACTTAATAAAGATATTTTCTGACACATATATAGATATATAGAGACATATATATCAGTTAAAAACCACAAATGAAGGTTTGGATTCTTTCTTTTCTCTACCAGGTCCTTCTTTGCCTGTACTAATTGTTCAGATCCACTTGGAAATATCGTTTTATAACAAGTTTGAGTACTGGGTAAAATTTTAGAAAGAATTTATTTGCACTTCAGAAATTTTAATCTTACTTTAATACGATCATCATCAATCAATCACAGGAGAACTGCCTCAAATAAGGTGTGCTCATTTATTTGAAAGAAACGCTACACTGATTTAGTGACTAGTTTTCACCAGGAAAGAATAGTCATGCTTCGGATCGTATGTGATAAAGGTATGGGCAATTATTAATATCAGTGCTGTAACACACATTCTTGTCTTACTGTGTGGGGTATTTTCACTATATGTGTACCAGAGAAGCATTTCATAACTCGCCCATTAGCTGTCTCCTTACAAGAATAATTTAATTTATATGCTTTTGGAAAGATGCTCTGTGTGACCGCATGCTTAAGTATTATTATCTTTCCTTAAAACTTGCCTTCGTTCTAGTGAAATCTAAACTGGAAAGTCCTGGAGCAGCTCAGTGCCTCATCTGCCTCTCCAGACATATCCTTCCAAGCTGCTGGAATTCATCTCCCCTGCTGGAGTCCTGAATAAACAAGCCCAACAAGGCTCACAGCATGGCTCCACAATGAAATGCTTGACTAGGGTTAGGACATCTGGGAACAGTTTGGGGACAGCTCCAGGTCTGGAACTATCTATTTGAACCAGAATAATTTTGTTTGGCAGTTTTGGTCTTGATTTGAACTTTGCTTTCTGCCAGCTGGGTAAATCTACTCATGGCTGGGTGAACTGTGGCGTCTGTGGTTTGCAGATGTATGTTCTTCTTGATCCTTCTTTACTGACACACCCTGTATTGTCTTCTTCACTTGGAAGACATCTGTGTAGCCAAAGCTTTTTGCTAAGCTTGAGAGCATTTTGAAATAGAACCTTTATTTTCATAATGTAGCATAACATTTACATACAGAGGCTAGTATTAATTGCTATTTATTCTAAACTATTTCAGGTTCTGGACCATCCATGCAACCGCTAAATTGTATTAATTTCCTAATTTTATTAGATTTTTCTAAAATTTCATAAAACTGAGACACAACTTCTCTGATCTTCTTGATAAGGCTGTTTCCATTTTCTCAAAATTTTATTTGCAAAAAGTGAATTATAAGTAGAATTTTTCGGTTTATACTTAGGTTTAACTGTATTTTAAATGTAGTCGTAAAAATCAAAGCAGAGACAGATGAGTTTGGAGCGAACCTAGGAAAGGAGACAACCTGCATCTCATTTTTCTTTCACTTAATCAGGTTTTACAACACTAAAATGGTTTCACAAGACTTTGGTTTTCACAAGTCTGAGAAGAGAGAAAGGTACTTATCTGTATAATTAAAAAATGCACATACTGACTTACCTGTTAATTGACTAGTGAATTTGATGGTTGAACGGAACTATGGGCAAACCAGAATATATCCACCAAATTCCAGACCCTCAAACACAATAAGAACAATAGGAATTAGACCGTAAAACATTTGAAGACCTGACGAAGAATGGTATACAAAATGTACCTTTAAATTACACTGATATATATATGACTGACAAAAATTCATATTTCCTTATATAGTAAATGTATAAGGTTATATCATTAGATTGCAGAGAGCAGAATATTTGAGAAAACATAGACTTTTGACTCCAGAGACATAATGCCTGGTTTAAATGGAAATGTCTCAGATTAGTTTTCATTTTCTAAATAAAACACTACATTAAAAATAAGGTATTTATCTTAACAGGCAATTTGACCTGAAAGAAATTTATTATGCACCTCAGAACTACAATAGACCTGATTTGTCATTTTGTTGTGCTTATTTTACAGCAATTTTCCTCTATCCACTTTTGCAAGATTACTTCCACTTTAGACTAGTAAGAATAAGAAGAGAATCTGACACTACAATCATGTTATCATTCTGATGAAAAAGTTCCTTTCTGTCTGGTCACAGCTTATAGCACAACCACATCAAAATAATTTTTATTGCATATGAAATTTTCCATAGTTTTGCAGAAAAAAAACATGGACATTTGTAGTGGACATTTGTCCTTGACACAAACGAACTGAAGTCAGTAGCAATGAAATTCATCTTTCTTAAGTAAACATTTACCACTGAAACAATTTATATTAGACATCATTTATATTCAACAGAATGAAAGAAGCATTTTTGGGGTGGGATTTACCTCATCCTAATAACTCATATGAGTCTCATTGCAGATATATGAAATTAGATCAGATGTATCCCAACCTTGGAGTCACAGAGCATGGTCTGTTTTGGATCAGGCCCATCTGCAGAAGGGCAAGTGGGAAACCTTCTCTTCTGACTGTAAAACTGTGTGAGACTTCGCAACTTTGGACATTTAAGAACAGCTGCAGGGAGTGAGAGCACAGAATTGCAGACACCACCACTAGCAATTTTTTTCATTAGACAACTACATTAATCATGGATGCCCAATGCAGCCTCGCCTATTGGAACACCTCGGGTGCTAAGTTAAAAATCCGGTGAGACATACACTAACCATGCCCTGCATGTTATATCCATTAAGTCATAATTTGAATATATCTTCCTGAAAGCACTTTCCTTGCTCTCACGTAATTCCAAGTTACAAAAACACTTCCATAATTTATCAAACATATTTTTTTGCGCTCTGTTCAGCTGAATTGTCTTTACTCAAAATGTCAGCTAGAACTTTCTGTTTCCCAGAGCTCAGTTCTGGAAAATTTCAGATCCAAAAATAATAGTTTCAGACATATAAAACATCGTCGTGGTAGGAATTACTATTCAGTCTTATGTGTAGAGGACATGGGAAATGGCAGCCAGCACACTGAGAGCCTACCTGAGAGAGGACTTAGAAGCTTAAAAGTAGCTTGAAATTTAGACAGTGGTCCAGTATGTCTGTTTTCCCACACTAACCACATAGATAAGTCTTCACATAATGTTTAAAGTCTGATGAATACTTCTCTGTTGTGCCCTTACTGAAAGAAGGCTGAAAAGTAAGATGTAGTACTAGTGGTTCTTCAGTAAGAGTCAAATGGCCAGAATACCCACTCGGGATGTGGGGGAGGCACAGCTCTAGGGTGCAGTTCCACTCAGGAGGATTACATTTCCATCTCCCCATGGACCGGCATAACTACAAAACTTCATGATCTCCCTACCAAGAGCATTTTTGTCATCTTTCCCCTCCAATGGAGGGTCCAGTGCTAGTGTGGGTGCCACACAAAAAGCAAACAGCAGAAAACCGATTTGGGCGGAGTGGGTAGGGTAAGGAACTCAGGTAGGAGCTCCAGAAAGTTCCTTCCATACTCTTCCCTTTGCAAGGTGCCTCCAGATAGGGAATATCTTTCCTTTTCCTTATTGTTCTTAGTGACTCCCTGTAGCTTCACACACATGCAGAAATAGCCCATAACAAAAGGTGTACAGATACTGAAGACCTCCAAAATCTATTTATTATCCTTATTGCCCCCAAATTAAAGTAATTAAAAAACTTTGAGATAATTTCAGTTTAGTACATGGGGACATACTGCCTATGAGGCAGTCTATGAATATCTTTTGTGATACCGGAAGTAAGTTAAAAACATGCTTTGCATTGTCTTCTAAGGCAGAAAAAAAAAAAGGCCAGCAACAAAAGAATCTGTGTTCTAAACTCAGCTCCTTATATCAAAGGCTGCATGGTCCTTGGAATGAAAATACACTAAAGAATTTTTTGGTCTGCCTTGGGAAAAAAGTATAAATACTACCACTCAATATTAATTAAAAATATAATTAAAACGTTCTCTTAAGCCATTTTATAGTTTTATTCTTAAATGCATCCCCACAGATCAATATAGCCCCATGTAAGAACCAGTCACTCAAGTGTGCATGTTTTTCCCAGACTAATTATACTGGCATTTGATACGTACATGGATCCTTCTCTCATTAGAGTTTCTAAGGAATTTCTGAGGACACTGCCAAATATATCAACAAGGAACTCCAAGGCCTAACTACGCAGTACATTTCTGATCCTTGGGAACTGGAAAAATAACTTTACTTAAATGGATGTTAGTTTATGTTTCAAGAAAGATAAAAGATTTAATTATATGTATACAGACCTTAATTTTCAGATTTACAACTGATGTTTTAATCATCTCCAGTTTGCAATGGACTTAATAAGAATAAACTCGATCCAAAATTCCAGACCGAGACAGCCACAAATTAGAAGAAAGTATAGACTTTAGTCCAGAAATTTCTGATGTATTCAGAAGAATTAATGTTTGGATTATGCTCATATAAGTTTCTTTGGCAATTTTAAATATTTTGCTTTTTTGAGAGACATCAGATGGAACACGGTATTTTCTTGAGTTCTCTGATCATCTGCTAGTTTGCATTTATAGCTGTAGGTCTGGGCACTGTTGAATGAAATGCCCCTCATAACTTTAAAGGGAACTGGTTACAAGATAACTTACTGACCATTGAGGGTGGTATTAAAGTCTGTGCTTGATTTGCATTCACAGCTAATCCCTTTGATTTGGCTGTATCAAGCTCCAAAATAAAAGAATATAATTTTTTCCTCTTTTTCCCCCTATATTTAAACATTAAATATTCTCTAAAGAATTAGAATATTAAGACAAAAGGACACACACATTTCCAACTTCTTTTTCAATGTAAAACACAATTAGGCTTAGAGTTAGTATAAAAAAAAAAGGATAAACTCAAAGTCAGTATACCAATAGATAAGACATTGAATTCCAGGATGTTGCATCAGTCTATGAAGGATGTTTTTATTTTTACATATCTTAACAGAAAAATAAAACAACAACAAAAAAAAAAAACCAAAAAAACCCCAACTTTTTTCAAATTCTAGGTTTGATTAATATGCAGTCTATTACCATTATGTCTTTCTGGCTATTTCTGTGCAAACACACATAACATGGGGAACAAACAAGAGGAGTTAGAGATGCACACACGCCTCCAGGACTATGATCTCATTGGCATCACAGAGACACGGTGGGATGGCTCCTATGACTGGAGTGTTAGAATGGAAGGATACAGGCTCTTTAGGAAGGACAGGCAAGGGAGATGAGGAAGCGGTGTTGGCAGTGCCAATGACCAGCTGGAGTCCATGGAGCTCCACCTGGAGGTGGATGAAGAGCTGACCAAGAGCTTATGGGTCAGGATTAAAGGGAAGGCAGGGACAGGTGATATTATAGTGGGTGTCTGCTACAGGCCACCTGACCATGATGACACAGTGGATGAGGCCCTCTATAGACAGATAGGAGCAGTTTCACATTCACAGGCCCTGGTCCTAATGGGGGACTTCAACCACCTCGGTATCTGTTGGAGGGACAACACAGCGGAGCGCAAGCAATCCAGAAAGTTCTTGGAATGTGTTGATGACAACTTCCTTCTCCAAGTGATAGAGGAGACAATGAGGAGAGGAGCTATGCTAGACCTTGTCCTTACCAACCAGGAGGGGCTGGTGAGGAACTGAAGCTCAAGAGCAGCCTTGGCTGCAGCAATCATGAAATGGTAGAGTTCAAGGTCCTCAGGGCAGTGAGGAAGGTGCACAGCAAGCTCACTACCCTGGGCTTCAGGAGAGTAGACTTTGGCCTCTTCAGGGGTCTGATTGGTAGGGTACCATGGGATAAAGCACTGGAGGGGAAAGGGGTTCAAGGAAGCTGGCTAATATTCAAGGATCACCTCCTCCATGCTCAGGAGCGAGGCAGCCCAACAAAGAGGAAGTCAGGCAAAAAAGCAGGAGGCCTGCATGGATAAACAAGGAACTCCTGGACACACTCAAAAGCATAATGGAGGTAGAAGCAAGGACAGGTAGCCTGGGAGGAATACAGAGAAACTGTCCAAACATCCAGGGACCAAGTTAGGCAAGCTAAAGCCCAGATAGAGTTAAATGTGGCCAGGGACATTAAGGGCAAAAAGAAAAGCTTCTACAAGTACGCCAGTGATAAAAGGAAGACTAGGAAAAACATTTGCTCTCTCTGGAACAAATGGGACACGTGGTTATCTGGGATATGGAAAAGGCTGAGGTACTCGATGATTTTTTTGCCTCAGTCTTCACCCGCAAAGGCCACAACCGCCCAAGCTGCAAAAGGCAAAGGCAGGGACTGTGAGAATGAAGAACAACCCACTGTAGGAGACCAGGTTTGAGACCATCTAAGGAACCTGAAGATATACAAGCCCATGGGACCCGAAGAAATCCATCTGCAAGTCCTGAGGGAACTCGTGGATCAAATTACCAAACCACTATCCATCATATTTGAGAAGTTGTGGCAGTCTGGTGAAGTTACCACTGACTGGAGAAACAGAAATATAATGCCTATTTTCAAAAAGAGTAAAAAGGAAGACCAGGGGAACTAAAGGCCAGTCATTCTCACCTCTGTGTCCGGCAAGATCATGGAGCAGATCCTCCTGGAAACTCTGCTAAAGCATGTGGAAAATAAGGTGATTGCCAACATGGCTTCACCAAGGGCAAATCACGCCTGACAAATTTGGGGACCTTCTATGATGAGGTTACAGCATTGGTGGATAAGGGGAGAGCAATAGACATTGTCTACCTGGACTTATGCAAAGCATTTTGCAAAGCGTTTTAAGACCACGACTGGTCTCAAAATTGGAGAGGCATGAATTTGATGGAGGGACCACTCAGTGGATAAGGAACTGAACTCAAAGAATTGTGGTCAACAGCTCCACATCCAAGGGGAAAGCAGTGACAAGTGGTGTTCCACAGGGGTCGGTACTGGGACCGGTGCTGTTCAACTTGTCAACAACATCAACAGTTGGATTGAGCAGACCTTCAGCAAGTTTGTCGATGACATCAAGTTGTGTGGTGTAGCCAATAAGCTGGAAGGGAGGGATGCCATCCAGAGGGACCTGTACAGGCTGGACTGATGGGCCCGTGCCAACCTCATGAAGTTCAACAAGGCCAAGGGCAAGGTCCTGCAGCTAGGTCAGGGCAATCCCAAGCACAAATACAGGCTGGGCAGAAAATGGATTGAGAGCAGCTGTGAGGAGAAGGATTTGGAGGTGTTGGTTGATGAGAAGCTTAACATGGTCAGGTAATGTGTGCTTGCAGTCACAAAAGCCAACTACATCCTGGGCTGCATCAAAAGAAGTGTGTCCAGCAGGTCAAGAGTGGTGATTCTGCCCTCTACTTCACTCTGGTGAGACCCCACCTGGAGTACTGCATCCAGCTCTGGAGTCCCCAACATAAGAAGGATATGGACCTATTGGACCGAGTCCAGAGGAGGGCCACAAAGATGATCAGAGGGCTGGAGCACCTCTCCTACGAAGACAGGCTGAGAGAGTTGGGGTTGTTTAGTCTGGAGAAGAGAAGGCTCCAGGGAGACCTTATAGCAGCCTTCCAGTACCTAAAGGGTGCCTACAGGAGAGATGGGGAGGGACTCTTTGTCAGGGAGTGTAGCGATAAGACAAGAGGTAACAGTTTTAAACTGGAAGAAGGTAGATTTAGATTAGATATTAGGAAGAAATTCTTTTCACTATGAGATTGGTGACGCATTGGAACAGGTTGCCCAGAGAGATGGCAGATACCCCGTCCCTGGAAGTGTTCAAGACCAGGCTGGATGGGGTTTTGAGCTTGGTCTAGTGGGGGGTGTCCCTGCCCATGGCAGAGGATTAGAATTAGATTATCTTTAAGGTCCCTTCCAACCTAAATCATTCTATGAATCTATGATTCTACTTGATCCTCTGCAAGGTTTTTTAAAAATCAGCTTATTATTATTATTGCTTATGTATCCTAGAAAATGTGACCAAAGTGTAGCAGATGAAGTAATATCTCCATGAGTTTACAAAACATAAGTATCATATTACTTTAGATAAGTGCTGTTTCTGTACTCATGTGTGCAGGGACTCGTGATAACCCAATTGGTGCAGAAGCATCAGAAGACAATTACAGAAAAGAAACTTCAGTTTGCATATGACTATTTTATAAACTTTAACTTTATAAACTAACTGGCTATGTTGGTTGATATATTGTATTTGATCCGTTGTTGCTAGTTCTCAAGGCTGAATTCCTGAAAAAATATTTTTTCCAAGGAAGCGTATACAGGAGCTCTACATCTAATCTATGACTTCATATGAAATGCAAAGACAGCATCTGCATTAATGATTCTTTTACCATTACCAAGGAAGAAATAGATCCCCAGGTTACGGTTCTGTTTTCATAAAGGAGTGATGATTTTCTATGAATGATCAGTGAGTTCTACAGAAAGAATGGAAAGTAAAATGAAACACAAAATGGCTGAAATAAATAGGGTCATAGTGGAACATGCAAGAAGAAATAATTTACTTACACAAAAAACTTTTTTTTTTTCCCAACAAATTATCAATTCTAACCTGTTGTTCCCATTGCTATGAATCTTTCCCTTTTTTAATGGCAAATTCCATTTTTAAACGTATTAGTTTATTCAAATTTTGGGGGGAAATTGTTTGTATTAAGACAACTTTCCTGTTTTATAAGGCAACTTTGCATTTAGTCTTCAAGCTAAAATTCATTATCCAAATTTGTAATCTTTTATTTTCCCAGAAATATGTTCTTACCATACAGGCAAGATGACAGTTATAATAGTTACCAACATTTTTTACTTTTTTCCCTGGAATCTTTTTTTTTAACTTCATTACGTCAGTAGGAAAATCTTAAATTATTTCCTGTACTTAAGTATAATATATGTTTTTGATTTATAAAATATCCTTATCAGACAGATATTCTCAGTGCAGTCACAAGGAATGTGTTGTAAATGATGCTTGGAATAGTCAAGGGAACAAGTTTTTACCCTAAGAAGATGTGGTACTACTGAAACTTTTCTCTTTTTCCTATTTTGTAGTTTGTTTTTGCAGGTTTTTTTGTGCACCAGCAGACAAGAAGCAGGGAAGCATATTTTCCATTTTAAGCTTCAATTAGACTTCTAAGAATTGCTGTCTGTGAAGCACCCCACAAACATACCACGCTGTGTAGGTCTAAAACCCAGAATGAAAAAACTTTCTTTGCATGCTGTTGGACCACTTTCTTCTAGGACTTTCATAATATTCCTGTCAACAAATTACATAAACTGTCAGACAAATCCCTTGTAGATGGTTTCCATGAACCCATGACACTAATATTCTCAGCATCATAAAACTTATCTACAAATCTCTGGATGTCACTACTTCACAAAATGGTAACCAACAACAAGAGACTGTTGTAAGAAGATGGGGGGAGAATCATTTTTCCAGCTACTTTCAAAGACTGGTGGTATGTTTTTTTTTCCCTCTATTGACATCAAAACAGTTAAAACTAATAGCTATATCTCTGCCCCGAAACGTTTGTTCCTAACTTTCTGATTGATTTAGTCAACTACTGTGGTTCTACAATTTTCGTAAGTAGCCATGAGTCTGGTTTCAACTGAGTGTCCCAAAGTGACATCAGTTGAGAAATCAGTCATTTTTGTGAGGTGCATGTGCCCCATGTGTGAGTCATGACCTTACCGCATCTACTTGCATGGGTCTCTTTCATACTTTATAGCAGCTAGCATCGTTTAGATATGCTGAGTTATACGCCTAACCCCCAAGGCCAAAGTAGGAAGGTGAAAAAATTACACAGTGTTTTCAGTTTGATTTTTCATGGGAGATGGGTTTATGAGGAAAGAGACCATCTTCTATGCCAAACACAATGTTGGTTTGATTTTGCGATTTATCCTTTTGTCTAATGTATTCCAAGTTTTGTCTCTTTTTAGCTATTACAACAAAGACTTAAATTCAAGGAGCCTTTTAGTAAAACAAGATTTCCATCAGTTTTTATGTAATGGCTGTCCACAATTTTTCAAAATTTATTTTGAATGAAAATAGGCCAAGCTTTTGAATTTTTTAGGAGCAACGAAGAACAGATGTTTCCTGAGAGCATTCACTTCCCTTCCTCCCATTCAGCCCTGAAGTTTTTTTTAAAGCATAATAAACCTATTTTGAAATCTGCACAAAATCAGACACTGATCTTATTGAAGATGTTGCTGTTGCACACGCTGATGAAAAGCTTCACCACTATTTCAAATATTGTGAAGAACAAACCAGCTTTGGGAAAAATATTTCTATGTCTAGTCTTACAAATCTCAGCTTTTGGTACGCTTTATTTAGCCACACAGCATTAATGTGAGCTACCAATTAGATACCATCACATAAGGATGTTGCTCCAAACATTTGGAATTACAGAAATATTGTTGCAATATTGTAGAAGCAGGATGCACAGACATTTTGCATTTTAAACAATTAAAACCTTTCTAGTGATGTTCAGTATAATAGTAGGAAGCCACATCATCAGCCAGAAGGAAAATAACTTCTAGCTGAAGGCTAACACAGTTTTTACCATTTATAAACAAGCAAAAGTCACATCAACAACAAACAAAAAACAGTCTTTGAGGGTGTAACAGAAACTAATAAATAAGATTTCATGGAAAACTGATTTGGATAAATCCTGTCTCAGACAAAGAATATACAACCATGATATTTAACAGATGTATTGTCATATTAGCTTAAATATGAATGGAAAATTTTATTGTCTTTCCTACATATGCAAGTCTTTTATTTTCATTTTTGCTATGAATTTTCACAATTGAAGACAAATTATTGGAAAATCTTGATTTATAAAGGCATATAAACTTTTGGGGCTTGTTTCAGAGCTATTGCATTACCATCAGATAGATATTTATATCTAGATTTGTCTTCATTAAATCAGCTGGCTAGGTGGAACTACACAACTAAATCTGTTATTGGAATTTATCTCAGCAACCTCCCCATGATTTCAGCAGTCACTTGACACTTCAATCTGCTAGTTGTCCACGTTTAGATGTGTAAAATCCCCAGGTACCTAAATGTCTTACTTTATAGGTGTACCCAAGCTCCCTTGACTACTTCAGCCAAAAATACTTTGTAATCCCTGGCCAAATCCTATTGATATTTTCCTCTGCCAGCATTTTAACTCTGCCCAAGTATCTGTAACACTTGTCCAAGCCTTGGGTTTAAAGGAGAGTTCAAAGAAAGAGGCGAGAGATAGGAATAAGGCAAGTCCACTTTTCTGAATGAAAATTGCATAAATTAGATTAAAGCATATATGAAGCTAGACAGGGATCAATAAGTAGGTACCAATCTCAGTGGACATTACAGAGAAGAGAGAGACTAAGCAGGGAACAGACAAGACAGGTTACTAAAAACACGATACGCATCCTGGTTCAGTAAGGCCAGGTTATTAGCAAAGGGGAACTGAAGGGCTTGGGGAGAACATGGAAAAAGGCAGGTGAGAGGCTTAGCTATCAAGCTTTCATACTTGCACCAACTAATTCTTGACAAGTATGAGGCCAAAAGTCCATAAGATATGAAATCTTTCAACCCGTGACTCAGAGTTTCCTCACCACGGAGAGTGATTTGCAGTCTTCATTGGAAGAGGCTGATCCCAAAGGATCAGCTATCCCAGCGTAGATAGCTTCCCTGGAGCATCTGTGAATGTTCTCCTCATCAATGTGGCCTTCACTTCCACCAGCTTCTTTCTGCCAGCATTTCTCGTTGCATTTAGCTATTTAATAAGCTTCAAATTCCAAAGAAATGCATAAATGCTTTTGGAGAATATAGAAAATTGTTTACAAGCTTCCTCATGAACCTGAAAATCTGAATTATTTTCCCTTTGCAAGAAGGACTTCGTGCTACATGAGGTTGATAGTACCTAAAAGAGTTGACTAAATGAGCTTTAACTGTGTAACTTATAAAACTCACAAGGAAGACATTTTTCAGTCCTCATATATCCCATTTTTAGCTTTCCTAAGGTAATCTACCTAATATACAACATAAAAAACAAATGCTAGATGTGTTAATGTCTCTGCTTTTTTTTCCATGAAGGAATCCATAGACCCTTCTCATTCACGTAACCCTGCAAGTGGGCGATACCTTTTATTTACCACTGTGAGAGTCCCCTTCCCTTCTAGGACTTAGGCCTATTAATATGTTAGTTTTGCTAAAGAATGAAAGCTAGCCACTGCACCATCGATAACACTAAAGCAAGGCACCATGTTGGTTTCTGCCATCAGTACAAGAGCTTGAGAGATTCCTGTCTTCTTTCTTTAGCTTCCTAGTGAATTTAAGATTAACAGCCTCTTCTGCCAAACACTAGGTGGGAGAAACAGACGTTCATAGTAGAGACGCACATCCCATCCAGTCGTATGACAAACACAAATACATCACCGTGAAGAAGGAAACTGATAAGCCACCCCAACCTTGTCACAAGTGGAAGGATCATAGCCAAGACAGTCTGACTAGAACAGCCAGTCTATTCATTAACCATGAGTGCCCTAAAAGCAGACTCCTATGATGGCTCAAGCTCTGGTTTTGCTGCTGTACAGGACATGCATCCTAATACATTCCATTTCTTGCATTTCATGTATTTAAAGCATCACATTGTGTGTATTAAATGGTCCCATGTGGAACTGACTTTCACAAGATTTAAATATCGGGAGTGAGGAAAGATTTCAGTTATTCCCCTCAAGCCTACTTACCTAAAGATTGTGGATTTGCCTCTGCTTCTAAAGACCCATAAAGTTTTTTATACCAAGCAATCAGTTATATTCTTTTCCCTTGGACTTCTTTTCAACTGGCATGAAATACTGCTGTGAATGATTCTGCTGTGTATGCTTATTATACTTGTAGCCTTGTTTCAAGATATTCAGATTAAAAGCTCTGTACAACAGACTAGATGTTGAAAAGATACAGAGAGTTAAACCCGAAGAATCAGATACAATCAACATCCAGATTTCGTTTCAAAATAATTGCTGAATCTATCAGGCAATCAGTGAATATTTCAGTTGAAAAAGGTGTGTTTAAACAAAATATTCATCCTGAAATTTGCAACCAAAACATCTTGTCCTTTCATTTCAGGATAACACTGTGAAAATGAATCTGCTTAAACTGGCTATAAAATAATCCTTTTTTTAGTCCATCTTTGATAGCCTTTTGAACCCATGGATAGATTTCCATCAAATTTAACGTTGGGTTGATGTCACAAGCATAATAAAGTTTTTACAGATTAAGAAAAAGAACAGCTTGATAAAGGAAAAAAAGGAAATGTGACGGATAGCCTCGAGACTGAAGTAGAAGTGAGGGAGAAGTAGGCTGAGCTCAGCCCACATCAGATGAGCAGTCAGCACCGATTAACTTACCAATCAGCATATGCAGAGCTCCCCACTGATCACAGGACTGCTGACTCTTGCTCAGTGAAGGCGTTACGGGGACTTGGGAAGGGGCAGGGTCTGTTGCGGAACAGAAGAGGTGGACAGTGGGCCCAACCACAGAGCAAATCCAGCGTCCTCAGTGTATTGCTCATAAGAAAACTTTTGTATTCTCAAGGAGCAAAGCAAAGAGAACAGAAATGAAAACAGCAACAGCAGAAAAAAGAATTCAAGAAAAGAACTGCATGTTAATTTGATATAAACCAAAATATTTGCAGTGTTTTGGTTCAGCAATAAAAAGGAGGTTTATTTGTTTCAGTATGACCCAAAGCAAGCCTATTTACAAATTTTTCACTTTGTCTACAGAATCAGTTATTCACACAGAGCTAAGTACATTATGTAGCTGTCAACTGTGCATAAATAGCCATGCCAGAAAATCTGCCATAAAGTCCCGCACTGCAGTGTAAGCAGAGCGCTTGCAAGAGGCGTTCCACGTGCCAGTGGGACAGCAGCCCAGCCACACTGAACTGGTTCCTGTACCACTGTACCAGATACTGCTCAAATCTATTTTTAAATTAGAGAGATGTGATATCAATAACAACAGCAAGTGTGACGCAGGTTCAAGAATCCTTATATGTGTAGTTTATAGAACAATGAATTTTCAAATTGTCTTCCTGGGTTTTTCTCTTTCTTCCCACTTGCAAATTTGATGTGTGGCACATACAATGACAGGTTTACAGAAAATTCAGTGACTATGAGGACATCAAAGGGACAGAAATAAAAGTCAGAATAATGATATATTTTTTTTTCACCAAAATCAGCTAACATTGACATTTTAATTTACTGTGGATATAAAATCAGTTCTGCTGTTTTGCCACGTAGGGCACAATGCTGGATGTACTGGAGAAACTACATTAAGTTAATCTTCAATCTTCAAACATACATTTGAAATTTATTGATAATTTCATAATCACATTAAAATAATATGGCAACTGGATCTAAAATTTGTACAGGCAACCTGAAATTATAGATGAAAAAAACAATTCAGTTTTGCTAGCTATTGTGGCATGTGTGTACGTGCATGATGGTTAAATTTTTAACTTGAGGTTGAGTGCTGTGATGCTGAGTACAGAAAGAGTATTTGGGTTTTGGGCACTTCAGTATCTTAAGTGACCTTTACCAAAAAAGTTTATATCTTTTTCTCCCAGATATAAAATGTATAGCTTTCTAAGAAGGGACGCATTCATTCAGTTATACTTGAAACACATTGCAGCAGGGAAAATATCATTTGAAGTGTAGTGAAATAAAATTTTCTGATACATATTAGTTATATGTACTGTACAACTTCATACTGAAACGCTAGTAGCTTCTGTTACAGCAGTGTTACTAACCACCGGTAAAATTATATTTGACTTTTGCAAGAAAGCTTGCTGCCACTGAAGCCTCTGCCCCAGATTGTATCCAAGTAGCTACCAAATATTGTATCGAGACGTTACCAACTGTGAAACTATTATCATTAATTTTGGTTTAAAAATCAATGAATTAGCGCAACAAGCTGTGTTCCATTTTATGATCTTCTCTTTGGCTATGTAAAAGAAATTAAGCTAAAGACTGAGTTATTAAAACAATGCCAAACTTAGCCAGTTTGATTTCTTCAGAAATCCATATGTCTGTATGTTTGCCTAGCTAGCAAGCTATCTTTGCCATTTTGTGCATATGTTGAGAGCAGTCAAAAGGGTTTTAAAAAGTCTTAAAAGATTGAAGCACTATTTTTGAACATCGGTAATCTCCAAGCAATTATCTCTAAATGGAACTGTTTTGTACAAGAAATAGCTGCTGTGAAGTGCCCTGACACAGCAGAAGCAGATTAACTTGCTGCTTAAACTCCGCACTCTACCAAAAATGAATAACATTCAAGTCACAATATTCAGCTGAGCTAAAACCCTAAAATCCGGAATATACATCCTCTTTTTGTGAGTATAAACTTTGAGTTTGCAATAAATGTGAACTTGGGAAAATTAAAGTTTTACACTCATTTAAATATAATAGAAACAACTTTGTCCTATAGAAGATCATTAAATTAATTCTAAATAAGAGTCCTGTCCTAGGTGACACCTATGAGGATGAAAGTATCAAAAGCTACATGCCAGTGAAAGTATAATATCCTTAACTAAAGCCATGTGAAATAACTGAACGTTTTTAGGAAAACCCATCATGTTATTTCCTTTAACACAATTTTAATGGTAAAATTTTATAAAAATAGTCTTCCCTCACCATCCATCACTTGATCTTAAATTAAAATTATTAACCTTAATTTGGAACTTTATACTGTTGCTGCTGGTCTGACAACTATGCATTATGATTTCATGGTACAACAAAACACATAGAATGGCAAGATAATCCTTTTAATTAGAATAAATGTAGTGAAATGGGAATAGTAAAACATGCTGGAATACCAATTGCTGTTATTTATATATTTATCTATTGTCCTAATTATCAAACTGCTCTTATCTAGACTATTGGGCTGTATTAATCTCATAAGAATGATTCAGTCTTCACCTAAAACATCTTTAATTTTACATTGCTGTTCTTCAGAGTTGTTCTATTAAGAAAAAGGACACGTAGGATTTTATATCCATTTTTCTGTCACACTTCTAAGAACTGCATTTGGACAAAACAATGTTGTTTGGTACCAGTTCAAACACGGAATACCCTTCTTTCTATGTAAACAAGAACAACCTTTAAAGGCATTACTGATGATAGCATATCACCTTTCTGTGTTTTTCACTGTAGGAAAGAATTATGCATCATGCCAATGCCTAAGGAACTGTAAAAGAAGTTTCCATATGGTTTTAACTATAAATTGTTCTTTAAATGCGATAATATATTTTCTTGAATATAAGCCATTTAAATGGATTCTATTTAGAATGTTTTATTAATTTTTCATTCTGGTTCTAGTCTCATTGGTCTTGTTTTTAGTCATTTTCTTCAAAATAATAAAAATCCCAGCCTGCTCTTAATTTGCTGCCTTTTCTTCTTTTTTCTTTTACCTCACACAGGAAAAAGCCTCGAAATTCCATTAAAAGTTCATTTGACAGGAAAATGAATAGTGGTTTTTATCTCCATCTTTAGAAATTCAGTGATAAATTTATGGTGTATGTCAGGCTGTTCTGAAATGCTACCATAGGGTACGAAGATAAAAATCTGCTTACCCAGGAAAAATTATTAACAGACCATGAGAGAACTGCGTATAACAAAAGGGATTAAAAATAGAATCTGGATCTCATTTTGTATCTCCACATCACAAATCAATTTAAGCATATTCTATAGATTCTGGTACGTAACTATGAAAAAAACCCACTAAATTTTGTAATTCTTAACTCTTAACAGATAGTAGCTAAGGTAGAAACTTCATGTCATAGAATCATAGAATGGCTTAGGTTGGAAAGGACCTTGAAGATCATCAAGTTCGAACTCCCCTGTCACAGACAGGGACACCTCCCACTAGACCAGGTTGCCCAAGGCCATGTCCAGACTGGCCTTGACACCTCCAGGGATGGGGAATCCACAACTTCTCTGGGCAACCTGTTCCAGTGCCTGACCACCCTTAAAGTGAAAAACTTCTTCCTAATGTTTAATCTAAATCTATCTTCTTCCAGCTTGAAGCCGTTCCCCCTCATCCTATCACTACAAGCCCTAGTAAAAAGTCCTTCCCCAGCTCTCCTGTAGGCCCCCTTTAGGTACTGGAAGGCCACAATAAGATCTCCCCGGAGCCTTCTCTTCTCCAGGCTGAACAACCCCAACTGTCTCAGTCTCTCCTCATAGGAGAGGTGCTCCAGCTCTCTGATCATCTTTGTGGCCCTCCTCTGGACTCGGTCCAATAGGTCCATATCCTTCTTATGTTGGGGACTCCAGAGCTGCATGCAGTACTCCAGGTGGGGTCTCACCAGAGTGAAGCAGAGGACAGAATCACCACTCTTGACCTGCTGGACACACTTCTTTTGATGCAGCCCAGGATGTAGTTGGCTTTTGTGACTGCAAGCACACATTGCCTGACCATGTTAAGCTTCTCATCAACCAACACCTCCAAGTCCTTCTCCTCACAGCACCTAAAGCACTCTAGAATTCTATGATTGTTTAAATAGTTACCTAGACAATGTGGAATAATCATAGCTTGTGAACAAGAAGAAAATGAAGATTTGAGCAGAAAAATGTTGTCCCGTGTTCATTCAACTAATTCAAACCTGAATATTAAGTCTCAGTCCCAAATACACACTCTGGCTAGACGTCTCATGACTGAGTTTACCAAAAGACTACTTAAACAGTTTTTGTTGTAGTTAATTCTCAATCACATAAAGAATTGCTTCAGTTTCTTTCTTTCCAAATCTCTCATTTTCTCACTTTCATACCTGAATCCTGGTATGATTTGTTGTGTACCTAGAAGATGAAAAGTGTTTCATTAAGGAATTAAGATTTTTTAAACTTTCATAATTAATATATTACTACTGACATTTTGATATTAGTTGGGGCTAAACTGGGAAGACAAAGAAAAAGAAATAGAAACCACAAAAAGACCCCACCAAAGGCAAAAGCTGCTAGGAAAGCTTTAAGGTAATTACGTACTACAAATGCTTGGACTGCAGAGTCCAACCAAAGGAAGTGAACAAAATGGATTTTTTGGAGTGGGACAGCAGATGAGCATAGTGACCATCTTCTGCACCTGTGGTCCCATTATGATAGTTTGGCTGAATTCTTCATGGGGAAGTTTAGATACATAATCTGAGTCCTGAGTTATCTCATAGCTGGTATAGTTCTGAGAGAGGTCTGAAATCAAAGCATTTAAATAATGACAGCAACAAAAGCAGTTTCATTGTTAAATTCAATAGAAGTATTATTGTCAAAACTGTCTAACTTTTGTATAATACATAGCTTCAGTTACTGATGTAAATGTTATAAAATCAAAGGTCTTTTGACAATAAAAAAAAAAAAGCTTGGTTACTCACATGCAATTTTCATCGTTAATTAATGAAAGTGGACTTTCAGCGATTTTGTTACAACCATACTCTTAAAAGGGTTACCATTATCTCTTTTGGCCTTAGGCAGTCTGCCTATTCTAGTCTTGTTTAAAGGTGGCCTGAATGGAGGAGAAGCTGATATTTGTAGCAGAAAACAGAATGCTATAAACTACAGGACCTTGACAGCAGAGTCCTTCGTTGCTTTCTCTCCACAAATGTCAGTTTCCAGAGCTACTGGTGAACAAAAGGCTAAACAAGATATTTTCTGAATCATGTGTGGAAATCGGAGAGTTCTGCAGGCCAGAATTGAGCCGGATCTGTCACGAATACATGTTAAAAAGAGATAAAAAGTTTCCTACTTTGGGGATCTATACCAGCAGCCTCTGTAATGTTTGCCAGAATAAGCACAAAGATAATATTTTTAGCACCAGCAAAGGGATAACAAGAACGAAGAAGAAAGTCATAGCTTAAATGATGGTATGAAGCTCCCAACTTGGAGCCATGTTGTAAGTACATCCTCCATGACTTACAGGACATATTCTTACTTTTTTGTCTCAGGTTGTGATTCACAGCCGCTAACATTATCCTTAAGCAATATTTGCTCATACTAGCTATAAGTAATAAAGTGCAAGAATGACTTACTCTGTTATTTCCAAACTCCAGGATTCTTCGATGGCTTTAATCCATGCTACAACTGGCCTGCTTGCAGTTGGTGGAGAGGAACAGATACCTCTTTGTTGTAACTTATTTGATCAATTTTAGGAGTTTACTCTAGAATAAGAAGAAAAGCAGCCTCACAACCTCAGGTGGTAAAGTTCTCTATGACAGTCCAGGGAAAAAGTCCAGGCAGATATAGCAAAAGCCAGAGGCTTCTTGGTCTGTTGTTGAAGGGACAGGATAAATCCCACATTATTTGCTCAGTTCAAGGTGCAAATAATACAGGATTCACCCTGTCTAATTCAGGGTGAAGATACCTCAGGAGAAAATCAACAGCCTATTTATGTTGCCTTTGCCTTGTCTACGGGCATACTGTCACTTGCTTTTCTTTTCTCTATTGAGTTAAACATGAAATGTTCATGTTCAGAACTAGCCACATTATGGCAAAGGAAGGTTAGGTGTTTTTTTTTTGTTGTTGTTGTTGTTGTTGTTTTTCTGTGGAAAGCTGTCTTCTAACATTTATTCATAATTCTTATGGAAGTTTTCTTTGTTATTTATCAATCAACCTGACAATCAGTACATTCATCTGTTGCTCTTCCTTGCACTCCCAGAATTACAAAATTAATATATTTGCTGAAGACAGGGAAAAATCGTGAAATTCACTTTACTAGACAACTTTATGCACAAAATGAATAACCGAAAATAATGTATAAAGTATGTCAGTATCAGTGCTACTCTGTTTGCCCTGCAAACTTCACATCATTTTTACCTTTGTGTGGGTGTACCAGCACCAGAACATTTCCCTAAAATAAGTAAATCTACCCTGAGGTTATATATTCTCCTTCCTTTCCTTTGGAACATATCTGCACACCAGATTACCTTTCCTACTTTAATGATTCTCTCCTAGTCAAATTGATGAGGTAATTTGACTGCTAATCTTTGGAGGCACCAGATGCTGATAATTCTCTCAACAGTGTACTAGCAAGTACTGCAATTGGCAATTTGCTGTTGACAATGCATACAACTCTCTCAGGATGATAGGTTTGCACTAACCTCAGAAAATCCCATCTTCTCCAGTTTTATAGTGTAGTTAAGGCAAGAAAATACTTCAGCCAAATATTTCAGGCTTGTCTCTGAAGTCAGTGTCTTAAATCCACAAGTTAGCAAAAATCTGTTGAATACACATGGATCATAATGACTTCAATAATATTTTGGATTTCTGGTACTATTTAAGATTTATTTGCTCTTTAAAACTTAATTCCAGGCAACTACATTAAAAAAAAAAAAAAAAAAAAAAAAAAAAGTCTGTTTGCAAAGAGCAGAGTCTACCAGACTGGATGGTGACTAAGATATTTCCCAAAAGACTGCTTAGCATTTGTGCACTAGAAAAAACTACAAATCATTTAGGAAAACATGAATCACTATGTTTTGGCTCTCCATTTTATTAAATCCTATTTCAAAGTTTCTGTAAGTCAGCCATTTTCCCCCTCATTCTTGACATCTTCCCCTTTCCACCCAATAAAATCTTTACTTGTTACATTCTTTTTTTCTCCTTCTGTTCATACATAGTTCTTCCTGGTTTGGGGATTATCTGTTTTTCATTCAGTTTTCTATTCTCCATGTTGTCATGTAAGAGGGGGAGTGCACACAGCAACAATTAAAGCAGAACCTTTCTATGCCAAGAAGAAAAGTAATACCTAATATCAGCTGAATGATGCAGCTATCAAAGATGTATGGAAGGTGGCCAGTAGGTTTTAACCAGGTTTTTGTTCAGTTCGATTAACATTGTAATAACAGTCATCCATTTGGTCACATTTGTCACAACCCGTATTATTTTATTAGTATTTTATGTAAGATTGTCCAAACTACTTCATCTTTGTTTCAAAACAGTTTCCACCCATAGAGTGTTGCTTGCTCAATACATCATCACTTCTTATTCCTTATGAGCTAGGTCATGAGGCTCATATTCATAATATGTAAGGTCAAAAACTGGAGCTTGACTCACTGGGACACTCTGGGATGTCTGGTCATTTATATTATCAGAAAATTAATGTAACCTTTCTATACTTTCATAACTAAGGAAAATAGAAGAGTCATTTTGTCTTAATCTAATACAGCTAAAAGTGGTTATAAAGAAAGAACCAGCACAGACTCTCTAAAGGATCTCTACCCTTAAATTCAAGTGATCAAGTTCTCTCATATACAGTTCTCTCATTTTCATATTGCTTAGGTGTCATCATATAGTTTGACTTATTTTACTATAAAGAAAATTAATATAAAATTGATATTTAATACAACCATTTACACAGATATTTGAAATTAAAGTGAGGCATGGTAGGTGCTTGGATTTTGTCATTGACATTAAATTAAAAGTTAAGACCATAGTGAATTTGTAAAATTTATGAAACCAGTATAGGAATTTCCCATGCCAGCCATTTTCTTTCAGAATCTTATTACACTTTCCATGGTAATATAATTGTGCAGAGTTAGTATGTTGCTGGCATTCTTTTTCAGGACAAAGTATTTCTTCTTCATAAGAAGTTCATATGAAGGGATTGTTATTTATCTTATAAATTTGGCTTGTCCGTATGGAATTACATGCAATTCTATGAGGACATTTTCATCTTCCCACATGCATGTTCCATGGTCTTACCACAAAAACGTTGCCTGAACTATGTAGGGAACCATACCTACTCTTACCTCTGCTGTTTTTGCTTACTGTCTAGGCTCTTTAAAATATTTTTTATTTAGCTTAAACAGACTTTAGAGGTGTTTGGTAATAACAATGATACTATGAATGCAAACTTAAGACACATATGTAAACACATAGTGGGTGAATACTTCTATTGACAGCAATGTGTAATTGAAAAACAAATTGACTGCTTCCCACATTTCACCATGTCATATGTGCACTAGCCATTAATTCTTTCCTTTGAATGTGAAAGCTAAACTCTGATGGCCTATTAAGAGTTGTCACCTTAAAATAAAGTAACAAAAAACCTCAGCTTTAAACAAGATATTCCCTTTTTCTTGCAAAAAAATAGAATTCTGAAGATCTAGAAATAGATCTATAAAGGGAAAAGGATTTTTTTTTCCAGCAAAAAGTGGTATCTGTTTACACATAACTCCTTGCTTGAAATTGTTGGGCATGTTAATTTTTTAGTATGTAAGTTAGCATAAACAAGTAAGGACCAAAAATATTCCTTCCTCCAGCTATTTTTAAAGTTTCTAATGGTATTAATCAGTACCAGCTTTAGTCATCTTTAACTTCTCTGAGTATTCAGTTTTCACTTTTCATCACTGCCAGCTCCATTACTGTCAGTAGACCTTTTGATATTGCTTTGGCTCAGACAAACCACTGACTACTTCTGATTTTGTTTTAAAAATGTGTCTTATTCCCCCAGACTAACTCAATTACAGATTGACAATTACAGATTGACACTAAAGACCATTAGAACTGTATTCAGATCAAATGCTAAAGGTAATTACAATAAAAGCATCTTTTTTAAAATTTATTCTTCAGAACAAAATGGTATTCTCCTAAGCCTGAAAATCTCCAAGCCCAAGATCAGACAGAGTCAGTTTGAGGTCCTGAATTAATAACATCCAAGCCAAACCTAAGACCTCAAAATCATTTCTTTCTCATTGCTTACATTAAATAATACTTGTCTGGGGGATGCACCAAATGACAAGCCAAACCCTATTCCAGCCCAAGGGTTATCTCTTGGTGCTAGTCTCACCAGTCTTACTATAAGCTGAGAAAAAAACACAACACTGGGCATTTATTTTCTCAGCAAATAAGCAATAGCATCCACAAATGTGTTTCATGTAGAAAAAGAGATCTAGGGTAAATTGCCACAGCTGTGTTTAGGTAGGAAAGTAGATATATTTTTTTTCCTTTCAAGAAATCAAAAGATACAGCATACCTGAAAATCAGATCAGAAATTTCATTCAGTGCTCCAAAACTGTGGGCAATGTTCCTTTGTTCTAAACAATTTCCCTTGCCTTGCCTTACTCTCCCTTTTGATCTTATTTTCATGAGAAAATCGATTTTATACCTTTGAATTTCACTTTGGTTCCCATGGAAATTTTTACTTTTGAAAAATCAGCATCCTCTAAGGACAAAACATTTTGTCCAGAACTTCCTCAAAGTTCTGTTATGTGTTTTAAATTATTTGCAATTGATAGTTTAGTAAGTAAGTATGGCAAACATAATATTCCATGGGTGCATTTTTAAACGTTTAGAGAAAATAGTTTCTTGCTATAAAGACTAGAAATGCTTTGAAAGCATTGCCACTGGCAATGGTAATTATAAGGAGGAACTTCTTTACTTTGAGTGTGGCAGAGCACTGGAACAGGCTGCCCAGAGAGGTTCTGGAGTTTTCCACTCAGGAGGCATTCAAAACCCGCCTGGTCGCCATCCTGTGCAACCTGCTGTAGGTGACCCTTCTCTGGCAGGGGGGTTGGACTAAAAGATCTCCAGATGTCTGTTCCAACCCCTACCATTCTGTGATTCTGTGACAAGATAGGGTAAAAGATTAGGAATTCAGCCCACAGAGTATTCTTACCTTTCTATCTCCTATATTTTAAACAGCTGTAAAGGTAATGATGAAGTTTACTTTTACATGTTTGTACCAGAAAATGCACTGCACATGGATAATGGATGATATTTCCTGAAAAAAAAAAAAAAAATCAAGTCATGCCCTCTTTTATATAATTCTCCTCCTATTGTAAATATGTGTATGGGTACAGTGGAGAAACAGGATGTCTAAGAACAACCACATCAGGGACTAATATGAACTGGACCAGATGGAATGGTTGATCTGCAAGAAATTCTATTCTCACATTGAGTTCTGTAGCCAGTATTAGAAAAGGGAAATAGTTAAAATTTAGGTTGGACAAACTTCAAAGGGCTAAAATGTTTGGGTTTGATTAATAATTCATATTTTTTAACTTAAATTTCTTCTGATCAATCATGAAGAGTAGAAATCTCATGAAAACAGTGCCTGCAGACAGTTTTTCAGTACCCTGTAATGTCTTAATTGTTCAAAAAAAAATTATTTTTTTTTTCTGTTTTGATTACCATATAATTTTGAGTCAGTACCAAGTACTTTCTTTTTTTCAGATAAATTTAAGAATTCCTACAGTATCCTTAGCAAAGTTAAAAATAAAGAAGAGAGCTACTGTTCAGGGGGAATGTTAAGAAGAATCAATATAGCAGCTGTTCAAGATCTCTAATAATTATTAATTAATAATTAATGAAACAATAACACTTTCAGCCTTTAACTTCTAAAATAACTTCTAAAGTCATTATAAGGACCCCTCAAACTACTGCCTGCATAAAAATGTCTTCTTTTTAGTAATTTTCTTTAGATAAGGGAAGAGTTTGGACCTAACAGGGCTAAAACCCAAACCACCAGAATATCCTATCACAAGAAAGGGAAGAAAAATTTATCTTTTACACAAAGAATATTTAGGTTTTGCTAATGTAGCAGTACTGCAATAAAACTTGGAATGCGTTAGTTTAAAGATTTTAAGGTACTTAGTGGAAGATATATGTAGCATTTATGTCTTAAACATAAATAAACTATTAAATCTATAGAATATGTTTCCCTAATTTATTGTGAGATCATGTATAGTGAATACAGTTAATTAATTAAATAGTAGATTTGCTAATTTAAATATGAAAATATTATTGAAAAAGACTTTTTCAGAGCTCTCTTCCAAGATGACACTGAAATATTTGTGTTTCACCCTATAGGAGATGATTTCTTTTCTGTTGGATTAGCTTTTGCTGATAAGAGTAATTAGCTTGTACTTTGTCTTTAGTATTCTGTGCAAACATAACTCCCAGCTAGAAATTTGTGACTGTTTATAAGGAAAAAGTATCAGTTCTGACATGCTTGCAGTTTGACAAGTAAATTAGAAACTTAGCAAGTTATAACTCAAGGCTAAATTGTCGTGGGCTGGATCTTGCATATGTGATTCAGCTATGTCATTAATAGGATAAACAAACCATGTTTTCAGTAAATTAGTAAGTTCCTACTCCTCCTCTTTGAAGAAGATCTTTCAGAAGGAATCCAGCTGTCACTGATAAGAGATTTGCCATATAGTGTAGGCATTTTCAGGCAACCTGGAGATTTGAACTCTCTTCTTACACGTTCATTTTGTTGGAGAACTGACTCTACCTTACCTCATGTTACATTTTGACTATTTGTGAAAAATGTTGACTATTTAATTTTCCATTGTCTTCCAAGCCTGGACCTACCTTGGTTGCAGTTTGGACTGGAGCCTTACTGCTCATGGTGTAAGTAGGTTTGGGTGCTCTTCTAAGCTCCAAAGACTCAGGCCCAGCAGGGTATTTAGGATGATTTCTCCTCATTGCAATTATACAGCATTTCAATAAATTCTACATTTTAGTATTCTATATTCCATATTAAATCATAATAAAAACACAGCAATTATTCCCTTGAACAAGAAATAACATTTGATATTATAAAGTGGTTTTTTTTTTTTCATTTGGGATTTTTATAATTCTTTATGCTGGTAATTTTTTTCATTCCGGTTTCAATCATAAATCTTTCCTTAATTGATTTTGAAGGACATATAAAATTTTTATTCCT
The DNA here is from genome assembly GCF_965231255.1 of Vanellus vanellus. Lineage (NCBI taxonomy): Eukaryota > Metazoa > Chordata > Aves > Charadriiformes > Charadriidae > Vanellus > Vanellus vanellus. The sequence goes on along the minus strand of NC_138905.1, from coordinate 141,393,045 downwards.
ATTATATTATAGACAGATGTCTCACTTTCTCAATAAATACCTAATGTAGCAGTTACCAATCTGTAAAGAATTGAGTATGAATCAATACCTCTCCACTAATTATCTGAATACCACAGTTGTATAATCTAACACTTCTACTTTACTATAGCAACAAAAAAGTAGCTGAATGAAGAAGTAGATGTTAGTAGTAGCTTTAACAATGAAGGAATAAAGAGGGAAAATCTGAGAATCTGAGACCAATGCATAGAGAAAGATCAGTACAAGATAATAAGTAAAAATGGCCTAATGGTGAGAACAATTTTTACTGAACAAATCAATACATCCCCAAATAACGCGTTATTTTTCCACAAAGGCTCTGGCTGTTTCTGAAACATACTGTTAGCAAGACAAAGAATCAAATATAATATGTCAGCTTAAATTTATTTTCCCTTAAATTTATTTTCCAGTCCACTGAATATAATTAAAAATACATTTTGGTTCACACCCCTGGAAGTGCACGTCCCTTAGAGAATGAAATGCGCTACCCAACTTTCATACAATGTAATATGCTTCCCTAAACAATTTAACATAGAGGAGGTAAGAATTCAGGAAGGGATCATGTTGATGTGTTAGTTTTACACACAGAGTGATGACAAAGAGCAGATTGTGGATTACTCTCAATATAATTCATAATACTATATTTTGTTGTTAGGTGATAGTGAGAAATTGATGGAATTGAAGAATCACAAGAGATGAAGTATAAGAAAAAAAATTATAGGGAAATAAATTTAGGTTTAAGAACAGAGATAGGGATAAGAAAGAGGAAGAACACTAGAATTAGGCAAAATAAGGTTATGCTGGCATCTTCGAAAGATTTATTGATGTGATAAACATGTACAGAAAAGCAGGAAAAACTATGGAAGCACCTTCCCCCTTTGGTTGAGAATTACCATAAAATGTGAGCATCGCTTAATAGCTATCGAATACAATCATAGAATCATAAAATCATAGAATGGTTTAGGTTGGAAGGGACCTTGAAGATCATCAAGTTCCAACCCCCCTGTCACAGACAGGGACACCTCCCACTAGACCAGGTTGCTCAAAGACCCATCCAACCTGGCCTTGAACACCTCCAGGGATGGGGAATCCACAACTTCTCTGGGCAACCTGTTCCAGTGCCTGACCACCCTCAGAGTGAAAAATTTCTTCATAACATCTCAATCTACCTTCTTCCAGCTTGAAGCCATTCCCCCTCATCCTATCACTACATGTCCTCATAAAAAGTCCCTCTCCAGCTTTCTTGTAGGCCCCCTTCAGATACTGGAAGGCCACAATAAGGTCTTCATGGAGTCTTCTCTTCTCCAGGTTGAACAACCCCAACTGTCTCAATCTGTCCTCATAGGAGAGTTGCTCCAGCCCTCTGATCGTCTTTGTAGCCCTCCTCTGGACCCGCTCCGACACATCCACGCCTTTCCTATGTTGGGGGTCCCAGAGATGGATGCAGTATTCCAGGTGGGGTCTCACCAAAGCAGAGTAGAGGGGGAGAATTACCTCCTTCAACCTGCTGGCCACACTTATTCTGATGCAGCCCAGGATATGGTTGGTCTTCTGGGCTGCAACTGCACATTGCCTGATCATGTTGATCTTCTTATCAACAAACACCCCCAAGTCCTTCTCCTCAGGGCTGCTCTCAATCCATTCCCCACTGAGCCTGTATTTCTGCTCAGGATTGCCCCGACCCAGATGTAGGACATTGCACTTGGCCTTGTTGAACTTCATGAGGTTGGCATGGGCCCACCTCTCCAGCCTGTCCAGGTCCCTCTGGATGGCATCCCTCCCCTCCAGCGTGTTGATTGCTCCACACAGCTTAGTGTTGTTAGCAAACTTGCTGAGTGTCCACTCAATCCCAACATCCATTTCGCCAAAGATGTTAAATAGCACCCGTCCCAGTACTGACCGCTGAGGAACGCCACTTGTCATTGCTTGCCACTTGGACATGGAGCCGTTGACAGCAACTCTTTGAGTGCGATCGTCCAACTAATTCCTTATCCACCAAGTGGTCCATTGGTCAAATACATGTCCCTCCAATTTGGAGACCAGGATGTCACGTGGAACAGTGTCAAATGTTTTGCAGAAGTCCAGGTACATGATGTCTGTTGCTCTCCCCGTGTCCACCAATACACCAACGATGGCTATTTCTAATTAATGTAGAAAATGAAATAGAAATATGTATATAAATATAATTATATTTAATGGTTATTAATTGTATGATAACCATTTAATTTTGCTCCTAACCACCTACCAGTCAAATATTCAAAAATTAAAAGAAATTTAGTGATATAATATTTCATTTATCTTTAAGGTTTAGACGTTTTCAAAGAAACTGAAGCTTTTCATACTTCTTCAACAGCAATGTTAATAAAATCATGGATTGGAAAGATAGAATGGATCATTGTAATAATCCTTATTTGACCTCCTATAATATAGATCAAGGGACTTTCATTTTAATGTTCTGATATATAAATCAAGCTTTCATAGACTTATATTAATCAAAGAATGGAAATAGATATGAGGTATAATTTGTGTGTATACCTCTTGGTCTGCCATTTGTCTTCAGTGTAAAAGCTTTTCCTGAATTTTGCTCATTTGTATTTTAATTCTTTTATTAGTTAATCCTAATATTAATGGATGTGTTTGAGCACAGGTGTATAGCTCTGCAAGTGTTAGCATCCTTCTAACTCCTCACTAACACAGTCTAATTCAATGACACTAGAATAAATAATAGTTGGTATATTTGTTCTCCTCTACAAGTAAACATCCTGTCACTGGAGCTTATAAATTAAATTCTTGCTCTTCCTTTTTACAGTTGTAAAGATCTTTGGAATACTGGTTGAACCTCTTATCTTGTTGTGAATATTTTCCACCTGCAGATGTAATATGATCCTCCAGCAAGTATTGACAACATTGTTGGTCGTTCTTTAGTATGTTGGATATTTTCTTATCACAATATAACCAATGTACAGCTACAGATATCTCCTCACAGTCTCTTTCTGACACCATTTCTCACATCTGATGCTTCACCCGTGAAATCTCATCCCACATCTATGGCAAATGAGTGACTTATCTTGCATGATGAGAGACTGCCATCCCCAACTCTTGGGTAGCTTTAAATCAGTGATGAGTGTAACTCCATTATATATGCCACTATAAATACCAATGGCCATAAACAGTTTATCTTGTCAGGATAAAATATATCCAAGCAAAGTTACAAAATATCTCAAGTCAGAATATGATTAGATTTCCATTTTTTATGTTACCATCTGCAAGTGCTGCAGAGTTCTGAAGTAGGAAAAAAGCACATTTATTTCCTTCCTGAAAGTGACAGCTTTTTCAAATGCTACAAAACCTGTATGTAACTTAAGCATATCACAGGATCACACAGCTTAGGTTTCTGTTGTGTTCATTTGGGTATTTCACCTTCTAAGGCCTAATTCACCTCCTTGCCCCTTGATTCAGAGAACCCTCATGACTTACAACAGCTGGAACTAAGTACATACCATTACTTCGTCTATGACAAAAAAAAAACATTTATATCTCTCTCTTTTACTGCCAGAAATGAACATTTTAATGTAGTGAAAAATCCAAACATTGTAAAAGAAGGTATTAGTGCTTCATGCATTAAGCTGAAATATGTGGGTTTCTCATGCCTAATTATAAGGCGGCATCTTGCCCAGACATATCCAAATACTGCAGCTCTTTCACACAAGATCAGACAAGGCTGTTAAATCACAGTTTATTTTTCTGTGAACCTAGATCATCCCTTGGGCTGTTCAGGCTACAGTTAGTTTATTTTCACCTTTGAAGACTAAACCTTCTGTTTCTAGAAGATATTAAAATGGTTAAGGAAAATGAAGATATTCTGCCATTTTGCTGGAAAAATGGTGTTGAACTTTTACACGTCTCTCAGTAATAAATATACAAGATCTCTTCATGTGGTTATCTACACAGAATACAAGACACTGGGTTTATCTCATGTTGGAATTGGAGAATGGAATTGGAAGCCAAAATTTCTTGAATTTTATGTATTGCTCAGATAAAGTTTACTCCATCTTCACCCCTGGAAAGATGCTTAATTGTTGAGCATTTTCATAATGTGCTCCCCCTAAAGTGTGGACAAGGGTAATTACTTTCCTCACAGAGCACTATGATAAAGAGTTGCTGTGTGCTCGTTAGTTTGTTTGCTTACCTTCTTGTTTTTACAACAGACCTGTCTATGTATCTACAATGTTTTGTAAGTGCGTGCTCTGTCAGTGAGCTAGAATTAGTGTAATTATGCCTTGCTGATGGAACTGATAGCATGAATGGTTTGGTCTAGCTAAAGAGATGCTGTGGGTAAAAATCCCACAGGTAATTAACACAACAAACCTGAATAAGGACCCTAAATTCATATTTTATTAAAGATGGGGCCAGCGGCGAACTTTAGGTTTCCTATCTCAATTTGCAAATGGCACTTTTTTCTTGTTTCTGTATACTCTTTCCATCTTCTGCATCTTGGCTATTTGAAGAAGAGACTGTCTTTTTTACACACTCCCTACAAGCTTGAAGTATTTGTGCAGCAACTCTGCATAAGGAGGACAATTTAAATATCAGAATCAATACTTGTATTGTGTACAGGGTGGATCATGGCACCACAAAGATTTGTTCATGCCCCTTCCTCAACTCTTAATTTGTCTATATCTTCAATTCGCGCATCAAGATGTTTTTATAACAAAAGTAGAACAAGATGCCTCATTTTTTTCTCTACTGGTCTACAAACAGTCAGTACAACTCCTGTGAGTTTTATTGTTCTTATCTGCTTAATTTCACCATTGCTCCCTTCATTTTTATTAAACTTTTTTTTTCAAATCTCTTTACTCTTATCTTTTTTTCTTTCCTTTTTATTTTTATGTGCTTTCTTCCTCAACACTCCAAGCTGTGACTACAGAAGTGATGAACCAAAACAGTGGATTTTACATTCATTTTGAGGCTGGGAAGTCTGCAAATATCCTGTTATTTTTCCTCTTGAAATGCTTCAGAGCCTAGGATATGTTCATCAGATACCCCTGTCCCACACAGTTACAATTTCACCTTTAAATTTTTTCATATTCTGCAGTTCACCTGGCTCCTGTGGCACACAATTTTCAGAAGAGCTGGTTGCATTGTGAAACTTAGCGAATCTCCAGCATCAGCATGAGCAGAGCCGCTGTGTAGAAGGTCCAAAGACTAATGGAAGGGTCTGAGCATGGGTACAACACTACATGGAAAACAACACTACTGCAGGTTTCTGTACTTAGTGCAACATTTGCAAGGATTGTGTGCCCAGGCACAAGCTATAAGGAATTACAGAAGTCCAGACAGGAATTTGAATGACTGGATCACCACAATCAAAAAATCATGTGTCTTATGGGGTTTGGCTCTTTAATTAATCTCATTCTCTAGACCAGAAATTCTGGGGGAGTAAAAAGTTCAAAGGACCACTCAGACTGTGCACAGACCTGACTATAAAGGTACATATTTCCTTGATGAGGTGATGTGATGGTATTTGCCAAGCCCTTTATGTAACCTCTACCCATTCTCTAAGAATCCACTAAAAGGGCTAGAGTTTTTAAAAATCAATTTCTCACTAATACCTGTGTTTTAAAGGGGAACGCTGGAATGAATAATATTCATGATAAAATATTGTCCTTTTTTTGACCAGGAGAAAGTTATTCTTCTGCATCTCCTTTGCTGTCCATAGTGTGGACTATGAACAATCTGGACATTTGGACATCCAGTGGACCTGAAGATTGTTAGCATTAGGAGATAATTTGAAAGTAGTTTCTTGTAAACTAGCCAGATTGCTATGTGTTTTGAGACAACCAAAAGATTTTCTGCATCAGTTGAGTATGAATACTTTTTGTTCTAAACCATGTCCACATCAACTTAGCAAATTATATTGAATAGTCTATAAAAAACATAACTAATCATGTAAGAACACACTTTAACTAAGGATACATATCACCAACCTTTTGACTGACAGTTTGCAAGATCCTCTCCATTCCTGTCAGGACATATTTGTTGCTTCAGAAATTGATACAGAGCAAGAAAATAAACAGTTTTATACACCTCATTGATATTCTGCAGGCTTAAAACATATAGCTCTGTAGAAATCATGTAGTTACAGATATAACAATCAGTTCATCTATTATGTCTGAGATTCTTCAAAAGTGAATTATAAAGTGAGTATCCTGTCCCACCACAAATCCTAAATGTCTGTTATATGAATAAAAACCAGTTATTAAACAAAATAAATAAACCACAGTGCAAAACTGGAGCCATATGAAGTTCATCACTCAACATAAGAGCTCAACATGAGCACTATGAATGGCAGGTTCACAGTCCATCATAATGTAAAAAAGGCCACCCTCATTAACATACAGGTCTGTATAGATAAGTAAGCCTCTAGGACTGGTTAATACAAAACTACCTAAAATTTATAACATCAGCACAAAGTTTATAGGCATCTGTCAGAGGATGTAATGGACAGAGAATGTTGAGTCCTGAATAGCAGGATGCTCAAATAACTTGTCTGAACCTACATTTTCATTCAACTCTTAAACAGACAATGTATGTTCATCGATATTTAATGGGTCAGGGAAAATGCATTCAGAAGCCCCTCCACATGGGCCATCTGCTGCAGGAACATCTCTTCCTGAAGTGTGTTCCCTCCCAAAGCACTTGTGTGCATGGCAGAGGCATTAGCTGATGTTCACTAATGGTCTTGTTTCTAAGATTTCCAGCTGAACTCATGTAGATGGCCAAAATTCTGTCTTTTGCACTACAAGCCACTACAAGCAAATGAAAATCAATGTCTTGGGAGGTGTAACTGAAGTGGGACTTGAAGTGGGACTTGAAGTGTAGGTGGGACTACAGTCAAATGCCACATAAAGAAAAAAGCCATGGTCTGTAAATTCAAAGAACGTCCATGCAAAGCTATTATAAATACTAGATCACAGAGTCAGTACTCAGTGACATCAGTGAGATAAAGTCAGTAATAGCAAATAAACACAATGTGATTTGTAACCAAATCATTATGACCTAGTTGTCATTAGTGAAACTTGGTGGGACAATTCCCATGACTGAAGTGCGACTACCAATGGCTACAGGCTGTTCAGAAGGGACAGGCGAGGAAGGAAGGGCGTACGCATTGGCCTCTATATATCAAGAAAGGGATAAAGTGTGAAGAACTGTCTCTGAAGAATAGCCACAAGCAGGTTGAAAGACTATAGGTAAGAATTAGAGACCGAGGCAGCAAAGGGAACTTTGTAGTTGGTGTCTACTAGAGGCCACCTGATCAAGGCGAGCCTACAGACGAAGCTTTCTAACTCCAGCTACAGGAGGCATCTCACTCGCAGGTTCTCATCCTGCTGCAGGAATTCAGCCATCCTGACATCTGGTGCAAAAGTAGCACGGCAAGCTGCAGGCAATCCAGGAGACTCCTGGAGTGCATCGAAGATAAATCCTTAAGACAGGTAATAGACAGCTCTACCAGAGGAAATGTGATACTGGGAGTGATGGTTACCAATGCAAGTGAGCTAATCGGTGACATCAAGATTGGAGGCAGCCTGGGCTCCAACAATCATGCACCAGTGGATTTCACAGTAATGAGGGATATGGGTCAGGGGAAGTGTAAAGTCAGAATGCTGAATTTTAGGAAAGCAAGCTTCCAGCTCTTCACGGAGTTAGTTAATAAGACCCTCTGGGAAGCTGCCCTCAGGGACAAGGGAGCAGAACAGAGCTGGCAGATCTTTAAGGACGCTTTCCACACAGTGTGAGAGCTCTCGACCCCCAGGTGTTACAAATCAGGAAAGGAAGGCAAGAGACCAGCATGGCTGAGTCAAGACCTCCAGGTCAACCTAAAGGGCAAGAAGGAAATGCACAGGCAGTGGAAGCAGGGACAGGTATCCTGGGAAGAGTATAGGGACGCTGCCTGGTTGTGTAGGGATGGGATCAGGAAGGCCAAGGTGCAGCTGGAGATGAACTTGGCAAGGGACACAAAGAATACCAAGAAGGGTTTCTACAGGTATGCCAGCCAGAAAAGGAAGGTCAAAGAGTGTTTACCCTGCTGATGAGCAAGGTTGGCAAATAGGTAACAACAGAGATGGAGAAGGCTGAGGTAACTTCTTTGCCTCAGTCTTCACTAGCAATCTCTCTGCACACACCTCTTGAGTGGCTGGAGTGCAAGGCAGGGGCTGGGGGAGAAAAGTCCCTCCCACTGTAAGAGAAGATCAGGTTCATGACCACCTGAGGAACATGAATATCCAGAAGTCTATGGGAGTTGAAGAGATGCATCCCAGAGTCCTGAGGGAATTGGCTGATGTAGCTGCCAAGCCACTCTCCATGATATTTGAGAAGTCACAGCAGTCAGGTGAAGTCCCCGGTGACAGATAAAAAGGCAAACATTGCACCCATCTTTAAAAAGGCTGGAAAGGAGGACCTTGGGAACTACTGCCCTGTCAGCCTCCCCTCTGTGCCTGGGAAGATCATGGAACAGTTCCTCCTAGAAGCTGTGCTAATACACATGGAGGACAGGGGTATAATTCAAGACAACCAGCATGGCTTCACCAAGGGCAGCTCTTGCCTGACCAACCTAGAGACCTTCTATGACAGAGTGATGACATCAGTGGACAAGAGAAGAGCTACTGATGTCATCTATATGGACTTCTGTAAGGCCTTTGACACGGTCCCCCACAACATCCTTCTCTCTAAATTGGAGAGAGATGGTTTAGATGCGTGGATGAGGAACTGATTGGATGGTTGCTTGCAGAGGGCAGTGGTGAATGGCTCAATGTCCAGATGGAGACTGGGGACAAGTGGTGTCCCTCTGGGGTCCATATTGGGGTCAGTACTGTTTCATATCTTCATCAATGACTTAGTGGGATTGAGTGTACCTTCAGCTAGTTTGGAGATGACATCAAGGTGCGTGGTGTGGTTGACATACCTGAGGGACAGGATGCCATCTAGAGGGACCTGGACAGGTTAGAGAAGTGGTCCAGAAAAATGATCAGAGGGCTGGAACACTTATCCCGTGAGGACAGGGTGAGACAGTTGGGGTTGTTCAGCCTGGAGAAGAAAAGATTCCGGGAATATGTTATTGAGGCCTTCCAGTACTTCAATTGGACTTATAAGAAAGATGGGGCAAACATTTTATCAGGGCCTGTTTCAATAGGACAAGGGGTAATGGTTTTAGGCTAAAAGAACGTAGATTTAGACTAGATATAAGGAAGAAATTTTTTACAATGAGGGTGGTGAAACACCGGAACAGGCTGCCCAGAGAGGTGGTGGATGTCCCATCCCTTGAAACATTCAAGGTCAAGTTGACGGGGCTTTGAGCAACCTGATCTAGTTGAAGATGTCCCTGCTTATTGCAGGAGGGTTGGACTAGATGACCTTTAAAGGTCCCTTCCAACCCAAACTATTCTATGATTCTAGGATGGTAAGTTTAAAATTTTCAGTAAAACTTTTACTATATAACCATGGAAATATTTCTGCGAATTTTCAGGATATTGCACAAGGGCTACAGATTAGCAGAGCAGGTAGGTAGCTGCTAAAATGGAACAGATGCCTTAAGGGTAAATGCAGGTACTTCAGTCTCCCTCCTTGGTGAGGACTCTGCATGTTCCCTCTCTATGTACCACAGTGATTGCCCTTCACTTAGGTGGTGGACGTGCTTCTTTTGTGCCTGTTCAGTGGTTTGATGAGTGGGGGTGAAAAGAAACATTTACATAAAGACATAGCAAATGAGCTGCTATCATTACTGTTCCTGAAAAATGAGGGTTCAGAATTATGCTGGTTAAAACTCCAGTTTTACAACTTGGAGGGCTGCTCATTGATGCAGGCCAGGCACTTCCGCTGTAAGGAGAATTGCTGGTCTTGAGAACTCATAATCAATTCATTTTGCCTACTGCTGAGCTCCTCCTCACTGTCCAACAAGTTACCACACAGTCTTGAGCACCATAAACACCTAATTTTCCTTGTTGTGAGTAAGATTTTCACAGGCCAGTGGCAGGGCTCAACCAAACATCCTAGCAAATTTCTAGTGTGAACAAAAGAAAAAATACTTGGCATTTTTTTCAACTAATTGGCATTTTTGATCTTTTTTATCTTCTTAAAATGAATGATGCTGTAATCATATTATTGTTACTTTGAATAAATAGAACTTTTCTAATGTATATAAAGTAACATGTGATATTATGACACCAGTTGATCTAAATTGTATTAACAATTGTTGTGATTTTAAGTAACTTGTTGCTAAAACATCTCTGAAACTAATTAAAAATACAGAAACATTCCCTTTTTGTGCTTTCATGAGTACTGTGAAAGACTAGAAGTCATTTCTAGATGAGTGCTTCTATTAACCATGTGACTTCCAAGAATATATAAAGTACAATAATATTTATCTAACATTGTATTAATTAATAGTGAACAAAATTATAAAATTCTGGAAATAGAATACTACAGTGAATGGCAATGAGGGATATGCAAGGAGTTATGAGCAGAGACAACTGAAAATGGTGAGGGGTTTTTTTTCTCTCTCAAATCCACTGTGTGGGAGGAAAGCTGAGAGGGACTTTCCAAACTTTGGAATTCGTATGGGGGAGTTTGTTTTGATTTTACATTCTATTTAACTCAAATTTTTACAGAAGATACTTCTGAAAGCCATTCAGAAACATATTTGTAATGAGATACAGTCAGTATTAATGAACATGGTTTAACGGGGAAAAAAAATACAAAAATTCAAAATCTCACAAGTTGCTTGATGAGCATCCAGTATTTTACAGCTCAGAACGAGGCAAAAGGCATTTTTATTCTAATTTACAATATAACCATAAATATATGGAATGTCTCAAGGCTTGAAAAGTACTGTGGAGAATTTCTTTATCTGCATGCAAATGATCAGCAGAATTATTTCCTTAATTACAGTTCAAGCATCTGGTTACAATATGCATGTTGAAAAGTAGAAAGGTAAACTGTGATCAATGTGATTTTTAAATATACTGATAAAGAAAGGATTAAGATTCATCTTTAAAGGGAGTTAACTGAAAAGACCAACCAACTTACATCTGTGAAGTGGATCATATCACAAGGAGTAAATGTCTGTGGGATCAGAACAGTACAAAACTTAATGTCAGCAGTAGTATAACAGTAAAAGAAGTCAGGACTTCCATATCATAACAGAATAGTCAGAGATAAGAGATAAAATCTCCAGTTCTGAAACAGCCTGGCCCGCATCTTTGTGCATGCATTTTTACACATACTGTAATTTTCTGACAGTGTTTGTTTTTATACTCTCTATGGGCAGGAAGCATACGAGTAACCAACCAAATTTAATCTGTTTTCCCTCAGCTACTGACCCACAGATGATGTTTTAATTTTAAATAATTTTTACATGTGGTATTTCTGTTCCTTTTTTTTCATCTTCGTTAATTTATTTTGCATTACGCTGAAACATATCCTCTGCTCAGAATATAGGGATACCCTACAGTTAACAAGCCAATGGGCTGAGGCAATGCTTGATGTTCAAGTTGTGTTCTTTGATGTACTGGTGGTCTACTGTAAATGGAAATAAACATTTAATACTTTGTATTGTTATCACTTTGCTATGTGCTGCTTCAAGTACTAATAAGCCAAGACATAACAGAAGAAAGATAATCTACACAACAGTGTGAACGGATGCTACAGAAGGAAAGCTTCTGATACATTTCTCTGGTGTAGTAGGATTCATCCAACCTCATTTTAGGCATCTGCAATATAGTTGCCTAGGTGTAAGCTTTAAATTTATCTGACTTGAAAGCCAACTGAGAGAAACCCTTCTTTGTAAGGCATGATTTACCTGACTTATTTTAGCTCTGTGTGTTAGGTTGATTTGAATTATATATTCCAAGAGGTTTTCCTCCAGTGATATAATGGGCCTAGAGAACCATTTCGTATTTGATTAGGAGAAATGAATCCTACTCACTGTTTTATTTAACAAACTGTCTCATTGAGTATGTACACACAGCTAAGCAAAAGAGAGCCAAGGAGCAATGTTTTAACTTTATTTAACATATTGTCTCTTTTTGGAACTGCTCCTACCAGGCTTTCTTTTTTCAACAGCTGTGCTTTAGATTTAGTTCTCCTGCCCTCCAAAGTCCCTACAACACTATTGCAGAAAGGTTTTGTCTTTCACGGAGCGTTATACTGCACCCTGGTTTTGTGACACATGCCATGCTTCACACTACAAACAAATGCCACCCTTATAAACAACTATGTAACCCTCTCATTATTTCAGACATTACGAATGCAAAAAGCACACAGAAAATAAAAGCACTTTAGGGTCACACAACATCATACGGGGTCCAGAAAAAAACAAAAGCCTAATCTGCTTTGGAGGGGAAGAAATAAACAGCATGAGGTAGAAGAATCGGTGCTATATTCCCTATATTCAGGGAGGTGGTTGAGTCACCATCCCTGGATGTGTTTAAGAGACGTTTAGATGTGGTGTTGGGGGATATGGTGTAGGGGAGAACTTTGTAGAGTAGGGTAGATGGTTGGACTCGATGATCCCAAGGGTCTCTTCCAACCTAGACAATTCTATGATTCTATGATTCTATGATTTGACTTTAGGGCCAAGGATCAGTCCCTGGCAGTTTTTATTTAACACCAAAGAGACTGTCATAGTCACTGTCCTTAGTTAGGTTACCCATTAAATGACATCAATTTAATGTACAATCAAAATAGTTATCACTACTCCAGTGTTGATTCTTTTCCCTATTGTTTTTCTGCCAAAGAAAATAGGAATTGCCAAAAAGGGTTCTGAATTCAATTCTTCTTGTATGTTTCTAAATTTTTGTTGCTGTTGGTGTTACTATGATTATGATTATTATGATTATTTTCAATTTTTAATATTCATAATATGATTATTTTCAATAATCATAACTCACCAAACAAGTTGCCTTAAAAGTGTGGAATGCAAGACAGCCTTCAGCATTGCTTTAGTAAAGGATTTTGATAAAGAACATTTTGCATCTGTCTTCAGTGCATGTGAAATCTTCACTGTAAAATAGTTTAAATAGTGCTGTATTCCAAAATAAAGCTAAAAATTGTTCCTCCCCACCCGTCTCAGGATGTAATTCTCTTTCATCTTTTCTTACCATAATATAGCTATCTTTCCATCACACCTCCTGAGCCAGTGCCTCTTCATCCATCATACCGCACATGGCCTTCCCGCAGCTCACGCAGCCTGTGTCACGCACGAGGCAGATGCCCCTGCCTTGCTCCCAGCAGCCCAGCCTGGGTTCCCAGGCACTTCTCTGGCAAAGGCAGGACACGTGCAAGACCTTGGTGCACATTCTTCCTCACCCTAGACAAAAGCCGAAGCATGTGGACAGTAAGGGGATAACGCAGCACGGTAGAGGCTCGACAGCACACTAGGCAACACCAGTGACCCTGCCAACATGCAAAGAATGCCATCAGGTCATCATGACGTGGTCAACATGGATTTACCAAGGGTAAATCGTGCTTGACCAATCTGATAGCTTTCTATGATGTTATAACTGGTTGGCTGGATGAGGGGAAAGTCGTGGATGTCATCTACCTTGACTTTAGCAAGGCTTTTGACACTGTCTCCCATGACATCCTCATTAAGAAGCTGAGGAAGTATGGGCTAGATGAGGTGACAGTGAGGTGGATTGAGAGTTGGCTGCGGGACAGGACTCAGAGGGTTGTGATCAGCGGCACAGAGTCTAGTTGGAGGCCTGTAACCAGTGGTGTCCCCCAGGGGTCAATACTTGGTCCTATTTTGTTTAATATATTCATTAATGACCTGGATGAGGGGACAGAGTGTATCCTCAGCAAGTTTGCTGATGATACCAAACTGGGTGGGGTGGCTGACACCCCAGAGGGCTGTGCTGCCATCCAGCGTGACCTGGACAGGCTGGAGAGCTGGGCAGAGAAGAACCTAATGAGGTTCAACAAAAGCAAGTGCAAGGTCCTGCACCTGGGGAGGAAGAATGCTAGGCACCAGTACAGGTTAGGGGCTGACCTGCTGGGAAGTAGCTTGGAGGAGAAGGATCTGGGGGTTGTGGTAGACAGTAAATTATCCATGGCCCAGCAATGTGCCCTTGTCGCCAAAAAGGCCAATGGAATCCTGGGCTGCATAGGGAAGAGTGTGGCCAGTAGGTCGAGGGAGGTCATTCTCCCCCTCTACTCGGCACTGGTGAGGCCACAACTGGAATACTGTGTCCAGTTTTGGGCTCCCCAGTTCAAGAGGGACAGGGAACTGCTGGAGCGAGTCCAGCGAAGGGCAACTAAGATGATTAAGGGCTTGGAGCACCTCCCTTATGAGGAAAGGCTGAGAGAGCTGGGACTCTTTAGCCTGGAGAAGAGAAGGCTGAGGGGAGACCTTATTATGGCATACAAGTATCTAAAGGGTGGGTTGAAGAAGGATGGAGCCAGGCTCTTTTCATTGGTTCCAAGTGACAGGACGAGGGGCAATGGGCACAAGTTAGAACACAGGAAGTTCCGTTCAAATACACGGAAACAGTTCTTTACGGTGAGGGTGACAGAGCACTGGAACAGGCTGCCCAGGGAGGTTGTGGAGTCCCCTTCCCTGGAGATTTTCAAGACCCGCCTGGATGCAGTCCTGAGTAATGTGCTCTAGGCAATCCTGCTTTAGCAGGGGAGTTGGACTAGATGATCTCTAGAGGTCCCTTCCAACTCTGATAATTCTGTGATTCTGTGATATGACCCTGCCATCAGGTCAAAACCTAGGCAGACCTACACAAAATCCAGCAGGACTGAAGAAACTCTAGAATAGAGTACCTAAATCAGCTGCACGGTTAACACTGAAGCTTATGACACAGGCAGTTCATTACAAAATATCTTTGTGCCATGAGATAGAGTGGGGCCCCTTCTCTGGGCCTGTTATGTTCTGAAGGGCTGCTATGAGTAACATAACACCCAAGGCTTGAAAAATCTCCATGTAGTGACTTGAGTATCTTGCAACAGAAAATAGACTTTTCCAGTATAATAATGTCTCTTTCATAAAAACTACTCTTCTAAATAATTTGGTGTACCTTCTACTTCCCTGTGAATATATTGGAAACTATGGTGATAGAGAATAAAATCCTAAAGTAGATGATAGGTAAAATTTTAATGCCATTTTTTAATGCCGTGGTTTTTGTAACAAGTTTGTTGCAGGGCAACAAATGTCATATTTCCCATTTATATTGTGATAGCAAATCAACACATTACTATATTATTGTTCTTTGCTGCTTCAGATTACATATATATGATCTAACAAATTAGGTTTTCATTGCTAAGAAAACCAGCCCTTATTTAATCACATGTTGAAGACCCCAGTTTAATTTTCTGTCTGGGTCCCCAGGAATACTGTGGCTTGGTGTCAGGAAAGATAAGTACGGAAAGAAAACCTTACAGACTGCTTTTAGTGAAATAACAATATTTAACCTACTTGCCATAAAATTAGGCTGTACTTTATTCAAAGATGGAATATGTTTGCATACTCGATCAGCTTCATCTCACTTGGTCTAGTTTTCCATACACTAGAAACAACTCACATATTTACATTTCAAATTTTGTCTATTTTAAGAAAATGAGAAACAACAAAGCAATAGAAAATAAAATTAAGGTCCTTTGTCAGGAAATACAGACATTATCAGCTAAAACTAAATTATTAATGGAAAAGAAGACACAGAAGACAGGAATGTACCGTGTAGGAATCTGAATAACTAACAAATTGCTTTAACCTCTTTAGTATAACTTTCTCAGGCTTTATGGTATGCATGTATGTTCCTCAAATCTGTTCCCTCCAAACTCTTAAATAAATGCATGTGAAATGAATAACCTTAAACAACTGCAGATGCCAGCTGGCTTTGTATTTCAGATCTAGTTGTGACAGAAACGACTATTTTCTCAATGATTTTGGTCTTCATGTACTAAATTTAACAATTGTTGTGGTACAGATCTTCAGCTGTAAATTATCATATTTTCATTTAAGCCAGTAGAGCTAGGACAATTTAATTTATCTGAGGATTCCCAAAAGTCCATAAGGAGCTATTACAGCAAATCTGGAGACTGAATTAAGTCCCTAAAGTGTGTAATGAATAGATTTAATCAACTCAAAATATAAATCTCAAGGCAAATTAGTTATAAACAATTTCATATTGATAAAGAAGAAATGAATAGTCGAACACTGCAGGAGCAAAATGAACACAATGTACTCCAATGCACGGTAAAATGTAGAATTAGTCACTGTTTTGCTGTCAAATATCCATTCGGCTTTGTCAAATGTCCAATTGGCAATGGCTCTGGAGGGGACAGAATTTTTCCTTTGGTTTTCAGTACCAAAAGTCAGCTCCTTCACTCTAAATTTTCCCATTTTTCTTTTCAAATGTGTAAAATTTCTACTATCAGAATTAGCATATAGGTCACAGCAATGAAGCAGTTAAATCACTCTGCTGGGAATGCATCAATCAAATGGAGCACTTAGAAAAACATTAAACTTTTATTTTTTATATTCTCTCTAGGATATATTTTACAAGAAATTCTGTGTGCTGATAAAACCACTCCATCCAAGGAAAAAATTGAAGCCATATTTCTCTCAGAGTGTAGTTTTGATCTCTGGAAATGGAGTTTTGTAAATAAAGCATAATTGAGACCATGTCATCTTTCAACAATACAAGGAAAGAAAACAGTCAAGTTTTCCCTCACAGTGAAACCAAATGCTAAAGTTGCATAAGCCTAGGACAGCATCTTTCATTACTTACTTAAAAAATGTATTTCCTATTTTCTAATAATGTCACCTGAAAAATGTGTCACCAGTTTGGCACTAAGACCGGAAGTATCACTGCGCTCTTCTAAGTGAGGTTGCAGGAGCCTAGAGATTTTATTTATCCATCAATGAAAACTGATTAGGTTCTGGATTAAAAAATGGGAAACGTGCATCTGGTTACCCTGCAACGTAAATCACCTACCATATCACCTCGTCAGCAATGGCAATTACTTGACATTGTATTGAGAAATCTTCCCCTTCTACAGGAAGGCAGGTAAATGACACCAAAGTAGGGGGCGATGCTGACAGAAACAAAGCTCCGGAAGTCATGATAGCATACTTACATGCTTAGACAGAAAGTTCGCTTTTCAAGTGATTTGAACATTCAGGTAGCTTTCTTATTTTGGTGTTTGTTTGTTTGTTTGTTTGTTTTTTAAGTAGAATGCAGGTAGTTTGAAATTCTATTGACAGATGGTAGATGTTTGGACACCTTTAGGAATTAATGTTGTCTTATGAAGCTGGGTGCTTCACCCCATAATCAATGAATTACAAATCAAAAAACATGCTTCAATTTAAGCAGAAGTTTAATTGCCAGCCTTAAGTTTTCAGAATTCATACTTGCATGCTTAAACTAAAGCAAATACTTAAAATCAGGAGTAAGATCCAGAATTAAGAATTTTGGTCATGAGTTCTTCATTTTCACCAAAGAAAATATTCATTTCAGGTATACATCAATACTTGTACCACTGAAAAGAACACAAGACAATCCAATTAAAAAAAAAAAAACAAACCACTCTGTTTTCACAAAGCCCTCGTCTCGTGATGTTTGAATATCTGTGTCCCTCAGAAAAATTTAGGCAATGCTAGAAATATTCATCCAAATCTAAGAGGCAATTATTTTCCATTTATTCTTTCAAAGTGCCAGGAAAATGAAATGTCTTTTGTTAATTACATATTTAACTGGTGAATTTAACACAAGTTCTGCTTTTTAATGCAAGACTAATCCACTGGGAAGGCATTGTGAAAGCGACACTCTGAAGTGGCAGACTGTGTTGTGGGGAACTCTAATGTTGACAAATCACCACTGCAGTCCCATTGATGGTAGTTTCTTCAGAAAATGGCCCTTTGTCTCAAAAAGTGCCATGTTACTAGATGAGAGAGAGGTCCAAAAAAACCCCAAAACCAAACCCTTGGAAACCTTGCAACAAATTGCTGAAGTCTTATAGTAGAGACGTATGTTCCTGCTGCTGCTGCCACACATCCCACAGAACATATGTAATATATTTCTCCTCTTCTTTGCATGTCCCACTTAATTTAGATGGAATACAAATAAACTGGGAGGAATCCCATAGTTTCTGTTTGGTTTTTGGCTTGTTTTGTTCTTGAAGTACACCAAGGGTCCTAACAAACCCATTCTGGAGAGGAGCTACATTGCCCTCATCTGAGCGTGCTGTTTTCAGTTCATGAGGTTGGACTAACAGTAATTCAGCTGCGTCTATCTCAGTCACCCTTCAAACTGACTCACTGGTCAACCATCTAAAATTATTTTGGCAAACAAACTGTCACTACAAAACGCACATCATGAAATTTAGTTGTTTCGAAAGACAAGCTCTGACCCTTGTTTCTAGAGTTCTGAGCACTCGCTGAAGTTTTAAGCCATCCCTCTAGAGACGAGCCCATCTGCATTTCACTTCTGAAGAAGATTTTATCTTTCTGTGCTTTGTGGCTTCCATTTTAGTCTGAGGACAGAAGGAATTTAAAAGTTAAGTTATGAATTTCTTCCTGAATAGGAAGAACCATGCAGCTGTATCAGACATGAGAGGTGTTTGTTCTTTTTTGTTCCATTGTTTATTGCAACCATGGAAAAAGACGTATGTTGCCTTTAGTTATATAGCCACTTTTTTGTTCACGGAATAGTTCTGATTATTTTGTTACAGTTTTCCAGAGCAGCCAGTATGGTTGCAGTCTCAGTGTGTGTTAGGCCTGACTTAGAAGCGATTGCAATCAGGAGCACTCAAGTAATAGTGCTATCATTACCAGATTAAACTCTATATTTGAATCTCTATGCGTTCCAAATAACACCGTGAGATGTGACTTGAGATATCTGGAAATTAATTCAGGAGGATATCTTTTTATTCTGAACAGAAATGACTTCCAAACTCTAGTTAGAAAAAAACCCAACCAAACAACAACAACAACAACAACAACAAAAAAAAAAACGAGGAACTTGCCTTTCCCAACTTAGATTGCAGTACATCACTGATTAAGACAAATGGAGTAAAGGCAAATTAACTAGTTGGGTTAATTAAATCTCAGTAAACAAGAAAGTCAGAGAAAATATGTTCTTTTGGCAACATAAAAGATCATGTATGTGCATTAACATTTTGGTACAGAAGGATGTTAACCTTTTCTGTGACTCGAAAATTAAGAAAAGCACAGACAAGTGGAATTGGTGTGGTGACATACAATGGACTTCTCAACCATAAAACCCGAGTCTGATGACATTACAAAGTAAGCTATTAATCCACAGCAGTCAGCTGTCGGTCACAAACCCACTGTAATTGTTCAGACAATAAAAAAAGGATTTATATGTCAGTAGCCTGAGGGTCTAGATTGTACTAAGTCGCAAAAGTTTATTTAAAAAGCCTTTCATATTCCTATCAATCTGTCATTTGTTTCAGGTTATTGAAATAAAAAGAGGTTAACCCAAATGAACAAAAGCTCATGTGAGAGGATTTTTCTTATTTGTAGAGTTCATCAACCTGATGAGTTTGTGCTTCAGAAATCTCAGTCTTTAAGATGGGGCATTAAGAGAGGGAATGTAAAACCATTTTGTGGATTTATCTTACAATGAGACCTAATTTGACCCCACCTTTACAGCCGTAGAGACACTGCTGGTTTTGATAAAAATTTCAAGCAAATTTAAGATGATGATCATTCTGTAGGAGTTTGGTGCCTGTTGCAGTATTTTGCTGAGGCTCAGTCCTCAAACTGCCTGAAGAAGCTATTACTTTCTTTTTAATACTATATTCCCAGCAATGTCATTGATTCCTCATGGCTCTTACATCAAAACAAAAATTAAAAGTTTTTATTTTCTTTATGAAAAGTAAGATCTGCTATTTCATGAAAATTTAATAAAAGTTACTGAAGAGGAATTCTTTGCCCAACAACACATTTTAGCCTTTTTGAAATAGTGTCTCTTTATACAAAACAATGTTCTTTTTTTCTTATTACAGGAAACCAAAAGCTGTAACTACTAAGCTGTGGTCCAATAACAACATCTCATCTGTTATTTTCAAAAATGTATGTTAAGGGACAAGTAATAAATAGAAAGAATTGAGAAACATTGAATGTTCTGAGCTTTGAAAGGATTCAGTGATTTTTTCTCTGGCAACAGTACAGGATATGTGGGGTTTTTTTTTTGGAGTCTTTGAAACTTTGAGGTTCTAAACAGGTTAACGTTAAGTCAGAAGACAACCTGAATCCTGTCTAAAACACTTTAATCTTTCACCCACATTCGACCAGCCAGAATAACATCATCAGCTTGAAAAGTTTTTTAGTCACAGTTAGTAAAGAAAAGCAAAAGTCTATTTCACTTACCAAAGACAGTATGATTTTTCTTAGATTTATTTTTGCATCTTCCTAATGTTTTAATATATGTTGAAATTAATAAGTGTTTTATATTCCTGCAAATGCATACACAAATATCACTTGTATACCTCCTCCTGTGCCAAGTAGAGTCAAGTATTTGGGGGGAAATTTTAAATCTGCTTTGAGATTTAGAGGTTTCCAGGTTTCACTGGAAATCTGTGGTGTGCATGATCTTCAGAACATGCTAAAACTAACTCATCAGCAGTTCACTGTCATAGAAATTTTTCAGGTGAGAAGAAGAAAATAACAGGCATATGACAGTCACTGTAAGTCAGATATGACTTAGGAGTCTGGGGCAAGGAACGCAAAGCAGGAAAACATGATGTGTTTCACTGGTGGAATCAATTTATATGACTGAAGCAGAGAGAAAAAGGACCAAACAAGGAAGAGAGTCAGAAAGCCAGCTGAAAATAAATCATTATAGCCCGTGCTCAAACAGATAAGGAGTTAAGAAACAGCTTTTCACAGAAAGATAGCAACAACTGCCGGGTGAAGAAGCCCAAGGACACCTTCTAGCCTTCCTTCTTACCTTCCTCCCATGACCGCTTATTGTGTGGGCTGCAGTGGGAAAATAACGATTTCGTTGAGTACAAGTGTTATCACATGTTCTTCCTGGCAATAGGAGCAAGCATAGTGTTTGACTTTAATTATCACTGTCACCTGAAACTGTTTTTTGGTTAAATGATGTAATGCACTGCACTTTGTTTAGTAGTATTGCAGAAGGCAAAAACAAACTGGAAGAAAGAAGCAGGGAGAGCAAAAGGAGGAAAAAGATAAAGAAAATGGGTGTAGAAAGGATAAAACTGTAGTTCATCTGCCTAGAGAGATGAAACTGGAAAAAGGTATTAGAAGAGAAGAAAATACTTCCCTAAAATGTACAGTGCACATGCCCATATCTTAAGCATACTCGCTTGTTTAAGACACCATGGCCTTCTAGTGCAAAGCGTTTCAAAAAGCGTAAATTCTGATACATTTTGTTACCTCACAAAAGGTTCCAGTGATCAATAATCATAAAGCTCATGTAAAAACTGCAATAATACCTTTCTCAAAAAGAGGGAACATAGGTGTAAGAGAAAAAGAAGCCTAAGAGACATATCACTAGAGATAACATCTGGAGAGATGAAGTAATCTGCTAGAAAGGAATCGCAAGAAAGAAATAAAAATTATTTTCATGGTGAGAAAGAAAGAGGTAAGCACAAATCCATGCCCGTCAATCTGGACTATGAATCACAGAAATAAAAAAGTCCCCATATATTTAGCTGCTATATATTCCATGCCACCTTGGAATGTCCTTATCATACTTCTAAAATACTTCCATTCTTTTCCTTTAATTTTTAAATTATTTTTTTAAGCCCAAGGGACTTCATAGATATGTCACCTCCCCTTGATCCTTCAGTTGCTTTTATCAAATGACTCCTAGCAAATTCATATTTTCTCATGGTATGTTATGTACAAGTAAGTTCAATGTGATGTGATCAGCTGAGAAAAAGAGATGGTTTCTACCTGTTCTGAAATGCACGGATTCTGAGTATGCCAGGGTAAATGTAACACACTATCATTAGATAAACAGAGAAGTGAAATATCAAATTTACATTGTAATGTTTTTAAGACAGTCCAACATAATTCAAATTAATGTAAATTCACATATAATATCAACAGTCTTATTCTTCTACCATTGCTATTCTTAGGTTAAATCCTCTTTTTAGTTAAAGGACAACAAAACATCTCCTGTGAGATGTATCGATACATCCTTACTCTTCAGTAAGATGATAGGACAGGTTGCACTGTAACAACTTTTGGAATGTACTAATAGGATGGGAATAGAGGAAACGTTAATGAGAAATAGTGGGTTTAGGCAAGATATTTTTTTCCTTTTTTTTTTTTAAGAGATGAAATATCAAACCAGTTGTCTCTTTTTAAACTGTCATCTTGGGGTTATTTTTCATTTGTAGCTTTGGGTTTTAAGTTAATGGTCTGAGTCAGTGCAAAGAAAGTTATCACTACATGTCCGGTATGAACTATTGCTATCTTATCTTAGACTTTCTGAGCAGGTCTGGGCCAGACAGTGCTACACCTAGAAAGCAGCAGCTCAGATTTCATTATGTTATGGGATGTAGAAATAGATAACCAGTTGTCCAGGTCTTGGGAAGCAGAGCTGTCACAGGAAAAATTTTGGGGACTCAATTTTGTTCTAGGGCTTTCTTGCAGAGTAGTGGATTTCCTCTGGTTATGCCTCAGAATCTGTGGCTCCGGCACTTACAGTTTCCCAGCCTTGGGTAAGAAGAAGGACATCCAGTTGTGGAGTATCCATTTTCAGGTATGCATCCTATAGATACAGGGCCCAAATAAAAATAAAGCTGTCATGCTACCTGTGATGTCTCTCTGTTGCTCCCCCGTTTTCAGCCTGAGGCAGCTGAGAAGCTGTCGTTACCTATCACATGCCCGCCCTAACTTTAAAATAGGAGTGATGGATGCTGCCAGTAATATAGCTATGAGAGCACAGATCTTGCTGTGCTGCCAACCCTGCCTGAAAAACTAGGTAAGGGCTCTGACAGCAAGTCTGCACTGAACCTCAAGCCATCCCAGCAAGTTTTGGGGACTGTGACATGGCTCTACTTTATTTATCACAGCCTCGGGGCTGTGTGATAATTCCCAACCCTGCTCAAAATCTTGGCTACCCTACATGCTGTAAGCTGCTGCTGCCCCACTGAATTCCTGCCTCACCTGAGTATTTCTCTTGCTCCAGCCAAATACATGACAGTTACAGATTGCGGGAAACTCATGGCTCAGAAGTGGAAAATTTAAGTGGCTCTCAAGCACACTCAGATATCAAGAGCAGCCACTGGAATACATGATCAGAGCAACAAGTAAATTTGCACTGGGTCATGGAAACTTATAATCACATTTAATATTTGTCTTTTATGTTGTGACAGAGCATGAACTATGCTGGCATCTCTTTTTTCTTTTCCTAAGCCAGATGTTAGAAAGAGACAAAGCACAAAGAAACAGAAACTAGTGCAGAAACACAAAAAAGCTGTCTGTAAGTCTAAAACACAACCAGTTCTGAGTGAAAACTCTGTTTTCGTGTACTTTGCATTCATCAACTTTCCTCACCTTTATAGTATTCTTCTGAAAGCATAATTTCCTAAAGTATTTGTTCCCCTTTAAAGGTCAGACAGGTGGGTGGCCGTCAGGCAAAGAACATTTGCAGAATAAGCTCCCATAGGAATACACACACTCAAATGACATGTCCATTTGTAGTCCATTCTTTCTCACAAACAAGGCCAAAGTAAAGCGAGATTTCATGAAAAGGGAGAAAGATTTTATGTATTTTTTATATAAATACTATAATTAAAAACAGAAATTAAGAACAGAATAAAGTTTTTTGAAAGACCACTACCAAATCTGACAGTAAATTTAGAAACTGTAAGAAAGAGGGCCAGGAGACTACATGTCCCACGATTGATTTAACACAAGAGAAGGAGTGATGAGCATTAGAGGGGACAGAGCTGACAGCAAACTGACCTACAGAAGGAGGAGAAGTGACAGTTACCAAGTGGATTTAATAAGTTATAAAGCAGGAACGAGCTAGCCAGCTAGAAGTACATGGCTGGAAGACTCAAGAGAATATTTTGGACGAAAGCGAACTAAGGAGAGAGAAGGATGATGAACGTCAGTGGTGTGTAAAGGTTTATATCCGAACATATGAGCTGTTCATGCCCACTTTCCTTTAGTAATTTTCTCTCTTCATCAAGACAGTCTCCAAAAGACTGAACCAAGAGATGATTTGGCTTTCATTTTAGAAATATATCCGTCCATTTAAAAACAGCAGTAACAACAAGAATAATATAACTTCCACTCTCTTGAAAACACATGCATAGGGATTTCTCTTGTACATCTCCAATAAGCTAGTCTAGAAAAACAAAGCAGTAAGCTCCTTACACAAATATTAGTATTAGTTTTGAAAACAACCAGAAATAAAGCTGATAGCAAACTATTATGCATTCATAGGAGGATGCATAATAAAAAGGAGAAAAACATGAAAAAAGCATGAAAAAAATGTGGGTATTTTTTCCTGCTTCAGGGAAAATTTTTCCTATATCACAATAACAACCTCTTTCATGGAGACAATATTGCATTCAATACGCTTTATTTCAGCATATTCTCATTTCATGCTAAATGAATAATGCAAAATAAAAATAGAGTATTCCCATTGGTTGTTGAAGCCAATTATTTTTTTTTTTACCTTATCTAAATGTCGAGCCCATTAGTCTGCACAACTGCATCTCCTCTCAAAACTTGGGGGGGGGGGGTGTCTTATACCCATAGTGCTGAGTTCTGTGTAAATTAAACCCTTTCTGGCATCATCAAAAACATTTTATGCTTTGTACATTTTCAGTCCTGCTGAAAAACAGTAGGTCCTGACTTAAAGCCAAGTCTGAGTTTTGTTTTTTTTTTTTTTTTTACAACTGGATACCCTTGTGACTAACCACTCAGGAGTGATACTATTGTGTTCAGTGCCAAACTCCTACAACATGCAGATAGACGTGTTTTTTATTTCCTTCGGTTTCTGCTAAACTGACATGCATTCCACTCTCCTGACAGAGGCCTTTTCAAGTGGTAATTTCTTTAAAGGCAAAGAAAAATCAATTCAAATTAAGGTAGGAGTGTGAGATCAAACTTTCTCATAATTTTTTGCAAGCAATAAGTATAAAAAAGTTAATAACCCTAAATGGCGTGGTATTTTGATGATCACCGCAGTGGCATTAAATTTAAAAAATACGATTATATAATTTGTGCTCATAGGTTAAGCATTCATGTTGCAATGTTTTTTAATATGCTCTGTCTCCGCCTGCTTAGCCTGACCCTGAAACCAGCTGAGATGAACCCGGCACCAGCTGCCTGCCTGCCTGTCTTCCTGGACAGTCCTCACTGGTGGGACAGGCTAAATCTGCTGTTCCCAAAAATCCTCAAATCTCCTTATGCCCAGATCACAGGTAGTATAGATACAGGACATGAAGTCTGTCACATAAGCCAAATGTCTTTTTTTTTCCTACTATTTCATGAGTGCTTCAACATAGACTTTTCCATATCGTGAAAAAAAAAAAAATCTTTAGGTTTGGAAGTGAAAGAAAGGATGCTGGAGAAAGGATTAGTGTACAGTGGTGTACAGTAAAGAAAGTAAAGAAAGACTTCTCCACTTATCAAAAGTATAAATATGACTATAAAGAGCTCTATACATAAGGGACGAACTATTATGTACTCTGTTCACTTGATTTCATTTATATAAACATCAATAAGAAACAAGTCATACTTCCAAAAATTGGCTTGTGTAATCAATAACTAAAATAAAAGATAATGTTGTTATTAAGAATGATGTATATTGTGTTATTAATAGCTAGATGGGGCACAGGAAAATGATTCATCCGTTAGAAGTTTTCAGCTCATGCCTTCGTGGGCTTTGCTCCAGTGTTCAAAGTATAGAACCTCTCTAACCATTCAACACTGTTTTAAATTGTAGACCAAGTATGATGTCATTTGTACGTATTGCTAGTACTAAAAAATGACTAAAGCCTGCAAATGACCACCAAAGAAAGCACATGTCTGTGGAAACCCTCTTTTGTTACATGTCTGCTTGAACACGAGGCTTCCAATTGTATCACCTCCGAGATAGCTTTCTGTGACCTACTCTGTCTACTCATCACTACACCAGTGAAGACATTAGGTGGGGTTTTGGGGGTCTCTTCTTATGGACAACCGTTGCTACTTTTAGGAACAACAAGTGGCACCCTATACTTCTTTGGATGTGATTGACATTTCGGGGAGAAAAACAGAGGCACATGTCCCTCTTTTCCATAAATACCCATACAAGGTATGCAGAAAATTTAACCTCATGTCATCTGGGTGAGGCAAATCTTTTTCCTTTCCTTTCCTTCCCTCTGTCCTTACAAAGCCGCAACAGTGGAGTACTCAGCACCGCACAGGATCTGTATTGCATGTTGGCTGTCATTCCTCTGGCAGAGTCTACTTCAAGTTTTCATCAATAACTGAGCAAAGAGCAGCCGCCAAAGATCCCTAATCTTTGGCAATGTCCAGGCTGACTAAATACATGAGTTCTTGATAAACCATTTTACTTCTTCCACATGCTGCAGCTTTTCTCTAAAGAAGCGTTAACACTCTGGAAATCAATCTTCCTATTTCATGCTGCGGTCAACCTCAGAAAGAGTGGTTATTTTAAGTGTTTGATTCACAAACATTCTCCGTAACCAACAAAAACAATATCTGGCTGAGGTTTGGAGTCTGCACATAATTGTGTGTGCTCACACACGTATATAGCCGTATACTCCTCACCTCCAGAGGTGACAGCCACATGACATAGTTCAAAGCCAAATATTTCTGATAATCCCCTGTCTATAGTATAACTCCTTGCTACAAGCTTTCACCTAAGTTTATAATGATAGAAGCCATCAGTATTTTAAAAATCATGTTTTTAATTGGGTTTTTAATTTATCCTAAAATCACTACAGATGAATAGAATGAGGTAAGTACATTTTCAGTAAAATGCTTAAAGGTTTCATTTTCAGAAATGCAGAATTGCTGTTAATCTGTATTGTTACCAAGAATGATTTGTACATGATCAAACCTACTGACATGCTGTTTCATATTTTTGAAGGGGAAAAAAAGAAGGATTTTTGTAGAAATTGGATGGGGACATGGATCCATTAAGCATCTCATAATAGGCGACCCTCAAGCATGTCGGTTTGGTAGGACATAGGCAGAGTTCATTGGCAGGTCTGGAGGAAAATTATTCATGAAAGTATAACTTTCTAGGTAATTCAGAAGCTTTCGAGGCCATATTTGTCACTGTCCATGAACTTGAAATCTCTGGAGCTTTAAGATCAGATTTATTCTTTTGAGAAATTAATAGACTCCTAATGTGAAGAAAGATAATATATTTCATAGTCTTTTCAAAATGACTATAGCTACTTGGAGTCACTTCAAATTTTGAACATTAGAATGATCTCTTTGGAGAAAATTAGTAAATGACATGCAAGAGAAATACTCAAGGCATGCATGGATTCCACATTCTACTGATTGTCACCTGAATGTAAGAACTGTGCATAAATAATGGGATATCACAGTCATGCAACTATGTATTAATTGCAGGATATTCAAGGACTGGAAAGGTTAGGTTAGTTTCCTATAGAAATATTTCACCAGAGTCATATATTTCAAACACTGCACCTTTGATTTCCTTTCACCTGTATGAGTTTGCACTAGCTGAAGATTCGATTCATCAGATTTGATTTCCTGTGGATTCTGGGTCTTAGTTTTAATTTAATTGTTCAACCATAACATTACAATAAAATAGCTGATTTATAGTAATCTCGTTACTTCTAGACTGTGTAGCTTAAATTTTATTTCCTCTAAATAGAGGAAGCCTTCTCATATAATGAATTCTCTCTTACCTCCGATAACAACTAAAATCTATTCACTTCATTGAAATTAGTCATGTGCAGAACATTAAGCATGTGTATATGATTTTTGCAGAATGGGTCTAATTTTATTCTCACTAAATTATAAGAGGGTTTTTTGAGTAAGGAAGGGGAAATTGGAATAAGTTTTTAAAACATATTTTTTGTTGTATTTTTCCTAGTAAGCCAGAACAACCATGACAAAGGAATTATATGAGTTTTCCTTTCAAGATTATTCAACTGTCTGTTTGGAAATAGAAAATAAAACCAGCATAAATGACAGAATGTGTTCTATTATTTAATATATTATATTAAAGATAGGCTTTTAAAAATATCCCAGGAATTAGATTGATCAAAGATATTACACCATACAGATATACTTTGCAGTACAGAAACTTCAACCTTGTTTGGGGTGTGTATTTTCTTGCTTTTTTATGGTGAAATAGCAAGATGTATTTTTCAGTTTTCTGACAGCTTTAAAATGTGAAAATAATTAAAAGGAAAGAAATGGTTTTCTTTAGCGTTTTTATGTTGTTTTTTTCATACCACTGAGTTCAGACCTAACTCTAGATCACAAACCCTGAAGTGCAACAGGCATGCTCATAAACAGAGTTTTTGGCTGGGCAGATACAGTGTGAAACCAAATATTTTGCTATTGAATATATTGGAGCTGGCTTCCATTATCTGTGCTCGGGAGATTTTCTTTTCCATATTATTTCACTTATTTCCTTTCCCTATCTCCAAAAACCTAGCAGGGTGTACATAGGCCAGTTCATTTAACAGCATTCATTAAATATTGTTGAGATTTTGAGCAATATTGCACATGAATGTGCTGGGGCACATGAAACTATTCAAAATGTGGCAGCCAAGAAGTGCTCTCTGTGGAGTCATAAGCTAGGTGATGAAGGGAAGATATGAGATTCAGCTAGCCTGGAAAGACCCTCAACTGGGAAGCACTGAAAAGTTTTTAACATGAGAGGTTCTGGGTTAAAAAAAACAACATTGCAATTTTCAAGATAGTACAAGAATTGACAAGTAATTATTGAAGCCTTCAAGTATATCAATGCTGAGCATGGAAACTGTTAATGCTGCTCAGATTACTCGGAGTGAAAGAGGCCAGGCTGAGAACTTGCTGTTCAGTGTGGTGGACGCTGGTCCCTGAGGAAGGACCAGGCTCCCTCCCACTCTGCTGCAGAGCATCTAGGAAGTTCCTTCATTGCCTTGGCATGCACAACATGGTAACCACTTCAGCAAGATAGCTCTACACTGTTTAATTTAAACCGATCAAGGCTCGCACTTCAGAAATACACCTACTGTAAGAGTTGATGTTGCAAAGGTCTTTCCTACCACTCATAGGAAACTGCAGAGATGCACTAAATTCCCTGCTTAGTTGATTCAAACTCTTACGTCTTCTGATGCTGGAAGAAAGGCACCTCAGGAAAATTCTCTGTAATACTGCACAGAAACAAATGAAAGATGCATTGGGTGGATGGAAAAGAAAGTAGAAGCACGTGTAGCCTAACACACTTATCTATGCAACTAATAGAGAAGTTGTACTTTTTAATTTCAATATATTTGAGCTGTCCTGGGAGACAGGGTTAGGACGCAGGGGTATCCTGAATGAGTTGCGTTAACCACTGCACTGTGAAGTCTGTTATGCTGTGCAAGACCAAAGAACCTGCACTATTTTAACATTTCGTATGTTGACAAGGTGCTGTCTTGCACTCAGTAACCAGAATAGCTTGCATTCCAGAGGTGCCCATGAGTGTCTCAGCCAGAAGTCCTCCTGAAATAACAAAAAGGAAACCGTAGAATCCATCTAAATAAGACGTGAATGTTCAGATGCACTGCTGAGCTTTAGCAGAAATCTTGGTGTGGGCAAAAAGGGAAAAAAAGGATAAAAGAATATTCTGTGACTTGGTCCAGATTTGTTCCCAATGTTCTTGGGTGGGAATATTGCATAGCAAAGTCTTTTAATCTCCTTGGGAAATTACAAAATTGTTAAGTATTTTTCTGACTCTTCACCCATTAAAATGTGTTTTATCAGTGGATCAAAAATCCAAAGCTCCTCTCTAGCTTCAAAGATTCAGACAAAAGTTGGAAGAGGCATTTCTACTGCACAATGATAATGAAACAAAATGTATTCCATAACACAGCTTTACATTACAGAAATACCACATTTGCTGCAATAAAAATATATAGTGACCCAGGAAGGAGGATTGGGAGGAATTTTTTCAGTTACTGATTTGTGCATCACACAGAGGTGTGAATGTATTAAAATTCTGTTAAAATACCCGTAAAACACATTGTGTTTTACAGTTCAAATTTGCTATTAAATAGAGGGATTTAAAATGTCCTTTTATCTGAAGTGGTATCAGACTGTGTATGAAAATCCAGCCTAAAGGTCAGATAATGCTAAATGATGATCAGTCTTCCCCCACAACCTCAGTACAGAAAGGTAGCTAGCTTTGATCCTCCGTTATTTACTCAAACTGACAAGACTTTTTTAGCTCCTTCAAGACAGAGCAGATTTCAGTTAAATTCATGTCAGGGGCCAAGGCTGAGCCTTAACCCCAGTTGGGGATTGAACTCCCAACCTTCCAGTGCAAGGATACGTTTGACGCCGGGTCATTTGCTCAAGCACTGTGTCATGTACAAAGTTGTATGCTGTTATTCCAGCAGACCAGATTTATCTACTCACCTAGTTTAACTGTGCTCCTGAGTCAAGCCCATGGAAGCTATAACATCCAACCCACTTGGAGCTGTCTTCGCTTTTACAAGACACTTTCTTCCTCGACAGCTATATTGACCGATAGATTTTTAAGAAGCCATTTTTTGTAAAAGTTGTCTGCTTTATTTGACAGCACGCATCCTCAGCTGCTCTTCATAAGAGTATCATACTCCATTTGGTTTTAATTATTTCAAAAACACAGCCCTCCATTTAATTCCCTGTTCATCACTCTGAACTTGGATAGTCCGCCTTCAAACTCAGTTATACCAATTCCCACCTCTCTCACTTCTTAATCCTCCTTGTACAATCCACGGTCCCATTACCATTTCTAATGCCAAGTCTTTCTGCATCCCAAGTGTCTCATACTATTCTGGTTTTACCTGTCCTTCCCCTAAGAGCACAGCTGCTGGAATATACAGACTTCCAGTTGTGCCTAGGCACAGAGAGCTAAACACTGAATACTGAGAGGGCAGAACACAAGTTTGAGCACTTATAACTGCTTAGACCCAGGTTAGTCCCTCTCAAATTCACAGACAACATTCGGCATGCTCTGATCCTGCTCTGAGCATTTTTTGACTTAGTGCCAGTTCTTCATTTTGTTTTACCCTTTTTTTTTTTTTTTTTTTTCTTACTGTTTGCATCTAGAGTAGGGCAGGTGGAATAGTTTTCTCAGGACATCCTCTTCTGAAAGACCAGAGAGTACTCCATTTCCTTATGCTGCAGCATCTGTTAAGATACACAAATTTACACTTTCAGCTTCTGCATTATGCCCCTAAAACCCGTAACATGGAATCATAGAATATCTCAAGTTGGAAGAGAAACACATAGTTCATTGAGTCTAACTCCCTGCTTAAATATTAAGAAAATTTCAATGCAAATCCAACCATGATTTGAAGAGCTAATAAAAATTATCATCATGATTCTCAGTTTAAGTCAGATTCAGAAGAAAAAGTTCCAGAAAGGCACTGTTTCTTGTTATATCCCTTGCTCCACTTAAGTATTATCTCCATTTCTATCCTCCTTCTTTACTAAAATTAGGGCCCTTTTAGTCTCCTTCCTCAAAATTCATGCTTCATAGAAACTTCTCCATGAAATCCTGCTGTGTTGTTAAACAATGCCAGTGTCAGTGAGTGAAATCTCACATTTACCTCTGGAATCCAGAAGAGGAA
Organism: Vanellus vanellus; assembly: GCF_965231255.1. Taxonomy (NCBI): domain Eukaryota; kingdom Metazoa; phylum Chordata; class Aves; order Charadriiformes; family Charadriidae; genus Vanellus; species Vanellus vanellus. The sequence continues at coordinate 141,361,188 of NC_138905.1, read as the reverse complement.
AGTTTGGCCCACCAGGACATTGCAACAAGATCAGTGGGAGTTCACCCTGTCTCAGGAAGGGGTATGGCACTGAGTCCGTCAGCCATTAGCATAACTGAAGTGTGTAATGAACTGCCACAGTCAGCAACGAAGTGAACTTTGCTCAATTCTGTTCATGAACAGAGGGAATTACATTTGGAGTGGGGGGAATAGAGAGTAGGGATACTTTAAAATCGTTGTCATTTGAGTTGATAAATTATATACATAAGTTTGGATTTCATGGGGCTACTTAGACAAAATGGTTGTCACTCAGTCATTAATTTTTTTCTGTAAAAAATGCTGAAGAGCATTAATTTGGATGTTTATAACCTACAGGCTACATTCTGCTATCTAGCCACTTGTTTAATTCCTGCAATGTAAATTAAGGTTTTGCATGATGACGGGACACAATATAGCCTTAACTTTCCCATCAAGAAGTTGTGTTTGTAGGGAGGAATAAATAGGGTAAATCCTTTCATCAGTGAGAGGAGTTCTTATGCTAGGAAACAGCATTAAGTTACAGTGTGAGCTCTTGCTTTCATGTGGGAGATATGAATATGAAGAAAAAATTGCACTGATCTTTTTTATTAAAGGGAACTATTCATCCAAGCACTGTGTTGCACAGTGTCTGAGGGCTGCAAAGAGTAACATTCTTCCCTGTTCAACTGTAAGTCATAAGCAATGAGAAAAACCTCCAAGGATACACAAAAGATGTTGGTCAGACTGAGTAGGATCATTATACCAACTCTTACTTGGTTTGACTGGCAAAATAGAATACCGGCCAAGTCCCACAGATGCCAAGAACTGAGAAAGAAGGCTTTTGATGCACATTCTACTCTTATGATTTTAATTTGTATTTATTTAGGAAATGTATTACAGACAGCTATGGAGAACACTTTCACAATACTGTATTTCATTAGAGCTGTGTTCTGAAGCTGATGCAATCTGGGCATGAGCTAAAAAGACCATGAAAAAAATAATTCAATCAGTAGAGCAAAAGGCAAAATGTGCTTATTCAGTGGTTTCTTAAAAGGACAAACAAACCATATTTGGGTTGGAAGTAGTGTGCAAATTTAACTTCTCATTAGAAAAATTTTTTTGGTCTTTTTAATCTTTTAAAAAAGTGGAAATGTTTATAATTCCATCCACATGGAAAAATACAAATTCATGTTTACAGCAGGTGATTCTCAGCATGTTGCAGGAAATGCTCTGCACTTTTTCACACACTTAAAATAGATATTTGAAAGTTTTAATATCAAAATATGTTTTCAAGCTATTTAAATGTAACTGGCAGCTACCAAAAGGAAGACAGAAAGATTCTGTTTGTACATACACTGGGAATGACATAAAGTACTTATCAGCACATGATGCAAAACCTACTCTGTGTTTGAAATCAGACTCTAAATGACAGCTGTATGTAACTGTAGCATCAGTACCATTCTGCGTCATTCTACAGTACTCTGCGACATCCTACAGTGCTTTGACACATTAAGAAACCCATCAAAAAAAGGCAGGGCTCAACACTTCAGTTTCAGACAAAAATAAATGGTATCTGATAAATATCACTATGGAAAGTTCTGTGAATATGTTGTTTTTCCTTGTAATGACAGTGCAGATAATACTAATCTGCTCAGCTGAGCTCGTCACCTTCAGGACTTCTTCACAACTGATGGAGTGAAAAACAAAGTTTCAGGACATGATTCATCTAAACCGTGCCCCTCTAAAATAACAAAAAGAAAAAAAGCCAGCTTTCAAAAAAAAGCTGAGGTCAAATAAATTGTCTCCTGAGAGCTTCCCTCTGTTGAAGGTTTGTTTGATGACTGATTCAAATTTAGAGTCAGGTTTAGGTGAGATAAATGCCATCTCATATGATCAGAAATGTCAGGTGCAAGCTCATTGATGAAGAATTATGGTTGTCAAATATCCCTATTCCTCTGCAGAAGTTTTCTGAGACGGATCAAACAAACTTTCACCAAATCAGAACTGATCACAAAGGTGGAAATCATCTAGGTCTTTAGTTGATACAAAACTGACCTTTACAATACCATTCCACCCTCTGTGTTTCTGATAAGTCTAAAGCAAATTTTTCTTTGAAGCCAACCTTTATTCCAATGGTTCTCCATGTGGGAAATTTTCAGATAGATGAAAATTCTAGACTTCCTCAGTCATCCAAATCTCTCACTGGACAGTGCTAAAAGCAGCGCTGGAAACAGAGACCCTGTAGCTGATGTTGTAGGAGAGAACTGATTTTAATTTATTGCACCAGTTGCAAGTAAGAAAAGCACATACAGAGGCATTTGTATTACACTTACACAATTCACTAATTATGCCTTCCTGCTGGTCATGTTAGCAGAATGACAAACAGCGGTGGCAGAAATATTTCTTGGTGATCTCTCCTAAAGTGAGCAATTTAGCTATTTGTATTGCCCATGAAAGTTTCACCCCTCTTCCTAAAAAGATAAATTAAGCAATGATTACTTTGTAATGCTGGCTATGAAAAATCTTAAGGGAGCTTTCTTCCTTTTTCAGAGGCTGGAAAGATGCAGGCATTAGTGGTTATGACTACCTCGTTAAATTTCACAGGCAGGAGCATATTAAAATGTCTACATATCAATAGGCCTAGTTCTACAGAAGAACCTGAAGACCATAATCCTCATCAGAGTTCAAGTTTACTTAAAATGCTGTCCCTAAACAAGGATATAAGTCATAGGCCAGTCAGGAGAGATTTCTTAAGGGAAGTGGTTTACCACAATAACTTGATAGCAGTGTCACATCAGAAATATTTGGAAAATGTAATATTAAACTATAATGTCATTGTGAGATGTCACAAATTGTTTTGTCTAAGCATGATTTAAAGAACAACAAGAAAAGGGAAAGAAAAAGTTAGCAAGACTGCTGTCCCATATGAGAATGTCTTTTTCCCACATTGGTTTTAGTATAAGATGAGATAAGGAATAAATCTCCAATTTATCCTAAGATTTATACACAGTCCATTGAAATCAGAGGCAATATTGCTGTTATTTTCATGGGTGTGTCCCTGAGGATTAGGGATCAGGACCTGTGGACCTGTCCTTGTGTTTGGGAAAAGTTCCCCCTCCTCCGTACATGCGTACCAGCCCTTGAAGAATAAAGGGAAGACAAAAAATGTTAAGAGCTGGCTGTCATGGCGTGCTACAAGGACTGACAGTGATTTGGTATTTTTCCTATTGGCAGCTAGCATATCTCAAATCCTGGAAGAATTAAACTACTTTGCGCTTTGTTTGCTTTTCCCGATAACTACTGTAACAGTGACTAGAAGGACCACTCAAATAATGAGTGCAGCTCTGCTTGGGCTGCGAAGCCAAGTCACCTAGCAGTAACTGGGACCCTGCATGCATTACATTACTTACAGTATTTATACTCAGCGTTTTTCCCTGACTGCAAAACTTACAAGACATTATTAATATTAAACAGATAACCAGGAAAAAGTAATGCAACTTGGGAGAAAAAAAAAATTTCCCCATGATGTTCTGACTCTCACTTCGGTGGTCTGTAGCTGGGGCAGATTCTTGTATCATGCAATTCAAAAGCTACTAAAATGTTTAAAATTGTATCTAAGAAGTAGATGAAAAACAAATGTTAGATATTTCACTATGGCTACGTAATTCACATAAATCCTGAAACACACTTAAAGGATTACATACATTTATCTATATACACACATTACAGGCACATCCCCCCACACCTAAATGTTTAGGTCCTTACAATCTAGTATTAAGGTGAAAAACCTCTGGACCTTTTGAAATTGCTCCTTACTAAATCTACAAATAAGGTTATATTTCATCTTTAACCAATCCTTCCATTATAGCACAACACGGTGTGGCTGCTCCCTCTCCACTCACCAGCTCTAGGTGAAATACTGGTAATCAAGTTAGTCAAGGGTGTGCTAGGAACTCCCAAGTTTTTGAAAATTTGATCTGTTCCTCAGGGCAGAAACATGAATGTCACAAGCAAGAATCATACATCACTCTCAGAGGATAGGGGACTGAGAAAAGAAACAAATATATGACAGGACCACCACAACCACTGCATTTAATCCCTCAGACCGAGTGATACATACCCACACAATAAGTGGGGCTTGCACTGGCCTGACTTGGTTCAACTTCTGTTTGGCCATTCACTTCAACAGTCAAGGCTTCATTTTAGAAGCATTGAGTTATTCACGTGCATTCACATTTACTTCAGTAATCCTTTGTTTCAGTCACAGAACCCTTCAGTCTAAATGGTTCTGGTCCTAAGACAGACTTCATAGAAATGACAGTCAAATAAAGATGCTGCACTGTCTGAATGAATGCCTAGATATGCTATCAGAAATGTAAGTTAAGAAAAAAAGATCTGGGAAAAATCTAGAAAAAGTTATCAGGGGCAGTATTTTGTGCCATTTTTATCAGACAATGTTTGGATATATTTGAGTCTTAAAAAAATCACGGCACGGAATTTTTTATGCCTTTTTGTATGCTACCTTACAATTGGTGCTGAACTAGTCACAGCTAAGAGCCCTAGATAAATCTCAGCTAATCTTCTGCCTGCATAAATTGATATAGTTCTATGAATTTGAATAGCACTATAGCTATTTACTTCATTTAAAAGTCTTGTCTATTATTACTAGAAGATAAAATATTAAGTTATTATTGTGAAAAGGGCATGTTACAAATTAATATATATTTTTTTTCTGACACTAAGATTGTCTTTTTAAGTTTTCGTTTCATGTTCTTTATGTCACGTCAAGCTTGCCTGTACAGTCTGCGGAAACATGCATAGTGCCCTGGTTTGAGGTAAAACAGAACCAATTTTGTTCAGTAACTTCGTGTCTTAGCTGGGCCTCTTCTAACTACTGAAATTAACAGTATATTGTGCAGACAGTGTTCGCTTGATCAGAGTGGTAAGACCAATAGTTTATAGCTGATGCCCAGGCATGGGGATGCAGAGAGGCTCCTGCTTATACTTATTGCTATAACCCCCAAGGCCATCCAACTTTGTTATTTTCCTTGTTGGAGGGTCGGAAGCGGAAAAGCATAGTGGGGTCCCACCTGCAGGGAGGAGCGGACAGGACAGGTGACCCAAAACTGACCAACAGGGGATTCCATCCCATCTGCCTCATGCTCAGTATAAAAGCTGAGGGATCAAAGGGTCAGTTCTCTTCCTTCAATGGCCGACGTCTGAGGAGGACTCTGTTCATCTCCCTGTGATCCCGATCCTGAATCCACATGCGGAATCCAGTTCCTGTCCGTCACTGAGTCCAGCCTGGAACTGTCCCAGTGCCAGCTGTTGATGTGATTGTCATCTCGGGAGCTTGATACGGTTTTGTATATATTTCATTATTTCTTTTTATTTTATTATTAATATTTCATTAGTTTAGTTCCTTCTAAACTCATAAGTCTCTTTTTCCTCTTCTGCCTCTCTCTTTGAAGAAGGGTAGAGGGGAGCATCTGTCGGTCCCATCTGGGGTCCCCCAGGTCCCCAGTAGCTGATTTGGCCTAAACCATGGCACACAGAGAAACCATTACATTTTCTCTTGATTACATCTGTTCTTTAAAAAAAATAGTCTGAAGAAAACAAGAAGCTTTGATTTTCAGCAGTTACCAAATAACTGTTCACAGACAAATGGTTTATCTTGAAACATCACAAAGGATCACAGAACCATTCAGGCTGGAAGGGAACTCACGAGATCTTTAGTCTTACCCCCTGGCCAAAGTAGGGCCAGCTCTGGGGTCAGACCGGGCTGCTCAGGGCTTGGACAAGTCAGGGCCTGGAACCCTCCAAGGATGGAGATGGCACATCCTCTCAAGCTGACCTGCTCCACTGCCTCACTGTCCTCATAGGGAAACAGTTTCTCCTTGTACTCAGCCTGAACCTGTTGCAACTTGTACCTGTTGTCTCTCACCCTCCCGCCTTGCACTGCTGAGGAGCCTGGCTCCTTCTCCTCCATGACCCCTCGTAGATGCTGGAAGGCTGTTAGGTCCCTCCAAAGCCAACCCTTCTCCAGGATGACCCAGCCCAGCTCCCCCAGCCTCTCTTCACAGGGGAAGTGCTTCAGCCCCACTGCCTTGGGGGCCTTCCTCTGGACTGCATAATTTCTATTGGTCAAAAATGTTCTCTTGAGGAAGTTGATCCTTTCCTTTCCCTAGGATTTAGAAAAGAATTTAGAAAAACCCTTTCAGGAGTTGTATAAATTTCTGTAACTCCAGCTTCATTCACTTAGGTCACTCAAAGTCAAGACTGTAGGTGTGCACAGAATGTTTATATACCCAACTGAAATATACAAAATACTTAAACTACAGTATTACCTATAAACAACCATAAACTTCAAAACTGCATACTTCCCATTCCAAGCACAAAACTACATCAGAAAATGGCTGCAACTGCAAATTACGCTCATATACACACACTGTGCATTCCCTCAGAACAGTTAAAGATGCTATGTTATTTCATTGGCACTTCTCACAGTTAACTCTACCCTGAAGCTCTTCCCTTCAGTTCTGAATCTTCTGAGAATTTTTGCCACTCAGTTATAAACAGCCGGTAATTGAGCTAACTGTGAAAGTGCTGACACAACATCAGCGCTAGTGGGATACAGTTAAAATGCGAAAGACCCCGGACAGTGCAATCAGTGCCACTTGTGTATATGAATTCAGTCCCTGGGGAGCTATACGGTAGGACGTAACTGTGGGATATATTTGAAGACCCAGAATAGGAATGTCACTTGAGAAAAATGGAAAATTCTTGTGACAACAAAAAGAGTCAAATAGAGTGAAGAGTGACTATTATCTGTACAGGGAAATCCCTTTTTATCATTGAAAGAAATTTTTCAGTCATTAGTGCTAACAGGAAAGAATAGTAAAAATGTGTTGCTTGTGTCAAAATTCAAAAGAATTCCTATGTTTGGATATATACCGATTCATCTAGCAGTCTATTTTGCAGGGGCATACATATGCAAGCAATAATGATTTTGCAGGGCAAAGACTAACACTGATTTATTACCAGAGGTCAGAGAGCAGTGGCATTAATGGAAATGTTTACAAGAATGAAGGTCACAGGATTTGGTTCTGTGCCAAGAGCAGGAGTCTCTTCTCTTCCCCGATGGACCTGTGGCTCTTTACTGCAACGTTGCACTGAACTGAGCAGGCCAGGGTGTTGCTTGTTGTGTGTCTTTGATCCTCCTTCCAGGTCACTTAGCAGACATATGATGGAAAGGAGCTAAAGCACCTTTCTTTATCCCTAGTGTAAACAGTGAACATGGAAATATTAGGGGATCTGTGGACAGCCTCTGCTCTCTTGGCTGTGCTGCTGCTGTCCTTGTTAACTGTGTGGAGGGTGAGCTTCAGTCTTCAGCATCACCTACATTTACCCTATGAAGTCCATACTACCTGACCTTGAGTGTGAGCCAGTACCATTGTTTTAGAGAGTTCTGTTGCCTGGAAAATTAATGATCCAGTAGGAAAACCAAGAAGGTTAAGCTTAAGGAAGGAGCTATAAAGCTCTCAGGCAACATGGCCGTGAATCGCTTTTGCAGTTCAAAGAGGAAAGAGCAGATGGGAGAATCTATGCTAATCTTCTCTCCAGTCCTTGTAACCGGTTGTTCAGTTACAAGAGACTTAACTGAAAAGTAAAATTACTGAAAAGAAATTTGGTTCTGTTCTACTTCAAACTAGGACACTGGTGACAAATGGGGAAGACTCTTCAGGCAGCAACAAAGGTCTCAAGTGGTCTTTCAAATTGCTCTCTCAGAGACAGTAAATTCTGCAGCTTAACCAAGCTTCTTCCCCCTCCCAGAAGTGGCTAGTGAGATCAAACAGCTCAGTTCCTGATTATCAACTTCAGAAATTTCAGCTAGACCCGGAAATTTGGTGCAATAAGCATTCAAATACAAGAACAATATCTTGAATCATATAAGACAACCTATGAAAAAGAGAATCAGGAAGAGGAATAGGAATCCCTCCCAGTACAACTATGATAACAATATTTTCAGAAACTCTTACTATCAGCAGTAAATCCAATTCTGTGATTGAAAGTATCAAAATAAGGCTGCAATTTAGATGGGCAAATTAAAAGGTGCAATAAAAATTAGAAAAACATGATAATGTGGTCACTATAATACAATGGTATATTGGTTTGATACACTCTTTTTTTAAATGGCATCTCACTTGCTGTCTTTATTTACAATACAGTGCCTTATTATTTTCTGCTCCTACCTCAAGTCCTTGAGATAAAGTACTTGGTATATGCAATTCAGTTTCACCTTATTTGAAGGCAGTTTTTCTCTCTGAAAAATATGGAGCAGTTCAACCTCACATTTTAAAGCAACATCTTCTATATAAAGTGAATTAAATTTCTCAGCATTGATTTATTGTCAGGAAAAGAATGTAGTCTTTTCTTATTCTTTGAAATACCCACAGGATTTTTCCAGATTTGCAATAGGTTAATTCGTGAAATACCTATAACAGCTATCTTTGATGTTGTTTTTATTCAAAGTGATGGTGCCTGTGGAACTACCTTAGATTAGGGCCCTTTTTTGAAAAGAAAAAAAAAAATATATTCTTAGGACTTATTCCATATAAATAGACACCTGAAAAAAAGCACATATGGCAAATTATCATACTGCTCTATCAATTATATGACCCACTCTGTCAGAGTCAGGGGATGATTTCTTTCTGGCATAAAGTAGCCCAGAATTTTAACCATAATTCTTCTATTTCTTCACAACAATATGAATTTTTAATGCCTTATTTATTGCACACTCAAACACGACATTTTAGTAGGTGAAAGAAACAAGGGGTGTGCTTTCATTAAAACACATCTTTTTGGAATTGCATGTAATGAACAAGTTATGCTGCTGGTTGTGATGTATTTTCCAAAAACATTTATTGTGTTTTTCAAAGCAGTACACCAACACAAACACATTCTTGTCAGTAAATTTTAATTAAATTAAAGTTAATGTTTAATAATGCTCAGATGAAATGTTATATGACACATCCTTTTCAGACCTTGATGCTCTGAAAAGTTGTTTTGGATAATTCTAAAGAGAAACTCTATAATATCACATTTGTCAACAAAGAATGCCATAAAACAGTTAGTCACAGCTCAAAAGATGGCAAGCAAAGAGAGTGTCAAAGTCTCAAAAAAAAATATTTCAGGAGTGAACAAACAGAGCTAAAATAGTATCTCTTATTTTTAAAAAATGAATTTATTTTACTGCAGTATGAATGAATCTGAAATATGCACAAAATATTATTCACATTTTCTGAGGCTAAAAAATAATGTTTGTTTAACATTTTCTCTACTTATTTTTGTTTCTTCCTCAAGAATGTAGAAAAAAAAAGAAAATAATCAGTAATATTTGTGTGAATGTGCATTCAGGTACACTGTTTGCACAGATAGCTCCTTAAAATCACAAAAAGAAAGCCAAAAAATTTTTGAGAGATAATCTGCCATGTTCTTCTTTTCCAAGTTAAGATATTCTGAATGCACACCATTCCACCTGTGGCGATCACACTGCTGGCAATCTAGGAGTCACTTTATGATTTCAGAATTCACATAGTCAGAGACTGACCTGTGTGTCACTGACACTCTGTCACAAAAGGTTTCAAGGCCTTCCTCACTGAAGACACCTCGCTTCACCAAGCTTCAATAAGTTTCAGGACAGATTGAGAATATGACATATTGACACTAATTATTGTAGGGAGGAGTTTTCAAACAACCTATGGGCTGAAAGGTATTTGCAAAGAAATATTTTGAATAATGTACTTGTAAATATTAAAGTCTGTTCTCAGCTGTGAGGAGATACACTTTGGTAAATATATTGCTGTTGCATTCATAATGCACTATAGGGCTGGCAAGATTTATTCTTTCACATTTTCCAAAAAATTTATCAAAATCTCAGATCTCCTTTTCATGAAAAGGAAGCCATCCATTGGTGGGCTCAGCATCAATAATGGAATTGTATGATATAAAAATTTGGTGCTCGTAAAGAATCTGATAGTTTTATGTCTTCAGGATGCCTTGATGAAAAAAAGTTAAGGTACAGAAATCACATCCATAAGTCATTCTTTTTGAAGATGAATGATAGAGAGAGGAAAAAATATCTTCCTCTTATATGTTAAAGAAACATTATACTAAAATACACAAATATAACAGTATTCACATTAGTAATAACATTATCAAGTATTGGAAAATATGGAACATCCCTACGCCACTGACATTAAAAATCAATAGCAGCTTCCAAATGTGCCATGAAAATGTCATCATATGTCATAGCAAAATCCAGTTGTAAAAAAAACCCACAATTTTCTGAAAAACAACATTAACTAAAGTGTTCAAGAAAAAAAGAACCAGTGACAATTAACGGGTCATTGCACATCACACGTTCCATGGCTATTAATAGCAAACCTTAGGTGGTTATTATTATTATTATGGCACATACTCCTTTTGCGAGCTTTAGACTTTAGCTGTAGCTTGTTAAATTGGTGTGATTTTAAAAGGAGATTCATCAACAGAAATAATGATGATAAGTCTGTCAACTGGTGTTACTTAAATGCTGTAAACTACGATTTGTTTAGGTTCAAAACTAATTTCCTGTTGTTGCAAAAATAGAATAGAACTGAAAGATGCACTACTCACACTGTTCTTTACTAAACATAGTGGGATGAGGCAATTGTCATGGAAATTAAATACATGGAAATAAAACCATGAAAATTCATCCTAACATATATCATCCTACATTGCAATTGAAATCTGGAAGCAAATTTTTACTGGATGATTACTAAACAGAAATAGCATTAAATAATAATAATAATAAAGGATTATGAAGAAGTTTAGCAAGTTCCAATTTAAATAAACCTCTGACAGATATGAAATAAAATTAGAAATCATGGACACAGAAAAATATAATTTCCGTTGCAATCATGAGCACAGTCTTCCTCATAAGTTTCTGACAGTTCTATCTCAAAATATATTATCATTCTTCAAAGCGGTCAGCATTAGTGCTTACAAAGAAAACTCAGTTGATATAGCATACTTGAGTGTCCAAAAGTAATTTACCAGACCTTTATTAAAGGTTGTTATGGAAGCTGAACAGTTAATAGAAGAGAATCAAATTTATCCACTGGTTTATTGGTGGTTACAGTGGAGGGAAGTTACCAGCAGAGTTGTGTATGCATCTGTTCCGGGATGTCTGCTAATCTGTTCTGAGTAAATTTGAAGTCTAAGAGTAGCAGAAAGTTGTATTTCTGAGAAAAAGCCTGGCCATAACCATAATAAGGAACGAGATCATAAGCACAGATCAGTAACAATACGTACCTTCTCTGAATGGGTTAGTATACACCAAAGCTCGACATACCACATCTTTTTTATCTTCTGACCAGATGGGCTTTTAAACTGCCATTGTTATTCACAGTGTTTGTCTTGGCAGTCATGGAAAATAAACCACTAAGATTACACAGCACAGAGCTGAAGGAATGAATTCATAGAGATCTCCTATAAGCTTCACAGTTACTGAGCTGCTGAGGGACTGGGCGTTGATGCTAACAAACTCCCCCTGTTAACACATTGCAATTGTATGCAGAATTCTTCCAAGTCCTTTCTTGTTTGTTTTGTTTTGTTTTGTTTTGTTTTGTTTTGTTTTGTTTTGTTTTGTTTTGTTTTGTTTTGTTTTTATCGTATCCCACTTTAGTTTTTTTGACTTTTGACTAATTCTCACTCCTTTTACTGAATATTCCTGTCTGTTCTACAGAGCTATAATTATTATTTTTTTCTTTTCAGTATTTCTTTGCCTCAAAAATAGCCTAAATTCCAGTTTAAGAAGTACATGTAGTGTAGAAACATGTGCCAAAAAGCTCTAATTGACTCCGATGTGCATTGCTTGGTTTCCTGAAAACATAGAAGGCCTGGCAGCACTGTAGGTGCAAAATGAGAATAGCAGAGCTAATAAAAAGAGTAATTATGATTGTTGTAGCTGGCCACTATTAAGGTCATAGTTCCAAGAACATCAGCAGTGGACAACAATTTATAGATCTCTCTGCAGTCTTCATTTCTCAGTTGTACTTAGGCTTTATGAGAAAATACAATACAAATAAGGCTTAACAAAGCATACCAGTAATCCACCCGGGTCTGGAAAAGTAATAAGTGCTAGCAACATATTAATCTTACAGAAGGGAAAAAGTAGTTAGAAAAAAAAGGAGTCTCTGTGAAGTAGAACCACTTACCCTGACATTTTTGTTTTATAATAAATATTCTTTAGCAATATTATTTGATTGGACTTCATCATGCATTTGTTTTTGCTGCCTCAACTTAGACTCTTAAATAAAGACTTAACATTACATCCCCGGTAGAGATGTCATTGTTGCCTTCAAATTCTGTCATGATTTATAATCTAGCACCAACTGACTTCCCATTTATTATATTTCTGTGTTGAATTTCTTCTTGCTATTCAGCTTCTTAGTATATGTAGAAAAAACTGACTCTTCAAGACCAAAAATGTGATACTTCAGAGGGAATGATTTGGAAATTTGGAAAGTATTTTCTTGTTTACTCTTCTTCTATTATTATTTTAGGTCCTTTAACTATTGCACTTAAGGTGGTGTTGTGGTTTAACTCCAGCCAGGAACTAGAACCATGCAGCTGCTCACTCACCTTCCCAGTTGGGATGGGGAAGAAAACCGGAGGATTAAAAATGAGAAGAAAACTCATGGGCTGAGATAAAGACAGTTTAATAGGTAGAACAAAAGCCACACATGTAAGCAAAGCAAAATAAGGCATTTGTTCAGAGCTCCGCATCAGCAGGCAGGTGCTCAGCCATCTCCAGGAAAGCAGGGCTCCATCATGCGTAACGCTGATTTGGGAAGACAAATTCCATGACTCTGAACATCCCCCCTTCCTTCTTCTTCCCCCAGCTTTATATATTGAGCATGATGTCATATTGTATGGAATATCCCTTTGGTCAGTGGGGATCAGCTGTCCTGGCTGTGTGCCCTCCTAACTTCTTGTGCAACCCCATCCTACTCACTAGCAAGGCAGTGTGAGGAGTAGAAAATGCCTTGACAGCTTAGCAGCAACGAAAAACACCAGTGCGCTGTCAACACTGTCTCTCATCCTAAATCCAAAACATAGCACTACACCATCCAATAGTAAGAAAGTTAACTCTATCCCAACTGAAACCATGACAGATGTTTAAGCTTCTAAAGCAGCTTTTTGTTTATTTTGAGCAAATATTACACATAGGTTCTTAGACAGAGCCCAATACAATCAGTAACCATTTCACCATTGACTTCTGGGTCCAGAAATTCCACGAGATTGCCTTCCCTTCAGGATACCTTGGACAGAAATAATTTCTTACAAACCTGCTGGACTACAGTTTCCTGTGAATTCCTTGTCTCCAAACCTGCTTTACTCTTTATTTCTTCTGCCAAGTTGGATACCATGTTATTACTCTGGGAAGTGGCTTGTATTACTACTTTTCAATGTGACAAGATCAAAGTGTTCTGTCTCCATTTGATGATCCCTGGTATTTGTATCCAGAGGACTCCTAGGTTGTATTTCCGCTGCTCACCTTGAATCAATGCCACGTTGGTCACCTGTGGTATTGATCTTGCCTCCTGCCTTCAACAGAAGCAGAGCACTGGTCTGGCAACACTGCTGCCAGCCCGAGTTATGCTGCAGCATCTGAAGGATTTAGGCACCAGACTCCTCAGTCAAGTCATTTAGATACCTATCCAGCAAGCCAACCATATTCAGCAAAATTTAATTTAAGACTAATCATATGTTTAAATTTTGATCTTTAAATGAAGTGAAAGTCTTATCTGTAATTGGGCCTTAAAATCTATTTTTATGTGCCTGCCGCTCAGAATTTTTAAATACTTATGACATTCAGAATTAGATCAACATTTACCTAAAATTAATAAAAATGAGACAGAATTACACAATTGTGATACACTGTTATCTTCTCAAATTACCCTCTCAGGTGGTTCTAATAGCAAAGTGCAGATATACTCAGATTAGTTCTGTTAAAACTTCAAATTAGAGGGCAGTCAGCTGCTGCTTAGACTAAACTGAAAAATCCACTTCAGCAGGATACATTCTTCTCTGATCTCTGTTCTGCCGTGAAAGCTGCAGTTCAGAATCAAGGAGACACAGCGGCCCAAATATGCCTCTTTAACCCTAGTCATTCATACAAGCCTCCAAGATTCAAGAGATGCCAAGGTGATGGGAGAAACACAGAGATGCAAGATCATCATATTCTACCCAATTATGTGTCTTGCAGGTTTCCTGCCCTCTTCCTGATCCTGCAGGTTGTAATATTTTAACACTGGAGACAGACGAAAAAAAAGGACTGCAGCACAGACACTGCAGAGGAATACAGAGAAATGTTAGCAAGGGTTTTGCATTTTTAATCTTGCTGCAAACCTTGCTGTGCCTTGTCCTTGCTCTTTACATAAACAGGCTATAAACTTCTTTGAGTGCTAGCTCGACAGCACAATGTTTCCCCATCCCACAGCTTAGCAAAACCTGATGGGAATGTGAATTGCTCATACATCTGCTTCTCTTCCCAGTTTACCAGCAGCTTAAATTCATAGAATCATAGAATAGTTTGGGTTGGTAGGGACCTTAAAAGGTCACCTAGTCCAACCCTCCGGCAATAAGCAGGGACACCTTCCACTAGATCAGGTTGCTCAGAGCCCCATCCAACCTGACCTTGAATGTTTCAAGGGATGGGACATCTACCACCTCTCTGGGCAGCCTGTTCCAGTGTTTCACCACCCTCATTGTAAAAAAATTTTTCCTTATATCTAGTATAAATCTTTCTTTTTAGTTTAAATCCCTTACCCCTTGTCCTATTGCAACAGGCCCTGACAAAAAGTTTGTGCTCATCTTTCCTGTAGGTCCCCTTAAAGTACTGAAAGGCCACAATAAGGTCTCCCTGGAGCCTTCTCCAGTAACACCAACTTTTGGCCTGTCCTCATAGGACAGGTGCTCCAGCCCTCCAATCATCTTCGTGGCCATCCTCTGCACTCAATCCAACAGGTCCATGTCTTTCCTGTGCTGAGGGCTCCAGAGCTGGATGGAGTGCTCCAGGTGAGGCCTCATGAAAGCAAAAGAGAGGAGCAGAATCACCCCCCTCAACCTGCTGGCCATGTTTCTGCAGGTGCAGCTCAGGATACGGTTGGCTTTCTGGGCTGTGACCACACGTTGTCAGCTCACATCCAGCTTTTCATCCACCAGTACCCCTAAATCCTTCTTGGCAGGGCTGCTCTCAATCCTTTCATCTCCCAGCTTGTATTGATACTGGGGGTTGCCCTGACCCAAGTGCAGGACCCTGTACTTGCCCTTGTTGAACCTCATGAGGTTCACATGGGCCCACTTCTCTAGCCTGTCCAGGTCCCTCTGGATGGCATCCTGTCCCTCAGGTATGTCAACCACACCACGCACCTTGATGTCATCTCCAAACTAGCTGAAGGTACGCTCAATCCCACTAAGTCATTGATGAAGATATGAAACAGTACTGACCCCAATATGGACCCCAGAGGGACACCACTTGTCCCCAGTCTCCATCTGGACATTGTGCCATTCACCACTGCCCTCTGCATGCAACCATCCAATCAGTTCCTCATCCACAGATCGAATCTATCTCTCTCCAATTTAGAGAGAAGGATGTTGTGGGGGACTGTGTCAAAGGCCTTACAGAAGTCCATATAGATGACATCAGTAGCTCTTCTCTTGTCCACTGATGTCATCACTCTGTCATAGAAGGTCTCTAGGTTGGTCAGGCAAGAGCTGCCCTTGGTGAAACCATGCTGGTTGTCTTGAATTATACCCCTGTCCTCCATGTGCCTTAGCACAGCTTCTAGGAGGAACTGTTCCATGATCTTCCCAGGCACAGAGGTGAGGCTGACAGGGCAGTAGTTCCCAGGGTCCTCCTTTCCACCCTTTTTAAAGATGGGTGCAATGTTTGCCTTTTTACCTGTCACCGGGGACTTCACCTGACTGCTGTGACTTCTCAAATATCATGGAGAGTGGCTTGGCAACTACATCAGCCAATTCCCTCAGGACTCTGGGATGCATCTCTTCAACTCCCATAGACTTCTGGATATTCATGTTCCTCAGGTGGTCATGAACCTGATCTTCTCTTACAGTGGGAGGGACTTTTCTCCCCCAGCCCCTGCCTTGCACTCCAGCCACTCAAGAGGTGTGTGCAGAGAGATTGCTAGTGAAGACTGAGGCAAAGAAGTTACCTCAGCCTTCTCCATCTCTGTTGTTACCTATTTGCCAACCTTGCTCATCAGCAGGGTAAACACTCTTTGACCTTCCTTTTCTGGCTGGCAAACCTGTAGAAACCCTTCTTGGTATTCTTTGTGTCCCTTGCCAAGTTCATCTTCAGCTCCACCTTGGCCTTCCTGATCCCATCCCTACACAACCAGGCAGCATCCCTATACTCTTCCCAGGATACCTGTCCCTGCTTCCACTGCCTGTGCATTTCCTTCTTGCCCTTTAGGTTGACCTGGAGGTCTTGACTCAGCCATGCTGGTCTCTTGCCTTCCTTTCCTGATTTGTAACACCTGGGGGTCGAGAGCTCTCACACTGTGTGGAAAGCGTCCTTAAAGATCTGCCAGCTCTGTTCTGCTCCCTTGTCCCCGAGGGCAGCTTCCCAGAGGGTCTTATTAACTAACTCCTTGAAGAGCTGGAAGCTTGCTTTCCTAAAATTCAGCATTCTGACTTTACACTTCCCCTGACCCATATCCCTCATTACTGTGAAATCCACCGGTGCACGATCGTTGGAGCCCAGGCTGCCTCCAATCTTGATGTCACCGATTAGCTCAACTGAATTGGTAACCATCACTCCCGGTATCGCATCTCCTCTGGTAGAGCTGTCTATTACCTGTCTTAAGGATTTATCTTCGATGCACTCCAGGAGTCTCCTGGATTGCCTGCAGCTTGCCGTGCTACTTTTGCACCAGATGTCAGGATGGCTGAATTCCTGCAGCAGGATGAGAACCTGCGAGTGCGATGCCTCCTGTAGCTGGAGTTAGAAAGCTTCGTCTGTAGGCTCGCCTTGATCAGGTGGCCTCTAGTAGACACCAACTACAAGGTTCCCTTTGCTGCCTCAGTCTCTAATTCTTACCCATAGTCATCAACCTGCTCGTGGCTATGCTTCAGAGACAGTTCTTCACACTCTATCCATTTCTTGATGTAGAGGGCAATGCCTCTGCCCCTCCTTCCTCACCTGACCACTGTACCCAAAGCACTTTTTCAGTACACTGTCTGGAAGACAATTTTAGGCTCCAAAAGGAGATCTGAGTTACATACTTCATAGACACAGCTGCAAATGAACACATTTTTACCTTGCGTGTATGTGCCAGAGAATATTAACATTAAACTTTGCACATAACTCATAAATATCATGGAGTGGAACTTACTTTAATTATGCCCCCCCTAAGGTTTGGCATAGCACAGAATAGTTTTAAACATTCTAAAATACTCTTTTCTGTCTTTTTTTGAATCTTAAGGATGTCCTTGAGAAGTTTGTGTAAGACATAATAATATATAGCAAGAATGCTGATACATAGTGCCTTTTATCATTTCTTTTGAGGTCAGGTCCTTCTCTTATTATTTGCTTGCATATTGCTTCATACAAACAAGACCTGATTTCAATTATGGTTGCTAGGCACTACTCTAATTACTCATAATGGAATCAGGTAAAACATATGCTTTTTGGAGTTTCTATAGGTTTAGTTAATGGTATACATTAAATATTTATGTGAGCTCCTTTCCATATCCACAAAGGTAAAAACAGCATAAATGAGTACCGTATGACTCACTAAGTCTTTTCAGTAATTGCTGTAATATGATACTGAAAATGTTGTCTGTGTTACCAGGTGAATCCTTCTGCCCAAATTCACTTGTCACTTGGAAGGAATGGGCACGTGGAAGGCTTAGGTGCCTCTGATGGGGAACAGCAATCCATTCTACTGAATTGATGCATATTTAGGAAGCTACATTGCACTGACTTTTAATAGGACCTGGGATCTTCAGTCTTTAGCCCTCAAAAGTTTTTCAGGACCTAGTGGAAATTCATCAATAGTAGTTGGGCTCCTAACCACGTGTGAGAAGGTGTTCAAGTTACTCCTGAGGATAAGCATTTCAGGGAGTGTAAAAAAAAAAAAGTAAAAGAAATGCATACTTACTATTGGCTCCCTCATTTAAAATGCAGCTTTGCAGAAACCTTTCTTATATAGTAGTTTGGCTTTTAGACCTTTTGTCCAGAAAGTAAAAAATCAGGGTTTAGTTCTTGATTCAGACTAAAGATACTCAGATTTCCCACCTCCCTGTTCACTGTTTTTTTTTTCTGATTTAAATATTGCATTAATTAGAAAAAAAAAAAAAAAGAAAAGAAAAACTAAACACAGAAAAAAAAACACCACCATGAAAACCCCCACAACCTTGGCAGCAGGAACCAGACTCGAACACTCTTGTACCTGAGCTGAACGCTATTACAAGGGCGTTGATGCTAGGTGCCCCAGCTCCGGTGCTCTAACTGGATGGGGCATGATATCGCTTCTTGCTCACTGATCCTCTAGCAGCAACTCACTAGTATTAGCTATGCAATGACATATACTGCCCTCTCTTTTGTAATTTGCCAAGAAGAATCATTTTTTTTCTATGAGCTTTCTATTGCAGGGCATAATGTCATGGATATTGACAATGTTTTTTCAAATGATCAGATGGAGTTTGATTTAGAGATTTTTGGGTCAGATCTAGCCAGATTTAGGTCAAACCAGCTTCAGAGGCCAGGCAGCCCTGGTAATATGTACAGAGTTGAGCTGCAGGTGCAGGGGGAACTCAGATGACATCAGAGAGTTACTGAGGAAATTTTTTCTAGTTCATACTTTTTAATGCAAAAGCCTAACACTGTTTTGGATTTGATCATCAGTCACAAAGATATTATTACCAGAGTTATTGTATCAGACTCAGAGGTGCATTCTGAGTGAAAAGATGGCGCTTTTATTTCACCTCTGGAATGCAGTTATGATTGCCTTTATTCAGTCTGCTGTCTTCATGCTAGCACAGCATCTTGTATCTTTCCAATTTACTCCCATATGGTTTGTTAATTAACTTTTCTTCGGAACTTGTGAAAAGCATTCTCCATATTTGCTGAGTCTTTTACTAGCAGTGTTCTCTCTTCCTTTGCCAAAGTATACATATCTGAACAGGTTTGAAATAAGCGATTTGTAGTGTTAGCATGTGGTGGAATATCTGATAGGCTTGGTACACAATGCAAAAAGCAATAAAAAATATAGTTTGCAAGCTGACAGCAGATAAATAGCTTGTTTTGCTAGAAATCCTCAGCCTTGGTAAAAAACATAACCTTCTTAAGACACCAAGAAAACAAAAGTTAACTTTTTATCTCATCTACAGGAATATTTGTATCTCATATTTTGGTGGGGTTTTTCTGTATGGCGGTGCTAGAAAATATCTTTAAAGTCAGATGTAATACAAATACAGCTAAAAGTCTTGTTAAATATATTAAACTACTTGAGGTTATACTGTGAACAGCTCTGCTTTTCTGGATTTTGAAGCCAGTCTGAATTTTTGGATGCATAATTTGAATGGAGGTATATGCTAATTTACATGGAATTAACATTGACGTTTTACATGCGAGGCTGATACAGTTTTATTCCTGTTTAGGCTATTTCTTGTAAACAATCTTATACAGAGAGCCTTCTGACATAGTGTGGGACGTTCTCTGCACACTATCCAAAAAGTACATATCTATATTTTGCAATTAATCTACTGCCATCAAAAATCACAACCGGAAACACCCTCTGCTTCCCTTTAGTTTTACTAGGGCTTTGTACTTCTATCATGTTGCCCTCTGTCCTTTTTGTCATTTATACTTGGGTGAAATGAATACTAAATGCCACTAAATACGAATGGAAATCTTTCACATTTATTCTGAAGTGGTTACAAAGGGTACAGGGCAGCAAAGAATCAGACCAAGATTAAGCTTCTGTTTAGCTTGCTTTATAAATTCAAATGAAATATAACTTTTTGAATAGAGAGAGAAAAGGACATTACATTAAACTTCAAAAGAGGGAAAAAGTGAAGAAAATTTAACTCTTAATTGGAATTTCTGTTATCGCAACCAGTCTTTCTCACTAAGAATCACACCGTTAGCATATGTCGCTCAGAATAGCCCTGCTGATAGCAATGGAGCTATGAGATTTACATCATCTTAGGATGTAACCCAGTATTTAAGTGCAGGATCTGCTTACAATTAGCCATGAATTACTTTACACAAACAAAGCCAAAGATATATTATTTTAGTTTCCTCCATAAAGCTCTTTTTGCTTGCCTATTAACAGATGCCATGTATTTCCTCTGCCAAAATTGATGTTATATTGGCAACAGAGCAGCGAATCACACGTTTAAATTTTCTGTAAAAACACTACTTTAATTAACTTCTGGCCACTCCCAGAGACAAAATACTAGACAGTATGCATCTCAAGCCAAACACGGTATGGCAAGCCCTATGTTTCTAAATACTTCTCTTCATTTTTTGTGGTTCATAAGTATATGGAGGACTGTTGGCAATTAATTTTTGTGGAGCACAAAACTACAGCTTGTCCAGGATAGCTAGGATTCAAAGTCATTTTGCTCCCTTCTACTTTCAATGGACACCAGAAAAAAACTTAAAGAACACAGTTCAGTGGAGAGAGATCAAACACTCAATCTATGTTAGAAGGGGAAAAAAGAGGATACACAATTCTATCCACAACAGAGATCAAGTAACAAACACCTGGTTATGACAAGGAAAAAGAACGTCTCTTGTGATTTCTTCCTTTTCACAAAAAAAAAAAAAAAATGCTGAGGCCTGTCTCAGGCACATTCTGACACCAGCCAATCTGGCTATTAGCACAACCATTAAAGTGAAATCATAAGTCTCTTGTGTTTCCTTCTTTTCCAGCCATAAAAAGGTGAGGCTTGGCTCACACTTGTATCAAACGTTACATTTAAATATTGTAGTTTACTTTCTCTTCAGGGAAATCATCCACCAGGGTCACCAGGCTAATCACAGCTCACTTAAAATCATTGGAAATGGGGAGAAAGTAGGAGCGAGAGAGGGAAAACAGACCAATATATTGTTAGTGACATTTCCCAACTTCGTAACTTTTTTTTCTCTGAGAGCTGTGTGCTTAGAAAGGATGATTCCTTGTCCCCTGAGCTCCCATTTCCAAATAATTCTGAGCCAGAGACTTTCTGAAGAAGTTTCACAAATTGTCTTTTCCTTTTTCCCTGTAGTTCATTTATTCCGCCTTTCTTTTCTTTCTTTTCTTCCTACGTGGTGTCTCACTGTCTGATTCGTGAATGCTTTCCCTCCCACCTTTTAGAAGTGGGAGAATAGCAACTGAGTGACACTCGATCAATAACTGCTCTGGCTGCTACGGTGAAGACCTTGCTTGTTTCTCCCCATCTGAGTAGGAATGTACCCAGAGAGATTACATCTAACTTGCACTTCTAATGAGATACTGCAAGAAACTAAGCTAAACTAAGCTAAGTAAAATAAAAGCATCAGTCAACTGAGACAACATTTCCTTCCAGCATCTGCTGTTTATACTGATCACAGGTATGAAAATAGCCTTGCTCCAAACTGTTCTGAATTGCTAAATGGCCTGGATGAAAATCAGCTTTCTACCACCACTTTCTACCACTTGATATTTCCATCATAACAATTGCAATTGCAGTTTTGACTATTTCTTGTGGACAATTACTAACTATTGTCTTGGTCTCGAGACACAAATGTCTCTTGAGTTCAATCTTTTCCAATCCTCCACAAAATTATCTACCTTATGCTGTATCATCGTCGTTGTCTCAGGTCCCACCTATTCTGCTGCTGGGAGAACTAACCAACGACTACCCCTCCTTAGTAGGGTACAACACCACAGTCTGTCTTGAGGCTGTGAATCAACACCTCATTGTTGAAACAGCCAAGAGACCAGTCCACAAACCAAAGCAGAAGATTATGCTGTTATTTTGAATCATGAGCTTCCCAATGACTGCAGTTGGATCTAAATGTATGATCCATTAAACCCACATTCTTTAGCCTAAAATAGCCTTTGATGTTTATCTGGAAGGGATTTTTATGAATGAATTATGACATAATGCATAAGGGTGAGCTACAAAAATGACAAATGGCATAAACTTAAAAGAATGTAGGAAATCTGAACCCATTGTGAGTCTGGATTCACTTCTTTTGTCACTATGCTCTGTTTGCAGCATTAGGCTAAGATCAAAACAAAGTAGAATGTTTTTCAGACTTAAAATATTTGTTCCCCATTTAGAGAAGGAATACATGATGTAACATGAGAGTTTTTTCCCAAGAGTGATCTCTACAGAGGCTTTAATTCTTTGAAGCCAGACAGCAACAAACTTCAATACAACCAGCTTACTCTAGAAGAATTCTAACACACTACCTCTTACCATGCCTTTGAATTAGCTTTCTGGTACATTTCTGTCAACTAACCATGCCCCAGACAATGTCTGTGCATTTAGGGTTTGTTCTGGATAGGCAATTCAAATGTTTCTACCATGTTTTGGGAAAGATTTTAAGTGTGTGGGTGTAAATCATGGTTTGCCACTTAGCCTCATAGTCTGAGAATGGTTCATGGCCTCTTTCATTTTGCGGAAAAGATATGGCCTTTCTGTGTTCCAGACCTAAGAAAAATCCAATTATTTTAAGTTTTTTCTTATTCTCAGTCACCTGACTTTTATATTTTGGGAAATTCCTACCCCACGTATTTTTCCTCAAAGCAACTGGATCTAGAAAGTTCATTCCAGATATCTACCATAATCACTGTTTACAGGTAAGTCAAAGAAGAGCTGTCTCGTTCCTGCTTCTTTTCATCTCCAAGTGTCAGACGGCATCTCACTGTCATATACAACCCAAGGGTAACTGTTTGCAGAGTGTTTTGCCCATCCAGATCATGTTGTGATGACTCAGCAGAGAGCACCGTTCTCCTCAAAGGAGGGGTAGTCAGCTCCCACCACAGAAGTCACCTGAAGCTGTGTGGCCACATTTACCTGAATGTAAATTAGAAATTAATACAACAAATGGCAAAACATTAGATAAAATGGCACCTTACAGGATAAAAAAATCCTTCCATTGGTATATTTCAAACTTGTATATCGTAAGTCTTTTTACTTTCAACAACCATATACTTCAGTTATCCCAACATTCAACTTCTTATTGAAAATGATACTGAAGTTAATATAATTCAATAGACTTTATCATTAATTCATATAAACCATTACATGTACAATTGCTTCAAACAACTTTTCTGAATTATGAGTGCCATAAAGAAAAGGCAATTATTTTTTTCACTGCAGCACATTTTGTTAACTGCAAGTAAATAAGCAGAACTATAGCAACAGAAAGAAAAAAATCACAATTAAATTGTTTTTAATTTGAAGCTTAGCCTTAATAGAACTATATCTGCAATCTGCCCAAGTCTGTTTATACAATATTCTTTCCAATCCTGTGTTTGAAGTAATAATAATAAATTCTGTATGTAATAAATTCTGTAAATTCAACAATATTCAGAGAAGTTGGATTAACAGATAGACCTATGCTCTGTTTCCTGTGCAAGATTTCTGTACCACAAAAACATGTGAGTGCATGTACAGGCATGTGCACACACACATGAAATCTCAGTATATAATATTCTTCATATAAATAATTCATACCCAGACTTTTGTCAAGACCCAACCCTTCAATAGTGCTTATGATCTCTTGTAAAGTTAGCATTTTGTTCAGAGATACAGCTAAATCTAGTTAGAGTAATTATGCCTGCTGATATCAAAATACCAAGACAGGAATATGAGAACCAATATATGGCATATCTTTCCATGTTGCTTCTACTAACCGTTTATTTTTCTTGTTGCAGTTTACCCTTATGCATTCTGTTATAAACTTTGACATATGAGATCAAATAATTCTGATTTTTAGACTATATCATGAAAAAAACCCAACCTTTGCTTGAACACTGTTCTAAGAGAAATGTAAGCAGTACTCAGTCACTGAAGAATAGCTTCCCAATCATGAAGATTTTTGGCATCATACATCAGTTTTATCCTGAAGTTAATCTCAGGAAACACTTGATATTCTCTCGTGTGAACAGTTATCTATATAAACAGAAAAAGGGGTAAAGTTTGTTTTTTTTTTCTTTTTGTGAAAGTTAAGCTAGACTTGCACTCATGATTTTTGCCATTTACATTCTATTTTGCATCTTGCAGTCTTCTGCATATGGCTGTCCTTACACTAATTCTTGCTACCTAGCTGACCGGTGCAAATCATGACCATATGCATTCTAGAATACTTTTTAAGATGTTTTAGTCAGTTATTGTGACTTGATGCTGAAGTGTTACCATTGCATTCACTGTCATGAAGTTCCTGATCCATGCAGGGATCCACTTCACTCACATAAAACCATAACTCTACTTTGTGTCATGACCATCTTGTCAGCTCTGTACCTGGAATATGTTAAGCTAATGAAAACCAAATAAAGTCCTTGTAGATACACTGTTAAGACTGCAGTAAGATATGGGATAAAATCACTATTAGACTTGGAACAAACTGAGTATGTAGGTAATATTTGCAGCATTTCTTTTAGATAAACTACATTAATCAGAAAGCACATTCCAATTTATTTTATTTTTTGTGTGTTATTGAGGGCTTTTCTTCATAGAGTTTCTTCAGAAACATTGTCTTTTCACTTTACAAGTACTCTATAAAAGCAAACTTTTTGTGAAGAACTGAGCAAAGACAACTTTGTTGAAATGAATGAAAAGACATTTCAGTGGCTCAGTATTCATTCCAGATCTTTGTTCAATTCTGGCCAGGTTTTTAGGACGGAAGCAGTAGTACAATATCTAAGGAAATCTCTATCTCTATTTATCCACAAGAGTATACCACATAGCTTCAGATGAGAAAGTACTAGTGAACTTTAGTAAGGGTGCATATCTCTTTCCAATCATTCAGCGCTGTCTCTGAAACCATCTTTCTAGATCTTTCTCAGTGGCTTGGGATTCACAAGCAATGCAAGACCTAAGAGCCTCCTCAGAGCTGGACTTGTGCCCTAAATGTAGGCTAATGATCCTCCACCAAAAATCCATCAAAAGCTCCCATAGATAACTATGTGATACATAAATTGAGCTTGTTTCAGAGCTCTTTAGCCAAGAACCAGTAAATTGACTGCATCTTTCAAAATGGGAAGAAGAATCACAACATAAATTTGTTTGGGTTGGGAGGGACCTTAAAAGGTCATCTAGTCCAACCTCACTGCAATGAGCAGGGACACCTTCCACTAGATCAGGTTGCTCAGAGTGCTGTCCAACCTGACCTTGAATGTTTCCTGGGACAGTGCATCTACCACCTCTGTGGGCAACCTGTTCAATATTTCACCACCCTCATTGTGAAAATTTTTTTCCTTATAGCTAATCTGAATGGAATCTTGGAACCTGATAATACTGATAAATATAGAGCAATGGTAATTTTCTTAAGCCTTTGAGCTCTGCTGAGAAATAGGTAGGTAAAGAAAAGGTACATGGATCCCAGCAGTAACCCAAAACAATGACATCTTAGAGTATTCCTGAGACAATGTGTCATGTCAGCTCCACAGAACTCCGGGACTGTTGTCTTCTCCATTTGAATTTCCCCATACTCTTCCCCAGTTCTGTCATACTGAGTCCAGACAATTGCCTCCAACTGGTTGACCCGAGAAAGTGTGACCATTTCAGAAGAATGTCATGCACAATTTACTGCTCTGTTTCATCTTTGCACTCATTTTTCCACACATCTGTGGTTGTTTCCCAAGGTGTCCAGAGCCAGCTGGATATACACATGTTAAAATATGTTCATCATTCTCTAAGTATTAACAATCATCAAGGTCTGAGACAAAGCAGTATTTCTTCCGCTTTGGCTAATGTCAGTTAAAAATGGCAAAGGCCCAAACTGTAAGGAAGGAGATAAGCTGATAGGAATCACAGAAATCTTTTCATTTGAGTCCAGATTTCAAAATTTTAGAGGGTACTAATAGGTGCACGTCAGCGCAATAGAAAGCAAGGTGCAATCAACCAAAGACACATACACTTAACCCATGCCTAAATCATTTCCTACACATTACTGGATACCAGTGAGAACCTCAGTAGGTCCCCAAGTCCCAGAGTAACTGTGCACTTGTTTAGAAAGCCAGTCCTTCGTGGAAAGAAATATTTATATCACCTACCTTTAGGAAACTGATTAATAGGTCTAAATCAGGAGGTCAGGCTTACAACACTGGAAAGAGGTGGACTCTTCCAAATGTATTCCTGCCCTGAATCGCTATATCTGGAGGAAAGCAAGGGAAAGACAAAGATAGGTGTCTAAAAGGAGGCTGTGGGGACTCCTCACAGCAATCAAAAGGAATGTAGCCTGAATATGAAAAACAAACATGGTGAAATTTCTGATTTTAGAAAAATTAGATTGTGTGAAACTGAAAAAAAAAAAGATCTTCTGGAATAATTTTATGGTTGAATATGAGCCTCCACTCTTCTTAAAATTGGTCGCTGCAACAAACTTCTTGTGAGGAACATAACAGCAAACCTTCTGGCCTGATTCTGTAGTGCCTGCATTTTCTGTAAACTTTGCCATTTGAAAGTAGACTGACAGGTGATAATATAAAACATGGAAAGAGGCAGAGGGGGGTTCAATGGCTACAGAAGAACAGAATTTCTAATAACTATTGCTTAAAGATTCCCCTGGCTCCTCTTTGAGTCTCTTTAATGAAATAATAAATGTATTTTCACAGGTGTGCAACAGCACAAAATGTAGAGATTAAAATATTGACTAAAATGCCACATCTTATTCACAAAGAGACCCTTGGTGCAGAAAATCTGTGAATTATGGGAAAGGAAGGGTGGAGAGTCAATAGGGATTACAAATCCCCAGTGTAGGGGATAGGGATGATCCAGCATGGGTAATGAGTGAAATCTCTACCTCTTTAAATGAAAAAGCTTCAACGTGTGGTCTTTTATAGTGGCTAATGAAGGAAGAACTAGCCTTATTGGACATATATTTTCTTTGCAGATCCCTCTGTAGAGGCTTCCTACCCTCAAGCAGGTCAACACTCCTGCCCAACTTGGTGTCATTTGTAAATTTACTAAAGGTGTACTTGATGCCCTCATCCAGATCATCGATAAAGTTATTAAAGAGAACTGGCCCCAGTACCAAGCCCTGGGGAACACCACTTGTGACTGGCCACCAACTGGATTTAACTTCATTCACCACAACTCTTTGGGTCCGACCATCCAATCAGTTTTTAGCCAGCGAAGAGTATGTCTGTCTAGGCCATGAGCAGACAGTTTCTCCAGGAGAATGCTGTGCAAAACAGTGTCAAAGCTTTACTAAAGTAAAGGTAGACAACATCCACAGCCTTTCCTTTGTCCACTAAGTGGGTCACCTGGTCATAGAAGGAGATCAGGTTTGTCAAGCAGGACCTGCTTTCATGAACCCATGCTGACCGGGCTTGATCACCTGGTTGTACTGCACATGCCACGTAATGCCACTCAGGATGATCTGCTCCATAACCTTCCCCGGCACCGAGGTCAGTCTGACAGGACTGTAGTTTCCCGAATCCTCCTTACAGCCCTTCTTGTAGGTGGGCAACACACTTCATCTTCCTACCTTTCATGCTGTAAGATAGGCAAGTAGCATATTTTTCATTTAACAGAGTCACTGAGCTGGGGACTGATATCTGGCTAAACAAGTCTGCTCTTACCCTGAAAAATGCGTAATGCTTGTGTCAAATCAGGAATGTGCAGTGCAGAAGTAGTTTGTGGCTGGCAATGACTACCCATATCTATGTAGTGCTATTGGCCGACTCACATTTCTGGACTGTCTTCGCTCTCTCCTGTTGGCAAGCTGTGAACACTTGTACTTTGCACAGCCACCAGAAGCCTACGGATTTGTCTGTAGTCATTTACATTTATTTAAAGCAATTTAGATTTCCTCATTTTTTTTTGAAAAAACTCACCTTATTTCCATATATATTGCAAAATATCTCTTCTGCTGCTGATTTAAGTTGCTGCATCCTCCTCTTTATCTCCTGTTATATCTTCACTGATTTCTTGTAAGGTTTTACGCTCTACTCTGTCACACATTTGTAAGTAAGCATATGTTGTTCTCAGTAGGACATAAAATGATTCTGCAGTATGACCTCTCCTGTCAAACAACAGCTATAGTAAGAACAATCTCTTATTTTACAATCTAAAATCAAGGGTCATTTTCTTTGTCCACAGTATAGCAAGACAGAAAAAAAAAAAAAAAAGGAATATATTTCAAGTGTTTCACTGAATAAACCATTACCTTGAATAAGGCTTTTGTAATGCCAATGCACTGTGACTCATGTAATTCAGATCTGTAGCTAATATGCTGTTTGAAAATGTACCTGCTGCTGAGATGATTCCTAAACAGGGAGGCAGAGAAGTGATTATTAGATAGGACAAGACATGAGTTGAATTACTGAAATGTGCAATAAAGAGATCTCAGCCTCTACAATTTGCCTGTCAAAAATGAAGCTTTTAATCAATTTAATCAGTGTAACAATATATTAGCTCAGCAGCCTGCCATCTCAGCATGTAATTTTAACTATAAAGAATGTTCTACAAACACTATAAAGCCCCAAAGTGCTCTTTTAAAAAGTCTCTAAAACATAAACAAGGGTTTTAATAGCCTGTGTCAGCAGGACGAGAACAAATCACAGGAATGTAATGAAGAAGCTTTTTCCTTTTTTTCCCCAAAAAGGATTCTACAGCCCTTGCTAGATAATCTGACTACCCTCCTCTTTCTTTTGTGGAGGCAAAATTTAACCTTGACTTGTCGTCTTCTCTCCAAAATCTCACTATTTTTTATGCCTCATGGAACTACTTATACTAATCTTCATTAGTTCTCGCAGGGTGCTGAAATCATCCATTCCTAACTCCAACAATGTCCTGGCATACACACTAAAACACAAAGGAACGTTATAAAACAGTATTAAGGGCAGTAAAAAATTGCATTCTCAAACGGCACTGTTAGAATAAATTTTCATGGAAAATATTACTGTGTCTTATCAATAAGTTGAAAGAAGGTGAAATCATCATTTATATTATTTTGTTGCTTTAAAACATTTCAATGAAGGAATTACTGTAATTAACTTTCCCTCATGTTTTCAGTTTTCCATTGACTCACTGTGAAAATTGCCTCCCCAAGCCTCCCACATGCACAGAAGTAGCCACATACTTGAAAGTGAAGAAAGCTAAAGGATCAGACACATATACAAGAGGGCTTCACACAAAAAATGGCATATGTAAACACATTTTTCTGTGCGGCCACGAATGTTTGCAGTAGTATTTTAATGCAGTACGTTCTGCAAAATGAACTTCAGATTCACATCATAAATACACAGTTCTCTATGTGCAGGCGACTATGTAAACTATTTTCTGCTCTTCCACCCTCAAATGCACCTGGCCTAGCCCACAATTATGGGAAAGGATGGTTGTGGCTTTAATCTTCTGTGGGGCTTTCCCTCTTTCGGAAGTTACGTTAGGGAGCAGTGACTGAACCTTGCACAGGGATGGAAAACTGTTCTGTGAATTGCCTTTCCACAGAGCTGAGTGTGCTGAAGAGCCTAATGCAAACTGGCCCCTGAAGAAAACTATTTGTATCTTTGTTTTGTAAAAGGAGAAAATTAATTCTTGGCCCTCAAAGGAGGAGACAACATGTGCAAAAGGCCAACAGCTGAACCATCACATTTGAATCTTAGAAATCTATCCAACTGGAGAAACAGATGTGAATTTGGAATAAATTTAAGGACATATCTCCCTCAATGCACTAGTAACAGGGACACAGAAGGCAGCAGATTGAATCCCAGGACAGCCATTTATGCCTGGGCAAAGCATATATGTAAACTACCACATTAAAGAAGAGACACTTTACAGCTCTGTGAATCAGCCTGATCAGCAAACGTTTTTTCCCAAAATCAGTACTTTTCAACTTTAATAGAAATACTCACAAAGGAAAAATAAGTTCATGGAGGTAAAGCACATAGAGACACATACCAAACTCAATGCACAGGTCACACTGAAAAAGTGCTGTGCATATTACTGCGTAGCAACTGCTCTACCTGTAAAGCCCAGTGGGATCCTGGCATGTTTACCACATTTGTTGGGTAAATTGAGAAGTTGCTTGGGGAAATCTCTGATCTTGTGATCAGTTTTATAAAATGGGATTTTCTGGGGTTCAGTGAATCCCTGCAGATCATTGCTCATTTGCAATCAGCTATGAAGGAATAATCTGGGTTTCATTTTCTTAGTTTTTTCTTATGTAGCTCTTATCATACGAGTACGTATGAGAACGTTTGTTGACATCAGTGAAAACAGCCAGACTGAATTTACTTCCATGATATCCATAACCCCTTTTTTCATTTTCTGTGACTAACAATATGAATACAGACATGTATGCATATCTAGCATGTGTATGAGTGTGTGTTTGTGTGCGTGTTTTGCCGACATTATTTGTGAGAATTCTAATGGAATAACTGTATCAATAACACAATAGCCTCATCAAGTATTGCAGCTTCACTGGCATCAGCCATCTTGAACTCACTTTGATTTCCCTTTCCATTCCAAAGGTTTTAGCTATCCAGTGGAGGAGTAATAATTATTGCAATGTCTTTTTCTTTTATTTCTGCTGAAAATTGTTCCTTGTTTCTGTCAGAAATTGTTGATGTGAGTTTTAAACTACATTCATAGCAAAAAAGATCCAATCTATCATGAACAAATTTATAGGGCTCACATGTGGATATTTCATAAGTTTTAACAAGGTTAAGCATACTGAATAAATCATTCACTTCAAGGAGTTTGCATGGTCTACTCCTGTTTTAGAGCTCTGCACTGTAAAGTAATAAATACACAAATAAAGTTCTGCTAATAGCCACTATTATACAACTGAAATGGGTAATCAAACCCCACAAGATATTTCCTATTTACATGTTGTATTAATTTGACTGAACATAAACGATGTGTTAGTCCAGTCAAAATAGATCTCAGCATCAAAAACACATCTGGTAGGGAATTCTAACATTCTAAGCACTGTACTTCTTGTAAAATAATCCTTCTATATCTATCAACAGCTAATTATTTTAGACAGCAAATCAATTCAATTATTAGCCAAATATTTCAAAACCCTGGCTTGGTAAATCTTCATTTACTGCAGCAAACAGTGCAGTTACACAATATGTTCTCTCTGGTGGACAAGTTAGCTAAAGAAGTCCCACTCCCCCCTTCTTATTGTAGCATTAATTCTCACGCTAATGCTTTATTCACCATCCTTAATACAATTGCTTATGAGGCCACAATGTAAACCAGGTCACTTTTAGATTATTTTGATTTTGAAAAGAAACACTGAAAACCATTTCTGCATTCCTGCTTACAGCGCAGAACAAGTGAGAATACAGAAGATTCTAATGGAGGGCAAAAAACTGTTCAGAAAAAAGCACATCTAGATCCTGGACTGCAGTCTAAGAATATTGAAATATATGTGTCTCATTTCCCAAGAGAATGCTTTAATTACCTGCATACAAAATATCTGGAAGGAGCTTGATGTCAACCTGGGCTGTCAATCAGTCAAGGACACAAGGCCAACAGGCCTCGGCAAAAATGGCTGGCAGTGACAGGTCAGTTGTCTGGTCTCCATGTCTTAAATTCACACCGAATTTTCCACTTTTTCATTCCAGTAATAAAATACAAACAAAGCTAAACTTGGCAATAAAGAACTGAAAACACAAGTCTCCTTATTTAACTCAGTGCCTAATCATGAAAGGGAGAGAGTTGCGTTTGTGTTTATTTGCTCGTTTACAGATCTTTTCTTTCTTCTGGTGTCTTAGAGGTGGCCAAAACAGCAGACACATTTTTGGGTTTAATGTTCCCTATCAACTATAATAGCTCCCTACTCATGATCTGGCTTTTTAGATGCTACCTATCTGAGGACCGAATTCTCTCTTCTTTATCTGTGATGATTAGGTGTTTGACTAAATTTCCTTGAGTCACTTCGCTAGGGCCAGGTGCGTAATTTTTAGATATTTTTTGTTCAGACATCAAAGTTTCCTCGTTGGATCTTGCTCAAAGCTCATGGTGTTATTTGAAAAGCTAAAATAAAATGAGTTCTAGAAATGAAAAGTCTGTCAGATTGACAGGCCTGTAGTTCCCCAGATCCTCCTTCCATCCCTTCTTGTAGATGGGCGTCACATTTGCCAACCTCCATTCAACTGGGACCTCCTCGGTTAGATAGGATTGCTCACAAATGATGGCAAGTGG
The DNA here is from genome assembly GCF_965231255.1 of Vanellus vanellus. Lineage (NCBI taxonomy): Eukaryota > Metazoa > Chordata > Aves > Charadriiformes > Charadriidae > Vanellus > Vanellus vanellus. Next base: position 141,328,755 of record NC_138905.1, on the reverse strand, counting down.
ATTGGTGAGCATTTTCACCAGCTCCCTCAGCACCTTTCATGGATCCCATCTGCCCTGACAGACTTGTATGTGTTTAAATACATATCTTTACTCCTCTTTACTAACTGTGGAGAGGTTATAGTCAGCAAGCTCAAATGGAGGGGTAAACTAGACTTTTACCTGGTCAGATGAAACCTACTGTAATACACACAGCTCCTATGCCTTTGTACATTCCTTGTTTTCTTAGTGTATCCCACTACCTTTAAACAAGTTTTGAGTAGCTACATGACTATTAATCTTGTAAAATTTCTTTGATATGAGCAAATAAAACGAAGACAACAAATCTGTTTTCACTTTCCACTTGACTGGATTCTTCATTTTGATCTCTCAAGGAGTTCCAAATACACGTTATTAGGCCAATTCTTAAATCATTAACATATATGTCTTTAAAGAACTATGTGTCTTTATAGAGAGAGAATTAGACAGGTTAGATATGTATTTATATTATATATCCTTGAAATACTGCATTTTTAAATGCAAAACATCCTATGTATAAGAAATTGAGGTTTTAAGCACACTCAAATTACACTACAGTATAGCCAAAAATAAATCTGTATTAGGCCAGTTTATTAGCTTATTTTTAAAGAAAGGCCCAAGTTGTCATACAGTTGCAGGAAAGATTGTTAAGCAATATTCTTTAGTGGTTCAGTATATCAACCTTTATATATTCTAAGCATCTTTCTAGCTTTTTTTCTGCAGATATTAATTTGGAAACTAGTACAAAAGGTGTTATAAACTAAATAGTACTTTGGTAATTAATGTGCAAATGCTAGAATTATTGGACATTAACTCTCTAGAAATGACAGCAACAGACAAATATGATGTGACTTACATGTCAGGGCATCATGATACAGACAAAGACAAATCTTCAAATTAAGCCTCCCAACTAATATCCTAAAAGCCTGAGACCATTAGTTTTTGCTAGGTACTTATTAATCTCTTTAAAATAGAACTGGTGGCTTTGGTTTCAATCCCCCACATGCACAAAAATGGTCAGATTCTTACCATTATACACAGAAAGGCAAAATTAAGAAAGAAAAGAAGTGTTATTTTTGTCTTAAAACATGGTAATTAACACATCTTCTGTGGCCCTGCCATTAAATGTTATCCGTCCAACTTCTTATCATTTTACAGCAAGATCCGTTTATCCCACCTACCATTCTGTTGTGGCATTTGAGCAGAGATCACTCCTCATAGGAATATGGAGGCATCTGTCTCCTTAGGTCCTGCAAAACATTATACAGACCTCTCTGTGGATCTCTGACTCTAGCAGAGTGGTCTCACATTCGCTCTTTGACCGTAAGTCTTCAGCTCATTTAATTTATAACTGTTCTCTCAGTTGAAAACTTTTTTTCTCATGTTAAATCTTTCCACAGTATAATCTGTCAAAGACAATTTTTGGTTAACAGCTTTGATGAATGTGCCAACTCTCTATGTTTTAATATAATAACAAAAATTGAAAGATTTCTGTTATGGGAAAAGAAAAGCCTAAATGAACAAAAAATATCCAGACTTCCCTGTATATTTTTGTTGTCAAAGCTGCAAATATGCTGACTGAACAGCACCTCAGCGAGAATTCTGCTTCAAAATCAGCCATGCAAAGAAAATGCTATTCTCATTTTATAGTAGATACATTAAATCTAACTTCATACACATTCATAGTTACCCATACAAAGCATGTCCATACTTGCTCCGATTATTAGGGACATCCTGCTCCTATTGACCAAATCACTAAATTTTTAGTGAGAATTAGGAGAAAGGAAAAGCAAGCTTCAGTTGGCAAGGGGCAAAATGTTACCACAAATGTGGAATGTTCCAGATCTTTTCTAAAAAAAAAAAATATATGTTACTGCAACATCATCTAAATCAATATGACAGCAGCAAAACTCAGGGTGAATATAATAGTATAAATAATTAAACAGATATGATTAAAAAACTGTTGAAAAATGACATTGATTTATTATTATTTCTTAACTTGTCAAGCTACGTGCTTGGTCTGGGCACCACCAGCCCTGCCTGTCCCTGCCCAGCCCCCTGGGGCTCCCCCCACCCTGCCCAGCCCCCTGGGGCTCCCCCCACCCTGCCCAGGCCCCAGGCCCCCATGTCAGACCCCCGGAGATGTCAGCCCCTGCCCCAGTGATGTCGTATCAGGGCCAGTAGCCAGCTCCCCACAGCCCTGCCCTACCTGGCCATGGGCCCTCTGAGCAGGGCCTGCCCATGGGCCCACATCTCGGCCTTGGCCCATCCCCATCCCCATGGAGGTGCCCGATGCCCAGGGCTGGGTCTGCCTCAGTGCCCCCAGCTGCCCTGCGCCTGGAGGGGGGTGGGACAGGCCCTGGCTGCCAGGCACTGCCATCACCCACCGTGGGGACCCCCCACCAGCCTTGAGGTGCCCTGACAAATTGAATTAACATGCAAAGAAATTTACCATACTTCATGAATTTTAAAGTTTTCTAGTAAATCTCTTCAATATAAGTGATTAAATTATTGTTCTCGCTTTTATTTGATATAGCAATAAATAGAGGAGGGTTGTCTGGCGTTTTTTTGCAGTCAGTACACCCTGAAGGATCTGAGTCTTTACTTAACAAACTCTTTTGAAATGTTGCTTTGTGTACTCATGGACATAATGCTCTAGGTAATACATTCATAAATTGAAAGTCATGTATTTAAAAAACCTCAGGTAGCAATTGTTACAAATTTCCATGAAATTATGAACTCCAGAAAAAATAATTGTTTTAAGGTTTCTAGCAGAATAAAACCATGCAGGTTGCAGAACTGATCATGTTTTCTTGCCAGAATTATAACACGAAAAAGTAAAAGAGGAAGTTTACCATTACATATAAATTGAGCTAAACATAATGAAAAAGCTAAATTGAGCTAAACATAATGAAAACTGTTACAAAAGCAGTCAAAATGATAAATAAAATTATGCTAAAATGAATTTGTAATAGACCGAAGGAGAAAGAATGAAGATATATAATACTGTCTGCAACTTGGTGCTTCAGCAGAGAGAAAAATATCCTCTTCAAGTGGCTGTCCATATGGTGATGACAAATGTAGTTAGCTTAAATACAGGTATAAGTATATTCAAGGATAATACAAGTCTTCATGGGACACATTATTTTAGACTTTGTCTTAATGTTTACTAAGTGGTATATCACATGGTATATCACATTACATTTAAGAAACAATAACCTCATTCAAAAAATCATAAACTCAAACTCCACACTGTGCTTTTTCCTTTTGGGTATTTATTTCCTTCCTAGTAGGACTGCAACCTAACCATATATTATGTCAAGTAGAAGCACATATGAATCATATTTAATCAACACAGAAAATTACTCCAAATCATTCATTCATTATACATAGACATATGTTCTAACCTTGGTTGTACATTTACTCCAAAAGTTTTGAGAGGACTCAGAATGAGGACTCTTGCAGCTCTAGGAGAAACTGACTTGACTGTCCAAAACTGAACCTCTTCTAAACCAACGATGGGCACAGCTATTACTCAGAACATCTTTACAGAGCAGTAACAGGTCTAAACATGTTACATATGGAAAGTAATGAGTAAATAGGTGTCCTTTTTTTTTTCCCCAACACACCAGTATATATGATAAAGGAGCAAGAAACCATCTTCAACTTCTACATCTTCTGTCCTTTCTGACTTCAGTTATGCACATATTTCCTTCTTTTGCCCAGACAGACCCATCTTTTCCTTGAAGTTATCTGCACAGTTCTAGCACAAAGCCTGGGTTAATGTTCATATTCATATTCAGCCCAGTTTACAGACTTTACATCCCAGGGGAAAATAACCGTTCGCCTGCTTTTTCATTATAATGTATACAAATTTATGTTCCAGATTGGATTATCCAAATCAATATGAAGTAGGAGTTAATATGTTTCATAATATGCTAACTGGAGTCTAGTCAATACATCATGTAATAACTGAGGTATTTGTTTTCCTCATCTCAGTTGATGTAACCTGATTCTGCAGGCAAAATAATAGATTTAAGAAGCTTCAGTCTCCTTCTGTTTATTCCAGAATAAATCAAAAGTAACCTGATAAAATGAAATTAGTTTTGCTGATGTGAGGTATGTGTGAGTAGACACACAAAACCAAAACCTAAAGGTCTAACTTAGATAACAAAAGCTTTTCTTAAGTGCATGCAGAGAGAAAGAGAATCCACTGCAACAGTGCTGAGCAGGGAACAGCTAGAATACTCAGGAGAACATATTGACAGAAAACAGGATGCCTTTAGTTTTCACTCTTCTCTTTTACAGCTCCCCAGTTACACAACGATGTACCTGTAGCTGCAATACACAGGCCTGATCAATAGCCCCCAGTCAGTCCTGTTTCACAAAATGCAAAAAGAAATATATATATATATAAATATAAATACAAATACATATGGGCAGTATGATCATACACACATCAATTGTGTATTACTTGGATCTCAAGTGCGCTTATAGTGTACACGTAAGAAGGAGGTACAGCTGACTTATTAGCTAGTAGCTTAGAGAATCACTAGTAACTCAGCAAGCCAGTCTGAAGGGATCTGAAATAGATGGGCTCACCAAACTATTCAAGCTGAATAGTTCAAGCTGTTCCATTTTGAGGGAAAAGAAATAAATTTTCATTAGGCCAGAGAGATGAACACATGTGAAAGTGTGAAAGTGGCCTATTGGTAACCCACTCACGTGGGTTCAGATTCTCTTTGTTGGGTGCTGTGAGACATGCTTGAACACCTCACAATTTTTTGAGGTGAAACTCACACATCTAAAAAAAACAAGATTAGGCAGCAGCTGATCATGGAATTTCGGGCTGTACGCTAGGAATGGTAATAGTCATAGTAAAACGTTACCACCTAACTCTTACTTTAATCCTCCTATTACTGATCTGAGTCTGTGCCAACATGTTAAACGTTTGCCCAAAATTTCCAAAGTTTCCTACAGCTCAGCACTTTGAAAATAACTTTAAGGATCAAATTAATGGTCTTGACACAATGACTAAACAAGCAGGTCGGACAGAGAAGGCGGCAGGTGTTCAAAATAATCTTTTAACCATGGTAAACACAAAATGCAATGCCTAAAAGACCATAGCAACTCCTTTATATATTTGTTTAGCATGTCTATTCCAGTTCAGTTTCATCTGTGATATCTCTCTATTGTGGTATGATTCCTTAGTACCCACCTGTGCAAGAAATGATACAGTATTGCATCAATAGTGATAGTTTTGCTACACATAGTAAATCTTAAAAATATAGAATATCTCTTCTTCCTAACATATATTGGCAAAAATATTTGGCTTTAAATGAAGTAAGATAGAGATTCCTGAACTTTTGAAATAACACAAGTTGTGCAATATTCTTTAGAGTCAGGTGGCATTTTATATGAGAAAAATATTAAAACACTCTACACTTTTATCTAGTGTCTGTATCTCTCACACATGACTAAAGTCTTTTAAATCTTGAAGCACTGATTAGGTGTATAATTGACCACATGGTGGAATTTTTAAGTTCCTCTCTCTAACATCCCTATTATTATGGTTTCTTGTGTCAGTTATTTCAGCCTAAGGCATCGATCTTGTATGTACAAATACAACTTTTTATAGGCACACACACACACATATACACACACACTGATGGCTGGAATATATATTTAAATCTCTCTATATATACAGACACATACACATCTATACACACACACCCCTATACACACTTCTATACACACACACACACACTGGTAGATGGAATTTTTGTTCCAGGGTTCTTGATAGCCAACAGCTTGGGATTCCATTTGAGGAAGTTAAACAGCTGAGGATCAAAGGTGCTTTTAAGAAAATAAAACCTACAGGTCAAATGGGCACGCTTGGAGCACAAAGAATGTGAAGGAAAAGAGCATGGATGAAGAGCTGCTTGTTTTCAGTCTCATGTCTTATGTATGTTAAAACCCAAACGCTTAACAAACACTGCTGAGAGTGGATATTGGGAGTTATATTTACAGATGTAGATATTGTTTTATCTACATATATATTATGAACAAAGAGCATATACAGATATAAACTTCATTATTTGTTAAAGTTATTACTTATTGGCACACTAAATTATATTTGCCAGACTGCAAGAAAGACAGAATACTCTAGAAGAGGAACTAACATTGTAAGCATACTTTCAGAGCATATTGCAGCAATTATTATTATTAATGCATCAATTACAAAATTAAAACACATTCCATTATGCTGGAAGAAAGAAATCCCATTTTAACAAAATGGTCATCAAGTTCCAATGCTCTGAGTATACAGCCCTCAGACTTAAGACCACTTGAGATGCCGATTGTAGGGCAGAAAGGCAATAGAGAGTCTCTGCAACAGACAGATCTGGCGAAAGTTTGCTGGTTGTTCAAATGGTATAGAGTTTGGCTTGGCGAGATGCATAGATAACACACGGAACAATGTAATCAGAAATTAAAACAGTGGTATGGATAATGAAGTCACACAGAGAGAAGGACGTAAACACAGACATAAAGTTAACAGTATTAAACAGGGTAATAACAGAAAAAAAAATAATTAGGTTAAGACAGCTATTCAAACCTTTCTGCTTTTATACAGGTTCCTTTAATATAGGCTCCAGATCCGTTCTAGATCCAGAACACATATACATGTTATGGACAAAACTGGAACATGGTACCAAATGTAATTCCATGGAAAAGCTAAAATAAACAGCCCTTGAGCTCTACTCTTTGGAATGATCCAGAGGTATACAGATTTTAAACTTTGAAGACATAATTTAATAATTGAATATGAGTTCTTTCATAGGATAGACCACAGAAGCTTGCTGGTAATTCCTTCATTATGCCAATAGCTTCAAGTTTAGCTATGTTATCCTTTCTAGAAAGTGAAAAATTAACATCCTTGCTGTGGTATTTGTCTTTCTTAAAACTCTTTGAATCATTATAACAGATACAAGTTTGTTATGAAAATGGAAGAGGCACATATTAAACTTTTGAGAAGTTTAAAATGTTGAAAATGCTAGATGAACTCAAGACATATTACTATTGATAGCATATTTATAATGTATGCTTTGCTGAAAAAAAAAAAAAAGAAAGAAAAAATGCTTCCAGTAATAACTAGAGATAGTTTAAGCACAGAGTATTTCTGGATAGTTTGGGAGTTTGGGTACCTTTCCAAATTCATCATGTTACAAACTCTACATGAACTTGACCTAAATAAAAATATGTGAAATAAATCTTGAATAGCAGGCATTTTGCTTGTGTGCAACAGCAGAGTAATTTGGAGCACGCATGCTCAAAAGAGTGTTAGACTGATGTTACATTTCATCAAATGGAAAGCAACATTAAGTACATTACCAAAAGTTAGTTGCTCATATTAAAACATAAATATTAAACTATTTATTACAATCACTTTATCTCTATGCTGAGCTCTGACTTTAAGAATCAGAGAAAAAAATCTTTCTAGGTCTTGTGTGTATAATTTCACTTGAAAAAAGAGATCATTATAAAGAATGACAAGCTACAGTTACATTAATTCTGGTTTTCCCGTGATGAAAACCAAGCCCCGGTTAACTTCAGAGCTGTATTAAGGCAAATTTACTGATTGCCACTGTGGAAATTGGCTTGACATGCTGGAGAGCCAGGAAACATCTTCAGAATTTTTTCTCCACAAAATCTGGTTTAGGTGACTTATCCATAGGAACTGAGCACAGAATTTCTTCTGCCTAACTTAAACTATTTAAGAAGTAATTCTGCAGCATAACCTGTTTTGGACTACTCAGATAGGTTTTTACTCTCGGTCATTGGAATCACCTACCAATGGGGCCTAAAGGGGAAATTATAGATACGGGAAACCTGAAAATCTGTTTCAGGTAGACAGAATTGAGATGAGTTCAGTTCTGAGATAGGAGCTCCACTTTGTGAGAGACACAAGTCTGTCTCTCATAGAACTACTAATGAAAGCATTAACTGGTATTGGCCTCATGCCCATAAACTTACTAGGAAACAGAAAATTTCCATCAGTTCATTTCAGTAACAGTCACTGAAAAGCTACAGACTGTAATGACTTTTAACCACCTATTCATTTAGCTGAGATCGGAACAACAAACTAGTCCCTAAGAAATGAAAATGGCAAGATATATCTTAATCGCTCTTTCCTCAGGATGACCCCTCGGACTTTAAAACCAAGCTTCAGCTAAAATTGGTGTATTTCCACTAAGCAAAAATATGTTGCATCAATTTGGCTGATTTCTTGTTCTTTTTCAGAACAATTCATGTCAGGTGGATTGGCCAGCTCTCAGATACTAATGTTTGCCAATACCCAAAGAACTGCATTTACAATAAATATTTTGATAAGTGTTAAGAGGCAGTCCATGAAATTTCTCCCAAGTTCCTTTTCTGGTGCACACATCTGGTCATGAAGAGAGCATTGTATGGAGATAGTTTTGTAAACATTATACATCTACATGGTGACAGTGTCTGCCAGGATATAGGTTAAGTTTGCAAACACTAAAAACACAGCCCAACTGCAGCAACTGTCTCTGTGAAACCTGAAAAAATCTGATCAAAATGCAGGGGCAAGTCAGCAGCAGGCGAGAAGCAGCAGCCTGAAAGAGGGCAGAGATGCTGAAAATGCAGAATCTTACTCCATACATCTGTGAAGACCCAGTCTTCAAGTCAGAGAAACTATAGTATGTTCTACCTAATGGTACTAATGATGTGACACAACAAATGAAGCTAATAAGAAAGCAGCAATATTGTGTGCTAGCAATGTTTCACGTATTCTCAGAAGCAGAAAGTTTGGTGTGTGCCGATATCTGGAAGACTGCCCTGTCACTGTGAGGAGTGTCCATAGCCAGATTTGTGTTATCGTAGAAGAAAACAAACACACCCATCAGTAGATGTGACACATCATATCGGTTACACACTACAATCTCAGAATTACAGGTCATGTCTATATTGTTAAATTAAATGGATCTAGGGAACAGCTACTTAAGTTAAGCAGTGCTAGTTCCAAGGACTGAAACTTGATCTGTACTGTTAAACAAGTAGAATCCCCGGTATGTCCTTTGTATGTTTTTTGCCTTTGCGTTTCGCTCCTAAACCATTCCTAGGACTAGACAAAAGTTGACATGGGCTAGGAGCCATTCACAACAAAGTCTGGATGCAGCCTCCCACTTTTGCAGGACAAGATTATTTAATGTTACGAATATGGTCTGTTCCGCATCAGCTGTCCTCAGCACTAAAGAACAGTCCCTAATACAGTTGATGTCCAAGATAGAAACAAACTGCAACAGACATATCTTGCAGCAGGGTGATTCTGTTTCGATAAAAGGAAAACTTCTTTTTACCATAACAATGGTCAAACATTAGCACAGGTTGCTCAGAGAGGCTGTGGGGTCTACCTCCTTGGAGGTCTCCAAGATTTGACACAGCCCTGAAAAGCCTGATCTGTTTCGAGAGGTGAATAGGATTAAATGACCTCCAGAGGTCCCTTCCAACATAAATTATTCTGTAATTTTGTGATTCATGTTCTGAATCAAAATCCAAACTAGACTGTGCACACAGGTAAGGATGATTTCATCCAACAAAAGCTATTATTTCTTAAATTGGGTCTGTGGATCAGACGGATGAATTTTGCATTTATTTTATGACAGTAATTCACATAATTTGAATCCATAATTTGAAGACCATTACAGAAAGATGACATGAGCATCATGTTACATAAGGTAAGCAATAAAATTTTGTGTATTCACTTAACAGACACATCCAATCAACACATCTGGCAAAAATGTGAGAAGACACATCTACCAAAACTATTGAACTCCATAAGAAACACTCCTGAATGCAGCTGAAGAGGGTCTGAACAGGTGTCCACAAGGGCCGTTTAAAAACATCTCTACCACTAGAAAAGAGGCTTACACAGACAGGATCTGGGTCACTCATGAGATTTGATATGTACACTTTTTTAGTCTTTTGAAACTGTGACTTAATTTAGATTGATAAATTGGGGTCATCATCTTACTGAGTATAGTTTTCAAAAGTCCTGAAATTCCTTAATAAAACATGACTCATTTTCAAAATTAACTAACTCACCTAAGTATTTCCCAATGGAGGTCAAAATGGCCACTGGTTTATACACTGTACATAACACATATGAACGTGTGTGTCTCTGCATATTTTCCCCCTACTACATTCATCAAAATGTATTTGTACAAAATGATTTCACATGAATTCCCTTTGATGGCAGTGATAATAATTTAGATTATAAAGATATAAAACCAAATGGCCATTTCCAAATTCTTGCAAAAGTCGAACAAATATCATGAAAAGAAGGACAAATACTGAATATTTGCTCTGAAGTTATAAATTGCATGTCTTGAAATGAGCTTTCTTTCATGCAGATTATATTATTATTCTTCTATGGCATGATATAATTAGAAGCACAGAAACATTCAAGTGAAATTTATATATTTCTTATATTAAATTTATTACCACCACTTTCTAGACTCTGTGATCAAATCAAAGTACATGACAAATCGTCCTTACCCATGGATCATTTACAAAGTGTACAAAAATTATTAATGATCCCATCACTTCATGCTTAAGCAGACCTTACTCACAGGGATCACTGGCAAAATAAATTACAACAGGAACCCTGTCAATGCATATATGAAGTCCTTAATCTGCAACTCTGCAAATGAACCAAGTCCACAAACTGATGGCAAGCATGATGTTTTTCAATACTGGAACTGTTGATGGCTAAATAGAAAACGTTTAATTAATATTATGGAGTATTGACCTCAGTGATTTCCCTTCTAATACAAAGACGTTTGAAAATAAGACTTCACACACAGGAGACTGAAAAAGTGAATAGTTAAAGAAGTATTTCCTTTCCTTTCCAATCTGAGCTGAGGAGTACGCAAACATCTAAAGCAGAGACTTAAAGGCTGTAGATTTGGTGGCGACTGCTTTGCTCTGTGCTAGGGCACGTCAGCCCTGTTCCCCCGACCTCTCTCCTCAGAGTACCTTTGGTTTGGCTTCACTCCAGCAGTCCCTTTCTGACCTGTTTCTTTCCCCTACCACTTTCCTCATTAATTTGCATACCCTTCTCCTCCTTTTACTTTGTCTAAACACTTAGCTAATCACTTCCTACAATTTCCCTTCCTGAAATTATATCCCCAACGTGGTATTGTCTGCCACAATACTAATCTTTCAGTGTGTTTTGCTTTTGTCCTTGTGATCTTTCTTTTCTTGTTTATTTGGACTGCAATAAGGTTAGGGAAGGCATTATAGCATCTAATGCAACATGGCCCCATTTCTGATTGATCACAGGTCACCAGGAATTAATAATAAAAATTGTGATCCATAATAAAAAATTAACAAATGTATTATTTTCAATATTGGGAAATAAAATCTTGCTTTTGAAAGTTCTAGCTTTGCAACATATGCCTACAATCAGCTTGACATAGCTAGTACTATAAAACACAACCTTTCAGGAGAAACACTGGGAAGGTTTTTTTGTCAGGATGAAAATGCTAGTTAAATAAGGTGTTTAGTGGACAAATAAAAAAACACAGAAGAAAGGAAAGGAAGTCTTAAGTAAATAGTGTATTTTCTTGTATATAAGAATATGTATAAGAAAAACGCATCTGCTAAGTTATGTATGAAACACAGATTTCGTACAGAGGTCCAAATTCTAGTCTATATGTTAAACCTGATCATTTTCTTCCCCACCCTTTGATTATATGGCTTTAGAAAAGTATTATGCTGCCAAAGAGGATTAAACTGGATTTGAGACCCATGATGGTCCTATTATTTCAAGCATTTAGGAGCAGCTTTTTGTTTGTGTTCAGCATTAGGCAAACCGAAAACCTTCAACTTATCCTTCCTGCTGCGGTACACTGTGTAATGTCTGTAGTCTACTTAGCTGGGGCTGATTTCTGGGTACCTGTCGTTCTGGTTTTCTCTTAATCTAGTCCATTTTCAACATTACAGAGAAAGACTATGAACCTTCAGTTAAAGCTTATGTAAAATATAGCTTAGTCTATCTTGCAATGTTAATCTTGGCCCCAATCCAGCAAAGCTCTTAATATTTCTTAATATTCTCATTACATTCGGCAGAAGAATTGAAAAGCAACCACATACCTAAACGTGGAGTCAGCTCAAGGCTTTAAACATGATCTGTGTTATAACAGTGAAAACAATAAGAGCACAGAAAAGCTGAACACGCTGAATCAGGAAGGGCATAAGAAAAATTTCTGAGATTAGGTTAAAACCAAAAGAATACATGAATTTCAGTTTTATGCTCGTTAATGTAGCTTGGACACAGAGTCTTAAAGTAGAGCTAGTTATATAATACTGATACTGAACTTTGCTTAAAATGTGTCTCCTTCACCTGGAGAGTCAGATGGCTCACAGTGGATGAGGCCAGGCTGAAGATCTCTCTGGGTACCTCTCTACTGTGTTTGAAAAGGGCCAGAGGCTGAGGTCAGCACTGGACCATGGCATCCTTACTGCCTAATTGTTAACAGCACTTCCTGGCTCTTTTTTATTAGAGTAGTCCAGCTTGCTCTCTCCAAGACAAATTTCTTACAGAGGTGGTTAGCCCTAAACACTGTGGACCACAGCCAGCTGGCAGCACTCAGCCTTTCAGCAAAAGATCAATCCCTGGACTTTTGTTTAGCAATATAGATGGAACTTCAGCTTCCATGGTTGGGAAATAGCTCAGAAAATTAAGCTCCCTTTGCGAGGTGCCTGGCGAGAGATCACATGTCTCTCCTTCCCCTGCTTTTTCTCTTCATGATCTCTCTTCTGTTGCAAAGATTGTGAAATCTTTTTAACTCTATACATGGATTTCTCAGCCTCTCTGTCTTTCTACAGCTAAAATAGGCTACCATTTCTCTGCCTCTGGTTTGACAGAGCTCCTGAAAACCTTTCAGAAAAAAGGACTTCGAAAAGGGCCATTTTATGTTTTTAGTCCTTTCTCAATTAACAGGGGGTTACATAACCAAAACCTAAAATCAGAAGTTTTATATTATCATCAAGTTAAGAAGTTGTTTTTATTCTTCATGTCTTTTTCTTGACTGTCTCCCAAAGGCCTAAATCAGATCATGGCACCACACAAATGTTACAGGTTGTTGAATGTTGTGTTTGTTGCATTCTGTAATCCCAGTTTAGTCTTACCAAATGGATAATGACCAACTGAAGGACAGAATAAATGTTCATATTCTTGCGGTGATCTGAAGCACTTAAAACATGGCTAAACAATGAGAAAGAAAATAATTCCAAAACAAGTAGATCAACTTCCTCTGGATGTCTTAATGAAAGGCAACATAATTTCCTTCAAGATATTTTCAATAATCATATATTAGCTACCTCAGCCAGTTAGAAATTCTCAGATACCTTCATTTATTCTTGTGCCTAACACTGAAAATAAAGCCACTTTCTATGTTCTTTTGTACTCTAAAGTGTGCAGTTCTGAAATTTGTAAATAGATTCTGCTGTAGTTTTGGATACAAATTATTTTTGACTATGCACAGATAGAAAGCATCCTCTGGGTCTGATTATAATTGGAAAGATAGTTTGAAGAGCAGAGAGTATACCAAGGAATAGCTGATACTTTTCTAAGCAAAAAACCCCAAACCTCAACCAAACCAAACCAAACCAAAACAAAACAAACCAAAACAAACCAAAACAAAACAAAACAAAAATTATTGCTCTTAAAAAAGAAAAAATAAAAAAAAAAAACAACCATTTTTAGTGCATGCACTAAATAGCATATATCACCTTGCTAAGCAAGGCCTTGAACTGCAATATGGTGTCTTAAATAAACTGAAAATATCTCAGTAAATGGAGAAGTCAGCTATTACTTCATTTAACTGATTAGTTTGTAGGCAGGATAACATGTTTATGATACTTCAAAGTGAATGAAAGAAGGCTGAGATAAATTCTTGCCACTCAAAATGACATAATGGTAACAGTGGCCATGAAAAAACATGAGAGATTATTCTTGAACGATTGCTGGAAAGTGATACATGTGATTATGAATACAGATTTCTCTAACACAAGGAGAGTGTTTTTATGGCTATGATATGTGGGTGATGACACTAATTTTCCCTAATTTCTTGACTTGTATAAGATAACTTGTGCGTTGGCAGAAGTAAACCCTTCATGAAAGATATAATATTGACTTTAAATATGTCTATCAACAATTGTCAAAGGCACCGTTATATAATGCAGCTAACAATAATGGGCTTGGTAGCCAAGTGTTACCAAAAAATTGCAGCTAAAGGAATGAAGAGCTAAATATTCTCATTGTTATGGGTTTTGCATGCCAGGAAACTAGTAAAAATAGAATTGTGTATACATACTTCAGAAATTTTTCATAAAGTATCCAAATGAAAGTTTATATGTCAGGACATAAAATCAGTCCCATTACTGAATGTGTGTTTTTCTTGCCTAACTGGATGGACAAGCAGGAGCGTGGATTTCAGCTTTTGAGAATATCTGGCATTAGGGAAAACTTGGGAGGCTGCTAAGGATCCTAGCGTATGATATGTAATGTTATGGACAGTAAACTTAACAGAAATGTTTTATTTTTCCAAGGCACTAAGTCAAAAAGACATAAACATGGCTTATCTACCCTACCATCTCAAACTGCAAAGGCATGGCAATTTGCTTCAGTCCAGCTGATCAGATAGAAACTACAATTCCTTCTGGAAGGAAGATCATCACAAAAGTTTAAGGTCATATATAGTGAGAAAGTCAAGCTTTCCAAAGAAAACAAAAGTTCCCAAGAAATGTAAAGAGATACCGATGAATCAAGCTGCCTAAATTCAGCACACAAAAAGTAATCTCACATATGCTAACTCAAAGGAACAGATATTGAAATGTCTGGTATACAGTCAAGATCAAACCAGAGAACATATACAATTATTAATAGTCTTGGAACTCTACCAAAGCAGCAAATGTAAGAGATAAGCAAGTTCAAAATGTTCCTTAGATGAATGTTCCTACTCTCAGTCAAGACAGAACAATGACTCCATTGCACCTCTGCACAGCAAACATCACCTTACGGATAGTGTGTTCAGGAGTGTCTCTGCTTAGCCACATCCAGTATCATTGGGTTTTCAAAGCAATCAAGATGACAAAGAAAGGTCCTGGTGACAGCAGGAAGCGAGGATGTAGCTGAGGTGAGTTTCGGTCCTTCTGTAATATGCTGCAACAGTCAGAGCAACATGTAAGCACACGGGGTGAAGTCAGTCACATGCAGGTTCTCCATGTAAGAAAAGATGTCATGTCCAGAAATCCAGAGCTCAGATTACTGGAACATTTTCAGGTTTGTAAATTGTTCTTTTTACGTGCGGATTTTTAAGAAGTAATTTTAAGCCATAGTGGTACACAACCACTTTAACATAAGTAAACTCAACAAGTTTCTCAATTCCCTTTATAAATTATCATGATTCCTGTTTGCAGGCGAGGGGGGAGGGGGGAGATCAAAGTTCCTCTATCCACCTCCCTCTAGTTGTTTTCTGCATCGCCGATCAAGTGGTCAGGCAACCACAAAACAAGAATAAACAGGGGGTGTGAGGGCAGAATGAGAACGGAGCAGAGGAAAATGTTTTACACTGTGAAGAAAAAGTTGAAAACATAGGAAAATAAGTTATGATTTCCCAAACTCATTTTAGCTTTCAGAGTTACCGCAGTTTTACATTTCAGAGTTACTGAGGTTACATATTTTAATTGTGAAGAGAAATACCAAAATGTCTATATGCAGCTCATACAGACTGGGGCTTCCTGTCTCCTTAAGCGTACAAGCAAAATTTCTTTACCCCGTTTCTAGAAGGGCTTTTTTGCTTTTGTTAGCATTTTGCACATTTGACCTCTAACCTAAAGCTTGCTGCAGAAAGACCCCATCACACCCTTTTTGAGTTATGAAACAAACATGAGAAAGATTTCCTTCTTAAGATTCTGTTATACCTCATTAATCTTATCATTGTTTTCACTCTGCAAAGATATGTTAAGCTTTTTCCAAGCCCCCAAGGCAGCACAACAGTATTACAATAACATTTGCTGAAAGCTCTCAGAAAGACCTCCTACACTGCGATTCCTAGTTGGCTGGTACACCCATGTGTCAGTTCTTTTAAATCATGTGTCTCACAGGTTTTACACACATACTCATTCATAACATATAAGCTTCTTGGGTTTGGGGCTTACTTTCTTTTGTCACAGATTGACATACTGTCGAAATTAATCATAGGTTACTTTCCCTAATGGCTGCTGCTGGGAAGTTGGGTATGCTGGAAATCCTGTTGTGATTTGGGATAAAATATTAATATCAATAGCAGCTGCTTTGTGTTCTAGTGCTATGTAAAGTTACATAGTAAGGTAGGTAGTTACATTAGAAGGTTATCCTGGAAAATTACCATTCTATTTGTTGTATTGTGAACCCCGATCTGAATAGGCCTTAATTGTGATTTTATTTATCTTTTATATGCACATCTTATTTCCATACAGGGACCGCTTTTTTGCAACAAACAACAATCTATGACTCAGAGTTTCTTAAAGTGCCAATGTCCATCCTTATCACCTTTCTAGAACCTTATTCCAGCAAATCAAACCCAGGCTGTTCTGAACTGCATTCAGATCAAGAACATTTACACTTGATGATCAGTGGACTATTGCGTGAACTAAAATAACAGTTTATAATGTATCAAACCTGAATTCAACCCTTCAACTGCAGAATCCCAAGAATTTAGAAGTTCAATCAGATGTCACCTGGTAGTGTTCACATTCATTTCTTTTAGTCCAGGTGACTTGCTCGACTGATGCTGAAAGCTATCCAATTTTAAAAGATTTTAAAAGAGGAGTTTGGAAAAACCCTAAAATTGTTGCATCTTTAGGACATTGCTCTCATCAATAACCTCACCAACCCACCATTGATTTAAATGGAAAATTGATCATGCTCCAAGTGAATCAGGGAATAATTTGTTGCCTGGAAGCTAGGCTACGAATAATGGATAGGCAACTTATATAATAACTGATGAATATTCAAAAACTGACAGGGACTAAGCTAAGGAGAGGAGAGTAGGAGTTAGTACACAGACAAGGAGATGCAAAACGAGCTGCTAAAGCCAGAGATATGATTAATCAATCAGCGAGCACATTTATTGAGTAATGCAATGGCATATGTCCAGTTAGAGAAACTGGAGGGAGTTCAAAAAAGTCCTCCAGAATACCTAATCTACTCGTGATGGAATATCATTTGCCCCAGGAAAGTGGAAAGGCTGTTTTGGGAAAGGACATAGATCAGACATGAGATAGCCGTGAACAGCTGTCCTCTTTTACTTTGTGGCAGGTTGGTTTTTTTACCCTAGAGGTAAAAAAGAAAGCAAGAAACAGTCATTGCAGTGTCATTTCCTGGACAAATGCTCTCCTGAAGGAGGATGTGCTATTGTGATCTTTCTTTTGTAGACTGACGCCCTGTTTCCTGCTAACATTTTTAATCTGTGACTTCTAAATAGACATTCCTTCAGCATGTACATGATAATTAATGCAAAGGTGGGGGCAAAAAATAATATTAATCTTTCTGGGCTGAAACTGATTTTGACCAGTATTTTACTGTGCTGGGAAACACTTTTGTGCTGTTCCTGCTACTGTTATTGTAAGAAAAACAGATATAAAACATGAGAAAAACAGTAAGCCTGTGGTCCTTGTTTCATATTTCCTTTGGGTTTTTGCCCTAAAGAATCAGGTGATTGAATCTGGCAGCCCAGTCATAAACTTCTGCTTAAGAAAGTGAGCAGCTGATCTCAGATAAGGAAACAGCTCTTAATTATCAGGTTGTGCCACATTGCTGATCTTCGAGTTCCTCAGGTGCCTGTGGCATCTTTTTTCTAAGGTCTTTTCAAAGTTTTCTTTTGAACCACAACCTTACTCCCAGCATCTACCAACTGTGCCAGCCGCTATCAAATCTGACCTCTTGTCATGCAAAAGTATTCCCAATCTTTCCTTAAGGACAATCAGAAAGCAAATATGTACTGCTATTAAGCTGTCAGTGTGAACCACTTCCTATCTGAGTCCTTCTCATGACTCTTCCCACCCTTTGCAGCCTGAAAAGTACATTTTGGGGCTAGCTATAGGGGAAGGTGTCTCCACCTAATCTACCCGGTCTTCTGGCTGAGTGTGAATTCTGCACCAATGTATAAGCAACTCCATGTAGGCTGGAAATCTGTTGTCTACAATAGAATGATGGAGACAACTATTTTGTTCGAGCTTACATTGTGCAGCTCTGTGAGAAACAGCATGCCTGAGCCTGGCTTTGATGAGCTTTGCATATACAGTTAGCCAACTCAGACATGACCCAGTAAACCAGACTTACTTGTGATATTTTGGAGCTAGAAAAATGGGGTCCACCGCAGTATGTGAGTATTCCTTGGACATTAGATAAGAATAAGTCCAAACTGTGCCAGTAAAACATATTACAAATGACACATAGACCACAGCATTAGTTCTAGTGGTGGTCTTGGACCTGCTTACCTGGAGAACTTCCAGAGATGTGAGATAGAGGATCTTTCATGATCCACAACCCAGGTTCAAGAGAGACTACCTCCTTCTCTCCCACTGTTAGCAAGAGAAGTAATGTTGCTGAAAGCCTGTGTCTGGTGAATTCTAATGCATGGGAACTGCACTGTCCAGCAGAGAGAGACAGAAATGAGACTGGTCTGTGGCTGCTTTGGCATAAGGAGCTGGCTGTGATAAATGAAGAGCCTTTGACACTGGCCTCCTAGGCTAGCCAGGACCCAGACACTGGTAAAGACTGGAGAGAGATGTACAGCTTCAGGTGGAAAGAATCACATGCAGAAGTTAGGCAAATGTGGCACATTCTGGCACATAAAATCTTGTCTCTGTGGAAATATGTCCATGTGGATACTTTCTGTGTGCATCCATTTTCTTCCTTTACCTTAACTTCCAATATAACGAACACATCAGTGGAAATCTAGGTGACCAGACATATGAGACATAAACCTTTCCTGTGGACTGTGCCATTGAATAACAGAGAGAAGAGAGCATGGGAATTTTGTATGCAGTCTTACAACTGAGGGAAATGCCTGACGAGGGTCTGTTCTCCTCTGGCTCTACCCCATCATAGATAGCTCCATTCACTGGCCAGATACACCTCTCTTGCTGCCAGTGGAGTGTGGTGCTCACAATTTAGCACATCTAGACTCCTGCTAACTTGCAGTAAACTGTGGCAAAGAATGCTCAATCTGTCTCTTCAAATACAAAGTCTGGGAAGGTGACTATAGTTTGTTACATGCCATGGCCTTGATCAGAATATCAAAGACGTGGCTAGATTTTCATCAGCACCTGACAGGTATTACTCTGTGGTACCTTTGTTCAGCAATGCCATTATTTCATGGTGTCAGGGAAAGAGGTAAAAACAGCAGGCATACATCCAAGGTCTCTTTTGCATAAAGAGCTGATGACAAGTACAATGAACAAATGAGGCACAGGGTGAGGGAAAACTGTATTGGCATAACACAAGTTCATCCTGCAGGCCTGAGGCTGCCCAGATATCCAGAGAAGTTAAGACTACTGCCAAAGTTAAAGGGGAGCTTGTTGACTGACTGGCCTGGGCATATTCTGTAATATCTTAGAAGGAGAATTTCATGAAAACGGGGCTCTGCACACGTCAGAATTAATCTGCAGGATGGGATACTCTATACACACCTTGCAGGTGTTAGCAACATTGAGGAAAGACACTCTTTCTTTTTCAAAAAGATCTCCAGAAATTTAGAAAGAAAGAGTTGTGTCTTAATAAAGAAAACTGAAAAGTACAAATCACACTCTCATTCTCAGAATAGTCAAGGACCCGATTCGTCAGACTATGTGATAGAAGTCATCTATGCTGTATTTTCTAACAGAGATTATACTTCAAATTTTTCTGCTCATTGAACATTTCATTTTTTAGTTTAAAAAATCCATTTTCTTTTTTCTTTTGCACTTATTTAGCAGGGAAAAAGCCCTACTATAACATCAAATCGTATCCATAGGGAAATCTGTCATCCTGTTTAGAAGTGCAGATTACTCAAAACCACCTGCAGAAGGTGTGACTAAAGCAATACAATAACACTGGGAATATTTTTATTGTTGCATTGTACAACTGTGTTTTCTTTCAAAATAAGAAGAAACAGCATATTATTAATGTAATGTACTAAATTCCCTGAATGATACTTCTATACATTAGGAAATTAGAAAAACAGAGTTTCTTGATGCTTGAAATGTTGCGTAGCCCAATTCAAATTAAAACAGCTGAGATATTAAAAAAACTTTATAACATTCAGATGCATACTGCAAGTGGTGACAGATTTATTCTGAAGTTTCTATATGTGTGTCCTAAAAGAAGACTCAAATGGTTGAGTAATGTGAGCAAAACACACAAGTTGGACAACATGAAAAGATGTTCCCTAAGACAGACTGTATGGGATCCACAGTAAAACATAAAACGGACATAGGCATCATAATAACAATAGTAAGCAGAGCTTAGCAAGCTAACTAAAGAATTTATGCTTGCAAATGTGTCCCACATGTCGAATTTTGAAATTGTGAGCACAATTTTACTGCTTTACCTATAAACAGGATGAATTAATACCCTAGTACCCTAGTTTTTAATGCAAGCAGTGCAAATGTGCTGAAAGTGTGCAGTAGCTGTCTCAGCTTAGTGGTAGAAGACTCAGTCTTGTCTCTGTCTTATCCTGTTTATCCATTCTCACTGTTTTCAGATTGTAAATCCAAAAAAGTCATTTTACACACTGCTCAGCTTTCATAAAAGGCTTATATGTAACAGAAGATTTGGGGAAATAGGTGGCTGTAATTGCATTGATGAAACAGAGTTTCGACAGAAAATACTAGATTGTCATAACTAAAACTTGGTACTTTCACCACTGTTAACACAGTGGAGAAAGACATTCACCAGAAGAACAGTAGAAGAGTGGCCAAAACCGATACCACTCATGGTCTTTGAAATTATTCAGATCTATAAGGCATTTTGTTTTAAAACCTAACACAACTGCGAATGGTGTTGAAAAATGTGAATGTGAGCCTTTTCAGGCATAAAAAAGTAATAGAATTGGGTTTCCCAAATCCTAGAGGAGTGCTACAAATATATACACAGTAAAAAAAACAAAAACAAAAACAAAAACAAAAACAAAAACAAAAACCCACAAAATCCTCTTCTCTATTCCTGTCAGAAAGTTTTAAAAATTGCTATTTGCAAAACCCCCAATATCAGTTAATTTTTAAAGCCATCTCCGTCTGGAGAAGGTTCATTGCTATAAATTCAAAGCAGAAGTTATGGAAAGAAACACGGTTAAGAAACAAACCCTAATCTTAAGGTTTGCTGTCAGCTTGGTTTAGGCGGCTCCTCACTCAGCAAGTTGACTGTCAGTTCTGAATCCAGTTCTGCACTGCATCACCCTCATACTTTAATTAGAGAAAATATTGGTGCAGGATTTTATCCTTGATCAACGCCTTTGTAGGTAACATAGAGAGGTGTAGGGATCTTGTTGCATCTTCTGAATTTATGTTTCATAATCTAAAAACTATTAGAAGGACCGATTTTTTGTTAGCAAATATGAATATAGAAGTCTTAATAACATTCAACAGTACACTGCATGATATGTGTATTGATGTTTTATCCAAAACTGGATGAAACACTATTCAGTGTTGTTTCTTCGTCAGGGCTTAGAGGTTGGCAGTAAGTCATACCTTGTGTGAGCAGAATGCAGTCGAAGTGAATATTAAGTGTTCTGAAAAACACTGCTCAAATTATATATACTCTTTGTTTTTCATTGTAAAACATTCCAGCCTGCAACACTGGCCCTATTCATCTGCAGTTGAAAATAGTTATCTCGTCACTACTGCTTAAAATGGATTTCTGGATGTGACTATGCAAGTTCTCTATTCAGGAGAAAAAGTAAGAAAAACAGAAAGTAGATGAAAATGCTGCACCTCCTAAATTAACAGGAAAACTGATGTTGTTAGAAGTTTAGAAATATTTCAAATGATGAAATTATATGTTTTATATCATATTCCTACTCGCTTAAGCAGTGAAAAAATTGGATGTTAGGGAACTACATACAGATGTTTGTGATACATATGGATTTTTCAGACCTAAATAATACATTTGGATTTCTCTCATATATTATTTACCTTGTACTGTACATAGATTATGCAATTGCATATAGTGTTTAAGGCATAGGTGATACAATGGCATAATAAACTTCTTGTTGGATCATAATGTACATCAGTATTTCACACAAAATTTTCATGAAGAACACTCTGAATATCATATGACTGAATGTTCACATTTCCTACATGGTAATACTGAAAAATTAATCTGTAAGAGCTCATTCTGATGAACAAGTGGTAATGAATGCCTCAACCTTAGAGATTCCTCTAAGTGATGCTGTCGTTTGTCTTAATTTTTTATAAACTTTCAGCAATTATTAACATTACAGCCCCAACAGTCATTGCTGAAAGCTCTTTCAGCAGTACCACAGCCACACATGTCAGTAGAAGTTAAAAAACACAGAGATATTTCCATCCCCTTCCATAAGTGTATCATTTATACTTGACTAATATAACATGAACTGACAATCACTTGGTGCTTGCTGGAGGTTATTTCTAGCAAAGACAAAGCAGGTTTTTATCCTGTAAACATAGAGTGGTCTTTTTAAGACAGAAGATTCTCTGTTAAGGGTGGTCTCTTTTATAGGATTTCCTGCATCTAGAAGAATCTATCTTTGCTCTTTGTATTTGGGAAGTTAAAAAGCCAACACACAGGTGGCCAGGAAAGACTGGACTAACCTTTTCCAATTATGAACTAGCTGGGTCATTGGGAATGCCTGCTGGCGTACATTATATTACGTGGGGCAACTGCTTGATGACAATACAACACTGCCCGAAGTCAACTTTTAAATACATGCAATTTTGCAGGAATCCCTAAAAGTGTATGAAAAAAACATACACTTTGTACGAAAATCGTATACTATTGGATCATGAATCATTCTGATATCTCTGGTCTGTTACTGGTCATTTGGAGTCCCTGCATCTTCTCAACAGGAACTACAGAGTAGCATTTTATATTTCTTCCAACAGCCACCATGTGTTTTCAATAAGAGCAGCAGTCTGCAGGTGCAGTTATCTTTTGCAGTACATAAATTTTAAGGAGACTGAATTCTTTTTCTCCCCTAACAAAGACCTCTGAGACTTGCCATGCAGTTGAGACCTTGCCATTGAGGTGTAACCTCTGACCTCCAGTGCAACATGCAGCAGAAGAAAGCAAACTCCCTGGTCTGTACAGAACACCTGCCTCAAACATCTGCAAGCTGCAGAGTCGGCAATTTAATGAACCAGCCTGCTCACAGCCCTGTGATTACAATAGCTCTGCAAAGATTCTTAAGGAGGCCAAGACTAAAAGTGCTCAGGATAGTATGATTGATAATACTAAAATGTTGACCTTTTACAGCCTTTGTATGATCGAGCCTCATACTTCAGGTTGATGCAGCCTGTTAAAAACATCAGCCCACTTGCCTGCTGCATGCTAATGCTTTATGTGCTTAGTGGTTTTATGCTTCCTTTTACCAACGGACTTGCACCCATTTGGAATATCCACTGGAGGGAAACCCCACTGTAAATGCCCGGAGAGAAAACCTCTGTTTTCCCATTCCACCATTTGTAACAGTAATATTTATATTTGCTTATGTAGTGATTTGAGATCCCTGAATAAAACCATTTTTTCCTTAGAGTTTGCACAACGAGGCCACTGTAAGGATGTCATATATAGGTCCCCATAGAAACTAGACAAAGTCCCACAGATCTGTCTTGTCTCTCAAGCTCGCTGGGAACTCTGTTGTGAATAACATTTCCACCCTTGGGTTGCTGGGTTTTCTCTGGAGGGGCGGGGGTTGCTTGGAGAGGAGGGTGGCTCCTGAAGGAAGAACAGTATGTAATTCCACCTGGTTTGGTTGTTTCAAAAGCATAGTTTGCTTGGGAAAGTGTTCTGCTGTGGCAGCAGACAAAGCTCCTTTGACACCGTTGTGGGTCACTTCTCCCTACCTACCAGGGCCTATATATGTGCATATGATGAAATAAATGACACTTGTTCTCTCAGCTCTACACCACCTGGCTATCCGTTATGAAAATCTAGTCAGATATGAGCTCTTTTCAATAGTATGATAACTGGGGTTGTTTAGCCTGAAGAAAAAGAGGCTGAGGGGAGACCTTATTGCTCTTTACAACTACTTGAGGAGGTGAGGTGGGTGTTGGGCTCTTTTCCCAAGTAATGAGTGATAGAACAAGAGGAAATGGCCTCATGTTGTAGCAGGGAAGGTTTACATTGATCATCAGGAAAAATTTCTTCACCAAAAGCGTTGTCAACCATCAGACCAGGCTGCCCAGGGAAGTGGTTGAGTCACAGTCCCTGGACATATTTAAAAGACTTGTAGATGTGGTGCTTAGGGATGTGGTTTAATGGTGGACTTGACAATGCTAGCTTAATGGTTGGACTTGATGATCTTAAAGGTCTTTTCCAACTTAAATGATTCTATGATTCTAAGCTTAATAAATATGGCAGTCATGCTGTATTCTGAGCAGTCCATCTCGTACTGAAGTTAATATTTTGGACTTGCTGAGGAACTGGATTCATACTGAAATCAAGGAACAACACTGGTAAGCCAAAAAGACTACCCAGGATCAGGTCCTTTGTGTCCTTGCTATAAACACAGTGTAATTCTTTTTCCACTGCAAAACTTGTAAGACAATTTTCTCCTGAGACTTTGCCAAATATAAATCTTTCTTAGTTATCTAGAGCATCCTAATTGAGTCATTAGCTCTTCCCACTTATCTGATCATTGCTAAGCTTATCTTTCCTATTTGGCCACCATTTTTTCTTTGCTCCTTTCTGTTGCAAAAAGTGCACAACATAGTCCATCCCTTTCACTGTAATAAGGCTGATAAACCTCTAAGGTCCCTGGGATTATAAATGAGGAGAGCTTGCCCTTTGTTAGCCTGAGTGTTTGGAAGTTGGGTTCCCAGACGTATTTATGTACTGCAAATTGCAATGGTTACTTGAGTACCCAGCCTTATTTCCTCAGATAAATTATTTTCCTAAATCTCTTAAAAACTGGGATTTATCCAGTCGTGCTCTATAGTGACACCTGTAACTCTGGTACCCTGACCATCTCAGACCAGAAATCTGTTGAATATACTGAAGTGCCCTCTCTGTTTAACTGCCAAATCTCTTTCTAATTAATCTAAGGCACTGGGGTGGGAGAACACAGGTAGAAGACTCAAGAGAGAGGTTCATTTTAACATGTTACACTGTCATGGTGTGACAAAAGACCACTAGGTCTGAGAAGTGCTTGCAGATGCTCGAGATAACCCACTCAGTTTAATTTGAAAATTAGGTAAGGTTGTTTTGAGTGTTGAACAACCCTTTTTTAATGTCATGGAAGGAGGAAAAGCTTTTCTTTAGCTATATAATCTCCTATTAAAGTTTCTTTCCAGCTCAGTTTTTAATGCTCCAAACAGTCATGGTTTCTTTTAAATGTCCCTAAAGTTTTCTTCCTATTGTTCTGTTGTGAGAATGATTCTAACCTAATTAGGATACTTCTTTACTCTGATGGAAAAGTTGTGAGCATGAAGGAACAGAAATGTCTGAGAAAGGACAGATTTACAGGTTCCCAGCTAACTCCATTCCAGGACAGTTCTTTGCTAATGCCCCTCTTCCCCACTTCTGATTCAGGCACAGTGTAAATTTTATCTGATGAACATCCCTAAGAAAAACAACAGAAAGACTACTTTTTTTCAAATTAATCTCTAGTCTTATAGGCATCTACAAAAGTAGAGAATAGAAATCCTCTGGAAGTGTATTCACTACAAATTATATATGCACCAAGTACCTCAAATTTGCACAACTGACTTTATCTATATCCATGTCAGATCCAAAAAAAAAGGAATTTTAGGGTTTTTTGTACATGGAAGAATCATCCATTGTCTAGAATTGAAAAATTCTGTCATTAGGGGTTTAGCCCAGGGATCACTACTGGCTCCTATACTGTTCTACATCTTCATTAGTGACCTGAATGAGGGGACAGAGTGCACCTTCAGCAACTTTGCAGATGACACAAAACTGGGAGGAGATGGTTGTGCCACCATTCAGAGGAACCTTAAAAGGCTGGAGAAATGGGCAGAGAGGAATGCATGAAGTTCAGCAAAGAGAAAAGCAAAGTCCTCTGCCTCTACCTGTACAGGCTGGGGGTTAACTGCCTGGAAACCAGCTTGACAGAGAAAGATCTCTGGGTCCCAGTGGACATCTGGACACCAGGTTGACCAAAAGCCTGTAACGTGCTCTCGTGGCAATGAAGGCCAATAGCAACCTAGGCGGCATTAGGCAAAACATGGCCAGTAGGTCAAAGAAGGCGGTCCTTCCTCTTTGCTCAGCACTAGTGCGACACATCTGGAGTACTGGGTCCAGTTCTAGGCTCCCCAGTACAAGAGAGACATGGACATACTGGAATGAGTGCAGCAAAGGGCCACAAAGGTGATTAAGGGACTGGAGCACCTTCAATACAATGAGAGGCTCAGAGAGCTGGGACTGTTCAGCTTGGAGAAGAAAAGGCTCAGGAGGGATCTAGAATGAATATATGATGAGGAAAATAAAGTACAGTGAGCCAGACTCTTCCTGGCGGTGCCCAGTGACAGGACAAAGGGCACAAATTGATACACAGGAAACTATGAACATCAGGAAACTCTTTTTTACCGTGAGGGTGACAGCACTGGAACAGGTTGCCCAAGGAGGTTGTGGAGTCTCTATTCTTGGGAATATTAAAAACCTGACTGGACATGGTCTGGGCAACCTGCTGCAGTTGACCCTGCTTTAGCAGGGAAGTGGGACTAGAAATTCCCAAAAGATTAGACAATCCAACCTCATCTATTCTGTGTGATTCTGAGTAATCCAGCCTTTTTATGTTAAAATTGAGTATCAGTTCTGAGATCCATCTTACAGGCTACATGGGACAGGTGGCCAAGATGGTTTTCTGATCTCAGTGCTTAGCACTGACTCAGCAGTGTTAATAAACATGCCATTTCTCTCTCTGCACATAAATTATCTGGCCACATGAACACAGTAGGTCAGATGGAGTCATCCTTTGTGACAGGTTGCCACTTCATCCACCCTGCTTCAGGATGGACTGTAGGGAAATGAGAAAACCAAAATCTACTCTTAGGATAATCAAGGGCTCATATAGGACCCAGGAAAAGTTCTTAAAGTGGCTTTAATCTAATAATTTTAAAAGTTTCACAAAAATTAGTCTAGCGTCTAGGACTTTAACACATGACCAGAGACATAAGAACTTTATAAGTAAAGGCTGACGTGATAAGATAGCAAAACTCTTCTTCCTCTCCAGGCAATCAGGAGGCTAATTGTCTCCTTGAGCATAAAAAAAAGGTGGAATAAATATGTTTAATGCCCAAGATGGGTCTGGCATTACATGCAAGTTTCATACGAGCTATTAGATCCTCAGTCATCAACAAAGTAGCCCTTTCCACAAGACAACTGAAGTTGAACTGCTTCCTTTTGACTTTATTATAAAAAAAATAATTGTTTTAAAAACTTGAACAACTGTTTTAATTTGGTTTTTTCTCCTTTAGAAAATGTACAGGTTAAAAGAGACATTTACTGATGAAAAAGACCGTTTTTCATTAACAGTTACAGGTATGGTAAAACAAAACAAAACAAAACCTTTTCATAGGGTTAATTTGAACAATTTTACCTTTCTCAGCTTGCAAGTTCTTAATTTCTTTTAAAATTATACCACATAAAGCAGAAAGAAATAGTCATTGCAAATTACAATGATAGGATTTTACTGTAAAAAATCAGAAATGAAAGATTATATTGTGAAAATGTGTGGAGTAATTAGCACTGTTCTGAAAGCTGCTGGCACTGTTTAGAGACTAAGTCAGCCTTTGGCATTGTTGACCATTATTATTTCAGTGTTGTATTTTTAAAGGCAGATTTTAATGAAAGGCTGTTGGATTAGTAGTTTGGAAAAAGGTTTACTTTATAAAGCAGATTTATAATGAAAGTCCATATTGGTGGCAAGGGCAACAAAAGGAATCTACCTTTGGTGATGCAAATTGTGCTTTATGCTGAGCTTTTACCTGCAAGTACAACTTTGAACAACACCTAGTTCATCTGTGATCTTGGGATACAGCTGTATCTTTTCCCTTGCAAAAGAAATAGAACAAACTAAATCAAAACAGTCTCAAAATGTAGCTCTGAGAAATTTGACAATTTTCTCTTGAAAGGGAGTTTCAAAAGAGTGTGTAGATTCCTATAGGTGCATCTCAGTCTATTTCCTGATTCACTCATATTTTGATTTCTCTTTGGAGTTTGAATGAACTGTTCACTTCCTCCACTCCTCATCAAAAATGGCATTTTAATTTTTTTCACTTTTTAGCTTAGATATATGAGAAATATTTGGCAAGTCAAAAGGCTCTCAAATCACAAGGTCTGAGTCACCAGGTACAGGTTTTATCAGGGTAGTAGCCATTAATGAAGCAGTGTGTGAGGACAATGTAAGTGAATCACACTCAGAATCAGCAACTTTTTGCTTCTGTTTTCTGTTTTTTTTTTTTTCTGTTAACATTTTATGCAGCTGTCTAAGCACAAATACATAGTCAAAAATCAGACCCTGAAATTGATTTTAGCTTGCATAAAGCAATTTTTTAATTTAGATGGGATATACACTAATTCACAGGAGATACCTTGCTGTATATTCACTGCAGATCTTGGGAACACTAGGAGATCTCTGCATTAAGGATAATATGAAATACTAGTGTCATCAGAAACTAGGGACTAAAAATTAGAAAAGAATGTTTGTCATTGCTTCATTCCGCCTGGTCAAATTAAAGCAAAAAGGCAGTTTTCAGGGTATTCATATTTTCTTCTACAGGAAATCATACAACTTCCTATATGCACAAATGATGACATGACTTAGATTTCCAGAAATCCATTTCTATTTGGGCATAGTTAAATGTTGCTCAACTTTTGCTGTGATCTTAAGTTCCATTGACTTATACAGGATTTAAGCAGATCCTGACCCACATGTAAATGATCTCCAGAGCCTCAGCTAACATATTAGCATGAAATGAACCTCACCAGCAGAGAAGCTCGTAAGCTCAATTTAAGACAAGGTGATTGTCTTGTTCAGAATCCACAAATGAAAGCCTCCAAA
Organism: Vanellus vanellus; assembly: GCF_965231255.1. Taxonomy (NCBI): domain Eukaryota; kingdom Metazoa; phylum Chordata; class Aves; order Charadriiformes; family Charadriidae; genus Vanellus; species Vanellus vanellus. The sequence continues at coordinate 141,299,401 of NC_138905.1, read as the reverse complement.
GTCTGAGAACGATTCAAAATATTTGCAATAACTTCTCTGCTTTTCTTTTGTGCAGGGCAGAATGATTTGGAAAGTACTTTTAGCAATACTTTCTTTTGAAAACATTTACTGCTATTTAAATATTGCTATCAGCTATGATACTGTGAGGGAATAGGATGGGAAGAAGATAGGGTAGTCCAACAAGGCATAAATAAGATGCTTTTTTTTATTATTTCAAGAGCATTTCATGGAAGTTAAAATCATTGAGAATTGCATGGTTTATGGCTTTTTTTAAAACTGTTCTCCTCAAACACAAAGTAACTCATGCTGCTCAAAGAAATCTCTCTTCAGTTTATTCTTCAGGTTCCAGTAGGGACCATTATAATCATCAGAAATAATGACACATCTCAGAAATTACAAGTGCAATGAAAACCAGTTTCCTTTGGGACAAGAAACATTTATTCTGAAGGTATCGTACAAAGAAATTATTTCCAGGATACACAATGAAAGATGAAAACAAGGGCTAAGTTTTTTCTCTATTTGATATATTGCCCTAGGGCAACATCAGAACCTTGATAATTTTGTAATAGTACTACATAACTTTGTTCTTCTTTCTTTTATAAACTGGTGGAAAGTAAAGTAATTTTGAGTAATCAGATGTCTACCATTAGCTACTTTATACCTTCAGCTCCTAATTACACAAAAAAAAATTAACATCCCTTAGAGAACTTTACTTTTTACTAGGATTAAGTCAAGTCTGAGATTTACCATTTTACCAAAAAAACCCTGTATTCTTTGTTAGAATGAGGCAATGATTTTATCTGCCAACATTTTGTGATATCTTTTTTTAAAATACAAATATATGTAAAGCAACACTCTATACAGATTTAAGCCATAAACAAAATTATTCTATTCGTGATTTTATATTAATTTCTCATTAATATGGTAATGTTCTATTAAGTATAAATGTAGTGCTTAGAATCAAAGTAAAGATTAAATAAAATTAAATGACTCTGTCACAACCTCAATTTTTTATAGATACTTTCCAGGTGACTACTATGCCTGACTGTTAAACAAAGCAAATATGGACCATTTGGAACTACTTCGAAACCCTTTCATCGTTTGCTTAAAAGAAACGTGTCCCAAATAGTTCAGCACATCATTCTCTGGAAACCATTTAACTAATTTATAAAAACAAGACCACTGTTGAGAGTGTGGCCTGCATCTACCAGGCATAATGATGCTGCCTTATGTTTTGTTCTTTCTGGAAACAATCAGTCACACACGTGCCAGGAATAATAGTTACTACGTGTTCAGAAAGTACTCAAACACCAGGGACACGTGTATCTCATTGACTAAGTGGGGAATATAAATCTACACCAACAAGCATCATATTCTGATATTCATAAGATATTTTATTTCCGCTGCTGACAGTTTCTGATCATTTTTATATCTAATGCATCATACTTCAAAAATACCATGAAGATAAAGCATATGACTGAGAAAATGAGGGCTGTGGTGAATTGAGAAGTGAAAGCTGCAGAAAAAAAGACAAACAGAAGACAAATTAATAGTTTTCTGTGACAAATTTTGAGAGCAGCTGGATATATCAAGCAGACATCAGTAACAAAATATCCAATTTCTGAAAATTCAATGTAACATTCAGTTATTACAAAATAAAATTCACACAGCCCAATACTGTCTGTTAGAAATTAAAACCAGGATGTCTCAGAAGTACAATCTACTTTTCTGGGACCTCTCACAGGATTAACTGTTGTACAATTTCATGAAACTTAACAGAATCAATTGCATAACAATTCTTTTCATAAACATTACTGGCAAGAACGTGCTTCCCTAAAACTCCCCAATAATCATCTTGGAAAATTGGCCACCCATTCTACCTTCTTCTAAAGCTTTTCCATCCCAGTTAACAGAGTGAACTGGAGAACATTGTTGTATACAAAGAAAAAAGAGTACTGAAGTGTGTATCAGTTGTAGGTGATTAGAAAGGTTTTGTTAATACCTTGCTAATAGCTTTTATTTTCCTGTGGACTACACGGTGTCTTTTGCTCTTTAGTTCATTCAGCCTGTGAAGAATCTCAGCCTTTGTTGGAACTGGAAAATACTTTTCCTTCGTGGGTGATGGACAGCCACCACACACTAACATTATTGACAGCAGGCTCTTGTTCTCTTGTCTAGTTCACAAAATATGTATGGGGATATATCCTCCAGTGACAGGACTGGCAGCACAATCTTCCCTTTAGCACTTTGATGGGAGAAAGTATGTCCCTTTAGTTACATGATTTAGTTTAATGTACATTCAGAATAACTACACACAGGCCAATAGGTCCAAACAGATGTAAATCAGCATGTCTGAGTCAGATTTAGTAGGTGAACTAACCAGTAAAATGTACTTTCACACTGAGGCAATAGACAGAAAACACAGCTGACCTGCTATGGGCAGGGTACAGAAGTTACTGTCTAGGGGCCCATGGGTTGCTTTAGCATAAAATCAATGAGGGTTCAGATTTGATCTTGCAGGATGAAAGGATTAATGCATCTGAGAAATGTCAAAAAAAAACAAGATTACAGTGCATGTGATGCCTAAAGAACTGAGGGTTAAGTATTCATGGGGTCTCCGCTAGGTCAGTGTGCTGGATCTGCTTCTTTTCTCTGAAGACAGAGTAACCTACAAGCAAATCTTTGCTTAAAATGCATTATTAACTCTGCTTGCATTATGGTTCATCTTAGAAGCATTACGCATTTCATGTTGAGAACTGCATCTTCAAAGTGGGATTAATACAGAATTTGATGTAGGTAAGCTAATGGAGGACTTGATGGCTGTGATGAGACACACAGCCCCACATGGCCTAAGCATGATTTATCAGTTGGAGAGATCCTACTGGCTGCTTGTGGGACCAGAGGGCACCACTAGACCACTGGGGCTCCCCTTGCCCTGCCCAGGGCCCAGGACCCCATGTCAGCCCCCCAGGACTCCCCCAGCCTGACCAGCACCCCATGTCAGCCCCCCAGGTGTCTTGCTCACCACCACGCTGCCAAGGGACCATCATGGCACTAGTTCTCCCTGCATCCTGAGTCATCATTACCACCATGTGGTTTTTGCACTAAACTCTCTGGAATACTAAGAGGATTGTGCTGTACCCCACTAGAGTGGTTTTACTATAAAATGAAACTGGGGGATAAGTGACAGTGCCTGAGCTGCCATGTTGAAGGGGTGTTAGGATGATCAGGCAGGGGGACGTGGTTTAACAGGATACCCTGGTTCCATCTTTTCCACACTGCCTCTGGGAAGCAGTGCCAAGAGAAACTTATCCAGTCTCTGGGCTTTGCCCCAGGCCTTGTTAGTTGTATCAGTCCTACCTAGGGCAGGAAACAAACCAACTGTTTAGCAATGTGGCTGGTCAGACATCTGGTAGTGAAGCTCACTGCCTGGACCTTTTTCACACAGACTCACAGAGGCAGAGCATGTGCCTTAATTACACAAAGCAACTGAGCATATCCCGCCTGAGAATTTATGATGTTTTCCCTAATTCCTCTTTACTTATCACAGGATGGTTGAGGTTGGAAGGGATGCCTGAAGGTCATCTGGTCCAAGCCGCCCGCTCAAGTAGGACCAGCTAGTGTCAGTTACCCAGACCTTGTCCAGACAGCTTTTAAATACCTCCAAGGATGGAGACTCCACAACCTCTCTGGGCCACCTGTGCCAGTGCCCAGCCACCCTCACAGTGAAAAAGTGTTTCTTGATGTTCAGAGGGAACTTCCTGTGTTTCAGTTTGTGCCCATTGCCTCTGGTCCTGGCAGTGGACACCACTGAAAAGAGTCTGGCTCTGTCTTCTCTACACTCTCCCTTCAGGTATTTGAGTACATTTGTACCTACTGTGGCTTTGGGTTTAGGAAGGGAGAAGCAGAGACAGTGATCTCTTCTGTGATAATGAATTAAAGACACAGCATGAGGTTCAGGACAAAACAAGTGACTTCTTGCTGTAGCTCCAGAAGTAACTTAAACTCTGATACTTCCTAATTTTCAAGCAATCAACTTTTTAACTTAAATATGGTTTAATAAGTTCAGAGGATGTAATGGAATATACTTTTTCCTCCAGTTATAACACAGCATAAAATTCAACCAGTATCTCAGTTTTTGTGCTCACCTAACAGAGTTAGGTGCATCAGTCACTAAGAACTATGTTTGGCTAATTATATCTTTGCATTAGAGAAGGCGTATTCTAATATATATTACCATTTGAAAACCTTTTCTCAGCCAAATTCTCCTCTCAAAAGCATTTATGATAACATAAGCAACAATAAAATTAGTCTAGTCTTACCTGGAGAATCAGCTTTGGTGTCATGTTTAGGCTATCAACTGAAAAGTAATACAGTCTTCACTTTGCAATTTACATAATTCCTATTTTACTTGAAATGAAAAATAAAAGACAAAAATCAATGGCACAAATATTTATTATTTAGTTATTATTGTGCATATATATGCACGCCCTTATGATATGTATGCATACACATGTATATACACACATGCTGTTTCTAGATACAGAGAGGTCTTATTGATAAGCAAAAGTTATCAGGGAGAATCTCTGACCTGGGTCAAGCTGACGACGCAAAACTGATAGGTCATGAAGGTCAAGACCTCTTTCAATTAACCCCACACCATGTGAATGGCATTAGGTAATTACTGTGTTAGATGTGCCAGGGTGGATTAATTGTGTGTCTATTATAATTTAGATGTTGAAGTACTTATAAGTGAAACTTACAGTATACTCCTACAGTCTATTACCAGCAAGGTGGTAAATACTGATACTTAAAAATACTTTTAACTACATAAATTTCAGTTTCTAAGCAATAAATTAGTATGATGGCCAAAATACTGTCATTATTCTGAAGCCTTGAAGGGAGGTTAGTCTTACTGAGGGGTAAGTGCGTTACCATTTCATTAAAGGAGTAGCTATAGGCCCTTATCTAAAAACATTGAAGTCAATGAATGACAAGAATTGTAACCAATGAGAAAAATATGCATAGTGTTTAAAATCATTAACAGACAATAAACTTTAAAGAAGTGCATATTATTGATGTATGCACTATAAGTTTATTAAATCTGGCACCATAACTATTTCTTTTCATAGCTAATCTGTCTACCTTTCCCACATTCATCAGCATCTCAATTTTACTTAAGAGAGGATACGTATATTCATAATTCCAACATTTATAAATATTTCTGAGCAAGCAGGCCACAAAGCGTTTTTCACTGAACTGGGGCTTAGAAGATTTGTTTTGCTCCTTTCCCTACTAGTACCCACTGGTTAAAAAAATTTCATTTCACTCCTATGTAAAAAGGGGGGGGGGGGGGGAAGACACATGAGAACTGGAAGAGTGGGAACGTTCTGAAAGATTTGCCTCGTCTACATTATCATGTTCCACTTGGGGTGACAAAAGGCCTTAGACTGTTAAATTGGCTCTTAATACTGTAGAGCACATTTGGATTCTGGGCGCACTGTAGCTGGGCACACACAGAGGTGCAGCTGTCAAGCAATGACTTTTAATTCTGACCTGGCTTGATCAGAAAATCGCACCCCTGTTATCAACTACCATTTAGGCCACAAAGATATTTGTGTTATCCTGGCTTCGATATTAAGTTACGAAATCTCAAAGCTACATAATCACTGCTACAAAATTCTTCAGTCTGTATGTTTAGATGCACAGATCTCTACCAGCAGATCACCTTCGTACAGTGGCTTTCTCCCTGTGTCAAGACGTTATGACCAGTGAACAGTAGTCTCCAGCCTCTGCAGCTGTCCCTGCCTCTGCTCATGATCAAGGCAATCTGGAGATCATCTTTCCCAGTGAGTGGGTTCCTTGTCCCAGACCCGTCTGCTGGAAGCAAGGCCAGCTGTGGTGGAAATATCCTGTGGTTAGAAATATCCTTCCTTCTTTCACAGGGGAAAATATACAAAGAGCCCTGGTTACAAACAAAAGTACTCTACTGATGGTTGTGTGCTTCAGTAACAGTGAATGACCTATGGCCTACGGCCTGGAAAATGAAAAGTGATAAGAGAAAATTCAGGGCAGGTGAATAGATGGTGCCTCTTGTGCAAGAGAAGAGTGGCTGTGTGTAAGTACCTGGAGGAAATCTGAAATCCAAAGATCTCTAAAGCTTTGGAGCCTGTCTGTCCCTCTAAATAGCACAAGGCATGGGCCACAGTAAGGGGTCACAAGATAAGCTACTGCTTCTTTGAAAACAAGAATCTAGTTCTTCATCATTTTACTAAAGTGACTGATGTTATGACATGAACATCCCTTAACAGCTGTGCCCACAAGAAAGTGTATAGTGATGTTCATAAGAGGGAGAGACTACACTGCAAATAGAACAGGAATTAGGCTTTGGATTTTTATAATACAACAAATTAGATTGAAAGACTCTCTTTTTCAGAGCACAACAAAAAACTGGTGCTCGGCTTATCTCTCATTCAGTTTCTCGTCTATATGCAAACATCTAGCACACAAACAAAACTAAAGCAGAACCACAAAAAAGCCTCATAAAACACCTCCATATCCATCCCATTCTGATTTTTCTTTTTCTTTCTCCTATACCTCAGCAAGCCACTCTCAATGGAAATTTAGGGAACATATTTTGCCCAAAAAGGACACATTTCCCAACATTTCTGCACCTGAAAACACCAGTTAATCTAAACCAAAATCCTTACATTAAAAGCTTTGAATTTCTATGTATTCAGGATGGAAAAGTTTATCAAAACCGGAATACGATTGCCAATAAGAGGAGGAGCAACACACAGGACTATCTCACAGAGCAGACTTGCAGCTGGGTCTCCACCGTTACAAGGAGATATTTGAACAATAAAATTTTTCTTTTTATGGGCTGGATGTCTGCTTTTCCATGGCCAGGTTTATCCCCATGTAGAATAAAGTATTGAGGTTTTCTGAGCAATCCCTGCTTTTTTTAGGCAGAGCATTAGATAAAGAGAGAAGGAGAGAGACGTTGTGTTCCCTGTGGGATCTTCAGTTTGGGCTACACTTTACTAGCTACACTGAAGTAAAAAATAATCTCCTTCCCAAAACATGGGAAAAGAGACAAAGTGGCTTATAACAGTCCTTGCCAATGTTTTATTGCAAAGAGTAATGCAGCAGGATTATTGACCTCTTTTGACCTTTTGACCTTGGTTAACTACATCTTTAAAAAAAATACCATTTGCTCCACGCATTTTTCCCCAGGAATGGGAGTAATTTTTTAACCTTGTGGTATTTGTTAGGCATAGTTCAGTCAGGAGTATGGAAAAAATAAATGTTCTAAACATAGCATTATGAATGCTGAGCTTTATCATTGTAAAAGATGTTTACAGATGATCTTTTTTTTAAACTTTGCATTATGAAAAAAAATATTATTCTTCCTATCACCTTGAGAATAGAATAAAAAGACTTATTTCTCTCTTGAAATCCTCTTGAGTTACATACAAATTGCAATGTGGAGTATCATTAAAGTATGTGAGCAGTCCTCCTATATTTTTTGTTAATCATTTAAAATTAAAACAGTACCTATGTCATTATAACTTGTGGATCTTTAGAAACAATCTCTTCTTTCATTTGATGTGCCAGATTCTTGTTTTAGGTGTTGGCGTTAGTGACAAAAAGCACAAACTTTATGACAGAATGAAAGGCTGAAAACACCTAATTAATTATCATCATTAAAAAGATTCATATTTCTCTTTGCACATAGTATGTGTACTTACATTTTAACTGAGGCAGAATCAGCACTTCCATGTACTTTTAAACATCAGAATTATTTTGGGAAGATATAGCAGTTTCTGTTTCAAAGCTTTTCCTTTTTCTTTTTCTGCTAGGAGCGTGTCACAAGGAAATATTTCTTCCTGTTCAGTTCTTTACACAAACACTGACTTTATCAACACAGTTATTTTTGCCCCTTTTTCAAACAGCACTGTACTGCCTCACTTGTGCTGGTCCTCTAAAAATTTCTTTTAATAATATCACAGTATAGTATTCCATTCATCTTGATGTTAATTTTTGCATGTAAATACATTGCTCTTACAGTCTCAGAGGCAGGATTTTACAAAACCCAGAAGTGATAGAATAAGGGCTGTGCTAGCAGGAACATCTCCACTCCAGTCCCATTGATTCACTGAGCCCTGACTCGCTGAATTGTAAGTCTTTCAGCTACTAGGTTAATTACAAAAGATATTAAGGACATAGTCCCAATGATGTTTTCTTCTAAGAGTAGTACCAGCACAAGCCTCAGCTGCACTTGTGAATTTCAAAGATGTCAGAAACCACATATTTTCTGCTTTCATTACAGTGCTGATAACATCAGAGCTTTCAGGGTTTGTGACGAGTAATATAGTTGGTAGTTAAAGCTTTCTCATCTGTAGCAAATGATGTGCATGACACTAATAAAGTTTACTGTTTCACAAACATGTAATAAAAATCCATCACGTATTTTAGTGTGAAACAGACAAAGTCTCAGGTGTTCCTGAGATTTTATGTCTATCTACCCACTTCTGGATGAAAAGCAAATCATAATTATTCCCAAATGGCACTTGTGACCTAAATAACTATTTAACTGGGGGAAAGAGGTGAATAAAGGGTAATAGTCCCACCTCTGCAGGTTTTCCAGGTCAAAAAAAGGAAAAAATGTATTTCAGATGGAAAGTAAGATAGAAGATACTGTATACTGTAGCACTGTAACAACGGATGGACCAAAACATTCTTCAAATCAAATATTTACCTACCTGATAAGAAGGAGCCAATTTTGGGAAAATATTCAGCTCTTTTCTAGACCAAGATGTTTGCTGTGTCTTGAACTAATATTAATTAAATCACTCAGTATCTCCTTAATCTTGGTTGCCTTTCCAAAAAGGAAATAAATCATAGTTTTCCATTAACTATAATCTAATATGATTTGGCTAATGTTAATGGATAGTTCTATAATGTGATCAATTCATTTCTTCCAGAAGCATTCCAAAGCACTATGTGTCCAGTCCTTGGACTAATAAATAAATACGTAGGAAAAAAAAAGGGGGGGGGGGGGGGGGGGAGGGGGGGGAAGAAGGCAGGCATTTGAGAAACTAAATTAATGAAAGGGGTTTGTTTTAAAGTTAACTTGATTTTTCTATGCTAGACCTAGAAAGCTTAACAGCCACCTTCCAGCTGTGTACATTTAATGATGTTTAGCTTTTGTACTGAAACACCAATAATCAAATGATGCAACCTTAGTAATTAGAAAGTACAGTACAGCAATTGCTCTGTGCTGATTAATGCTAATATATTAGCATGCTGCTGTTTGAATCCAGATGTCATGACTTGCAGAGAAGTCCTGGTGGATCTCTTCACTACCAATGCCTTTCTTTTGATAGAAATATATAGAAATAGAAATTTACAGGATTTTTTTAAAGTTGTATTCGTATCATGCAAGCACTGATGCTGAGTATCACATAGATCTTATAATAAGAAATGAGTGACTTGTCTGGGTTTATTATTATTAACTGGGGTTTTTTATGTGCTTTGGTGCACAATTCCATTGCATTATTTTAGTAGTCTAAAGTTGGATATTTCCTTTTCCTGCGATAAAACACGAGACACAATCCTCAGAAGAACATGGAAACACCAGCAGTATCCTTGTTAGTTTGTTTCTAGATTAAGTGGCCCTGGAGTTAAAAGACCCTTGGTGGCCTTTTCAAAGCTCCTTAATATTTTGTATCTGATGGAACCGTATTTGACAACGTGGTTCCTGTAGTACAAGGAGTACTTCATGAATATCACAAAGGTTTAGCTTTTCACTTTAAGTATGAACTCAAATCTCCATAAAAATCTTCTACTAGACCACATGCTCTTCGTATTTGTCCATCCACCTTTAGTGTGATACAATTTTCATTTGTCTCATTCAGAAACTTAGTATATTTTCCTAGGTATTTAAGCCAAAAAGCTAGAAGAATAAAGGTAAGGATTTATCTTTAGAATAAAATAAATTATCTTGTGTCTTCTTCTGTTATTCTTTTTTTGAATACATTAGCTAGTGCAGAAATACCAATATTTTATTAAGCTCCTTCAGTGCCATTCAGAATGCGAAATCCTAACCCTTATATGGCTCTATTTCACCAGTTTGTAAAATGGAACTAGAAAACTTCATTAGCCTCTCAGCTGAGTATAAAAACCTGAGTGTTAGCCAGTCATCCCAGTGTACAGGACTCTTTATGAATAACCCGGGAAATATTCAGGGAGAAAATGTGGCTTGCTCCCAAATCACTCCAAAATTCTTTCCTTGCATGATAAAATCCCTGGATTCTACTGCAGGCTGATGCAATTTAGAGGCTACTTCAAGGATTCAGGGGAGAACAACGATTGATTAGTGCTTTCCTGTTTTGTTTTCCTTTTGTCCCTCTCTTGGGTTATGCAAAGCAACAAATTATAACAAACTGGATTAAACTGCTCTGGAAATTATCCAGATCATGAAGCATAATAGATCTGAAGAACCATCATATTGTTAATGCCCAGAAATAGTTATGTTTCATTATATGATTAACAGATTAATCCATTATGGAATGAATGTCACTGCTCATCCTTTGGTAGTATCCTGTAAAAGAGCTTATAAAGTATAGTAATAGCATTTAGATATGCTTAACTAACTATGCTATAGGAACGTACTGAAATGCTACTACACTCAATATTATGTTTGTCATTCTAGAATGATTTTTTACTGTTTTGTGAGCAGCAGTAGTGATACTGCTCAAACATAGCATCTGCAATTTTGCAAACGTCTGTATCAATTTTCGTAACCATCTGAACACCATTTTTATATGAGCAAGGCTGACTTCCAGCCTCATTAGTTTGACCTAATCAATAAACACACCTTTAGCATTTAACATACAACTTTTGCTTAGCTTTTGCTGAACATACATTGAACAATGCAACTTTAACTAGACAGGACTGTTTCTCGCTTCTACAAGTGATTTGCCTACCGAAGGCAAGTTTCCTATTAGTTGAGAGGAACACAGCATTTACAGTGTGACGTGTATTTTTAAACAAATTCAATCAGTGTTTAGTCCACCAAAATCATTCAGTATGCATGCTTAGAAACCTTTAAGTGGGGTAGTCGCATGTGCCTGGAAGCTTACTTTAGATAGGAGTAGTTCAAAGCATTTACATCAAAGCCCTAATTTTTTTGCCGTTAAAGACTGTGGAGGTGAGTTTGGCAGACGCCAAGTCTTGCATTCAAAGCCAGAGGCAAATGTATATATCTCTAGGCTTGTTCTGTTCATGTTTTCATTAATTGCAAAGAATGTATTGCTTTAGGCTTACTTTACACTAGATAACAGAATCACTTCAGCAGAAGTAAGAATTCTTTAAATCACCCACAGAATTATCTCAGATACAGACATTGAAGAATTTTGTGGTCCCTATTTTGCTGTGAAAAAATGCTTCAGATTTCTCTTTATCTTTTACAAGAAGAGCCATGCCCTCACCAGTAGAAGATAGTTTACTTATATGCTCAGCAACGCTAATGGTACTAATTCTCCAAATTGTTCTGAGATAGGTGAAAGAGTTATGGGAAATGGCAGGAGAAAACTGACTGGGGACCAGGTGATTAAACGAAAAAGATATTTTAGTGGTTCCATGGCTCTAAACTACAGTGACTCTGTGGATAACGCTTATACTCTTGAACCTGACATACCTGCAGTGACCCATGTTGTCCCCATTAATATTAGCCAACTGTCAGTGTCTCTGTTGGGTCCTCAGCTATATGTGAGACAGGACAACAGAAGGAAGGGCATCTTTGTTGATGGAATTTTTTATCTATGAGAGTTGCAGTGACAAACACAAAGGAACTAAGGAAGTAAGGCAGAAGAGCAGTGAAAAATAAACTATACATAAGCTGCTAGTAGAACCCTCAGGGTAAAAAATAATCTTCATTCCTTCTGGAAGAAAGGAAAACCATGGATTTAGACAGACTTCTTTTTATACCCTTGCTATTCACCATTCCCAGCTGGAAAACATCCTAACTGGGCCAAACTGTGGTGCTGGTATGGAGGTAATGGTTAAAGACCAAGAGTTAAGGAAAAAGGTCATCTTGAGTAGAAAGACCTTTGTGTTTGGGGTTCCAGATGGTTTTGGTTTTAGCTATAGAGGGTTATGCAGTGTGAAACCAACTTTTCAGAAGAAGCTCTTCAAAAGCCCTGGCAGAGATGGGGAAGCTCCTTATCTAACTTGTCAACAGAGTTGGTGTGCAATACTTGTGGGGGTAGCAGCCCCTCCAGCTGGAATGACATCAATATGCAATCACCTTGAAATGCCTGGAATACTATTGTGGTAATTAACACTAATACTAATATTGTAATTTGCAAGTGAAATCTAAGGTATCAGGAGTCATCTGTGGTGGCAGAAGTTTTGGTCACTGAGTTTTCACAAAGATTGGGTGGTGAGCGTGTAACAAATCAATCAATTTAAAAGTCTTAATTAATTATGTCCCTACGAAGTGTAGACACTCAGCTAGACACTTTCCCTCCAACTGGAATGGAAAGATCAGAGGGGAGCCAAATTCTTCGCTCTTTCCATAAGCATTAAATTATCACTGAGGTTTCTGAAATTCCAAGGCCCTGTTTACCCTTACTAAAGATTGCTCTATTTCACACATACAAGTAAAGAACTCTCCAAGGATAAAAGCTCTGCCTGTGCTTGGGGCAAAAAGGGAAGACTTTTTTATTCTTTCTTTTTTTTTTTTTTTTTATTTTGTGATGAGTAAAAGCTCAGGCCAGAGTTTTTAAGCACATAGGACTGAGTTCTCAGTATCATTGTCAACCGCAGAAGGTTATAACAAGAAAGAAAGAGCAACTCAGCGGGATAATGCAAACACATGCTGGGGAAGTAAGGGTTGCATTTAAAAAATGAAAGAAGTTAATGCTTTGGGTTAATGATAATTTTTCTGGAAAGTCTCAGGAGGCCTAACTGTATTCTGGGAGATCTTTGGTTTCTGAGGATTATAAAGCTTCTGCATTCTCCCTCACACACAGAAAAAGCACCAGGGCTATGTGGTATATAGTTGTGCTAAGAAGTGAAGCTCTCTGGAGTAATAGCCCACCATTTTCCCTGCATTCCAGTAAAGCCACTGTTGGAACGCCACTAAGGTCCCTGCAGCTGCTTTTTTAGTAGGTGGTTGGATAGAAAAAAGCCTTTTGGGAGGGTCTGCCCAAAAGACAGCAGTAGCAACACAGGGATTACAATTGTCAAAGTTGTGCATTTGCTTCATCCGTGCATGTGTGCATACTAGTGGAGTAATTTGATTATTTTTTTAAAAGACGTGCTCGTTGCTTTGTTGGTTTAGTAATCAAGGATTTGAAAAGCAGCATTTTTCTACAGTAGGGATTAAATTATCTGCCTTTATGGTTTGTGTTTCTTTTTGTTCCCTTCTCCCTTTCTTCGTATTACCTGGCTCTTTACTCCTTCCCTTCTCAATATCCTATTTACCCACTGTTGCTTAAATCCCCCACCTCTGCAGCCCTGCTTTTGGTGCTGTTCTGCTCCCATCTTTCACCACCCTTTGTTTGTTACAAATAAGATGTGATCGTAGTTACACACCTGCTGTTCTCATTTCATGATAGCATCAGAATACTACTTTCCCAGCAATGTGAGACCGACAGCTTTTTGTTGGATTTTTTTTTTTTTTTGCACATCTTTTTGAATATTTGGCATTAAGTGAAAAGTAGTCATTTCCTTTCACATTACTGCTGTTTTGAACAAGCGAGGTTTCAGTTTCTTTGAAGATAAGAGAACAAAAAATTCTATTCTTTGGACACGTCTTTGCTATTTTGCCATATAATGACAATATTGACTCTTCTCCTCATGCCATTAGATCATCTGCTTCGAGGCCAGGACAATAAAGAGGCCTCATTTCTCTCACCTAACCTTGACATTTACTTATAATAAGTATATAGGAGACAAAAGGAAAACTAGGGAAAATGTGGGCCCGCTGCTGAATGAGACAGGTGCCGTGGTGACAGATGATGCAGAGAAGGCAGAGTTGCTGAATGCCGCCTTTGCTTCTATCTTCACTGCTCGGGCCAGCCCTTGGGAGACCGAGAGTTTGCAGGTAACAAAGAAAGTCTGGAGGAAGCAAGACTTTCCCTTCATTGATGAGGAACAAGTTAGAGATCAGTTAGATAAACTGCATATCCACAAGTCCATGGGGCCCGATGGGATGCACCCTTGAGTGCTGAGGGAGCTGGGGGAAGTCATTGCTGGGTTGCTCTCCATCATCTTTGAAAGGTCCTGGAGAACAAGTGAGGTGCCCGAGGACTGGAGGAAAGCCAATGTCACTCCAGTCTTCAAAAAGGGCAAGAAGGATGACCCGGGAAACTACAGGCCCGTCAGCCTCACCTCCATCTCTAGAAAGATGATGGAACAGCTTGTTCTGGGTGTCATCTCAAAGCACCTGGAAGAAAAGATGGTTATCAGAAGTAGTCAACACGGATTCACCAAGAAGTCATGTCTGACTAATCTGATAGCCTTCTATGATGGGGTGACTGGATGGGTGGATGAGGGGAGGGCAGTGGATGTTGTCTACCTTGACTTCAGCAAGGCTTTCGACACTGTCTCCCACATCATCCTCACACACAAGCTTAGGAAGTGTGGGTTAGATGAATGGACAGCGGGGTGGATTGAGAACAGGCTGACAGATAGAGCTCAGAGGGTTGTGGTTAGTGGTGCAGAGTCTAGTTGGAGGTCAGTAACGAGTGGTGTCCCTCAGGGGTCAGTACTGGGTCCAGTCCTGTTCAATATATTCATCAATGACCTGGATGACGGGATAGAGTGTACCATCAGCAAGTTTGCTGATGACACAAAACTGGGGAGGAGTGGCTGACACGCTGGAAAGCTGTGCTGCCATTCAGTGTGACCTGGGCAGGCTGGAGAGTTGGGCAGAGAGAAACTTTATGAAATTCAACAAGGGCAAGTGTAGGGTACTGCACCTGGGGAGGAATAACCCCATGCATCAGTACAGATTGGGGGCTGAGCTCCTGGAGAGCAGCTCTGTGGAAAGGGACCTGGGAGTCCTGGTGGACAACAGGATGACCATGAGCCAGCAATGTGCCCTGGTGGCCAAGGAGGCAAATGGCACCCTGGGGTGCATCAAGAAGAGTGTGGCCAGCAGGTCGAGGGAGGTCATCCTCCCCCTCTACTCTGCCCTGGTGAGGCTGCAGCTGGAATGTTGTGTCCACTTCTGGGCTCCCCAGTTCAAGAAGGACAGGGATCTACTGGAGAGGGTCCAGCAAAGGGCTACGAAGATGATTAGGGGATTAGAACATCTTTCATATGAGGAAAGGCTGAGGGACTTGGGTCTTTTTAGTCTAGAGAAAAGATGATTGAGGGGGGATCTTATTAATGCTTATAAATACTTAAAGGGAGAGTGTCAGGGGGATGGGAACAGTCTTTTTTCAGTGGTGCCCAGTGATAGGACAAGAGGTAATGGGCATAAACTTGAACACAGGAAGTTCCATCTTAACATGAGGAGGAACTTCTTTACTTTGACCGTGGCAGAGCACTGGCACAGGCTGCCCAGAGAGGTTGTGAAGTCTCCCACACTGGAGACATTCAAAACCCGCCTGGACACCGTCCTGTGCAACTCGCTGTAGGTGACCCTGCTCTGTCAGGGGAGTTGGACTAGATGATCTCCAGAGGTCCCTTCCAACCCTGGCCTTTCTGTGATTCTGTGACATTTAATATGTTATATGTTGTGAAGACTCTCTCACAGACAAAGCATATACATCATAACCATCTCCCTTTGTTTCAGGTTATATAAAACATATGTCCCTGCTCATGCTACCTTTACCTCTGTTTTCAGGACGTTATTTCAGAGTTGCTTCCTCTAGTTAATTCCTAACCATTGGAAGCTAATACTTGTTTTGCTTTCAGTTTTGTTTGCTCAGCATTACTCTGATTTGTGCCTTGAACATACCCCATCACCATTGCCTTCAAACTGTTTGCACTGTTAACAGTGCCAGCTCCCTCTTTATTGCCTTTTTTCAGCCCTTTTTTCCAACTGTTGCCATGTGTGTGCTGTTGCCATCTGCTTGCTGAACATTTACATCTCACTTAAAAATCTGTCTATGTTCACATCGGTTGTAGGTGGAGAGCTCTTTTTCTTGGTTTGTTCATAAGTTAATTTACCACCAAAGAAAAAGAAAAAATTACCTGAAGTGATTATTGCCTCTGTCTCCATTTTTGCAGGGTGGGAAATACAGATTAGTCTTTTCTACAAATGTAGAATACTGTTGATGCTAAACAACTTTTGCATATGTATTTATTAACTGACACCGAGAACTATATTTAGGAGCAATAGCTATAAAAGGTTTTCACAGTTCCTTACTTTGCTTTGAATTCAGCTTTTGTGGTATCAGCTGCAGTATCTGAGTTAGAAGTTAATCTGTTGCAGCTTTGGGATAAATGTATAATGCTAAGATTACATGGAATGCTATTACTATTTGCATACCCCTCAAATCAATTAAATAAATGAAGCCAATAAAACTACAAGCCAAATAAAGCATCATCAGCACAGCAGCTTTTAGTCATGATTATGTACACAAAACTCTCAAATAGTACTGCTTAGAATCTTTAATTTTATCCAATTGCCTTTGAATTTACATTAGTATAACTCAAGCTAGAAATTCATTAATTCTCTTTGCAAAAAGACTTCTATAATATCTTGGCAAATATAAGTGTTGTTTATAATCATTTTATGAACAGAAATGAATTCTACTGTCTATTTGGTAGATGTATCAGAATATTAGAGGCCTTAGAACATGTGGTATCTTCAATACCACATATTAGAAGTATTAGATTACTAGGTATCTTAGAATATGTGGAGTCTTCAATACTGAGGACATTTTCTGTTATTATTGACATCTTGTAATGCTACAACTTTTATCTGAAAAATTTGAATTCTATATGATCACACTTTCACAAAATGTATATTATAAACGAATATACATCTTCAAGTCCAATATTGTGAGTTTTTCAGTTTTTCCTTAATTTGACCCTTACTGAAAAATTGGGGGGGGTGGGGTTTGTTTTGTTTGGTTTGGGTTTTATTTTTTTAAATTAAGATGAAAATTCAGGTGTCACCTACTTGGGTCCCACACAAGCAACAGGCAGTTTATGCCAAGAATCTGTAATGTAGAAATAATTCAGACTTCTTCAAAAACATACACAAAAAAAATAATACTTTTACACCATGTATATACATTGACTATGAAGCCAAATGGGGAAATTCTGAATTATTATCTTTATTCTAACCATCTGTGAGCAACTTTCATCCTTCTTTTCCCTTTGACCTACCTATTTGTCTGTATGCTCTAAGGAAACTGAGCTACTCTGGGACACCGAGAGAACTGAAATGAAAGAAGAACATGAAGTAGTCAAAGGTTCTTGTTTAATGAACCTTTATTAACGTCCTATGCATTCCTTCTCAATTATGTTGATTTCAGTCTTAGAAAAGATTTAAAAAATATATTCAGAGAAACCGCCTGCTGTGGAAAAGTTTGGTTTGTGAGGAATGTGGTGGTATGCCAGTTCTTTCAGCATGGAAAGAGAAAAACTAAGAACGCTTACCAATTAAGGCAATGTAATTCAGCACGCCAGAGCCAACTGCAAAATAACCGTGCTAAGACTGAAATGATACAACTGCAGCATAACAGTGCAATCCTGGTAAGGATTTGTGAGAATCAGTTCCTATAAGACAACCTTACAATAAAACTAATTTGCGGGCAAAGACCTTCACCAAGGAAAGTAACACCTGGGAGGAAAAAAACTGCCTCACTGTTTGTGTTGTGACTAGATAGCATAAACCAGTAGAGACTAAATAAACCATTATTAAAGTCACTATCGAGCCAGGAGATAACGGAGTCTTGAAAAAACACAGTTTAACTGGTAACACCTTAAAGTCAAAATAGCTATGTTGATTTATATAGTTGAGAATGCAGCCTTTTATCTTCAAAGAACTCCAACTCAAGGAGCTTTGAATCCTATAGGACTGAAGCATTATTTCCCTCAAGACAGTTTCTCAGTATGGGGACGTTGCTACAGGGTGAATTTATTGGTTGCGTCATTGATGCTACTGACCATACGGAAACTGCACTGTATTCTCGCAGGTTGCAAGCTCAGCTTTAAGGATTTCAAGTTCAGTGCTCCTGCCTTGTGGAATGGAAGAGAAACTTGTTAATTTGCTCTTGACCTCGAGGGATAACTGTCATGGAAGACATTGTCCCCCTTAAGTAGCTTAATGTTTCTCTTCCTTTTGTTATTCCTAACAAGAGTACAAACTCTTTCCTGACTGGGTCTTGGCAGGAAGGATCTCCCCTTTTCTACCTTTAGCTGTCAGTCTAGCTATAGTTTTAGGTGTTCAGCCCAGGTATACTTGCATTCCTCTTTGATTGTACAGGAACAACCCAGTTTGTTCAAATCTCTGATATAAAATACAATACTACTTTAATAACATTACTGGAGGTGAAAGTGAATACTGAGCGTTATTAAAAGAAGGACTTAGTCTACACAGATTGTGAGATGCTGTAGTAGCTCTGAGGAGATTAATAAAACTATCGGCATCCCAGACATTGGGCTTCCACATGGAACAGGAGAACTGACAGAGTTGAAAATACCTGTGATGTTATGCAACAGTTAAGTCAAGACCCAGATCAAAATTTTGCAGACTAGCCACATGTCTATTAAAGATCTGAATAAGCAATGCTGCCCTCATTTTTACTTTTTGTTTCAAACACAATTATGGTACATAAAAGCCTAGTCAATCCAACATCCTCAAACATGACATGTTCTCTCTGTATTGATTTTTCTAGTGTTTCCTGTTCAGAGAAAACAGCTTAGGATTATGCATTTACCTCATACGCTTAAAATTTTGTCAGCACATCTACTCCTCCTGATGGTATGCAACTGGATAGTAGCGCTTGTGGGAGGACACCAGCAGTACTGTAACCATAATAGTAGTATTGGCAAAGGGAATTTGGAAGGGGAGGCAGCAAGCAGAAGAGAGAGAAAAGAAAACCAGAAGGGAATCATTTATCTTCCAATATAGATGGCTTGTCCTAGCAGCAGGCTTTAATTACCTTATTAAACTAACTAAATTTGGTGTTGTTTTTTTTTTAAATATCCAATCAAGTCAGAAATTCTCTAGAGTGCAGAGTGAGTATTTTTCTTTTGAAATTCCCTGTCTTTACTTACTTTCTACCAAAGAAACACCTAGAAGCTTGAGGATATATTTATCTATGCATTATAGGGTGTTAGGTAAAAAAAAAAAAAAAGAAATCCCCAGCCAGAAGAATTTGTTACCTAAATAGATAACCAAGAAATTGCTGTTATCTATATTTCATTAGGACAAAAATCGGGGAAGAGCACAATCCAGTGATTTGCCAAAGGTCCTATAGCAAATTGTGATGCTTTGCATTCAGCTCCAGTCCTTCTGTCTTCTAGTCCCGAGAAAGGTGTTAGCCTTCCCTGCTGGCAGGATGGGCGTCTAGCAGCATTCCTATTTCGACTTCTGCAATAAAACTGCACTGGACTATGGCGGGACTCAAGCTCCTTTGACTATATCACCTGCCGTGGGTATACCCTAAAAGACAATGCAACGCGCAGCCACTTGCTCATTCCGTTATCCACACACATTAAACAGCATTACGGCAAATGTCACAGGCAGAACTGACAGAAATAAATTGCGCAGAAGTGATGAAGCATGGAGAATTATTTAGTAATAGCGGAAACTTCTAGTCAATACTGACCTTTACCCAAGTGGCAATATTTCCAGGTGATGAATAATTGCAGACATACACACAGCGCATATGTACCTTTCTGAATCTTTGACTTTCTATGTGGTTTTTGTCTATTTAGCCAATATTTATTCTTCCTCTCCTGTATTTGTCTATTAAAAGATATCAAAATGGGAGCAGTCTAACATTCTTTTTCAAGGCTTTACTTATTTCATTAGCAATTTCAATACATTTTTTGTCTAAAGCAAATGTTAATGTATGACCTTCTGCAACAGCAGTTTTACATCCTGAGGTGACAAACAGATTCTAAAATACACTTGGTAACTTTCACCTCTCAGTCATAAGTGGGCTTCAAAACCAGTGAGAATATACCATGACCAGCTTCAATGACATTCTTGGAAGAGTGTAGTATAACTCAGAGTTGACTAAGGGCAGCAGAACAGAACCGTCATTGAACCATTTTCTAATTACACAAAGGTTTACTGGCAATTTTGGCCACAAGTCCAAGTAAATGACATTACACATTTATACCAGCTGCATGTGTTTAATGCTGCAATTTTTATCTTATGAACTAAAAACATTGCCAAAAGTACTCTTGAACTAGTGGAGAACTGCTGCAGTAAGATGTCTATTTCTGTTAAATTAACTGGGTACACACCACATTTGCAATCCACGCTTTCATTTGAATGGAAGATTTTCTATGGAAATAGCTAGTTATTTTTCTTGCATTCTAAGATTGGAAATGGTATAGAAAAGCAGTGTGTACTGTCTTATTATATGAGTGTACCTGTAGGCTGTGCACGGCTGGAGAACTCAGCAGAAGGGTGACATCCTTGTAGTGTTTTCTTGGTCCTGCCCTCCAGAGGGGAGACGGGGAGACAGGTAATGTTTTCATAGCTCTGCGCAGCTCCCCTCTGCTCTGCAGGTCCAGGCTGCCTTCTGTAACCCAAGGCTGTAGAGGCAGGAGGAAGAACCAAATGATACCTTTAGATTCCGGACATAAGAAGCAGTCAAAAAATCCATCAATTTAGGCATAAATGAGATGTAATCGATAATATGATTGAAATAATAGTGAATCGATCTAAGTTGCTGGTTTTTTTGGCAGGTTGTTTGTTGTTTTATTTTTTGTTCCTCCACAGTAGATGTATAACTTGGAGGAAGAAATCCTGTATAGCTAAAACATAAGAAAAAATGTTTCTTTGTCTTCACTTTCAGATGACAACTAACAAGTCTCTTTTCAACAAGATTCTTATAAATGATAAAGGTGTCTATCACTGTTCTTTTATTTCGAGTCTTTGGTTCAGTGGCCATTAAACTATACTAATTTTACTAGTGATTTTTTAAATAGGATGTATTAATTTATTAATAGGATTACTCATGGACGTAAGAAATAAGCCTAGATGTTAGGTTTACATATGTAAAAATGATCTTTGGAACTTATGAGAAATGCCAAACAAGACTTTAGTCTTGTACTATTGCACATGTATAACACCAATGTGTTAATAATGCAGACAAAACTCAATTTAAAAAAGCTACCATATGTATGACAGATTCTTCTTAAGATCTCCATTTCCTACTAGGAACCCTTTTTACATAAGTACTCTATATTCACTGAAGTCAAAGGAACTGCTTTTGTAAGTAATGCGATACTATTAGCCCTTTTTTAATTTCAACAGCAGCCCTCTTTTAGAAAAAAGCAATTAGAAGCATTCCTGTATTAGCAATACAGCATTGTTTGAATTTCATACTGCTGCATATATTTTCCAGAGAAGTATAATAGTGTATCCAGAGCTGGGAGTTCTATATAGAACAAAAATATAAGCAAATCATGTTGGAAGTCAGTAGTTTTCTATTTAACCAGTGACAGCTTTGTTTTACGTGTTATCCTAGTAAAAAGTAATAAATAATTCTGGAAAAATGAAGAGAATAATTGATTTCACTCCTTAAAAAAGGGCTGATTCTCCAGTTATCTTGCTCCAGTTTAGAAATATATTTGAGTTACATTTTTCCCCAGTGCTATTTCCAAAACATTTAGTATTCATCTTAAAAACGGCAATTTACAGAAAGTGTCTTACATTACGGTCCAGTTCTACCCATGTTAATTTCAATATAAAGTTATCACCATTTTCCATTAAATGATTGTTATCATTCCAAATCTGACAAACGGTACTTTCCATCCCACTCTGTCAAGCCATTTGGGAACCAATGAGAATAACATCCTCGTTTCTCGAGGGATGCACTGAAACATGGCAGAAAAGATATACAAGCATTAATGAGAAGAACTGGGAAAGCTCCTTTCAGGCCGGGTGTTAAGCTGTGTTTGCTCCCTTCTAAGTGAAGTTGACACAGAAATTTGCTCGAGTACTGAACTGAGAAATGGTGCTCCACTGCCCTGGAACATCCGTGGCTGGTGTCCCTGGCTAAAACACCTGCCCTGCTCCGTGGCACCTTGCCCTATGCCAGCTTCCTCTAAAACTGTTCCAGAAGCATTTGCTGAGGCTTGACTACACATATAGTGAGCTTACCCTCCTGATTTCCTAAGGACACGGTAGACATTTAAATAGAAAATTCACAGTGAAACTTTCCTTCAACTCCAATAGACTAAACTAACAGTAACAGATAATGGTGACGCAGAAGCTTCGACTGGGAACCAGAGCAGTTCTTGGAACAGTCTTCAGAGACACTAAGTTTTAACAGTGAGAGAGGAAAATAATTTTTCTTAAAGTTTTAAACATGCAGCACAATGATTGAATGAAGGAAAAGGTGTCATGGATAGGACATAGAAAGTGCATGCATTACAATGCCACAAAATGTGTGCAACTGGTAACTTTGCTGTTTCACAGTGAAAACAAAAAGTGAATGTAAAATGAAAGTTATTGCAGTAAGAGATGATTAAAAAAAAATAAAATGCTTTTCTATAATTTTAATCTTGCCAGGAGCTTTTTGGAACGTCAACATACGGTGACCACTGCACGAATGTTAGAGGAACAGTAACAGACTGGCAAATGAAATGAGGCGAAATGATGCCTGCCCAACAGTTCACCTCCAAGCTAGTTATTCTGGCTGTTTACCCAAACCAAGCCTTGCCTCGTTTCAGTATTCTTCCTCCAGTGTTTTCTGGACATCTGTTACCCTTACTAATCAAGCTGACATCATCTGCCAGTATGGCTGCTCATACTTGTTGAGATACCACTCACATGCTTCTTTTTTGTTCTTCCTAATAATTATCCTAGTCCTGTACTATAACATAGACTGCGTGTAGGCCTACTAAGTTAAAATCAAATGATAACTCTACGGTGGTAGCTTTTTACAGAAATTGGTTTAAACTCATGAAATATTGCATCAGCTAATAATTCTGTAATTAATGTACATGTCATGGAATGTCTTATCAAAACTATACTGAGAAAGAATTACTTTTATATTAGAAGAATCCATTATTTTGTAGGCCATGACAACATAGAAAGATGTGAAATTTGAATTGCCTTTTGTTTAAACTTGTGATAACTTATGCTTCTTTCTTATGTAAATTTTCCTCTTTCATTTAATTTTTAAAGGCATTTAATGTTTTAAAGGATTTTATGAAGTGTTAGCAGGACGCACTTTCTTCAAATACAATGATCATAATTCTCCATGAATTTTAAACAATTAAAAGGAAATTAAACCAAGTAACTTCATAGCTTTCAAAGGCTGCTACATATAAGTAAAAACCTCTAAAAATCTAATAAACTTCTGAAAAAATTTAGCAATTATTATTTTTTTTAAGTTTTGTTCATGATGGTCATTATGATAGGTCATTGTATGTAAGATGGAAGACTGTCCACATCCCTGTTCCTTGACATGAATTCTGCCATCACCACTTCAGCAACTAGCTAGGAGGAAAGAGAGTTTTCTTTGGAATCTCAGTCTTCTACCAGTATAACCAGCAGCAATATGCACCCTTAAGGCCAGAGTAGCTGATGGTATTTCTTGGGGATTTTCTCAGTGTCCACTCCTCTTGTGCTGCACCTGCCCAGTTATCCAGCTCTCACGAAGACACGGCTTTCTCCTTCAGCAGTGAAGTAGGAGCCTGGTACACACATATTCAAAGCTGTCTGAGACCTTTAAATACCCACATGCCTGAAAGCAAATTGAATTGTTCTTAGGACAGAAGTTTATTTCGATGGCACTTAAACCCTGGAAACCACATAATATCTCTTCAGGCAAGGTTCTCTAGTACTTTGTTGTCCCCACTAATACAAAATATTTTCTAAATACATAAATTTGAGTCCATTAGACATTCATCATCCTGCTTCTCACTGCAGCACATTTCTACGTAGTTGGAGGTAAATTAACACTTCTTTGCTCTTTCTGTTCTCTAAATTATCGTACTCCGGAAGTCCTTTATAGTTTTACTATAAACTCTGTTTTCTGAACTCTGATCGTTCTCTTTGCTCTGTAATTCTTCCACAGTCTTTCTTAAAGTGGGGTTCATTCTTGGAGGAATACTCCCACAGGAACTGTAGTAATGCCAAGTAGAAGGAAAAATTATTTTAATGTTGAATGTTACATTCCTGTCTCAATAAATCAGTATAGTTTGCCTTACTTTCTTTTGCAACAACACAATATTGTTGGCCTGTGGACAATTTTTCTTTAACCCATGAATTCTTGTCTTTTAAACAACTACTTAGCTAATTGTTTTGCAACCTATAGTGTGCGGCAGATTATTCTGGCTTTAGCAAAGTGGTTTTTGCTTATTCCTACTGTAGTTAGTGTTTTAAAATAGACCATAGTATTAATGTGAGATCACTTTAAATTCTAATCTTTAAGATGTACTTCCAATATCAAGTCTGCAAATTTAATAAGAACTCCCTATTTTATCCTCCAAAATGTCGATGAATACAGTACATAATCCTGGAGCAAGAGTGCCTGTGGCATGTTAGTGGATACATTCTTCAAAATTTATATGTACCATTGGTAATTACTCTTTAAACATTTTTTTGAAACAAATTTTGCATATAATGTAATACTTTCAACGGGATAACATTATTTGTATTTGATTCTAAGAGCAGGAGACAAAGCCAAAAGCTCTGCTAAAATTAAGACATGCAGAAATGCTCTTCTTTTCTATCTTGAAGGCTTGTTGCTATGTTATATGAAGAAATTATGCTACTGTTACAGTTTAGTCTTTACAAATTCTTGTTGTCCATTATTTTATTGCCTATATTATCTTCTGGGCTTTGTTATTTTTTTCCATCCTTTGTTTGATGAATTTAGTTCATAATTTTGCTTATTTATTTTTGTTCCCATGTCCATCTTTACTGACCTGCCCACAGGCAGTATTCTTTCTGGTATATGACATCAATACCTTGAAAGTCAGTCAAGTTGCAAGTGCAGCTTGGTATTGTTTCTCTATCAGGCTCCATCTTCTTTTTAACATACTCCTCTGCAGGATTTTTCCACCACGTTCCAAAAACTTGTTGGACTGCCTGGATACAATTCATATCATCCTACTTTAATTATCTTCCACATAGACATCTGTATCTTAGGTTTTCATTCAAAGTTCTTTTTGATAATGTAACAAAAATAGACATTTTTAATGCACAGTTACTCAGATCTCAGCACCATTTAAGTGCCTCTATTGACTAGAGAGCAGCCAGCACAGATACAGATGTCCTCTCTGTAGAAGTCTCAGACCAGGACACCTTAGTCAGGTGAGATCCTACTTCCAGGCCTTACTGCATTCTTTCCATAGATTGTGCTTGAGTAGGGACCTGTGACTACCAAATTATTACGATATTACGATGAAGTCCTACGCTTAGATTAGTGATTTTCATCTCCAGGACCATCACCATGACAGTGTCCATCTTCTTTCTCCTTTAATTCCAAGCAGTATTAAGAGGGCTCTGAACATCTGCAGGAAATATATGCTTCTCTGTAATCTTGGATCTCGGAGCAGATTTAAACACATTTTAGAATATTTTCTCGTCTTCTTCTTTAGTCTCCTGCTTGCCTTTTCTGAGCAAGCTATACACTTCAATATCAATGCTGCGACACATGTGAATAATCTGACAAGATTTTAATCAACAAAATGTCATGTACAATGTTGGCCATATAATAAAGCCTCCAGTTCCTCCTACTTAATCCTTACGTTATCTAATACTTTTGGTGGACCAACCCACCATTCTTCTTTTGTCTCTCCTCTGACCTTACGGTAAATACTTCTTTCCTTGCCAATATTTAGACTTTTGTTAAGGGCAGAATAGTTCATACTGATCTGGTGGGTTTTGTGAACCCGTCTCAATAAATCAGTCTATTGGTACGAGAGAGGTGCAGTTCCTCCTTGTGACATAGGGTTTATGGAACGTTATTCCATGGTCAAGGCAGCTGATGTTCTGCTGGCAGCACCATCTGCTCATTTATCTCCGTGTCCCATCTGTCCCTAAGCCTTGACCTTTGATCAGCAGAATTGACAAAAAAGCCACCTGAGCTCCTGACCTCTTCACCTCCCCATTCCCAGAGCCTTACAGTAGCTTTTAATCTGTGTAAACTCATTCCCAGTAGTGTTATTAACATCCACATGGAACATAAGCATGGGGTAGTGTTCAGGGGGTTGGAGGAGCCTTGGCAACATTTCAGTAACACCAAGGATTTGGGATGCTCAGAGCCAGCATGCCTCCCAGAATGTCAAGTCTTGTCAACAGATGGGTCCCACTGTCACTCTTGTCACCACTGTCGTTGAAAAATCTTATAATCTTCTCACAAAAGTAGTGTTACTCGGTGTTTTTCATGCAACTTAATCCTTTAAATTCCTAACTTCATAAGAATTTCACATTCTTCTCTTCCAATCTTTCCCCCTCTGTTACTGTCACTCTGGTAAAATTATAACTTTTCTATTTCCAGTGAAAAGCTCAAAAACATAAGTCCTGACTGGCAAGAAACCAGAATATGAAATAAAATGAAACAAAACAAACCCACATATTTTTGTCTTTAGAGAAGTCTATGATTTTTCAAGCATATACAGGTTTGGTAATTCCAAGGATTATTTTGCCAACAACAATCAAAAGTACAGTACAATAAAAGAATACAAACTCATCCATCCTTAGGGATAGGTGGTTGAAGAGAAGGTGAATGTCTTTAGTAATAAGCTTTTGCCTTAGCTAAACCTCTGATTGCATTCTTGAAATACTTCCTGAAAAATACTTTTGTAAAAAGTGCAAGTTTACAGTGGAATGAATCTATACACACAGAGTGCAGTGCCATAGAAAAAATCATGCTTCTGAAACATTTTAAGGAACACCTAATATAATATCAAATCCGTCTTTTTGTGACATACTGATTAGCTGCTGTGAGGATGCATCCTTCCCTTCCTTTAAATTTATAAGCAAGCAGGTGGGGATAAGAAAATTTTAGGGAAAATCTCTGAAACGAAGCCAAAAGTATAAACATTCAATGGTGCAAATAATGAACCATTATGGAAAAAAAATTGCTCGTCATTATAAACATTTACTTTTTTTTTGGTCATTTTTAGATCCTTTGTGGGAGAAATAGAGTCCTTTTGAAGAAGACTAAATAAGACAGACAATCAGCTTCAATCAAGAATTCTAAAAGATTTCTCATAACTCACTTATTGAATCACCTGGCAGGAAAGAACAAGACACTAAATATTGGCAAAAGGAAACTTCACACAAATGTGTGAAGCACAAAGCATCTCATAACATACGCAATGAGGAGTGTGATGATATTGCTAGATCACCTCTATAAAAAGTAATGGTGACGTTATTCTTTAAAAAAATAAACAACCTAAAATACATATATTATGTCCAAACAGACAAGTCTTTTGCCACAAAGTAGCCAGTGATCAGGAGAAGATAAAGATTTTGTAAAGTTGACATATAGGCAAGAAATGCAATTTTGAGACTGGGGAACACATATCAAACTGTTTAGTAACTGGATTTTTAAAAAACATCATGCAGCTAATTGAATTTCCTCTTAATAAGAGATGGAGAAGCATCACTTTCCAGGTCAGGCAAAATTCAAGATATCCAATGAAAAAGCAGGGGGGCAGTGGTCAAGAACAAGCAAAAGCAAAATCCCTAGAGAAACAAGGCAGCCCATAAAAATGCTTTTTAGAAGAGAGGATTTCCCATGGCAAAATTCTGGCTGTTGGAGACAAGGCAGAACACAGCAGAGAGGAGAGAGGCTCAGCCAACAGAAGTACATACAGGACGTGTAAAGTCAGAGGGATTGTCTGTCAAAAAGAAAGAATTAGAGAAATCACCTAATCAAGGGTAAGTGCTTCACATAACCTACGATCAGTTTTCAAAGTCAACAATGATGAGCAGGTTGCGTTTGTTAATCTCATATCCAGGAGTAGTACTATTAAATTTAAAAGGGATTTAAGGGCAGAGGTGACTGGGATTTGTAAAGAGACTTTACAAGAGATGATCCCTGGAACCAGATGGAGAGGTTGCAGATAGTGCTCAATAGCCCTGGGGACGTATAAGTTGCCTTGTTTAGTGCAAAGTCTACCTCAGCAACACAGGGAAGGTGTGTGTGTTCAACAAACTTGGCATTAATGGGCTTCCAAACACTAAAATGCCTAACTAAATCACAGTCATTGAGAAGGAGATTAAAAGGATTTGGAAGAAGCTTGGCCCAAATTGGGCAATAATGGCAACCATTGTAGAATGTAGTGAAACAAGAGACCGTATTTCATGCCTTTTTCTTACGCATTTTTGCCATTCTTGCTGCTCATGTGGTAGGAAGACTAAAGAACACGGCAAAAAAACAAAGTGTCAGTCATTATTAAAATGACAGCATGGTGTGTCCTTACAGTGCTGATGTTACTCATCGCTTAGCTAAGCCATGCATACATTTTTTAATGAAATTAACGTGTTAAGAGTAATACGATGTTAATAACTAAATGCAGTATTCCAAGATGTCCAGCCTAGAAGAAATGCTGCATCTAAAGGCCTCCCAATACTGCACAGGCTTTTTTTGATTCCCATGACACATTAGAAACATATTTCACGTTTTGATGTTATAGAATTTGCAGAAATGTCCTCTCCAATAGTTTCTGACTGATTTAGTCAGTTAATTTGTTTAAATTTTTTTATCATTTCTAAGAACGTCTAGGTGATACTTAAGAGAAAAACAAGGATTTTTTAAATCATATTTATTAATATTTTTTTCACTCTTCACCTCATTAAAATCTTTCTTGTTCCCCAGTAAGGCCTTTTTTTTGATGGCTTTCTTCCCACAGTTGCTTATCAAAATATCTTTTTTTCAAGCTATAATTCCATTCATTTAAGGCAAGGCTAAGTACCCTCCTACCATGGGAAAGTTTACTAGGGTAATGACAACAGCCTGCCAGAGACCAGTTTTCTTTGTTGTTCTTTACAGTGCGCTGGCTCCATGGCAGTGGCACAGCTATTGAATTTGCTGGCAGACTAACTGTACCTGAAGCCGCCGAGCAGCCAAGATGCACAGCAAAGAGATGTGCAGGGAGACCGGTATTCACATCTGGTCTGCTTTTATTTCTGGCACCAAATCTCTGGTGGGCTGTACTTGCTGATCTTTACCCTCTCCTTCACAAGTCCTTAAGAAATTCCTTAATTTTTATTTTCTTATCTGTGGCTGTGGGTTCCTTTAAAGGGCGACCCTTTTTCTTGTTTCTGAGTCATCATGAACTACCTAAGGAGGAAGAGAAACATTTATTTGATCTATAAATATTTCAATATTTCCACATCCAAGATGATTGTAACATATGCTTCACAATGCCTGGAAATGGCTTTCTTCCAATTGTAATGCAGCAAGTCATACATTTAGACTTGTCTTTTGGATACAAAGGAAACCTATGGATTTTAGAAGTCTAAGCTTCAGAATATCTCGAAGTAACTGTTGCTAAAGCCTCACTATAAGTTGCTAAAAACTGGAGCAGCAGCCCTTTCTTTCATCTGAAGCTAACTGGTTCATTAGGCAAAACTGGAAACCGATGTTTTTGCAGAAATGCTTTGCTTGCGTCACAGTTTCCCCATAGTCAGGACAGTTGAGGAGTTGACTTCAACGTAAGGCCTGTAGGTCTCTTCATTGCCTGTCTTCTCTCGTATGCAAATTGCCTCTTATTTTTAATGTTTGACTCTCACTATTCTGTCTATACCAGGACTTCTACAGGGAGCAAAAAACTTTTGCGTGAGACCTAATGCCTTGCCAGAAGGACTGAGCACGTGAGGCTCTGCATTTCAACCGTGGTGTGTGATGAACCTCCTGGGGGGCTCAAACCTTGCCTTTAGGAGGAAAATTCTTTTCTTTCGACTGACACCCAGCGCAGCTTCTGCTTTTGGCAGCTCAGGACCTCATTACTGTTGGTGCTCTCATGGTGCATAAAAGCAGAGCTCAGTCATTTGCAGTTACTGCTGAAACAACACAAGAGGAATCCTGCTTTGTGGTTTCCTCCTTGGAGGCTCCCTTCTGCTACGAAGATCAAGAGCTACAGCCTTTCTGCATGCAGTGGCAGGGTTTACCCTTTCTAGCTGGTAGGGCCTCAGTTTACTCAGCTTCTCTTACATTCCAACACAGTCCTTCTCCTTTCAGCAACACTGTTTGACAGTGATGAAACTGACACAGCTATCCTTCTGACACTAGGTGATATCTGGGTGACCATCTGAGATGGTGTAGACCACAAACCCATGGAATGTGACCATGGGCCACATGCAGGGGAAGACTTGCTTAGGACAGGTTAGTGTGACTTTTCCTGAGCACATGGCAACCCAAGGGAAAAAAAGGAAGATCAGGGACAGCAATACATCACCACAGTGTTGAAACAGTGAAGGCTAGTGGAGCCCACAGGTGTGTTCCCACACAGGTCCAAATTCCACAAATCAAAGTTTTGCCGAATACTCTCCATGTTGGAGGAGCTGAGCTCCCTACACAGTGCCAGCAGCAGTCACAAAACCCTGTCAGGGCAGCAGGCAGCCCCAGTCCCCATTAGTACCCCAGCCATGGCGATATTTCACACTGAAGTCCCAGTGTTGCAGCTCTGCATCTGCAGATGTCTGGGCTAACAGCAATTCAGGGTATTTCTATGAGTCTTCTGCAAAATGAAGTTCAATGGAAGTAGGTTTGTGTGGATTCCAGCACCATGGTCTTTGTGCCGGTCTTCTCTGCATCTTGTCCACCCTCACCACCTTCACCCAGTCCCCTCAGAAAGGAAGGTGCGAGGTGCTCCTACCTCCCCTTGCTGTGGACACAGGAGCTAGGGACCATTCTGCTTCAACAACAGGGGCATCTCCCCCTGACCAGCATGGCTCCCTATGCCATGTTTTCTCCTTCTTTTGTTGAGGCGATTTTCATGCAACCAGTTACACTTCTCTCCCAGCTTGGATTTGTGCTGAATCTTTCCTTGCTACCCAACCTACAGTTCTGCACTGGGACGAGAGGCCTTTCCACAGCATTTTCACTGTAGGCCCTCCTTTTTTTCCACTCCCAGGCAGCTGTCCCCTCTCCCCCTGCCATCCCCAAGCATGGGGGTTTCAACATCTGTGGCACCAGCAGAGCCAGCTGGGTGCCAGGCACGCTTGGCCACAGCCACAGCAACCTGACCTGCTCAGCTCTCCAGAGCTCTTGATGGTGTCCTCAGAAGCTCATACCCCGCTAAGAGTAACGAGCTGCCAGACCAGGAAGGACTGATCATTTTGGTAGCTGTATCTCCCCAGACCAACAACCCACGGCATAGAAAAGAGGCAGCACAAACAGGCCGTTGCCATTGTCAATTTAATATTTAATAATTCGTTGAATGTTAATATGGTAAACTATCACATGAGTCCTAATTCATTCAGTTTTGCGAGCTAAGCAACCTGTATGAATTGTCTAGAAATATGGCTGATCGGCTTCCCATTTCTCAAGGCTTGAGAGGCAAGTAAGGTCTAACCAAATAAAAATATATTGAGAAGTTGCATGTTTCATTTCCTGCTAGCTTTGAATTCCCAGGGCAAGTGCAAGAAGGGTTTAATTACAAACCTACTGAGAATAAAAGAACCTATAAGCATGTGCTTCAAAAGAATATTTTTCAATTTCTTTGTAATTTGACAGGCCCATCATGCAATTGAAATTATTTATGCCATGTGGTTTTTCCCATGCAATCTCCTTGATACTTAAGATGTCACTATTTGCCTTACTGTTGTTTCACAAGCAATTAGTAAGAGAGGATGTGGAATCCCCATCCTTGATTATCTCCAAAACATGAAAGGGCAAAGCCCTGAGCAACTATCATCTATGAATGATAGCATGCAATAAACTATTCAAGAGATTTTGAGGTTAGCTGAGATAAGAGAACATGTTTCCTAGATAAAGTTTGACAACAGCTACCGAAAACACCGACTACATTATTCGACTCACAGTTTCCCAATAACTGTATATCTAATTTTTAAAAATAGGAAGATTTTTTCAGTCAAAGGTTGCATTTCAGGAAAGGAATCCCAAACCAAACTGTTCACTCAACCGAATTACACTGCTCTATGCAAGTTTTCTGCTGAGTGATTCTGACAACGATGTTAGGTAAATATTATTTTTTTAAATTAAATTTAATGAAATAGAGGGATTAATTTCTTGCTATTAGTTCCACATATTTTATAAAGTTACTTACAAAGTTACAAAATTGCCTACAAAATAAATGTGGGATCATCTTAGAATTTTATTAAAGTTTTGAGTATTCTGTCTTAGTGATTGGGAAAAAAACTTATAAAGATAATTTAAGCTGTGTCAGCTTTGTGCTTCTTGATATTATTCAGGCACAGAAGTTTATACTGTTCCTGCTACATCTCTCTCCAGACTTCTGGTATTCATCCACATCTCCTGCTTGGCAGATGAATTGGGATCAGTTTTGCTCGAAGTGATGTACTTCGCTAACCTGAACACAATTTATTGACTTAACAGCATTTATCAAGCTGCAGATATGAGTGATAACTATCAGTGTAATATGCTTCTGTGTGCTTGCTACAATTTCCTGTGGCAATGGCTGTTATTTAAAAAGACAGTAAGGTTTCCTATTCTCCAAAACTATATTACACACATAATAATTTAAATGAGATACAGCTGCACATATACTTTATATCTAAAAACTAATATTACCGTGTTGACAAGGAGCCTTTTATTGAAATCGGCTCTAAATACATGAGTGTGTATATATATTCTTAATGGCTTTATTTTTTATTGGAAAGGTATCATAAACGTAAATCTTTACAGCAATGAGCAGTGAAGAGAAACGTGCTTTGAGTGGGTCATGTATGACTAAGATTAATAAATGAGACGAGTTCTCACACTGAACATACAACAAAAGCAATGGACAGTGATTCATTATAAAACAAAACAAAAAAAAATGAAGTTCAGGCAAAAAGATGAGACAAATTAATACATGCTTCAGAAAAATGTAAAAATACAGGGTTCATTCACTAGTGCATCATTACAGGTTTAAGCTACTGTTTACCCCTGCTAACCCAGACATTCATGAAGCACCTTTAGCCAATTAAATGGGATCCTTTGTGATAAGAAGTATTTCACTCAAAGCAAGAAAAACACATATGGATCTTCTTTGTCTTTGGTATGATTCAATAAACATCAAGCAAAAAGAACAGTTGTCCCTAAGTGCTTGGAGAGAACCATTAGCATCGGCTGGCTTATTTTTTCTTGTATATTCCTGTTTCATGAGTTACGGTCTAATTGATTTTGGCTTGCAGGTATGTTCGCTGAAAGTCTGAAATATTTATATTTCAAGCAAGTATTGCAGCACATCTCAGAAAATAAATTTAAAAGATTATTTTCCATGTTTGCAGATAACTAATACTGGAAATCGGTTGTCTGCAAAGAAACAAATACATGAGATGATTAGCTTCTTTTTGTGGCACCTATGCTCTTCTGTCCCCAATCTGTCTCTTCTACCTTTCACTTAGATAAAAATGGCAGGGCGGAAATTACAGCCTATCACTCTGCAACTACTAATAACTACGCAGTCTGAACCATTTAAATCAGACAACATTTTCTAAAGAAAATTATAAAAATATGAAAAATGTGTTGGCTAATCAGTACTAATCAGCAATCCCAGAGTTACTCTTCAATGTTGATGATTTTGAACCTACTGCACATATATGTTACTGGACAGCTTGAGAAAAAGGCAATCAAGCTCGATTTGGTGTACAAATATATTTGTACACAAATATAAAGGGATATTTGTGTGTAGCATATTTGCCTCTCCTGAAAAATGACAAACTGCTATTTCCAGAGTTGATCTTCCTTTGAGAAGAAACAGACCTCCCGAATGTAGCTTATTATTAACTGAATAAATCACCATCACAGGTGAGGAACTGGGTAGAGCAAGCATTCATAAATTCTTTAGTTTCTGCGCCACACGGCACTCTCAGTAAATGCTTATAGGAAGGCATGTATTAAATATTAATCTGTGCTCCTGAGTAGAAGCAGGAAGGCTATTAAGCACAATCCGAAGGGGGAAAGAGCTATCCGCTTCTGCCGAACCGCATCCCCTTCAAATTGGCAGGAGTGGTGCCCATTGGCTCTATTTCAAAGCTTACCTTCTCAGCGTTCTCCCCGGTGATTTCTTTCCCCTTACAGGTGCTGCATTGCCACCGACGGGCTAACAGTCAGTGTTTTGGCTCCAGGCCTTCTGCAGGGCTGCTGGCATATATCCAGACGATGACAATGCAACACCTGTAATGAGAAAACAGAAGTACAGAGGGTTATTTTTTTTTTGTACTGTAAAGAGCTTTCGTTATATTAATTTTTTTATGAAATTGAACCTTTTAAATGCATTCTAGATTTAGATGCACAAAGGCCAAGTTGCACGGAAGCGCAAGCCGCAAAACCCATACCCAAAATGATCAATACATAGCAAATTTTCTTTATTTCACGTGATCCACATCATCCAGTCATTGTCTCTTTTAATTCAATGTTGCAGAAAACATTTATTTATTATGAAAGGAAAAAATGAATAGCTATTTTGCATTACAGCAACTATTTATTATGTCAACTTACCTATCCACAGTGATACAACATTCTTGTCTGGATTTAGTGAACTATTATGCCAAATATCATTGAAATAGTTGAACTTGCAGAGAAATTTAACTATATGGGTTTTTCTAAACATTATTGAGTTACGTAAAAAGAAAACCAAACCCCAAAATTTAAGCAGTTGTTCTCATGAGAAAGCAATACCAGGAAATTTTGGAGTTTATGGTCAAGTTAACAAAATCTAGATTAGGTAAATCAAGACTGAGTCAAAGGCACATCCACAGATTATAGCTATTGCATCTGAGAATGGTAGTACATCTACGACAACTTGAAACAGTTAAATGTTTGTACTGAGACAGATATTTACATTTATTAAGAATATAGAATTTAAATCATGGGATAGCGCACTTTAAAATAGAAAATACTCCAAATCTGGTGTATTCATAGATTTCACCGCGATTTTCAGTCATGAAAATCTTGACTTGCAGGATCAGGCCACTGAAATAGGTCCAGCAACATTTTAATTATTTTAAGTTAGTATTATAAAGGGTGAACAAATCTTCACTGTGAACTGTTCCATTAAAACAGAGAAAGGGACAGCAAGTTCTTGAGCCTAATTTTTTACTTCAAGGATTGCTGTTCAATGTAAAAGACTGAAATGATATCTAAATTTATTTTTAGATTATTTTGATCACTTTCTAAAAAAACCCAAAATGCTGTAGTAAACAGAGGATAAAATGGTATGACTTGATACACAATGAAACATATATGTAGCAAAGGTACTTGGTGCGACACTGATTTTTCTTAGATGACTCTATGTTTTCAACTTAAAAACAAAAGTATAAATTCTGTATGGAGGAGATAATGTAGCAAGATTTCAATGTAGGATAGTTTATTACCTAAACAGTATGTACAAATTCTAAACATGAAAATAATGCGTAAAAGAAATCAAACTCTATTTACATTTACATTTTTTTACAAATTATTTTTTACAAGAAGTGTATTTTTTTTCCCTAGATAACAGGACAGACACATAAGACCAATCTTTTTGTATTACATACATAAATAAATATTGACTTTAAGTGAGTGTTATAGGAACATAATTTCTACAGCCAATTTGGGTAACAGAGAAGCAGTTCTGTTACCTCTACTACAATATAATTAAGTAAAGAGGAAAAATTTTACATATAGAGCTCTGTTAATTACTTTGTAAATTGTAACTTACTAATATATTCAGTAGAGGTAATACAGTCGTTACATTTCATGCCCACAACTGAACAATGAGTTTTGGCATGCAAAACCATATATAATCATCAACATCTGCAGGTATTCATTTACATTTTTTAAATAAAGGGTTTTCTTAATTATTTAAAACTACATGCAACAGCTTATTAGCATCATATTCCTGGTTACAATGCACAAGTTTGCATAACATTATTTTTAGTAACTGATGTTCACAAGTACTGATCAAAAGGGTTGGAATATACTTGGCACATAGTATAAGAAAATGAATTAATAAATAAGTCAATATCACAACTACATTTACATATACACAAGACAAAAATATTTTTTTTATCGTGTTGTACACAGAATTTAGAACGGTCTGGGTCCAATACTTCATTCTATAAGGCCCTGATTTAAAACAGTATTCAAGCAAATTTTGACATCCATGCTTTATTTGAGACATCACTGAAGCTCATTCTTAGCTGCAAGTTTACTTCCATCCCACTGACTTCTTTTGAACATATGGAAGTTTCCTCTTCTGCATATTTTCCTGAATCAGGGCTTGCTTACCTAAAACTCTCCCTGACTCCTGTTGGGAACATGGAGATGAAAGTACTATGGAACAAATTGACTCAATATTTAGGTTTCTGTACAGTTCTGCTAATGTCAACGGTAAAAATCGCATTCACATTAGCGACGAGTATTTCTTTGATTTTGTGTGTGACCATGCCAAACATTAATGTCAACGCGAGCATTGTCACACCATATCCTCAGCTCCTTTTGAAGCCACTAAGTTGAGGATGTACAGCGTTTCAGAAGTCAGACCTCTTATTTATTGTCTATGCGCTATTTTCTTAATGAATATTCAAGTTGATACACATAGTAGTACATCACAAGCTCCATCTTATTTGAACTTCTGCTTTATAAACAACTCAAAATGGTAAAAAAAGATATAACAAGAACAAACCATTCTCTTCTTAAACAAAATCACTGATGAACAGACAAAAAATCCACTTAACAAAGCAGTTAGCAAAAATGGCATACTCTTACAATTCTCCTTTAAGAAATAAAGATAAACAAAATGCATCCTGAAGTCAACTGACAAAACCATCAGAATCGTACATAGCAAATAATACATTAGTGTAAAGGTGCAGAGTGTCTAAAAACATCCCAATACCTATATTAACTCTGTATTACACAACATCATTAGAGAAAATAAATCTTTAACTAGTGAATCAAGTAATGAATTACAACTCTATTGCTGAATTAAATGCTTAATGTGGCTTAGGCTAGTAAATTAGGACAATACCCTGTACAACTCAGCAAACAAGGCTTTATGAATTAGGCACTAACAACTTCAAATCTGTACTGCTAAATTCAAAGATTAATCAGGAATACTCATAGTAGGGAATTTAACATCCACGCATGAGCTTTGTTGACCATGTATTTTTCATTTTTGATTTGGAGGGTGACTTGAAAGGTGAGTTGATAAACTGATTTGTAGAGGGAAAAAAATAATTTACATCTTAGTGAACTCTATATAATACACTTGTTTAATATAATTCTACTTTATCAACTTTTTAAATTTTTATTTCCAGAATCTACTTTACAAGGGAAAACCCCTCCATGTTCTTCAAAATACATTGTTACTTTTAAAAGGTGAGTGTTTCAAAGAGACTGGCATCAGCAAATGGTATCCATTTTGATTCCTTTCAGAAGAATGAGGCTTCCCCTCAGGAACCAAGACTAAGGGTATGATCACTCAGGGCTGCTAACTTCCAGTTTACCTCCAAGCCAGATTTGGCATCATTGTAATAAAGAATGACATCCATGTTCTATGCTTTACCATGTCACTACGAATGAAACATAATTTCATTAACATTAATCAAGTCACTACAGATTTGCTCCAGCGTAACTACAATAGACTGTGATTGAAGGGTTTGGACAGAAGTTTTCAGAGAAGCCTGAGGTAATTACTTTCCCCGATCCCACTGACTCCTCTCTCAGCAAATACCATCGAGATCACTTCTAGCCTTATTGATGCCCTATGCAATCTAAATATCGCAGCAGTGCTGTACACCGTTCTGATTCAAATTGTGTTTTCTTGGCAAAATTTTGTACACGTGACACACTTCCATCCTGACAAACGTCTCTGAGACTCTGGCCTTCTGCCAAAATTGAAAATAAAACTTTATACTACAGATTTTATGAAGAAGAATTCATCTGTTTATTTGCTAATGTATTTTGGAAAAGGGGAGATGACAGAATGATAGAGGAAGGAATTAAAAGTACCATAGCCTTTAAAATTTTTAAAACTACTGTTAAAGGCCCAAACCATGTAGCAATAGAAATTTTCTGGAAAAGATCTTGGTCACTGAGTACATATCAAAGAAGACAACAAGCAAAGTAGAAAGAGAATGGCAAAAAAGGGCCCTTTAAAACCAAAGGTAGAAATGTAGGAAAACTGGAATGAGCAAGTGATCAGAAATTAATTCTTTTTCCTTCACACCCTGTGGTATCAACCCAGATGAAACACAAAGCTAGAAACTTCAGTATAGACAAACTGTATCTGAATATTTTGTGAATGCTCTACTATGATAAACAT
Source organism: Vanellus vanellus (assembly GCF_965231255.1). Classification (NCBI taxonomy): domain Eukaryota; kingdom Metazoa; phylum Chordata; class Aves; order Charadriiformes; family Charadriidae; genus Vanellus; species Vanellus vanellus. Next base: position 141,260,779 of record NC_138905.1, on the reverse strand, counting down.
AACTCTGATCATCAATTTCAGGTATGCATTTCTTTTCTCCGTAGTTGCTTTCCACAGAACAGTCTGTCATCAAGAGCAGGAAAATATATTTACCAGTAACGTCTGAGCTCCTCACACTGAGTATCTCAGGCAAATATGAAGTATAGGTGAGTCTGTAGCATCTGCTGGTAGAAAAAGTGGCCACCTTGTCAAGTTTGACTACTAAGCATTTGAGCTCCATTAGCCTCATCATACGATGGTTCAGGGAGCAATGGAAACTGTGCCAAAGAATGCAGGAGCACTTTGAACATCTTGAACATGAGAAGCTGATTATGAGTATTTGTACGGACGTTTATTGGCAGATACTTTCCACCCTCTCGGTAATAAATCCAAGCAGTTTCTGTTTACTATCGAAGGATGTCTCTCTGTGTGGCAAATTATTCTAGACAGTTTATATTGCACAATAAGGCAATATGAATTCCCTTATGGTTAAAAAGGGCACCCTTCTGTCTAAATTTGAAAAATGCATTCAAATAAACTATAAGCCAATGTTTTCCAGATGCCAGAATATTGCCACATAATTCTTTCTGTAAGCAGAATAGCACGGAGCCAATACATCCATCCTTCTGTTCAAAAGATCCACGGGGAAAAGAGATACATGCATCAAAAGCCAAAGCCAAAAAGTAGCTCTATGGCTACTTGAATAATAAATGCGCCTCAGAATTTCAATTTCTAAAATGTTCATGTTAACTCTTCAGATTTTTAACTAGAAAATTGTTTTTTCTTTTCAAGATATTACTAGATCTTGAAATATTATACACCAAAAAAGTGAGATTTTAAAACTCATTCTTCCAGCCCCGATCTATTAGTTGTATTAATTGCCATAGATTTTCAACAATTCTATTAATTGACATTTGCTTCTTTGCAATGGTACATCTACCCTGGATATTTTTTAGCTATTAACTACGTTAATAGAAGATCTACATTACCATTTCAGAACAGATGGTTGATACGAACGTATTGTCGTTCTGCTCTGTGGTGATACTGCAATTATCAAATACCGACTATTTTAGGGTTTCTGCTACTGGTATTTATTTTACTTATGTCCTTATTTCAGACATACGGAGATCTTCTTTAACAGCAAAATACACTAGGGCTTGAACCGGTGACAGGCAGAGCTGTAAGTAAAATAGATCATTTAAACACACTGATAAGAACATGGCCTCCAGAAGTATGTATACATCACAGGACAACCTTGCAAATACTAACATTGAAGTCACTAAGAGAAAAAGCTGTATACACTGCACTCTTTCAATCTACTTTAAACATAGAAATACAAAAACATTATAATGAACACACTTTTGATTTTCTCACAGGTGTTGAGCGGGATGAGATCTTCATTTTGTTGAACGGTGGTGGTACTGAAACGATACTTGCCGCATGTTTCATCCTGGCCTTGGTGCAACTACAATTCGGCATAGCTAAACTACAGAGAAGTAGATACAGATCATACGGATGGTAACTTCCACTGGAAAACCAGGCTCATTGCTCCTACAGATGTGCCTTTTCCTAGCCTCCATTTGGGAGCTCAGTTTTTCTCTCAGTTATTTGCATAATCATCTGAAACAGTCTAATATTTCTCTGGGGGTGGCTTGTAGTGATGCGGATGATGTTGCTTCAGATGAGGTCCTAAACAGAAGAATAGGAAAATACGCACACATCAGCCCCTGAATATGTAACACCATCATTTATCTGTACTAAAAAGTCTTCACGGCGCCTTCAGCTGGCAATCCTTCAGCTTGTAAGTGAAACGCCTGTGCCAACAACTATGTGTTCAGTCCAGTCAACTTCAGTGACTGTGAAAGGACAAAAGGATTCAAGCAGACGAATCTTGGACTAATTCATTATGTTTTTTGTTGAGCTTCGCAACATTGAATTGTACTTTTCAGAAACTTACAAAACGTTGGAAATGGCCGTTAAGAGGTCTGCACTATTTTAGAAATAGGATCAGTCTCTAGCCACGTTGGACTGAATGCACCCAGAAAAATCTAATCTTGAAAGCTAAGCAATCCCAGGCCTAGGTAGCACTTGGAGGACAGACCATCTTTGAATCCCCAGTGCTACAGGCATAAGCCAAAGAGCTGTGGTGGGATGAACAGCAAATGTCAGACCACAGAAACTGAATGAGAAGAAGACTGCATTTGCTTTCACAATTGCTGATGGGCAGTTATAGGGGGGAAAACCCCAGTATTTTCCCATGTCTTAAATTCATGGAATGCTACTGGAACAATAAAGTCAATAAAGACTCTAAGGCTTGAGCTAACCGTTTACATGTGGAGGACTGAAGTTCTGTAACACGTAACCACATGTCAAAATGCGGTACTACTTACTGTGGGGTGAAAACGGAGGCAGGTCGGGTGTTCGGAATGATTTTATCGTAGCTGGCCCTTCCCCACCAGTTGTCAGCACTTGAACTTCCAAGCGGTACAGCATCGATGGCCTTAGATTGGGCACAGTAAGTACATAATGATCCTAAAAATAAATAATTCATGTTAATTCTCAGAGTATCTAAAAATAAAATGTAGTTAATTACTCACACAAAACAGTGGTTTAAACAGGTTCTGCCACTCTCAGCATCCACAAATTATTTTCTTAGAATCCTATTAAAAGGACTTAATGTATGCATCACTTTGTGCAGAGGGTTTGTTTTGAATTTTTTGCTTGCCATTGCCTTTGAGCATATTTTTTTACCATAATGTTATGGTTTCATGAGTAAGAGGTCCAAGTTGTTCCTTACTGTTCTTGAAAATGGATGATGTGCTGATCATTAAAAAAACCCCAAGATTTTAACTTCCTAATAATTCTTTTTAAAAAACACGTTCATTATGTAAACTTGTTTCTATTTGGGATCTTTCTGTGAATTCCACTAACCGGTAAATTAATTCATGGCAATTCATAGGTCTGGCTCCCTGCTGCAGCTAGTGAAAATAAGTGTGGCTACACAGATTTCAGCATACTTGTACCAATTACACCAGGAGAATCTGCCCTTCTGTTCTTAATCCCATATTTGGCACGATGGCCCCAATTTTCACTGCTCCATACCTTGCGTGGTCACTTACACCTGTGCAAAATAATTTCAGAGTAGGTTTATAAATGCTCCCAAATGGGAATATGTCTGACTAAAGACTGAAGAGCATTAAGGAATCAAAAGTCCTGATTCACCTTATTCTAAGCTGAAAAGGACCAGTCCTGGGAAGGGGACAGCAGGGCAGTGATGCCGGACAGTGCGGGCACAGTGTGCTCCTGCCACCAGCCAGGCGGGGCCAGCCAGGAATTTGCAGGGCAAGGTCCTCCGGCTGGCACTGCACCCAGTGCCATGCGGGGGAACCTAAGCGGGCTGTGGGAATAACTGATAATTTGCTGTTACTGCCAGAGCAAACAGTAAAGGAGAAAGGAGAGAGAAAAAAGGTAGGGGGAAACATGTAGTTTTACTGCCAAATTAGCACATACTCTGAGCTGGGGCTGCTCTTAACAGACATTGCTGAAGCTGTTCCACCTCGTATAACACACTGAACGGGTCGGAGAGAGAGTGGAGTGCGCACATCGCACTCATACACTCACTCTGCCCATTTGGGCGCTCCTCCAGCAGCTGGGACCTGTGGGTTTCAGCCCCCATTGTGCAAATATTAAATTTTTATCAGTCAGAGGCTACCAACGAGAACGAGTCAATGATCCTCACTGTAAAATACCCTACATTCTCAGGCTTTCTGAGAGGTAGGAGATACTGTTTCATCTCAAACCAGAGTTTTCTTAACCAGTTCCCATAAATAGACAGAGAGATACATATAGTGATAAATAATTAAATCAAAGGAATCTCCAGACTCAAAGATAAACAAAGAAAGCATAACACAATGCAAAGGAGTGTTTTAAATAAAACTTTATATACATTTCAGACTTAACTGAACCAAAATCTTAAAAAAAAGGAATAGAAATTCTGAATAAAACGTACAACTGCTCCTAATACAAAAGATGGAAACTGAAGTGAAAAGTAACATCTCATGGTCTGAAACTTTGCTTATCATTGCGCGGAAGTGGCTGTTTGCAGCCAAAGGTCTGTGACTGAGTAACCACTTCAGGTAATCTTGCAACCTGTCCTGCTGAAGAGACCAAGGCTGTATCTGCACCGTGGTTCTGCTCTGGACTGTGGGTCGAGCTTTGAGTGAATTGGTGCAGATCACACCGCGTCTCTACTAAGCTGTAACAAAACAGCTCCACACATTGCGTGGTAGCTTGCTCAATGGTTTTAGAGCATCCGCGGCCAACTTTGTTGCTCTCCCCCAGAACAGCAGGCTTTGAAACACGGGTACCCTAGCCTGAGGGCAGTCTGCTCGGAATTAAGACAGAATGGTGAGAACCTTGCCTTGGATTTGTGGAAAACGCATTAAATGTAAGATGTGTCCAACAAAACATTTTACGCATTCTTTGATGAAACAAATGTTGTGAAGAGATTTTCAGCCAGCTCTGCTCTAGACACAATTGCCTTGATTCACTTCCCTGAAGTGAATGAAAAGACTCCCAACGTTTTTAGCTGACTTTGGATCAAGGCCAACTGCTTAAGCCCTTTGATGACTTTGGTGGATCTGGCAACACAGTCTGAATGAAGTGCTCTTCACCTGCCTCTGCCAGCGGAGGAACAGAAACAGCAAAGGCCATCTTAAAGCAAATAGGGGGAAGAATCCACATTGTTAATTCTCACACTTCCAATAAACAGTGAAATCTAGTCCTACTTTAAATTATTTGTCTGCTAGACAATGGTGCATACTGGCAGAGGGGGAAGTGATTTTTATTTTTCTTAGAGCAATGAGTGACTCAAAGGAAGAGAAAATTCTCTTAAATCCATCGACTCGGACATCAAATAATTAGTAAAACTATAGTAACCGTCAAGCTGAATAGCCTGATCATCAAAAGAAAATAAAAACTATCTATTGCCACACAGATGATCTTTTCCTCCCTTCAGGCATTTCTCAGACAATGGTTGCTAATTTGACAATTGGGAACATCAAAATGTTTGATGTGTCATCAAGAAGAGTAGCTGTGCTTTGTTTCTCCAGCAAGGAGGAAAAATTAAGCACTTCCTGCTCCGACTTGCCTGCAGAGCCAGAGAACGCTATGTGTGACATCCGCATCACCACCAAAAATTAAAAATAGGCCACATACGCACACACTTACGAAGCCGCTAGCAAAGGAAAGTAACAAACAACTTACTGCTGGCAGTATCTGTGACTGCGAAATGATGCTGTTGGGTAAGCTGTTCTGCCGGCTTTCTGTGGTTACTTCTGCCCAAGTGACTTGAAACCCTGTCATGGGCTGGTGAAGGTCTGCCTTAGATATCTTCCAGGAAAAATGACCAGTGATGTTACCTTCCTGGACAATGAAAGACGCAGATAGATTCTCGGGTTTGGCCAACACTTTGGGTAGAACTGGCACTATAAATTTGGAAAGCAGAAAGATAAGCTAAACTTTGAGAGATAAAGTTCAATAATGTTCATTTAGTTCCACAAATCAAGGTCAGACAGAGCTCTCTTTCTAGTGTTACCCAGGATCTTGCCAGCTTTCTGCCGTCGCATTTTCAGTGTTAATCAAAGCCTATCTTTGATATATTCCATTAGCATTTTGTGCCAAATTTAAACTTCAAATCGAATCCTGTCAGCTGCAGGCAACAGAAAGGAAAGCCTATGGCATGTAAAGGCATAAGTGCCTCATTCACAGGCAATCCTCCTGCTGCTCCTCTGTATTTCAGAGTACTTGAGCTCCGGTTTTCAATTTGGGGACCACAAGGAAACCCACAGGATGGCACGGAACTCCATGATGCAGGAAAAAAGTAAAATTCATGCTCTAAAACTGTAGCACAAGTTAACAGGGGCACTCCGATCAGGGGAAACATATGCCTGAGTTGCAGTTGCCCAGGAATAAGGTTGCAATGCTGGAAACGGGCAGGAGGGGTGGTCAGAAAAGGGCAATGGAGGCCAGCAGGACTCTGAGGTGACCCGTGAAGCACAGGAGTACCCTTGGGGACAGCAGGGATGCAAAGTGGGAGGTCCACCCTCTAGCTGAAGAGAGAGGTTTCCAGACTTGGCTGTGCAAAGCCATGGTTGACCCGACCTAGTGCTGACAACAGCCCTGGTTCAAGCGAGCGGCTGGACCAGCTGACCCCAGAGCTCCATACCAGCCAACATCTTCATGATTCTGTAATTTTCCATAACCCTCTAGCTATACTCACCGTTGTGGCAACACTGTAAAAGGTATAAGACTTCTTTTATTTGTTATTTGAGAAAAGAATTAACTTAAACAAAGTCAAACTGAAAAAGCAGCTTGCATCAATAGCAAAACATTCAAAAGATGGGTTATGCCAGCGTAATTATGCTTACAGTTATCATCTGTCATTATAATGAATATAAATGGGAAACTGTTCCTTCTTACCAAAATAAAAGCTGTTTAATAACAAATGTCATCATATGATTACAAACAGTCCAAATTACCACCTAATTGACAAAACGGTAATGTGGTAGCCAAAATCTATATTTTAGTATAGTCTGTGCATTTTAGTTAAATTTTCACATATGCATTAGTTGTGGTTTTATTTGTTCTGGATCTTTCAGTTCCCACTTTAGAATTGTTTTTAAAGACTTTTTCTGGTGATTATAAATGCATTTGAAACTATTTGGCTACTTCTCCAGATCATGCCTTACCTCCTTCAGCAGGACAATTAATGTGCTTGTGGTTTTTTTCTTTAAATGCAGAGCAAGGTGGGGTAACAAAGAAAATACTCTCAGCCTTAAAACGACCTTTAGATTTTGCAGGCAAAACAGTTACTTTATATTTGCATGAAAATGACAGGTCCTTCAGAATCATGTAGTTTTCCTAGAAGAAAAACAAAAAGATCAGTTGAAAGAAGAAAGTTGAAAAATAAGGTAGGCAGAAGATGAAAAGTTTTCTCCAATAAAATATTTTCCTGATACGTTTAACACATGTCAACATGGCTTTTACTCAGAGAACAAAGCAAACAAGCAAACATTGCCTATGTTATAATTATTTTCAGTAGCAAAATATATTAGCATGGTATTTGGATATGTCCTTCAATTCTACAGAGTTCCTTCACCTCGCTGCATGAAAGCAACTGGCTTCTAACATTTAGAAAAGTCTCTTTGACATGGGGGTAGCAATGTGAGGATGTAAATGTTAATCGAATTAAATAAATGTAAGAAAGCTGAGTTAAGCTGCCGTAAATGACAGGCTTCATCTACATTTAACTTTTTAAAAGCGCATTCAAAGTCCAGTACGGCATTATGGATCCATTTCCTTCCACTTTAGTACATTAACTGCTTCTACCTTCAGGAAGAAAAGCTCCACAGCTGAACTGCAAAGCACAATTTTCTGTTTAAAGGCAATGACTGGAGAAGAAAACTTTACACAAAGTGTCCTGCTAAATTCTTACTGTTGTTTAAAGCACTTTTGAAAATCACAGCCTGAAAGTTTAGCACAAATAATATATAAGAAAAAAATGTGTGTGGTTTTTTTGTTTTGTTTTGGGTTGTTTTTTTGTTGTTTTTTTTTTTTTTTTTATGGGAAAATGTCCAATAATACCTTACTGGCTAAGGTCAGAAGTCTTTCACTGCCTTTTAGGTATTTACTTCCCATCAGAATCACTAATTTCCAGCGTTCCTCTGCATAACTCCGTCTTTTTTTTAATCCCAAACTGGATTAGTCTAACCTTCACTTGGAAGCTCATTTTCGATGGGACATAGAGATTGGGCTGAGAATGGACTTGACTCCTCGTCTTCCACCTGCCGGTGCAGGTGGAAGCCTCTAATAGGCTCCACTCCTGCTTAAAATTGTGACAACTATTTTTATTTATTGTGACAGGGCCTAAATGCTCAACACTGGAAACGTAAGGCCTTTATCCACCCTGACCTATCATATCCAGAACCAAATTTTTTGTAGCAGCAACTTTATTCTTTTTGCTTGCAAATATTTTCTTCCTCAAAAGAAGCACAGAGTTTTCCAAAGTGGATTGGACCAATTACCGTAAAATGATTGAGAGGAAATAAATTAACTAATCCCATAATGCATTTGGGCAGATGTATGAAGAATCTTTCCTGACCTCTAGTGGAAATGAACTTCTTCAGTGTTAACTTTCTCGATGTGCATAACTTGAAATATTGGGACTGATCATAACATTATGTCACAATCATTTTTTTAATCCACCTCTAATATTTGCTTTGCTGACCCCATGAAGCAGTAAATCTTACAAGCTAACAGCCTTCTGTATGAGAAATGATGCCTTTTGATTTACTCTACTTTTACATGCCATTAACTCCATTGAACTGATCCAGTAGTATAGGTCAGGGTAAAAAGGAAAGGTGAATTGTGATTTCCCCCATTCTCCATAACCCGCTAAATCAATTGTTCTGCACCAACCACATTACTGTGTTGTTCAAATAATGTGTTACAGAGGTGGATGACACTAGATTGTTAACAAATTGAGTACAAAAAATTGCCACTGCAATATGTATTTGGGCTGACGTGTACTTACACAGAGCTTTTCTCCTTATCTGATATCTGTCCGACTTCCAGATTTAATGTCTAATATTTTTCACCTACGGTCCTTTTTTCTTATTCTGTTTTTCTCCTCAGGGTTGTGAAACCCACCTGCATGTCTAAAAGAAAACCTAGTTCATTAATTACTATTATTACTGTTCAGTATTTGCACTGTGCTAGAGTCCTATGGTACTAATTATAGATAAAGCTCCATGTTCTATATGCTGTAGAAATATATAGGCACTTAGCTAAGAAGTTTGTTTGCCTCCTCTTGTTTTCTGAATAACACTGACAAAAAAAAAAAAAGACTTTATCCTAGTGTGGATTAAACAAAACCTCAACAACAAAACCCCAAACAGTCCAGAGTGGCTGAGGGAACTGGGGTTGTTTAGCCTGGAGAAAAGGAGGCTGAGGGGAGATCTTATCGCTCTCTACAGCTACCTGAAAGGAGGTTGGAGAGAGGTGGGGGTTGACCTCTTCTCCCAAGTAACAAGCGATATAACAAGAGAAAGTGGCCTCAAGTTGTGCCAGGGGAGGTTTAGATCAGATATTAGGAAAAATTTCTTCACCGAAAGGGTTATAAAACATTGGGACAGGCTGCCCAGGAAAGTGGTGGAATCGCCATCCCTGGAGATATTTAAAAGATGAGTAGACGTGGTGCTTAGGGACATGGTTTAGTGATGGTTTTAGCAGTGTTAGGGTTGATGGTTCATGGTTGGACTCGATGATCTTAAAGTTCCCTTCCAACCTAGACAATTCCAAGATTCTATGATTTCACTAGAGAGGAACATAAACAAAAGAAACATTCTTACTTATCTATGAAACATGGTATAAAGGATACTGCGTTATGCTACAGAACGACCCTTTCTCTTGCTGCTTAGCAGCTTTCCAGAGTCAAGCAGAAGGCTGAGTGGAGACTTACATAAGTCAGCTCAGTTACTTTCCCAACTCCTTTGGTGTCATTGTGCGCACAGGACTCCAGTAACCAGTGCACTTGGAATTGATTCATGCTGATATCTAAATGAGACAAAAAGAGAAGAAAAGACATTTATAATTATGCTTTCACCATTGCAACTTTTCTGGCTTCTCTGGATAAAAATAGAAAGAGTATTAAGTATCGTAGAGCTGGTAGTTCCTCACTTGTTCCTAAGAATACTTCATTAGAATGGAGAAAATATTATACACTTATGTAATTTAAACCTCATATCAGCTAATGGAGATAACAAATAGTAAATTGGCATTTTAACATATGTAAGCATATACTGCTTACATTTTTTTAAAAAATCGAGCATTTAAATTGAGCATTAAAAAAAATCTCAATGCTGCTACTCCTAAACATCCTGCAAATAATAGAAATGACTGTGTCACCTGCCTGTGACTGTTTATACTGTCAAAGCATCGCAATACGGCTGCCTGGCACTGCTTGAGAAATCTGTGCCTGGAGACATCTGAAAATGTCTGTAAATCCCCGAGCTCTTTCAGAATATATCATAAGACCTGTTCAGCATCTGTCCAAATAAAATTCTAGTCTTGACTCGTAGGAGCAATACCAAAGGCTTGATTTTGCTCCCTTTTAAATCAATGACAAAACTTGCTGCATTACCAATAGTACAAGCTTTCAATCTATTTCCAGCTCTTCTAGCTTCTTGTCTAATACTGATTGCATAAGGAAGCAAAACAAAGTGGAATAAAGAATTAGCCAAAAGAAGAAAAACTCATCAGGTAGTGCGCATACATCCTGTCATTTTTCTGAATTTAGTCCTCCTCTATCTTTATACAGGGGATGCAAAATTATGTCTGTTATTATTAATTAGCTTGGTATGACATAGCCATTAATGCCAAGTGCCTGATTGTAGGTTTCAGGGGGAAAAACAAATACCTTTGATGCCTTAAGCGATGATCGTCATTAGTCTGCTATGAGCAATTTGGATGCAGAAGGGAAGGATTGTAAGCTAAAGAGAAAGTAAGTAGTGTCTGAAACAAGCTCAAATGGTATTCTGGTAAAAAGACTGATTAGAAGCTCCTTGAAATAGATTTTTGCAGCAGCTATCTTCATAACAACATGTATGCTAATTACTTGTGTGATTTTTTTGGAAACCCAACATCTTTATTTTTTTTTTCCAAAAGAAATCTATGAAGAATTAACTTGCTGCCTTGTGATTGTTCCCTTTCATTTTAAAAAAAAAAAAGAAAGAAATGGATGTGCTTTCACTTGCCTCTGAGTTGCTGGGCTTTATCACTTGATGTGCCTATTGGATGAAGACACAAACTCACAGTGCATTTGTAAATAGGTTTCATCTGATTTTGTCTCTTCAGTTCACTCAATTATTGCCTGTCACCTGCTTGTGCCCCTCTCCTGGGGCAAACAAACAAAACACCTAGCTTCTTGGGATCTGAAAACTTTGTGCTGCTATATTAATCATGCTATATTAATGTTGTACATTCTGTGTCAATTAACCACAGTAAATCTGTTATTGACTGTATACTATCTGATAATCACAAGTTATTATAATTTACATGTAAGGTGGATTGCTCTTTGTAAAGCTACAAACTGGCTATTTTCACTTATAATAACTTTCACTGGAAATCCATAAATAAATCACTCTCTCTTTGGTAGAGATTAACCAAGCCAATTAAGTCTTGCCATTATCGAGCCACCAAGAACTGGATAAGACAGGAAGGTCACTGCATATCACTCCATGGGGAAAGATAAATCCGAAGTATCAAGAGCTTACAACAGCTCAGCATCCACATATATCAGTATAGAGATTTACTAAACCTCTGTTCAGAAATGTAATTAAACAGGTTATAACCCAAGATATTTGGTAGTTCCAGCTCCTGGCACAGTAGAATTCTGTTTAGATTTTATCGCAGCTCCACTTTCATTCCTTATGTGAGCTTCTGCTCTCAGGCAGTTCTGTTCTTCCTTCCTACTTCTCCTCTCCTGCATTAGCAAACCCTTAGTAACCAATTCGTACACAGCTATGGTTTCTGATAACCACATCTGGTATTCTGATAATACCTATATTGAAAAGACAGGATTTCTTTCTTTTCAGTGAGTATGTATGTATATCATTAAAGTTATTTCAAAAAGGGGGTTGCATACATATATAAAAGTACATCAACAACTATAAACTGGAATGCATCAGGACAGCACTAACTAAGTTTATCCAAAACTTTTTGTTAGAACAGGCCTTCTTGACTTCCCTAAACTTTTATTTTCAAGACTAAAACTTTAGTTCTCATCTCCACCTTTGTGATTGCTGTTGTCTAAAAGATTTCTTCTATGGAGAAAGACCTAGGAGTCCTGGTGGACAACAAGTTGACCATGAGCCAGCAATGTGCCATTGTGGCCGACAAGGCCAATGGTATCCCGGGGTGCACTACAAAGAGTGTGGCCAGCAGGTTGAGGGAGGTCATCCTCCCTCTCTACTCTGCCCTGCTGAGGCCACATCTGGAGTACTGTGTCCAGTTCTGGGCTGCCCAGTTCAAGAAAGACAGGGAACTATTGGAGAGAGTCCAGTGGTGGGCTATGAAGATGATCAAGGGACTGGAGCACCTCTCTTATGAGGAAAGGCTGAGAAACCTGGGTCTGTTTAGCCTGCAGAAGAAAAGACTGAGAGGGGATCTCATCAATGCTTTTAAATATCGAAAGGACAGGTGCCAAGAGGATGGGGCCAGACTCTTTTCCATGGTTCCCAGTGGCAGGACAAGGGCAATGAGCACAAACTGGAACACAGGAAATTCTATCTCAACATAAGGAAAATCTTCTTTACTTTGAGGGTGGCAGAGCACTGGAACAGGCTGCCCAGAGAGGTTGTGGAGTCTCCTTCTCTGGAGATACTCAAAACCCGCCTGGATGCAGCCCTGTCCAACCTGCTCTAGGTGAACCTGCTTTAGCAGGGGGTTGGACTAGATGACTTCGGAAGGTCCCTTTCAACCCCCACCATGCTGTGATTCTGTGATTAGAACATAAGCATGTTCATTGTTTTTTGTTAAAAAGAAGAATGTAAAAGCAATTGACAACAATAAAAATTTTCTCCTTTTAAAAAATCTATCCTGTCAGTGTCTAAAGCCTGAGTAATTTGGGTTGCAAAAAGGAAATATAATAGGGAAGTAGCTCCTACTTAAGACAGAAACTTTTTAAAAATTAGGGAAAGGTGAGACATTTTGTGATTAAATAAAGCAAGAAGCATGAAAAAATCAAAGTGCATGTGCATGAATGAAGTAGGCATATTAAATAAAAATACTCATTTAGAAATTATCTTAAATTTTTTAAAAGCAAAAGAATATGAGATGTATGGTATGATCTAAAAAGCCACATAAGAGACTTCAAAAAAAACCTGGTAAAAATATGCATTTGTTTTATAGAGTTGCTTACAAAGCTCATGGCTCTAGAGGTGGTTTTTTATGCAATATTATACATCCGATTTTGTGTTTTCATCACATGCAAAAAAAGAACTTCTCCCAGCCTTCCTTTCAGCAATATACACTCTTCTAGGGAGATCAGTACCATAATTTTATTTAGATTTTTGGTTTCATCTGTCCATTACAAACTCAGTGGTAGGTACTGGACCAGTGATCCAAGCTGCAGTCTAGCTGAATGTCAGCCACTACCACCGAAGCTAATGGCTCTGAATTAAGCCCAGCTAAAGTTAATGCATTGTAACCCACAGCCACACCTTCTTCTGAAAAGTCATTTGAGTAGTTAATACTAATAGAATATCCAGTATCTAATGGGACTGATTTTGGCCAGTTTTATTAGAATGCCCTGTCATCCCTTCTAGAATAGGTACGTAACACTGAAAAGAAACTGCCAGACTCCTTCAGTCTGGTTCCCCGATATTTCAGATGTCACATTATAAAGCCTTTTTTGTATATAATCAATCTCCTTCTTAATACTTTGGAGTTTTCTTGATTCTGTACTTCGAATTATACGTCTTTATAAAGCTTTATAACTTCATTACTCTCGTGGTTAGAAAGTATACCATTTAACACTAAAAAGACTGACACTTGTACAAACAGCAAGAATTCATCTCTCCCAGAACTCAAAATATTTGTATAGAAACACTGAACTTGAAGGACATACTAAGTGGTAGCACTCATTTGAGCAGCTCTAAGCTTGTGAAATTAGTCAACATAATAACCATTTAAGTAAGAACTTCTTAAAGTACTGTTACAGCACAGAGCGTACTCAAACAATTGCTTTTAGTCTCAAGGTTCTTTACAAAGAAAAAAAAAACCAAGAAAAATTACTTTAAAAATCCCTGTAAAGTTACTGTCATGGACATGACCTTCAGTTGTTTAAGCTAAAGATTTCTTGATGTTTCTGACAGATGCAAAAAACTAATCCTCCTAAATAAACTAATAGCTAATGGCAATTATTTTGGCTATGATTTTTAATATCAATTTTCTGAAGTATAAAACGAGTTCCTAGACTTAAGAAAACATTCCTACACAGACATCACGAGCGTGCTCTTAAAATTCCACATATGCTTAGCTATTTTACAGAACAAGGGTATGCAGCCAACTTTATTGGACAGAAATCTTAAATCTCAAACTAGAAATGTATTGCTCAGGGGATGCTCTAAAGCATGTTGAAAAGATGATTCCCCCCCTCTTGTGTTTCACCCAAAGAAGCCTTTAACTCCACAGGAGTGTCCCCACAAAGCTCTCTCTCCATTGATTGTGTTTATGAAGATGTTCTTCACTGGATTTATCTTCTTCCTCCCCCTCCCCAACCTAGACTCTTGAGTTCCATTTCAATTAAAATAAATAAATATATTTCAGATTTTTTTTTTTTTTGGGGGGGGGGGGGGGGCAAATGCACATTTCTTTTCTACCTTTAATCTGTAAAAGCAGCTCAAAACCCCACTAATGCCAATGCTAAATACATCTGTTTGCCACTCTGAAAACTTCAAATTCATATGCACAATTTAATCATCTTAGATTGAAAAGTTTTGCTTGAAGTACTGCAACATATCCTAAGTCATGGCTGCGTGATAGTTAACAGCAATAGCCTAGGCCTACATCCTACATTTGCTAAATCTCACCATCTCCCCACACAATTTGAAGCTCGAGATTCGATCAGAAAAATCACCCAACACAGTGATAATGATAACGGTCTCTGCTGTAAAAGTACTTCAGCTCTAGAGTTGCATATTATTCTGTTTGATGGGTGGTTGTTGGATGATTGGTCTTTACAATTTGGTATAAAAATGCCAATTAATGCCAGCTGTGACAGCACTATTATGCAGGAAACCAAATTACACAAAAAATGATAAAAAGAAAAATCAAATGGTATGTGCTGAAAAACAAGATTTCAGAGCAGATACGTTCAACAACAGCAGCTCAAATTAAGGTTTAATTACAATCAAAATGTCTGGCATCAATAAACACAGTAACAACAACATGATTTCTGTATTGTGACAGGATTTGAAGCAATTCACAAGCAGTGTCTGATAGATTTTCCCCTTAGAACAAAATATGGTTAAAAAGTAAAGATTATAAAATAAGAGATACTTATATGAAAAACTTTACCTGGCAGCATATAAGTATTAATTTAATATAAATAAAAAGCATATGTCGAACTAGTATTTCAGTAAAAAAGGAAATGGTGTTCTGTATTTTTTGTTCTGTATTTTTTTACCTCAGCAAACTGACTCCCTCCAAATTATATACATATAATTGAAATGCTAACTGTATGTCAAAAGGAGTTGTTATCAAAGTTTGGAAGATAATTAGCCATATGTAAACCTGCTGTCTTCATTCAAACCTAACTTTCTTCAAACAGAATGCCATAAGGAGACCAAAATTTCTCTGAAGTTCTTCAGTAAGAAAATTAGTGAAAGAATTTGTTCTGTGTGCAGCTAAACCTTTGGATTTATTATAAATTGTTAAATCTGATATTTCATAGAGCAAACTGCAATGATTATTTGTGACTGGCCACATGTTTTTTGTTTTTCTTCTCATACTGGGGGGTTAATCTTCCAAGCTTCTGAGCACTCTGGCCCTGATTCAACAAAGCACTTAAGCATATGAGCAGTCGTGTTGACTTCAATAGTTAAGAGGGCTAATGGATCAGGCCAGAAAGTTTAGTAACCACCAAGATCGAGACACTAATGACCATACAAACTATAGGTAAAAGATGGTCTTCAACATGTCTTTGATTGTCTTAGATGAACAGGAAGAAGGAAATACAGCAAAATTAAGTAATTTCCTCTCTGGATCATGTGTCTTGCAGCATTACTGCTCTAAAAATAGGCTATAGCAAGGCATAAAGATTTTGTATTTAATATCACAGCACAGAGCAGAATCTGCTCAGGGCACATGAAGTGGATGTCTCAGTATCTACAAGCTTGATTAATTTTTACTACGGCAAAGTTATGTAGGATTTATGGGGGGCTCTGTATAAATCCTGTGTCAAACAACACATCATCCAGGACAAAAAATATTGATCTCATAGTATTGAATGGTAAAGCTGTGCTATGGTGAATGTAAAAGTAACAATGGTAAATGGTGAAATTTATGATGCCTTGCATAAAAAAAAACATTTTACCATCTCTCAAGTGTCCAAAGACGTCTACAGGTGAAAGGCTTCCTGGAGAAATGTTCCTGCCCTATCTTCTCCCAGTATGCAACCCTTGATACACCTTTACAACTGGGAAACTAATATAACACAGCACTGCTTCCAGCCCACCATTCTGGCCGAAGGATGAGCAGCAGTGTTTACTCTGCAGCATAACCTGCCTCTATTTCCACACCAAGAACTATTATGCAAATAGTGGAGGGCAGAGTATAATGAAGTGTCTTCTGCCCTCTCAGGCTTGCGTTCATCTGTTTATCAGGCCACCATTCCTCTCCACGTCAACAGAGAGTTCTACAATATGCAAGTTTCCATAAACACATTTTCTGCTAAAACTCAGTAGTTGGAGAGGTCTTAAAAAATACGTGGGGAAGGCTTAAATACGGGCAAAATCCAAGTCAATAAATGAAGCACTGTTATTTATTACTAGTTGCTTCAGTTTTGAAGACATGGTTAGTATAAAGTAATCCACGTGCTATTTACTGCATTGTAATAACAGCATGAGCGAAGAACACTTAGAGAAGAAATACTTCAGCGTACTGCAGAGAAGCAAAATATGATCTCAGTCGGTACTTGATCATAATGTTTATTTCTTCACATATCAGTTCACAAGCCATTCCATGCCTCTCTGAATCATGGCGTTTCTTACCAACATTTGAAATCTGCAGCTAATGATAGGACAAGAAATAAAGATGGACTAACAAGTGTTATTTTACTTACGGTGGTTTAGCAAAGGCAAAGTGAGATTTCAGTCTTAGGATACATAGGTAAACACAATTTACCTTCAGCGAATGATAAAATGGTGCATTGATAGGCTAATGCATGGTGAGACTTTCCACGCTCCTCTTTCCCCTGTAAAAACTATGTTGTTGATGTGTTCTGTCTCGGGCATTTTAGGTAAGTTCTCTTAAAAAAATGAAATGAAAACAGCTCCTGCTCTTCAGCTGCCTGTGCATTGATTCACCCAGTGGTATAAAAAAAAGAAAAAAAACACACCAAAGTGTCAAATGTTTGGTTATGAAATTCATGTATTCATGACACCTCTGAGAAAAAGAACTTTTTAATAATCACCTATTCAAGCAGTATAATTAAAATAAACACCAAAACCCTCAGTTGACATTTAAACTTCGTTCTATAAACACTTCCTAACAAAGCAAACTATACTGTTTCCTGCTCTTACATGGAATATAAGCAGTATCGTTTAAATCAAAAGATTTTGTTTCTCACATTATGCCATTTAAAACAAACTTTATTTCTATAGAACTCATTCCTTGTATAATACAATGATAGTCTTTCCAGAAATGATATTAACAATTAGTGTGTAATTTAAAGACAGGCCTGAGCCACAGTATTTGTGTCCATATCTAGACCTAGGAAGCCTCAAGGTTTAAAGATGTTTATATTGAGGGGTTTAAGTTTGGGATCATCTCTAAGCTGGATTACCTCTACCCTCACTCCTTTTCCCACACACAACATCCTACACAACGTGAGTTCAACAGTATCTCATTCTGGTTTTCTATTACAAGGAAATGTGCCTCTTGTAAGCTCCAAGTCTCACAATAGCTGCTTGTAGCCTGAACAGAAGCTTCCTACATTACTGCCTCGTATAGCCAGATTTTCAAAGGTATCTAAGCATCCAAAAACTGCACCTAACGAAAAAGAAAAAACACCAAACAAACAAGTCCAAGGCTTGCTATGGCTATGCATCTATTGAAAATGTTACTAGGTACTTTATCATTAACTTTAACCTTCCATGTAACTTTGACAAATCTGGACATTAATTTAGGTGGGGAGGGTATATAGAGGGTAGGTAATCTGGGAATCCTTCCCAGTTCCAGAGTCAAGGTACAGACCCATCTTACCCCTAACTCCACAGTGGAAGGAGATGCAGAGATGCACCTGCTACTCCCTTCTTTCTCATACCCCATGCAAAAGCCATACAGGTGGGTTTGCATGCATCTACAATGCTCCATGAAGTTCCAAAACCGGACTTTCATGGTGTGCATCATGGCATGCCATACTAGGACGTTGCTTTGCTGAACTGTTTTCATAAAGTCAATGGCATTAAAATGCAGTTTCTAAATCTGCAGTTTAAGACTATTGAGCCTACAAGAAAAAAAAAAAAAAAACACCAAACAGAGAGAAAACAGGTTAAATCTCTAAAAATCATGTGCGTACAGACAGGGTGAACAGAGCTTGACTGTTTTCTGTGTCTCAAATTTAAGAATTGGTATTCAAATGAAGCTACAAGAAGTGGCTTCAAAACAAATAAAAAATATGGTTCTTCATAAAACAAGCACTTAAAACTCTGGAACCCCATAACCCAGGATGTTTCAGATGTCCAAAATTTGTGTGACACTACTGGGACACTGGATATTATCATGGAAGAGACATGCGCCAGAAGTGAATAAATAAAATGAAATCACATTGGGCTCAGGAAGTCCCATGAACTAGAAGTTGTCTGAAGCTGGGACAATAATCTGCAGAAGTATCATTATGTGCTTCCCCTATTCTCATGTTCCTTTGAATTTACTTCTGGCCACTGACAAGAACAGAATATCTGATGGGAGGGACCTTTGGTCTAGACTACTATGGATATTTTTATATTCAGTTTATGGTCACAGGAGTAAAAGCAATTGGGGTTTAAGAACTCATTATTCATCAGCTGCATACATGTGACATCTTTAAGTTTAGATTATAATTTCAGTGTCAGATACCCTTTTTTGGTGTCTTTCCCTCCAACTCCAGCTACTCATTCAAATAGCCCAGTTTCCTTCCCTGTCTGTAGTTTTTATGCAACGGGTTTTATGGCCACCTTATAAACAAGGCTGATTAAACAATACAGATTAAAAAGAGACATATGGAGGAAAATTGACCCAATTTACAAGAGGACACTTGTTTAAACCACCTTCACCATGAGCATGATGACTTGCTGCTGATAGTTTAACTTTCCCTGGATCATAAGCTAAATATTTTACTTCAGAAGTTAGGCAGGCTAAGAGACCACTCGTGAGCAGTTATTACCCCATAGCAGCTGAAAGGTATTTTGCTAAACTGCAGTACCTCAGTATCTTTTTACTGGTAGGATTCTTCCAGGTATGATAGTGCAAGCATATAAGGCAAAGTTTTGACTGAATGTGACCTACATTCAGTGATACAGTTTAGGGAAAGGATGGGGAAGAATTGGATGGTAAAAAGCTTGCCATTTTATCCTCCAGTTATTCAGACTGCCTAACAACAGACATTGCCATTGACAATCTTAGGGACACTATATATATATGCATATATGTGTATTTGTTGTTAAAATAATTAACTTTATAGGTTGTGGTAATACTCAAGAAGTAATAAGTAAGAAATGTAGAAAATTGTACTGGGTTGACAGATACCATTGAAGGAAAATAAAGATGCTGGTTTTGAAAATATATTTTTTCCTGAAGAATTAAAAATCAGGTAAAAGTTTATTTATAAGTTGCCCAGTTAATTTTTTCAATACCTTGAAGTGAGTTAAGTCTTGATAAATGATTTCACAATGCAATATTGAATGTTTATCTGCAGTCTAACTGCAGGTACTCATCCCACATAATGATGGTCTATCTTTGGACTGCACTCATGGACCTGGTAATTTGCAATTACATTTCTATTTGATCTTGTAATGTAACTTCAAAAGAAATCCATCGTAAATTCGTACTTGGCTATTAAGTTTAAGAATAAAAAGACTACTTCTTTTAAATGCATAAATTAAGTCATATGAAGTAGTTTTTCACAATTACTAAAGGTGTTCTGGAGTATAATTCAGGTCATACTGAGGGCTTGCGAACAGCATACACTATGTAAATTTAAAAATGAAGCAATAAGTGGATCAACCATACAAAGTGCCAGAACTAGTTTGATGAATGTTCTGGACTAAACCAGTCCAGTACAGCCACAATCTGCCCTCAACAGACATCAGTGGGTGCCTGCTAAGCAAAATCAATCTGTGCTGTCTGAGCTCTGGGACCATAACGGGTAGTTCTGATTTGGCTCCTGATAATTTGATTTCCTGGTAGACTTTGAATCAGTTCCAACTACATTTCTGGGACTAATCGTTGGACAGACTTGCCCCTACGTCTATCACACCAAGAACTTTAACCGCCTACCCTGAAAGGTTTGGAAGCGAGTGAAAGGCATTCAGTAATGGTTTTCTGTTGTTCCTGTGGAAACATGAAGAAATGCAGTAAACTGTGCCCTTGAAAAGGCTCCCCAGTATTGTCCCATTTGCAGGGGAGATGCCACTGAGGTTGCCCCTATTGTAAATGCCATTTTAAAACTTTTCTATTTGTCCCACTAACCAATTGCATAGTATTTGAGAAGTTGCCCACTATCTGATCTACCAAGCTATACTATTTCTTGACGTTTTTCATGACTCCCACCAGCAATGTTTTAAGTATTGTTAGCACATCACATTTGGACATAAACCAACCAGTCCAAGTCCTGCAGTCAGTTTATAAGGTACAACTGGAGATGGTCAGATGCTCCCCTTTTCAGTCGCTCCAGGCAGCAAAAAGGCAAAGAGATTTTAAAGAACAGCAGTGGAATAAGAAAAATTTTATTCCTGGAACTACATTAGGCCTACGTAAGACAAAGTTAGGGAGGAGTAGGAGGATACTTCTGAGAAGACGTTCTTTTAACTCCGGAATAATTTCCCACAACAGCTAAAGCTGACAGCATTACCTACCTCCCCAGGCAGGATGCTGCGGAAGCCCATAGGATACAGGCATCCGAGTCAGCTGTAGCACATGTGGAAAAGCAAAATTATGTAATGTCTAATGGTGAATTTCTGAAGAGTTGATCTAGCCAAAGATTCCTGTGCTTGGGGCAAGCTTTACTAATTAAATCCCTAAATACAAATGCACATTATGTGTATGCAAACAATCAGCCTCTGCTCAGCCACTGTCTCTGTATTCGCGTAGAAATATGAGGGAAATATATTGGTGTATACTTCACTATAATTAACAGCAAGGTCTTTTTGTTGAAAGAACCATCTGGACCACAGTGATACATTCAAGTACAAATATTTTACTGCTTAAATAATTAGAAAATGGCCAGCTGCTCAAACATTGATCTTCCTAGTGCAACAGTTAGTACCAAACTAAATAATTCCATAGTGTTAAGCAACTACTGCTGAATTCCTTACAATAACAGCTAGAAACTCCAACCGGCAGTGAAGGGTTTCATTAGCTTCAATGGCACTAGTTCTGTGAGAAAGGACCATAGGATAACATGAGGAAAGCCTTCAATTATTTTAAAACCTGCCATATGAAATACCTTATTGCAAACAAAGAGTCAGCACATACAGTCACTTCATTTATCTCCCTGAACTAAGTGAAAGTTAATTTTGTTTTCCTAAGATCTGGTTTTAAAAGCATTCGTGGCAGCTTTCTGCTTGCTCTGCCTTGCCTTGCATTTTATTCTTCCCTGTAATTTAATTCATTATTCTTGTTTGGTTGACTTATCAGACAATGGAGGATTTTTTGCCTCTCCCTGCCTTAAGTGTTCTTTTTTTTTCCTGCTTTAGCATTTACCAGAAACACAAAGAAAGAAGCCTGAAGCCAAGTCTTAATGCATTTTAAATATTTGCCTTTTTAAGCAAAACCAAGGGGCAGATATATTGATTTTAAATATCTAGCAGTACTTTAAATGTTTAATTTAAACAGGGCACGTAAATGCTTATAGACTTCATTCAAAGAAAAGTGAAGGAAACTAAAGCTTTACCTGAGCAAGGAGAGTTACATTATACTCAAATAACAGGCACTAAGAAAACAGTAGTGAAGGCAGAGTAATGGGTTAGAAAATATTATTGTGACATGTTGCTTTGGAAAGAAATCATCATACTAAATCACATTTAAATATTTTCATGTATTATAATTATTGCAGCGAGTGATGAGAATTGATGCAGTGAGCTCAGAAAGAATATTTTTTTTCCTTCTGTCTATGGGAAATATCTGATTTTCATACCCTGAAGATACACAAATTTGCAGCAATTTGAAGGCTTTACAGCTGTAAAGTCCAGAACCTCAGTTCTTTAGTTGCCAAACCACTGAGGAACAGAGGAAACATTAGGATTTTTTTATTTTCACACTTTCGGTCCTGATTACTGCACAAGATATTGAGGATCTTAATTATTCTAAGTAGCTAATCCTTTTAAGTAGGAGGTTCAGAGTGCATCCAGTCTTGGTAACGGATGATACTCTGTGACTCCAGCACCGAGGAGTTAAAAATGATTTATTTAAGTTGATTCCACTATTGGACAGAAATAGCACATAATTCCTGATTTCACACAGTCGAGGTGGCCAAAAAATCTGGCCACAAGCAAGTTCTTCTTTTCATTTACAAAAGTGGGATTCATGCTGCTTAAGGAATGTACCGTGTTTCTCTAATCCCAGGCCTAAGTCAGAGGCAGCAAGTGAAAGACATTTTCTTCTTTCAGAAAGAAGCTATTGTATTCATATAATTACAATATGCTTTTGTGATGACTGTCTAGCAAAATTATGTGCATTTGCTAAGCACCTTGTACTGCTTGAAGTGTGGAGTTATTTTTTGCTAGCATACATCCTGAAGTAAAATTATTATTGCCTTCATACTGAAGCATTCAAAGTGAAAGAGTATTTCAGAGAGAGATTTATTTTAATGTGAAGTCCAGATCCTACATTCCATTCATGCCTCATGCTTACTGAAGCTAATGTGACTTAAGAAATGACACTTGAAGAACAGTCCTAAATAAGTCTTTCCTGCTACCAAACTGTGGCACATTATGATGCATATATATGGAAATAGGATCGTCCATCCACTTACTCAGACTTTAACTCAAATACTGTGTTCAGTTTCTGAATACTGATAAGCAATCACTTCTTTACTGTATAATAAATCCAGTTCAGTAATATTTGCAACACCCCCTCTATTGCAGTTGTTGCACAGGATAGAGATCTGATGCATTCTATCCAGAGGGATGATATAAACCAAGAGCTTCGGTCCTGATGTCATCATTGCGGTCTTTCACCGGCTTCCTAGAGGCACATCTGCAAATGACACTAAGGAATATGTCTTCTTCATAGTAATGAAAGAACTGTCTTTGAATGTCAAGAGACATCACCATACATTCTGGAATTCCTAAGATACACTGCAATAAACTGCTCGGTGCCTTCTGCAGCCCGATATTCCTAAAGGACAAATTACCTGTCATTCAGAAAACAATAACAACATCTGTTATAGGGCCTTACAGATAGGACTGAACAACTTGATTTAACTTCAGAGTTCTACTTTGGGCAGATGGTTGGACCAGCTGACTTCCAGCGGTCTCTTCCAACTCATTTAAAGTGTTAAACTCATAAAATCATTAACTCTGATTCTGTTCTATTTCGTCCTTTTTAGAGAGAGTACAATGGTTCAAATTCAAAAGCAAAACAACTTCTCAGCTAACAAAGGGATCAATGAAAGTAAAGTAATAATCTAAAACAACCTTAGGAACATGTTTGTGTTTCTTAAGTGGTCTGAGTCTGCAGGAAATCCACACAAGTCTGTCTTTCTGTTTGCTTCTGTAATCTGAGGTGTGCTGTGATGCTACAGCGTTGGGAGGCAGTACAAAACTCTTCTACACAGGCACCTTGGGTTTGGACAGAATTTAAAAAAAAATAAATACTCTCAGTTCGAAGTAGAAAGGTAGGGCCACTGAATTCAAGAATACAACAAAAATTTCTGAGCAGCTATTACTATAGAAAATGAGTAACATTCTTACAAAGTGAAAGACTGCTGGCTTAGTAACTGTCAAAGTTTTCATTACAGCTAAAGGACACTCTATATCAACATACCATACTGGTAAAATGTCTTCATCTTAAAAAAATCCAAAATCTCAATAACTTATTTATTTCATCACCACTGAAACCATCTCGTTAGGACCAAGAAGCCCATCACAGAAAGTACAAAAAAACTTGAAAATAAAACCAGACAAAACAAAGATTGCCACGACTAATTGAAATTTTGCTTAATTTACAAATGTCCAACATATTCAAGCTCGAGACTCATATTTCTTGAATTCTTTTTTACGCCATGGGAACTCTTACCACGATCAATATACTTATTTCACATGGTTTCATGGCATTTTCTTAATTTTTATTTGTTTTAAAGTCGCACATCCTAATTTAGGACTATAGAAGTGTCGTTTTTAATGGCAAACTACAAAAGAATGACAGCATTATAGCAATCAACAGTGACTGCTGTTTTCACCCACCATGTAGAAGACAAAGAGGTTAATTCCCTGTCCGGAAGGATTTGAACTCCGATTGCCTATCTGCAATGAAAATGGCCTAGGCGCTAGGCCGTAGGGTAGGCCGAGGTAAATTCTCTCTCAGTATTTCCTATCATAGTTGCTGCACTCTTGTATCTCCTACAACTCCCTAAACGTGACCTGAGACAGTGCAGGTCATAAAGGAGAAAGATGCATCGGTACAGCCCCCAGTGCAGCTGGCTCCAGTAACTGCTGTCTTTCATAAAGACAAGACACAAGACACAGCCAATAAGCTTCTCCTGCTGTGCCCCGTGTATGGTGAAAAAGACTTGCTCTGCAGTAAATTGTCACTAGTAAATTTACAGTCAGTACCTCTTCCATGTACTACACAGCCTCCAAACTCCTGCAAGAGCTTATAGAAGCTGCTAGCTTCTCAGGAGCAGGCAACTGGCTATATTTCAGTTCCACATGAGGCGATGGCTCTTGCCGAGTTACTGCATATGCTGTCACTCATAACATGGGTATTTTCTTTTGAAAAAAGAAAAGAAAAAAGCAAGTGTGACACACTGCCATATTCTGCCCCTCTTCACACATCTTTGCCATCACTGCTTCTCCTGTGAGAAAAATGAAGGCAACTTCCACTGCATGTCTGGGGCATATACCTAAACACCCTCGTGCACGTGACAGAGCTTGCTCCCACCACATCACCAAAACGGACCTCTGGGTGTCCCCCTTCTATAACTGGATGCACACAGATTCACACAAGATGAGTCGGCTGTACAGTCAGCAAGTCAGGAACTCAACTGGTCCATCCCTGGCACAATGTGACAGTATGTAAATTCATGTAATTTCTAATGGATCTGTGACATATTTGTCTTTGAAGATCTCCAATTGTAGAGATTACACCACTTCCAAACATTGCTATTTCCAAGCTCTAAAATATTCCCTGACTTCATTTAATCCTAATTACCTCTTGTCTCAGCCACTATGAGAATGCTGACTACCTTATTTCTTTTTATAAGCATTTATAACTTTTACTACAAATAGTACGTACAGGTATGTAACATAGTGTGGGATTCAGCTCCAGATTAAATGTCAACATTTAAGTAACCACAGTGTAACAGTTACTTATAAGTTTAATCTCTAAGTTACCATTATCATTAGAGGACACCCAGTTCAAGATATCTACTTTGGAAGAAGACAAATATTGCTGTCTGGTCATGATTTTTCCTCCATTAACTGTAAAAGTGAATTTGGAAAACTACTTGTAAGGAGAATTTCACTAGGGGTGCTAGTTCATAGTTCTGTTCATAGGGCACATAATCTTTTTTTCTGGAAACAGGTTGGCAGAAAAAGGGCTGCAACTGAATCAATTATTCCACTGGGCTGAATCTTGCCTGAAGACTGTGAGTTGCACAACCTGGCCACAACCTGTGGAAGACACCATTGTCTCTTCATCTTTGAATCTTGTCCTCATTTCGTTCAGCTCAAACTGCTCAGAATTGAACCTCAGCTCAAAGAGAGACGTTAGGCATCTCTAAGCCTTCTACAAATGAGTTGTCTAGGCTCCCGTCTGTACTCAGTAAGGAAGAGAGGCATCTCCAGAGAATGATTCAGCTGCTGTGTGGGATGAATTGCTTCAGAAGTCACCTGCTTTTCTTTTTCGACTGTAAAAGGAGCTTGGCCAATGAGTTGACACCTCACTTAAGCTAAAGCTTAAGTCTCAAGCTCAGAAAATACAAATCATGTTTCGGATAACCAAAGTCATATTGTTAGGTAAACTTAGTATTCACAATTAAAAATGCCTAAACTTTTATTTAAAGTTTAAATTATCCCAGCTTTCCATTAAGTTAGGCAAAAGTGAAATATAATGGGGAAAGCTAGAAGGAAGAAAACTAGCATAGCCAAAATAGGGACAAACTTTTAAAGTGTGTATGTAGTCAGGTTGAACAAAAGCTTGCAGATTTTACGGAGGAACAAGCATTTGAATTGCAAGTATTTGATATAGCAGGGCTAGAAAAGTAACCATTCAAACAGGCAAGCACTTTTTTAGAAGCAAAAGTTACCTCGCGCAATCCACACCATCCACTGTGACATATTCTTATGTTATGCATAACTGAATGCTTATACAGCCTTTCCTCATTCAGGGTGGTGCTGCATACACCTAAAGCCAAAAGAACTTAAATATTTCTCAAATTATTTGAAAAATCCCAGAAGAAAAGGTGATTATCCATTTTGTAGCCCTTTATTTCAAACACAAAATTGAATGGATTTTATAGACGTGCTACTGCTACACATGTAGATTGCTCCAAGTTAAAACACTAACAGTGTTAGCACATTCTCAAAACAGCATATGAACCTGTTATGGCTAAGCTGGAGCAACATGTAACAATCAATATGCTCCCAGGGGGTAGGAAAGGAAAATCCCTTTTTTGACTTCTGTGTCTGAAAATTTAAAATTTACGGTATTTTCCTTCAGACTGGAAGATTTAAACATAAAACTGCTGTTAGATTTTTCCGAAAATGAGAAGGGTGCACACAGCCTAGCAGAAAACCAACTTAAAGATTTTTCCAGTGGCTGGGGCCAACTTCTCATCCTGTTCTAATTGAAGGTGACTGATAAAGTTTTGCATAAAGCCTACTGTGGCATTAACATGAGCCAGTATAACTCATGTTTGTAGTTCAAACTACAGTTTAGTTTTTGTGACACCACAGCATGATTTCCATATACATTCATTTCCTGACTCATTTCTCAACTGACAAAGTCCAACAAGTGATGCTGTAGTGGCATCAGCAGAAAATTCGCTCAGGAACTATATGAGCTTGAGACCCTCCAACCACACTCCAGGGAGACAACATTCATAGCCATAAAAGCTCTGTAGAACATAAGGCCAAATTCTGCTTGCATATTTAAAACTTTACAGAGCCAATTTCCACTGAACTAAAAATTATCTCAGCTCTGGGAAGTTTCAGCGTCCCAACGTTACTGACTGCAATTTTTGGATAGCTGATTCACATCATCTCCCTCTGCCAGACATTTACATATCCATAACACACAGAAGAGAGGAAATGTCCCACTGTAATGTGAAGGGGAAGGGAAGGAAGGATAGGTGTAGGATTTCATTTTGAACGACTGTAGAAGGTTCATTATATTATATCAATGTCCTGGAACTCTGAGGCAGCTGATGACAGTACCTCCTTAGAAAATACAGTAAAATAAAAATTTGACAAACCTGTCTTCTTCCAGTAGACTTTGACCTGGAGTTGGTTGTCTTGATAGAAAGGAGTTCCAATTTTCAGAAAACGAGTGGGTTTTCTTCTTTGAAATGTTGGGTAAGGATCTACCAGTCCTTTCTGGGGTTTCCCAGCAGATGATGTCTCTTCCTCTGCAATACACAGAACAATCAAGAGTTATTTATTTAAGTACAGTGCCGTATAATGACTATGTTAACGGTGCTGAAATTCAGAAAATACTATCTTCAATCCAAATTACCTTATTTCAGTATCTTAGCTAAATGAAATTAACATAAAGAACAAACTGTCCATAATGGTTGAAAAGCATATCATTTGTTTGAAACGCAGTCAAAAAATATTTTGGACAGAGAGAGAATAAAGTAAACATACTTTAATATGAAAATGCTCTGTAAATTTCCAAAAGAATCATAAGTAAAGGGAGTGTATTTATATTCCCAAGAACAAGAAATGTTAACACAATGACTTTTTAAACAGCCATAGTATCTAGCAGTAGTTCTGTATAATCATACATGGTCTTTATATTTGTGCAGTGGTTGAATATACACAAAACACAAGGATGGCATTGAGTGTAACTCACAGAGTGCCACATGTGGTTATTACATCAAAGTAAATATAGTCCTTTGGAATACTATATAAGAACAATCTGGTCAGATTAAAGATCTTTCTTGCCCGCTTTCCAGTTCTCAACAGTGAACAGGTAACATTTAGGAAAATGTTGTAAAAGCAGAACTAACTTTGAGCAATTCCCTTGGTGTTCTGTGCCTAGCTTCCAACAAGCAATGGTAACGGGATGTCACAGAATCATAGAATGGTTTAGGTTGGAAAGGACCTTGAAGACCATCGAGTTCCAACCCCCCTGCCATAGGCAGGGACACCTCCCACTAGACCAGGTTGCCTAAGGCCACGTCCAGCCTGGACTTGAACACCTCCAGGGATGGGGCCTCAACAACCTCTCTGGGCAACCTGTTCCAGTGCCTTACCACCCTCAAAGTAAAAAACTTCCTAATGTTTGATCTGAACCTGCCCTCTTCTAGTTTAAAGCCATTCCCCCTCGTCCTATCACTACATGCCCTAGTAAAAAGTCTCTCCCCAGCTCTCCTGTAGGCCCCCTTTAGGTACTGGAAGGCTGCAATAAGGTCTACCCAGAAACTTCTCCAGGCTGAACAGCCCCAACTCTTTCAGTCTCTCCTCATAGGAGAGGTGCTCCAGCCCTCTGATCATCTTTGTGACCCTCCTCTGGATGCAATCCAACAAGTCCACGTCCTTCTTATGTTGGGGACTCCAGAGCTGGATGCAGTACTCCAGGTGGGGTCTCACCAGAGTGGAGTAGAGGGGCAGAATCACCTCCTTTGACCTGCTGGTCACACTTCTTTTGATGCAGCCCAGGATACGGTTGGCTTTCTGGGCTGCGATCGCACATTGCTGGCTCATGTTGAGCTTCTTGTCAATCAGCATACGCAGGTCCTTCTCCTCAGGGCTGCTCTCCAGCCATTCCCCGCTGAGCCTGTATTTGTGCTTGGGATTGCCCCGAACCAGATGTAGGACCTTGCACTTGGTCTTGTTGAACTGCATGAGGTTGGCTTGGGCCCACCTCTCCAGCCTGTCCAGGTCCCTCTGGATGGCATGCCTCCTCTCCAGCGTGTCTACCTCGCCAAACAGCTTGGTATCATCGGCAAATTTGCTGAGGGTGCACTTGACCCCACTGTCCATGTCGCCGACAAAGATGTTGAGCAGTACAGGTCCCAGTACCGACCCCTGAGGAACGCCACCCATCACCGGTCTCCACTTGGACTTCAAGCCATTGACCGCAACTCTCTGAGTGCCACCGTCCAGCCAGTTCTTTATCCACCGAGTGGTCCATTTGTCAAATCCCTGTCTCTTCAATTTAGAGACCAGGATATTGTGTGGGACGGTGTCAAATGCTTTGCACAAGTCCAGGTAGATGACATCAGTTGTTCTTCCCTTGTCCACTGATGCTGTAACCCCTTCATAGAAGGCCACAAAATTTGTCAGGCATGACTTGCCCTGAGTGAAGCCATGCTGGCTGTCACCAATCATCTCCTTATTTTCTATGCACCTTAGCATAGTTTCCATGTCCTTCATCAAGTATTTCATTTGGCAAAAGTTCATCAGCATTTAGCAGGGTTGACAGTATTTCTAGATATTTTCAGTTAAAAAGGCAGCAATGCTGATTCAAAGTGCATTTACATTGTGCATTTGCAAATATATCAGTTCTGATTAAGAGGACAGTGTCTGCATCAGATTAACAAAAAAAGCTGCATTTAATTCAGTGATAAACCTAAATGAAAATTCTAATAATCAGAAAGTGGCAAATTATTAACTTCATACTTGAGAGAAAGAGGGAAAGACGCAGATTTCAATAACTCTCACAAGTAACATGTAAACTTGAACATTGTGCCCTACATGTAGCTTCAGCTGAAACCTGCTTGCTTTTTGGCCAAATTTACTTTTTCAATCTTTTGCTTAATCTGAGACAATTTTACATTTTCTTTGCTTGTTTTAAATTAAAGTAAAACCAAACTTAAGCAAATTCTTTCTCAAGATAACCATATGTTTACACTACCTAAAAGGAAATCAAAAAGTGATAAAAAGAAGTACAAACTTAAATCTTTTAGGTATAACTCAACTTAAAGTATTTTAATTTTACTAAACCCCTGCTTTGCTGTTCTCCGTGTGCTCCACTTCCAGAAAAACCAGGACAGCAATTTAGAATATTTCTATATAAAGATCAAGAGAGAGAGTCTTGCTGCATTTCCCAGAAGTGAAGCATACAAATATAGTGAGGCAATGTGTTTCTGAGTGTGGGGAAATATAATGCCAGAGGGCCAGGGTCAAAGCTCACAGAGGTCTGTAGGACTAAATTACTTCAGCGGGTTATGGACTACTCTCTAGTCTGACAGTAGGAACAGACACCTAAAAAACCAGAGCTTAATTCCACAGAGAGCTGAGTAAGTGACAGTAGGACTTCAGCAAAATTGGCATGTTGCTTCTGGAACTACTTCCCAAAGGCCATGGAAGTCCCCAAATAAAGAAGGGGAGTGAATGTCATGTCCTAGATAATATTTCAGGCAATATTTTTTTTTTCTTTTTCGTATTTTTCCATCTGCTTCTGAGTACTCTCAAAAGTACTTCAAGCAGGACTGGCTCTGTACCTAATGAACTTCAGTGAGATTTAGAAGATGAATTTGCATCTCCTCCAGGAGCAGTTTTTATTGTCTTTTCTATGTAAGCTATAATTTAACCATTTTTTAAAAATGTCCAAAAAGGTCCAAATACATATCTCAGGAGAGTGCTCTATCCACAAAAATGTGTGATATCAGTGGTTTATGCTCAAAGAATCTTGAATCCTTTACTTCATGGCTTTAACACAAAGGATTCTCGGATTTGTCTATAAGCTTATTATTGAAGTATTCTACTGGAAAACAAATAAAGCATTTTAGTTCTTGCAGGTGCTGATTTGCAGTTAAAAAGAAAATACTGCTCAGTAACTAAATGGATGTTCATAACTTGAATATAACAGTCAAATATTTGAAGTATATGAGAAAACAAAAATATTGCTCCTAGTATAGTATTACTCTGGTTTAAAAAACAATACAACAATTAATGATCTTTTTAGTCAAAAAAGGTCACCACAGTAAAGTGAAATAAAGCACAAGGCATTAGAAAGTCTATACTAATTAGATATTAGTAGATAAGAGACTTTCACAGAAACCACTGATGGACTGTTTTATGAAATAAAACTATCAACAAGATGGTAGATTATCCAAGCAAAACTGTGGACGGAATTTAAATCTTGCTGTAATGATGATAGGAAAGAGGTGCCACTGGAGTGGACAGAAAATGAAGAGATCACCAAAGTCACACGTGAGGTATAGGGTAAATGAACTTAATTTGGTAGCGGACTTGTAAGTAATAAATCAGATGTGATCTGCATCAGATTCTGAAAAACACAATGTTTTGGAGAGGGAAAAGTGAAACAAAAATCTTCTCCTTACAGAGACCCATTGGTGATATAGACCACGAGAGACAGACCATTAGTGAGACCATGGAGAGTTGATACAGCACTACCAGCAAAAGGGTTTCTCACAGTAAGTATAGAATGGTTCCAAAAATGGCACAGTCTCAAATCTCAATTGGAAGTCTCCAATCTCAATTGCTCAGCTTCAGTTTAGAGGGGTTTTGTTACATAGAAAGTCTTTATTTACTCTCATGTTTAAGAAGATGATGATCTGACCTAATGTCAGGACTAGCAATAAAGCCTGAAAAACATCAGTTGATTAATTATCATTGCTCGCAAGAGGGGAGAGTTTATAAAGCTATTTTCATAGTAAAATAAGAGAAAGAAATTCAACAGCTGGCCCAATGTCACTTTGGCTAGTTGTGTATACTGGCACCTAGAACTACGTCCCAGTTACCAGGACACATCTCAGTGTTGGATTCAGGTGAAATCCAGGCCTCAGTCTTCTCCTGTGACCTGATGTAAACTCAACTCAGTTACATATTCTTTATCAATCTTCTAATCACAAGAGACAAGAAGAACAGGAGTGGGGTGGTTGGGAGATGTAAAAAAAAAAGGAAATTTTTGCTTGTTTATCTAGGAAACCGTGTTTTGCAGAAATAAAAAAAAAAAAAAAAGAAGCAAACCCGAGAAAAAAATCTTAGGAAAATACTCAGCAAAATGAGAACATCTCTCATATACACCAACTATACACTTCTAGTTGAGCTCAGTGGCTGATTATACGGGAATTAAACACTGAGTTCCCACTGTAGTTTTTCTTCTATTACATCTCCTGTGCAAATACAGAAAAGAAAGGAAAACTAAATGAGGTAGCTCAAAGAAACTTTTGATATCATGCACAATCCTGAAAATTAGGTCACTTTTGTAGGGGCTGACAGAAAGCACAGGTACAATCTAGGAGAGCCAGTATGGAAAGGGCAGAACTTATATTCGCTTACATTGGGCTTTACTGAGGGTTTAACCCAAACTTGCCTTATGTTCACATTGTGGAGATTCAAGCTTACATTCTGGTATGGATTTCAAGCAAAGACTCAGTGTATTGAAGATAAGTAAACCTGTCCCTCTGCTGTCTCTTAAAATGGACCAAAAAGGTAGTAAAAATGAGCTTAATATGGGAAAAAGAAGGATCTTTAGGTCTATTTTGTCTTCTTGGTACATTAAAATGGGAAGCAACTGTAGATATGAAAGTCTGTCATAGCTAGCAACTACCTTAAAATATTTTATGTATATCCAAACTGAATATGCTTGCAGGAGGGTCCAGCAACAATAGTAATTTATTAGTTAGGGTGAGAGTAATTACAGCTATTTTATGAAAATAGTGACAAGTAAAGTTTAAACTTTGAGTGTACTTTAGGAAAAAGAATGTGAATGGATGGAAAATGAAATAGAGTCAGGACAGGATACACAAAATTATAGTCTCTAACATCTTATCAGAATTTTGCCGCATTTGTTAATTAGATACATCAGCAGCTGGGGCAGTAACTTGGCATTGCATTGTAATTATACAAATAGCATTTAACTAAGACTAAGAATCAGGGTTTACTTTCAGATTCAGATATGCTTTTCAATTATATTACTTAGCATGCGAGGTTTAAAGAAGATCTTAACAAGAAATGACCTGACATCTAAAGATCTCAAGATTCTAATTTGAACGTGGGTCTTATGTGTGCAATAATATCTTGAAAATTCATTGCTTATCAGGCATGGAACATTTTAGATTCCTTAACAGAGGAGCTGATGTTTTATATTAGGTTATAGTAGATACATATTTGTGTGAACAAAGAATTTGAATTAATGGGCTACTCAGATTGGTCAGGATTTTGAAAAGCATTGCAAGCTAAAACTGTCCAGTTAAGACAAAGACACAGAAACGGTTCTATTCCAGCCACTGAAAAATATAGTAAGTATTTATACCTGTACTGTATTTAAAACATATTAACAATGCAGTCATACAAATGCTGCCATTTTTCTTGCATTTGTTTATTTCAGGTAAGTAAGATAAAGAATTAGGCACAAACTGTCACCAATTTTTAGATAAGAAATTTAACATTAAAAGGTTACTCGTTCACTGAGACAGGATCACTATGATATGAAATAGAAAGCTTTAAGAAAATTATTTTTTCTTAATTTGAGAAATCATTATATAAAAGA
The DNA here is from genome assembly GCF_965231255.1 of Vanellus vanellus. Taxonomy (NCBI): domain Eukaryota; kingdom Metazoa; phylum Chordata; class Aves; order Charadriiformes; family Charadriidae; genus Vanellus; species Vanellus vanellus. Next base: position 141,226,912 of record NC_138905.1, on the reverse strand, counting down.
TTCAAATTCCAGATAAAGAAGAGATAAAGCATTCAGGTGTGTGAATAGAATTACTCACTATGATTCCTGGTGTCCTGAGTCGTGCTAAAATGGAGAGAAACCTTAGCACTTTTTAGGCGTATCTGACCCCAACGTGTTACTGCCTGCAGTTCTACATTGTAGTTGCTGTTGGGTTGGAGTCCCTCCAAGACCACATAATTTTGGGCCTATAATAGAGGAGAATAAATATACAAAGTAGTTATAGTATTACTGAAACACAGACCCTTATTAAAAGCAGGCCTGTTATCTTAGGCACGCTACTCTTTGGAAATCAGAAAAGAAAACTCATGTATAAATTTCAACAGAGCAAAATTCCCTTTTTCTAAAAAGTACCTTTTATTTGACTCTCTTTTGCTGTGTCATCTTAAAAATACTAACCTTCTTGATGTTCACATAATTTTGGGAAATACAGACACCTATTGTTTAGGTCAAAACTAAAGGGTTTTTTTTGCATAAAAAAAGTTTTTTTTCTTATGCCAAAATTATTTTAGCTAAAGAAATTTAAACTCTTTATTCCCAAATTTCTGTGTTAGCAACACAATTGAAAACTTTTTTCTAGAGACAGTCAGTCTGAAGTCAGCTAAAATCCAACATTCAGCACATTTGTCAATATTTTCTATTTGTTTCAACTGTTGAAATCAAAAATGAAAAAAAATCAACTCTAAACCCACAACCAAAACCACCCCCTTATTGGTAAGAACACTTTTCCACTATAGAATGGAAAACAGAAAAGAAAAAATACAGTTTCCATTGTCACGGAAATTTCTTAAATGGGGAAACACCAGAGTAGGGTTATCATTCTCTGGTCAATAACCCATAAATTAAGGCAAGTCCCATGATACTGCAAAGAAGAGCCAAGGGTTCTCAGTATTCTTACACTTCTAAATTTTTTTTAATGTATTTACAAAAATGTCTTTCTAGCCCCTATCTCAAACAGAAGACATTACTCCATGTTTTCATTAGAATACTTTGTGCCTCTGAAGCCTGACAGTCAATCCAGAGTGAAAAACATAACCACGTACTGCCATATTTAACACTTCAGGGATTGTCAAGAGCATTTCATATCAATTACGTTTCCTTGTTTCGTGCTGAGATATTTATAACATTAAGTATAACACTCAATTAACAGTGCTAATATTGCACTCAAATTATTTGAATGTCTACTTGGAATGACTTCATATGGAAATCATTATAAAATTAATTGAACTAGACTACATCTAAAGGTAAAAAACAGGTTAAAAAAATCTGCAATGATCTTCAAAAAATAAGATTTTTTCACCTTTAATTTATGTTTTAAAATTTTTTATGCAGCTCCAATTTTTAGACAGAACAGTTGCTATAATATTCAAAGGACCATTGACTAGCAATAGGCTCAGGAGTGTCTTGTGGGGGAAGTCTGACTCTCACTGGCATTGCCAGTTTGTTTCATGACATTGTTTCATGACGTGCAGCAGAAGAAGTACATTGAGCCAGGAGTAATACAGAAGATAATCTAAGAGCCTGCTTTTTCTCTAAAATATGCCTTGGGTCTTCTGGATTTCCCTACATTCAAGGTCAGAACTTGGTCCAAATTACTGTAATGTATATTAGATCTGTTTTAACATATTTATACATAGGATGTACTCTACCCAAAGTGCCAACACAACATTAAGGACCCAGTCCAATTTTAAAATTCTCTGGGTTTTGTGATGTATCAGCTTGTGGACAGAAAGCTCCCCTGTATCTTTAGGCTGTAGCCTCTGCCATGAAGATCTCTAGCCAATGGCAGCTTTCCTGAGAAACACAAACTTTTCTACCTAGCACAGTCCAACCCTACTCCTACCTTGACAAAGTGATTTTTTAGAAGTACGAGAAAGAACTAACTTTTCTATGCATATTTACTTTAAAAAAAAAAAAAGTTAAAAAAAAAAAAAAGTATTTAACTGAAGTAGCAACAAAGAACCAAGTTATCTCAGCATGTGAAATTACCCCATATCTACAATTGTGGGAAAATTTCCTTTTCCTGCTTGCCCAGCACAGAGCTGGTGGTGGTGACTCTGAGTCTGTAGCCTCCAGAACTTGATCACCCATCAGGTCCCATGAGAAGAGATGGGTCCAGCATGCTCCCATGGTGGTGCCTCTGCTGTGTCCAATCTGCTGTAGATGAACTCAGCACACAGCCTTCATTGGCTTTATTTCTCTCAGGGTTTGGTGACCAAGGGGCAGAGAGAGAACTATAACCCTCTGGCTGTCATTCATCACAGAGCAAGTGGGCAGCCAGAGCCAAAATACAGGTAGCGTAGACATGGGACCAAATTCTTACAATGAATTTATTAAGAGCACTGAGAATTAAGTTCAGCCTGTTATCTGTAACTGATTTTCATTTCTATTAACTACTTTAAAATTATACGCCATATGCTTAAGGATATCACAATAGAGAGTTTTCCAGTAAAGTATATTTGATACATCATTCAAGAAACTCATAGGAACTTATTGCTATGGAAATACATCAGATCTTTGGTACAGCAGCTTATTTAAAGAGTTTTGAGTTTATTTTTTCCTTGGGCTTATATTAACTATTTAATGGTTATTCTTTATGACAGCATCACAAGTTGTATTTGCATAGTGAAAGAACGATATGACAGATGATGTTGGACTTTTCAAATAAAACAAACACCGTATCTTTAAGAAGCAGTAATAAAATAAGCCTGAATTTAGACAACAAACAGCATTTAACTTTCTATTCATCTCTCCTGCAAAATCTTATAGTATTTACCTGCATTTTAAGAAAGAAGTCCACTTGTCTCCCTGAGTTCAGTGAAAGATAGAGACTGAGAGATCAAAATCGCCTATGGGGTTGGTGATATTAAAAATTAAGACCACTACTATACCAGCTGCTGAAATCATTGTGATTGATCACATATTTTCTACTTACACTCTATTTTGTGCCCGAAATAAACCATATTTCTGTCCCATTTACTATTTTCTTTCTTACCCCATCGGTAATCTTTCTTCTCTTTTTTTTAGCTGGGATTACATATTTGCTATATGTCCAGCTCCAGAAGACTTTGTAGTGGTGCACTGGGATATCAGGCTCTTCTGGAAGATCCCAAGTAATCATTACATTTACACTCCCATCATTGTTTGCACTGATATTGGCAATTCTGATGTTAGATGGAGCTGGTGGAGCAGACGGATCTGGAATTTAAAACAAACAAAAAGATTCTAAAGTAAAGATCATCTTCAATAAGGTAAAGATCAACTTCATTTTACCAGGCGTACATGAGCTGGATTAAATATTCTCAGTACACTGAAGAAAATTCAGGCAAAAATTTCCTGTAGGTGATTTGGCTTCTTGTAAGTTTTAAAAATTCAAGCTCTACTGAAATAAAAATTATGGGTTATCGTCTAGTTTTGTCATTGTTCTCTGTTGTTGATAATTCACAAATATTATGAAGCTTTATATAAATGTACTAGACGATCAATTTTACTTCTGTCATTAACTACTTTAAATACATGGTGAGTGTAAAACACTCATGTTCTACAAGCGGCCTAGTATAGTCATCATAGAATTGTATGGTGGAAACACTGAATATTTTTTTGGTGTTGCCAGGTAATTCTCAGACGATAACATTATGTTTCTACACATTGAATCTTTCAGAATTCTAGGATTGATATTTATCACCATAGATATAAACACCTCCTTAGAATAAATCTAATTTAGATGTAATGATATATTACGATGTTCGAGAAGTCTACAGGGCTTTTCAGAACAGCAAAAAACAATTAGCTATGCCTGTGACTTATTTCCATATTCTGGTTTAATGTCTGGTCAACATCAACTGAAATATTATTCCTCTAGTTGTCTCTGGGCTGACCCTAGAGTCAAGAAGGACACGTGACAGTCAGGGGTTCCAATATTGAACCTTTCCCAATATCGAATGGTAGGTCCTCCTTGTGGACCTACTATATAATACCCTGGCCCTGAGTAATGAGAATCAATGGAAATTTTGCAACTGAGCTTCTAAAAGTCCAAATTGCTATTTACTAACTCCTACTTTTTAATCCTAGTTTTTTTTTAAATGCCTGTGACAGCCAAATTTGGTGACAAAATATAAGGAAACTGTAAACCCAAACTTTAAGTAAAAGTAAACAGTGTGACTCAAACAAACAAACAAAAAAGTGTATCAGGCAGAATAAAGGAAATACATAGTAATTAAGGCACATTATGAACCTGTAGCCAAGAAAAAACAATCTCATAAAAAAACCCAAACATTTTCATATAGCCTTTTAGCCAAATAAGTCACCACTTATTTGACAGAAATAAAACTGGAGGTGTGCAGAGGCGACACCAGACATTCATTTACTGCGTGGTTCACCTGCATCTTTTTATAATGGTAAATGAGCTGTTAAACAAACTTTCCAGGCATACTAAGTTCATCAGATAATCCCTATGACAAATGGTCTCACTGAAAAATTCCATCATTTAGTTCATTGAAATTGACACATTCAGAATTAATAAAGACAGCATTTCCTTTTTAAAGATCAGCAGATGTGAAATAACGGCTTATTCCTGTTATTTAACAGGACTCTTGGTTAAATAACAATGGATGCTCCTGTTTCCTCACACATGCCATTTTAGTTAAATAGTAATGGATGCCCCTGTTTCCTCACACATATAATTCAACCCAACTTTTGGCCATAAAAGTTACAAAGTATACTTGAGTTTAAGAATTCTGAAAATTTACCTTAATTTTCAAAATAATAGTAATACCTTATTTCTTCTCACTCCTTTTTTTTTAATCAGCTTGCCAGCCAGTTCCTTTTATTTTTTTCTGGCTCTGGAGAATCGCTGTTCTTACACTTATTTCCTTACCTGTGAAGTAGCCAACAACTCCACCTTAAAGTATACAAAGCTATTCATATTGGAGGGGATATATTTAAGAGATTAATTTAGTTAAATGGTTTGTACTATTCTGTAACACAAGTTTTCATTTACTTCTATCATTTAATAAAATTAAGTAGATATCAAATTAAATTTAGGTACAATAAATATAAACAGAATCATTATTTATAAATCCAAAATCTTTATTAAGTATTCATCTTCACTGAGTTAAAACGTTAGGGTTTTTTTTATGTTATATGGCAATGTATTATGGCAATAAAACATTTATAACCTGAAGTGCAACATGATCATATTACTGTAGGTGAATTATTCAGGTTATCTCCCAGAAGTACTATGCATCATGTATTATGTATACATAACATATGTGATAGAATTAAAGTGTTTGAGAGAATATGTCTTCACAAATGATCAGACATAAGCAAACCCAATTCTAACCATAAAACGCGTTTGTCTTTATTCTGCATCTATAAAAGACTCATTAAAAAGAGAGTCATTAAAAAAATGTAAAAGTTAAGTGAAATAGCTTTTCTGGAAAAAAGTGTCTTACATGATTAAAAATATTTGGAAGTTCTATTCGCCAATTTTTCCTAGATCTAAAAGCAAATGACCAAATTTACATTCTTCCCTTTCAGATGTTTTTGTCCCCATAAGAATGCAAGAGAGCATGTAATTTTCCCTGTATAAATTTAGCAATTGACCAGAGCTTTTATATGTCTCAGAATCACAGGATTATTTCTTTTTTAAGGTACCTTCAAACACCCCTGTTTTTCTCAGCAACATAAGCAGAAAAAGAAAACATTAAGAACTATGTGCATACGGAAACCAAGAGATCATTTCTTCTGACTTCTACAGCACCAGCATTTCACCCTGTACTTTTTATAACTGCACAGTTTATTGAAAACAGTACTTTATCAGTAGCATTTCTTCTGCGTTCACTAGAAACAGTCCAGTCAGCAGACAAAAAGCTGATCCATATTTAAAAGAAAGTCTAGTAGTGTTTCTCCTTTCCTATGGGAGAATGTAAACATTGTACTAAAAATCATTGGGTAATTACAGTTAAAGAGAGAAAGAACATCCTCATAAAAGGAATATAGATGTGAAATAGTACAGCAATAGCAGAAACATTTTCCTGAGTGTCCCCTTTCTTCAAAGTCTCTCTTTTGCAAGTCTCGCAAATATTATCCACAAAAATGCCTTTGAACAGGAGGAAGAATGGTGGCGGTAGCAGTAGAAGACAGAAAGGAAGGAGATCTGCAGTTGACAGACATGAAAAGTCAACACATTTGAAAGGGCCACATTTTCCAGAACAGCTTTTCAAAAACTAGAAGACTAAGCTGGAGAAAATAATAAACTAGAAGGACTTAGGACATCAAAGATGAACAAAACTTTATTACAGTTTTGCATTTAATTATCTGAAAAAAACCTGTCTGATTGTAGAGCCAAAACCGTAAAATATTTCTTGGCTTTGAGGTGTATTACCTGAAATACGAAGCCACTTAGTAAGCATTTTATACCAGCTGAGGATCCATTCCATATTAAGCATTTCAATACCAATATATAATTTATTCATCTATTTCTATCTTTCCATGACACTCATCACTATTAAAACTGGCAGCAATATAATTTTGCAAGCTAAAAAACTCAAGAATATTAATCTTTTCTTTCATCTGAAAGGACCGAGTTTCACCACCAAAACAAACAGGTGACAAGGAATAGCAGCAAGGTAGGATTTGTGACCTCTGATATTAACAGGAAACAAACCCAAATGACCCAAACCCCACCCTCAAAAAACCAACAAGCCAAATAAAACCCCCAAAACCCAGACCTCTCCAAAGCCACCCACCAAAAAATACCTCCCCCCCAAAAAAAACGAAACCCCCAAACCTGTTAAGTGTAAGAGCGCGCTCTTCCATAATACATGCTGGCCAGTTACCAGATAACAGATCAGTTGGGTTTTCTGATTTTTTTTAAGCCTTCACTATTGCATTATTGCATGGAAAAGTCACGCTTCTACAAGATGCTTTGTTCTGCTTATGTCTATACAGACATTAAAAGCAGTATACAACTCATGCTGAAGTACTTCAAGGTCTGATAACTGGTACTGGATTATAAGTCTTATATACATAAGGTGTTTGTTAACCTGACTATGAAGCTAAACTGGCTTTCTGCTGACCATGAAGCTAACAGCCAGTCTACTGTTAGGCTTCATACACCCGTGATCACTTTGACTGACTGGCCACATGTATAATTCAGATACATGAACATTAAATTACTGGAATGGAAACTACTTTCAGTTTTTCAAATTTAAAGTTTTGAAATTTTATATACATGAATTTATCTGAGTGTTAAATCAAAGTCTTTGGTTTGCAGAAAGAGCGATGCTAGCTGCAGCTTTTTCTTTGCAGTTTATACTACAACTCAAATAGAATAAAAGTCATTATATATATACTAGAATTTGGCACAGACAGCTGTCCTCAAATTCGAAAAAATTCTGGTCTCAGCAGCCTGACAAATAAATCACTTCTCGCTGCTAGAAATGATAGCTTCATTAGGTCAAGGCTGAAGCTGCTGTTCCAGCACATGGAGTAAGTACTGCATTTGTCTGGATAGTATCTGGCTTGAATATACCCAAAGGACTTAAATTCTTGTGGCTACTCAGCCATCACAAGCAAAACTGTCTCCGGTCCCCAAATGGGAGGATTCCTTGCTGCAAATAAAAGAAAAAAAGAAAACCCTCACACCATCACCATTTCAAAATGCACATCTTTCCACACTCATATTTGTAAACATAGCGATAGAAAATGTATATTTTACAAAATTCTCTCAATCAATAGGATCTGGAAGCACTTTGCAACCTTAACAAAATAGCATGGGCAAGCTATCCACAAGAATCGCATCACACACTGCTGCAATGCATCCATGTTGGCTCTAAATGTGGCAACTGTAATGAAAACAGTAAATGATTTGGACTATATGTCAGAGAAGAAAATAATGACATTGGAACCGGAATTCTAAATCTGAGCTGTAAAGGTGATAGCAAGTTTGACTCTAATTTAAACCCTTTATTACAGAGCGCTTTTTTCTGACTTAAACTGGATCTCCCATTGCTATCTTTTAAACATTAGGCCTTTCAACTCTAAAAATCTGCTGAAGCTGCTCTACAGACAAGTTTCCAACCATTAAACAGTTCCAAGGCATAAGCGGGAGGACTGGCTTTGCCCAATGGAAATGGCACACATAAACCAGCTGTGCAACAGTATAAAAAAATCATTTGTCCCAGAGGAGCAACAGACAGGATTTTATTGCTGGGAGTGGGTGTCTGTTCTGGTTTTACTAACACTCTGTAATGTATGCATGAAATCACATCCAGCATGCTACTTATGTGCTGTGGAAACAATGTTGTCTGCTTCCTTTTGCTTGACAATTTATCCTGTGTATGCTAGCAACTGCCTTCATGTTGAAGATAAAAACCTTTAGCAGAGGCAGAAGGATCGGCTGGTTTGGGCTCATTGAGTTCATCTTATAGCCTCTTTTTGTCTCAGAAAATCGCTCAGTACCTAACTACAGACCGGCAAGATAATGCGTTATACGGAAATGCCTAACGCTGATCCCTCTAGCTGACTGCAGTCTCTGTTACTAAGAGTTCATTCTCATCATAAATCATAAAATGCTAGAAAAAAATAGCCTAAAAACGCCTACTCAAATGCAACAAATTAGAAGTTGTATTACTAGCGCCGAGCAGCTTCCGAGCAGTCGGGTTAGGCTATCCCATGCCTGCTTAATGGGAGAAAAGCAACTCCTTTTCATCCGAGGAGATTCCTTTATGGATTACAGGAACAGTTCTCTCCTGGTTCCAGAGAAAACGAAGCAGCTTGGAGAGAGCCAGTCAAAATATGAAGTGAAACATATTTGTACCTTTGGGGATCAAAAATGTTCTGCCAGGCATTCTGTTAGCTTTATTTATTGCTGTTATTGCAAATTGTTGCCACTCAGTTGAAGATGAAAAGGAAAGCACACACAATTTAAAAACCCTGAAAAGTGGAAACCACTGTCAAAATATCAGAAAGTTTTCATCATTTTTAGCCGACAGCGTCAATCAGAAAATCCACGTACAGAGCCCTACTTCTAGGAAAGAAGCCTCTCTCCTAGGTGCAGTATTCACTTCATCTTCTAGCCACTCCAAACAGAAAGGCATAGTCTAATAAGCGTTTCTTGTAACTTTGAGATCACATTTTGGCAAAACGAAGCATCGCTTCATTTGCTGTGAAGGGACATGCCGGACAACCACATACAAACCCTTCACTTCCTTTATAAAAAAGAAATTAGAAGCATTAAAAAAAATCTCTGCTGAAGCTCTGAATATTTAATAAATTATCTCAGCTATGTCACTTTGATTATTTATTATTTACAGGTTAATGCCACAAATGAACACATGAGGCAGTGTAAAACAGCTAATAAACCTTCACCTCAAATGTTTATAGTATAAGAGTATCAAAAGCTGCAGTAGATAAAACCTCAAAACACAATTAGATGAAGAATGGTAAGCTGGAATGCCCGATGAAATACTTTTGTTTTCCTGGTTTTGTCTTTTTCATGACTAGGAAATTAAACTCATTTGGATAATAAGGAGTTTTATTTAGTGATAGAAAAGTTAATGGAAACTATATACCTCAGAAGACTTACCATTATTATGAAGAAAACAAAAACTTACTTTGCTGTGTCTCCTTAGAGATCACATTTTTTGCATTTGCAAAAAACAAAAAATAGTATAAAACAGTATTGTGGTAACCAGACAAAATTCTTCTCTCCAAATAATTACTGCAGCAATGTTCTGAATGTTCTTTTTAACAGCTTAAAATATTTAGTGACAGAGACTTTGTGGTGCCATACTCCTCCCTAGATTCAGATTATATATCATGTTTGTCCTCCTTTAAAGAAAAAATAAATCCAAATAATTTGCTATTCATTATAACTTATAAACAATTGGTAAAAGTTCAGCATCTTGTGTGAGAAACTGTCTTAGGAATTGCTGTCCTGTTTCCTGATCAAAGAGTTTCTTTTTGAAGAAAACTTCTGTTAAGTCTGACGAAGATAATAATCTTCTCGTGGTCTCAGCACAACAGGGTGAATTGAAACAGTACGAGAACTAATGTGAATTTCTGTCCACACTTCACATAAACGTAGCACAGACAGTCAGCAACCTTCCAAAGGTGATGTGCCAAAGTCCGCTTTCCTTTTCCAAACTGGAGGTTAAATGTGCCTGTAGGAGCTCAGCAGGGGCCAGTAGATGCTGGCACTCAAAAAACTAGGCTCATCGGAGCGGCAGCTTCTTGCCTCTCTGCCAGGCAGGGGCTGCTGCTTCCTGCTGTGCTCCAAAATAGTAATTAAATGCCTATATGACACTATAACTTACCACTATGAATGCCTACTTGGGGACATGGAGGCTAAGAGATACTGATTGAGGCACCCCAGTACCATTCCCACAGTCACCACCTAGCAGCATCTTCATCTGTGACACCTAGCGCTTCTACACATTTCATCTGGCGAACGTGGTATCTTTATAATAACCACTGACATTACCAAGGCCTCTAAAATAGTCAAATGAGCTGCCAGAATAGGATGACTTTGGCTATGAAGCTGATAGCTAACTGAACTCCTTGCTGTTTGTCTGGCAATTCACAATTCTCTGCCAAGGGCTGGAGTTTAGATTTGAAAAGTGTTATTTTGAGGGTTATAGAAGCCTTTTGAACACCACTGGCTACACACTTTCTGCCATTATCAAAATCTCGTTATTTTGGTTTATTTGGTAAGAGCAATGCAGAGGTACTACTGGCTCCTGTTGTCCTTGTCACAAAGTCCTAAAAGCGCTCCCCACCTCCACCAGCCAGTTGTGGGCAGCACTCAAGGAGAGCAAGTGCTGCAGAGACCACAGAAAAAGAGGACTCTGGTATCTAACATGTAATCATACCAAGACCGCAAGCTCCTGAAACACAAATCACTGCCAGCCGGGAGGCTATTCTGAAGAAATATCCCTACGTGCTTATCCTGCTCTTGTGCTATTCTCCAAAAACCCACTTTTGTCTGGGGTCAGATACTGGGCTGAAGAGACATTCAGTATGACTTACCATGGATTTTCTTATATTCACTACCAATGTAGGTATTTTGAACAATATACTCCTGTGGCTAGCACATTCAGTAGGAGATTAATTCTTTGGAAATTAATAAAAAACCTGCCTGAAAATGTCACGCTCAAGCCAAAACCTCAGTGATGTCATGATACACCTTCATGTAACTGCAATTATAGTGGTTCCAAGTAGAATAGTTGGAAAATCTTTACAAACTCAGTAAAACATCTGACAGTGATCTGAGTTAAAAAAGAACATTGGTGCCTGATGCAGCAACACAGTGCTGTACCTGCTGAAGTGTTGCTGATGAAGAAAAGCAAAGAGAAAGCTACTGCTGCTGCTGAGTCCTTGCAGTAAGCTCAAAACGGCTTGAAGGAACTGTATTTTTCACGTGACTGACATGACATGCTACTTAAGTGTAATAAATTCTTAAAATGCTACTTATTTTATACTTGAAGAGGTTTGTGGCCACAGCAGTAATGGGATAGCTATGCCAGCCACCCTTCCTACCACAAATGTGGTTATAGGCCCAAAAAATTATTGAGTCTAGCGTGTACTTATTCAGTAAGTAATTAAACCATCCACAACAGCAAAAGCGCTTGCATGCCTCTATAACTCTACCTACAATAAGACTTTTTCTAGGACTGACTGAAAAGCTAGGACGGGAACCCCTAGATGGCAACTGCCTGTATTGCAAGATAATTCTATCTGCAGAAAGAGGAGGAAAGGCATTCCTTGAAGTATGCTTTATATCAGCGTAAAGGTTCTGTCACGACTAAAACAACGACAAGTCTTTCTATTAGAAACTACCTCTGTTCGCAGAGTGAAGAGAGATAGATCTCATTCTTTGCCACTAAAGTCAACTAGCATGGTCTGGCTATGCCCACATTACCAACTAACTGCCTTTAAGAAAGGGTGACCACATCCAGACCATCTGTCTGTCCGGAATAGTTTCTGGCCTGTGCTAACTCCTATGCTATGCCTGAGAGTCATCCGGAAAAATTTTGCTTCGCATGTGTCAAAGACACACCAGGGACGATGACGGCAACTTCATAGGATGGGAGATCCTTTTCCATCTTCCCCATCCTCCAAGTACCATTAACTGCTAGAGAAATAATTTTCAAAGTTATTTTATTAACCAAACCCTTGCAAAACCAGAAATGGCAACAAAAGTTCTACAATACTTTGTGGATTGGCTAGCGTGCCTTTCTAATGAACAGAATCGTGATACTTAGCATGTACACCCTTTTTATTCTCAAGCACTTATGATTAGTGCTAGCAAGGGGAAAGTTATATTAAGAGAGCCCACAGTTCCACCAAAGCAATGCTACTAAAATTATTTAGATATAGGTGACAAAGTATTTCAATACTCTGCTAAACATATGGCAGCAACATATTTCTCATAACCAAAAAGAAAAATAAGAGAAACCTCTCAGAATAACACTGAAACCCCAGTTCCTCCATGTTTCACGGTCAGGGTCATGTTGCTTGATACCAACCATGCAGAAAATGTTTAAAAGGAGGTTTATTCATTGAGACCCCTTACTGATAAAAGAATAATGACATCTTTAACCTTTAATTCCTTTGCTGACTTCAAACAAATCTCACATCATTTCTAAAGCCAGTGGCAAAACTACCCAAAAACCCACCTGTTAAAAACCTTCTGCTACACAAGTAGGCAGATCAGGTTGTGCTCCAGTCTGAGTGAATGGAAGGTGAGTACCAGACGTAGCAAATGAAAACTAACCTTTCGAGGATCGGAAGTGCTTGCTGGGTGCCGTGAAGCCTCTCGTCCCGTGCACGTTCACAGCTGCCACACGGAATTGGTACCACCTGCTCGCTCGGATGTCCGGCAGCCGAACACGCTCATCTGTTGTCTGGTGGGGAAAATATCATGTTTACACTTGTCGTTCTGACGTGGGCAGTTATGCTATCACCTCCCGTGCAACACCAGTTAGTCAGACTGAAGGGTAGGGGACGCACTTTAATATGCACCAGTGTTGGCAGGCTGTATGCAACCACCTCACCTGACTCTGAGCATCATTCTGCACTGCAAAGCACTTACAGCTGCAAACAAAATCATATAACCACCCAATTTTGCAGTGCATTGCAGGTCTTTTCTGGGAAAAGTAACCTTTAGAAAACTGTTGAAGTGTTAAATCCACAAAATTAGTTTTCCAGTTGTCACAACCTTCACCGGTGTATAGGGTCTAGCTGTTCAGGTGTTGATGTTTCAGGACACATTGCCCCAGGTCACAGCACTCATTTCTCCAATTCTCAATTCTCAGAGAATTAGGGGTCCAAAATGGCTTCACAAAATCCAGCGCTGTGAGAAGCCGCTTATTCTGGTTCATAGGAAACACGAAACCCTCAGGTAATGAATGTAAGCCTTCTTCAGATCTTTGGCACTTACTTACGTCAAAAAGACACTCACAGCTTTAACTCTTCCCTGCAGACCTTTCTCAGGTCATAGGAGATGACCTTTTCTCCAACAGCACCCACTGAGACTGCTAGTGTCATGAGTTCACTTTCCACCTTCTGTGGGGAGTGCCTTAACTACTGAAATATGGAATAAGCATAGATGCACTCTGAACCCTGTCAGTAGGAGGTGCTTTACATGCTCTTATTCTCAGTCCTGCTTTCCAGTGTCTTTTTTTCCCCTTTAAACTTTTAAAGAGCTATCTTCTGCACTGTTTCTTATTTTTCCTAAGGTACAAAGACCAGAACTGAACGCAGCCTCCTGGCAACCCCTGAATCACTGCCAAGTACAGAAGACATAGCATTTTTATAGAACCCATCAGAAACTCATCCACTTGTTGCAATTTTTAGTTTTGCAATTACCTCTCAATTATCCAGTTTTCAATTTATTTTAGGAAGTCATTTATTGTATTTTAATTTAATTCTTTAATCAAAATAACACATGAACCTGAACCAAATGCCCTGTATATGTCAAAATATACTATAAAATCATTACTGAATATCTGATTATCATTACTGACCAAACATTCAAGCTCACTAAAAATGTAGCGACACCAATTTCTTTTCACAAGCTCTGTTTTGTATAACTTCAAAAATCCACCTTCCTTGTATAGCATTCAATGTTACTTGCAATGATGCCAAGCACTTCCTAAAAAAGGCACAGCATCATTTCTGCTTTTTGCTCTTTCCAGTCTGTGTAAGAAAGCAGCAGCTGCTCACCTAACTCATAGCCAGAACTTAAGGAAGTTGCTTCAGCTCTTCAGCAATGGTATTTTTAGAGCCCTGACCAATACAATTTGGAGGTGTTATCCTACACTTAATCTCTTCATTTGGTGACAAGCAAAACTTAGGGAAACGGATATCTTGTTTGGATGTGCATGTAAAGGAAAGAGAGCTTTTCTAAACTGCGCTATAGACTGCTCTCAGACTGGTAAGTGTCGCAGACTTTAAGCCCCTCACATATTGCTGCTGCTCAGAAACCTCCATTCAGACCACTGCATTCGTGTTTATAGCTTAAGCAGGGGTAAAAGTCCTAACGCTTTCATTGTCTCCCTCATCCTCCTTCCGTTTTTCGTTTTTATGTTACCTGTAGAGTGAATTACCTTGTCCAGTGAAGCGGTTCCCCTAGGCAAGAACGAGCCTACCCGAACCAACTTTTACTATTATTTTCATTTTATGGAGCACTCAGATGTGCTAGTTTTTTCCAGTATGCAGGCCCGCATACTCAAGAACTTACAGATAAGACATGACAGTAAACTAGAGTAAAATAAACTATCACTATATTAACAGAAAAAAAAAAAAACTCCAAGGATATATTCAGATCACTACTGCAACTGAGATCAGGGTCAGGATTAATATCTAATTGTAATTAACTAGTTACAACACTGTTTTTTTAAAAACAGATTTGCTGAATTTAGTTACAAGGGAAGGATAATCTGAATAGACTTGATCCCAAATTCCTCAGCTAAGGAATCTTGTTTGTCATTTGCATCAGCTCAGCTATTCTGATAGGACTGATTAAAAGAAAGGATTTCAGTTGTGTCATTCTTCCATGGCAACCGTGAAATACTGTAAGATCAAATGATCTGTCAATCCGTATCATCAAAATTATTTTAATTTATGAACATGCCTTGGGCCGATTACTTTCATCATTCATTTTGCTGGCAAAGCTCCTGTTACACTCAATGGCATGCAGGAGGTGTAACTCCTGGATTAGAGAGTATAAACTACTTTGGCACCTCTAAGCAACCTTTATGTAGATTTAATAAATTTCAAGAGAGAGCTAAATACTACTGAGATATCTTATACTACCTAAATGGTAAGCTGATTTTTTTTGTTTAATTGCTTCAGTTAATTCTCACTACTTAAGTAGGTTTGGAGCTGAGATCATAATATTCAGAGTCCTTTCAATATCTGTCTTATATTCACGTAAGCCCACTAAACGGTATGTTGAGGAGGGTTACAGTAAGCAATGGGCTGTTTCACTGTGTTCATTCCCTTTCTTTCACACTATCAATCCTGGATTCCCTTCCGTAGCGCAAAGGTTTAAGGGAAATAGGAGAGGACAGCCTTACCCTGCTGAGTTCATAGCTCTACACCTTCTTTTGAAACTATGCACAGCGGTACAAGAATTAGCAGCTCAGAGGCTGCAGTGATACCATCCAGGGTATCAGAAGAGCTGAGTTTATGTTTCCTCTGATAGAGAGGAAACCTGACAGTGCTGCATCTACTACTCTATCAAAGGACAGCAAACCTCATCTGTTACAAGTAAATGCGATCCCACACAAGGTGGGCACTGTCTAAGAATGCTTACCAAAGCAAGCCCTCTCTCCTGGGAGATGGAGAAATAAACCTTTACTGTACAGGACCGGTGTCCTGTACAGGACTGTGACTGCTCCAGCAGCGATTTCTTGCTGTCAAGAGGTCAGAAACTTTCTGTGATCCTCAGAACCAGAACTTCAGGTGTCTCAAAAATTTTAAGTTTTAAAAAAGATTAGTTGTCCACAGGGTTTAGACAATTCCAAGGTGAAGCACTAAGGTTTGTCACAATCAAGCTAGCAGTAAATACAGCTCCTTATTTGTTTAGTAAAGGAATAAATTAATAAATAAACTTCATTATTGTCTGCCCATATGTATAAATATATATGTGTATGTGTACATACTTGACATGCATTCACACAACACAGACGTGTTTTGTCTGAAAATAACTCACCTGGCATATTTGAATTAATTTAATTAATTAACTTAATACGATTAACTATCTAAGTTTCCAATGTAAACAGCAATACTATTATTTTCAGAAAGCATTAGCACCAAACAGAATTATAAGCTTATTCACAAGATATACAGTATTCTGACAGAATAGCGCAGCATGTCCTGCTCAGCTGGTTAAACCTTAAAAAACAGTAGCATAAGAAACTTGGCATAACCACTTAGGACACTGTACATCATAGCTAACCAGGCTAACTAGTATCCTTAGTATCCTATTTTCCATAGGTTTTATATTAACCAATGGAAATCAGTCAAATGGTTTGTTATGTCAAGTTTTCCCAAAAATGTGCAGTAAAAAAATAAAGTTAAAATCCTTTCCCCAACTGAAAAATAACTAAAAATGTTATCAATGTGTTTGCTTTCTCGGAGAGTTAAATAAATAATGTATTAATAGATTGAGCTTTCCTTCTTAAAAAGAAAACATCAGAAAAGACCTGATGACACAATACAATGCAAAGGAAACAAACTTTTTCAAAAATATTTTTTCAGTAACAAGTAAAAATTTATGAGACATGAGAAATTACTTGCAAATTAGCTCATAAAAAGGCAATAGAAAGTAGAAAATATTTTTTTAAAAGTAATCACTTTAAAATAAAGTTCCAGAAGACTGGAAGGCAGCTAATGTCACCCCCATCTACAAGAAGAGCAACGAGGAGAACCCAGGAAATTATAGGCCCATCAGTCTTGCTTCAGGCCCTGCAAAAGTTATGGAACAAATCCTCCTGGGGGCTATCACAAGGCAAATGAAGCATGGGATTGGGAAAAGCCAGCAGGGATTCACCAAGGGAAAGCCGTGCTTAACAAACCTGATCACCTTCTAGGACAAAGTAACCTGCTCGGTTCACGTGGGGCGAGTAGTGGACATTGTCCAAGGCTTTCAACATGGTTTCCCACAGCCTCCTGCTAGAGAAACTGATGCATTATGGTCTAGGCAACTGGTCTGTGCTCTGGGTGGGGATCTGGCTGACAGGACACACCCAGAGGGTGGTGGTAAAGAGCTCCTTTTCAAACTGGCAACCTGTCACAAGTGGGGTCCCCCTGGGATCGATACTGGGTCCAACATTGTTTAATACCTTCATAAGTCATCTGGATGATGGGATCAACTGTACCCTCACAAAGTTTGCTGATGACACCAAACTGAGGGGGGAAGTGGACACTTCAGAAGGGAAAGCCACCCTGCAGGAAGACCTGGATAGGCTGGGAGAGTGGGCTCACAGGAAGTTCAACAGGGACAAGTGTAAGGTCTTGCCCCTGGGAAAATATAATCCAGGAGTGCAGTGCAGGTGGGGATCTACCCAGCTGGCGAGCAGTTCTATGGAAAGGCACCTGGGGGTCCCGGTGCACTTAGTAAGCTCAATAGGAGTGAACAGTGTGCTGCTGCGGCAAAGAAAGCCAACAGGATGCTGCATTGCATCAACAAGAACATCACCAGCAGAGACAAAGAAGTCAAGAAGTTAGTTCTGGGGACATTCCGATTGCACACAAGAGGAAAATTGTTCACATTAAGAACAATCAGCCATTGGAATAATCTCCCCAGGGAAGTGGTGGATTCCCCAACATTGGACACTTCCAAGATTCAGCTGGACAGGGTGCTGGGCCATCGTGTCTAGACCATGCTTTTGCCAAGGAAGGTTGGACCAGATAATCCTTGAGGTCCCTTCCAACCTGGTATTCTATGATTCTATGATTATTGAAAATTATAACCCCATTTCTTCTTGGACATATAATACAAATAGAATATTGGATGAGCAACTCTGATAAAATATTATGAAATTTCTTATAAGAAGATGGAAACAATACACATGGGCATAGGCACAGAGAAATTCAGATCCTCACCTATAGCCTTTTTGATCTTCAACTGCTTTTTACATGCTCGCAGAGTAATGAAAAAGCCATCAGCATCTCCCCTGGACTGAAATGCCCCAGGAGTTCCCAGCTGAATGGCTGAGCTCTTCGCAGCCTTTGCCTATAATTAAGGTCTCATAGCCCAACGTTGTGGAATCGTACAAGAAAAAATCTCAGTTATATGGACAAGAAAAGCCCTGAGGCTGTGCACACAGTCCCTTTAGTCAAACTGGATATCCATCCTTGTTGCTGATACTGCAAAATAAATTCTATTGCATGCAGCCACACATTAAAGAAATTTGACTGCCTGGTGAGAAGCCTAAAATTACAAACACCATGGAGGTACATTACTCTGTAAAGACAGAAGTTCTGGTTACTAGTACCCCTCAAGGGTGCCCCGCCTGTATGTTCCGTAAGGTATACACAGTTCCCAAAGCCAGTTAAGCATCCTGAAACTTGTTCTGAACTGACTT
Organism: Vanellus vanellus; assembly: GCF_965231255.1. Classification (NCBI taxonomy): domain Eukaryota; kingdom Metazoa; phylum Chordata; class Aves; order Charadriiformes; family Charadriidae; genus Vanellus; species Vanellus vanellus. The sequence goes on along the minus strand of NC_138905.1, from coordinate 141,208,295 downwards.
CCCCAATGGGGTCCATCACACAATCAAATACGCATCTCCTGTGATGCAAAAGGGACAGCAATGTTCTCAGAAAGTTGGAGGAGGCTTCTCCTGACACAGAGATTAACTCAGCCCCTTCTGCCCACGTGTAACAGACCCCCAGGAAAGGCAGCTGTCAGGATTCTTATCACTCTTGCACAGGAACGCATTTCTGAAATACTCTCTCCTGTACATCCACTTCAAGAAGGCAGAGGTTTGTATACGCTCCACTACTACGGAGCATATATAGTCTGTGCTTCCAGAAATGTGCATGAGGTCTGTTTCTGGGATGAGAAAAAGCACAGCAGTGTGCTACATCTGCAGTCTGGATCCACCAGCCAGAAAGGTTAGGCTCCTACAGTCTAGCAGATATACATGCTACAGTTACAGTGGGGAATAATCCAGATTTGGCTCATTTTTGCTACATGGTATTTTCCTAGTAGCGAAGGCGGGAGGTTGTTGGCTGAATATGCAGAATGCAGATTGAAGACCTGCACATCAGCTGAGAGATAATAAATAAGTCACTGCAACTTTATCACGTTTGGAGGTCTGCACGTACCCTTGGGCTTGCACAAGCAGGGTTTCATGCCAGGCTCTGCTGCCAGTGACTTTTTCTGAGCACGACTCTAACATAGTGACAGCACCTGTAGCACCACATTGAAGCTAAGAGCTTCACTTCTGAGTGTTCAGTTTCACGAGCTTGACATTATTTTAAGATAGCTTTTTCCTACACAATCTGAATAGAGAATGAACACAGATTGTCACAGAATTTAAACTCCTTCCTTCAGTTTGTGGATGGTTCTATTTATTCTCTCTTTCCTTTTTTTCCTAGCTATAATGACATTTTGCAGGTCTTTTCAAAATCAGCATTTTACTTTTCTTGTCAGCAGGGATGAGGGTGAAGCAGTTAAGATAAACGATTGGAACTCTGCCATCCAGGTGGACTGTCAGCATGTTAAAAAACAGATTGAAACTGGGAAGGAACTAAGTGAAAATTTATGCTCTGTTGGCTGCTTCTCATTAAGAAACATTTGCTCATGAATCTTACATTTTCAGTCTGGATTGCACTGAGTGATAAGAGCATGACATCATAGTCTTTTCTGAATTGGGAGGGTAACATCTGAAAAAACAAACTTTACAAAGAATAAAGGGTTTAGTCTTTTTTCATTCCTTGTTTTATTTTAGAAAATTAAATAGCCTTTACACCAATTCTATTTTCTTATCTCTTTTATAAGACCCAAGCCAAGCCTTGGAGATTGTGCACTAAGTCCCACTGACCTCAAAAGGACTATGTCTCTTACGTGCTTCCTTCAATGGATTTTGATATCTAATTCTATATTTTGCAAGAGATTCGTGGCTTTCAGAGACTTTGGAATTCCCGTCTAAATAGATTGTAAGTATTTGCTTACAAGAAAGTGCCACTCATTGGCCTTATGAAAATCAAGCCTCCAGCTAGTTTTATCTAAAAAGAGCAAACCCACAAAATATACTCATTTTGAAAACAAACCTCTGAGTATTTTCTCTTCTGGGGACAAGGAAACCCCTATTTACTTCTTTACTGATAGATTCACCATTTTTTATGAAGTCATTTTCAATACATACCAAAAGCATCTGATGTTTCTATAACTGAAAAACTGGAAGTGAAAATACTGAAGTTCATTTCTCCTGAGTAATTCTAGAGACCAGTCCACTGAGCAGTGAAGTAAGGCCTTGGAGATCTGGATTCTGTTTGCAGCTCTGCTGTGACCTGGAAAGAGACCCTATAAAGGGATCCCTCTGCATAAGCCTCCCCACCTGTAAGTGATCTAACTCTTCTCCAATCTGAAGAGGACCTTTAGATCATGGTCTGGAAGCTAGGGATCCATATTGCTTTACAAAGAACTGACCTGTGCCACAGTTTGCCAGTTAGTAGCATCGTCTTCACTTGGATGGATTCCTTGATTCCACCTCCTCTGAACAACATAGATCACAGGCTCAATGGAAATATTGAATTTTGAAGACCACTTCACCTCCAGGTCTCCAGACTGAAGTTCTATGAATTTTAATTCTTTCCGGGGTTTCAGTGGAACACCTATAACAGGAACGTGCAGACAAAAATATGTAATTTACAAGATGCAATTAAACCATATGTAGATGAAGCTGTACAAATTAAAAATTAAATAAAAGGAGATTGTTGGTCAGACAGAAAGGAAGAAGGGACTGGATAGGCTGAGCATGGGAGCGTCAGAAGTGCTCATAGCTAACCTACCTCTGCTAACAGTAAAACTTGTTTTTAAAAAATCTTCAAAATTATTTCTTTATTTAATTTTAAAACTAAAGGATCTGAAAGCTGTAAGCTAAAATTGATCTCACAGAAAGCACTTTCCAAATATGCTTTGTTAACCTGAAGATCCCTTTGATCCCAAGCATTCTTGTTGTTGAATCAGCTATTCTTTATTCTTGTAGTTCAGTTTTTCACTTAATTTGTCCTTAAACACATCTAATGACAGAATTTCCACAGCATCGCATAGTAATCCATTCCACTACCTCTCTATCCTTACCGTTAGAAAGCTTTCTTACTACCTTGTTTAGTCTCCTCCACTGCATCTTATACTCGATACTTGTCCATGCTATTCATGGATCGTGGAGAACAGATTCTTTCTTTCATCTATGAAGGAGCCTGTCATGTACTGGAAGACTGTTATAATTCCTCTATTTTCTTCTTCAGTCTAATAACCATAGTGCACTCCACTTTCCTTTTAAATCAGTGTTTCTAGACCTCTGAACATTCTTGCACTTGTCTCTGGAAACTCTCCCATTGGCCCACAGCCCTTCTCCAGAGTCAAGACTAAAACTGGGTACAGACTGTGTCTAAGCTTGTACCAGTGTAGACTAGAGAAGCAGGACTATTTCACACATCTTACATTAGTCTGATACACTTAAGCAAGCTGTTTGCCTTCTCCATGGCAGCCTGATCTTATTGAGTCACATGCAGCTGTGTTGTATGATGTGTCTCTCTCTACTCTTCCCTAAAGATCTAGGAAAGGTAATTCCAAGGCACCTTGGAATAGATATATTACTTCTAATGTATATTGTCCAACTGTTACATTTCAGAGACGAAGATGTCTTTCTAAAATTTTACAGTAATTTCTAATTACACTGTGACACTGAAGGACAGTTATTTCTGTTATTTCTACTGCTGGTAACATCACCTTTTTGAAAACATCTGCAGTAGCTTGGAGGAAAAAAGCAACTCTACAAATTTGGCATGTCTTGATTAAATCAACAAATCAAGTGTTAGATACATTTCTCTAGACAGACTTTAGGAACTCATATATTTGGTTACGCAGCATTTTGTCACTTCAGGATATGTCACAAATAAGATTTCTATGCTGACATATAAACCTTCTTAGCAAGTTATGGTATGCACTTTAGTTATTTTGTCATTTCAGTGGGGGTCCACATAAGTCCAGCTGTATGTGTTGGTTCAATAAATTCTTTCCTACTCAGTCTGCCACAGATGACCGAGTATCAAAATCCCCTTAGGTGAACAAACCACTTTTATAAGAGACCTTCTCCTAAATCTGATTATACAATTAGCTATGAGTAAATAAAAATTGATATTGCAGCCCTCGAAGAAACCTAAAATCAACCTGAGGAAAATCCAGTACTTAAATCTGTTTATCACAGCAGTTTAAATCCTGGATATCCTTCAACAACCAGCAGTCTTGGTCTAATATAACGAACATCACAGAACATGTCAGTTCGGATTTCCACATTTGAAAATCCTTCTTTAATTATGATGTACAATAATCCTACTATTTGCATATTAGGAAAACTTCCATCTGCTTTGCGTTAGGGGCAGTTGGATTCACTTGATTGCCAGTATCCCAGCCTCTCCACTGTTACGTAATTGCGTGCAGATGGAGCGCTGCAGCACAAACAACCAGAGCACAGCACAAGTGCATTTTAAAATACTTTTGTAGAACCAGCACCATCAATTTCATATCCAGATGTGTCGATCCAACCACTCTTCAATGTGCTTTTTATTATGTAAATGGCCAGCCCTTTCATCGTGCTGGAACAAATTAGTCCTCTGAAGTCTGCAGTGCTTAACTGAAGAATTCAAATCACTGATTGCTGTATGTGTGCAATACCAGAGCCCAGGAAAAATGTTTCTAAAGGTGTCTTTCAGATGGCACATGCATCCCCGTGCCATGAAAAATAAATGCACACTGGTCCACCATAAGAATTTGTATCTTAACTGTCGGTTCGCCAGGAATTCAAAAAGTTTCCATGGAAGGGCTTTGGACAGTAAAGGGTACATTCATGGCATCAGTACGATTGTAAACACAGTTGTTCAAAGACTCAGACATTCACACCTTTAAAACTGTACATTATTTTTGAATACAAAACTGTTTTTCTTTAAGCATGTCAAGAGCCTTTAAACTGTGGATGACCATCTGGCTCCAGCTATCTTATTATGATATTGTCATACCATCATACCCTTCAAATGTCATAATCTTCTCTTCACAATTTACCTTGCCCAGATCTGTAGTTTGCTCTGCTGTATGGATTGCTCCCTTACACATTTCAGACAAAATGAGTTAGGCTGGTTTAACAGCCTGAACCCAAGATTTTTGTTAAAAAGGGGTCCTGGAAAGTTCACACAAGTAGCTGCATCATCATATCTGAAAGACCTGTAATGTCTGAACAGGAAAAAAGTGACCGGTGATTTTTTCAGCTGTCACCAGCTCAGAGAGCTCAGCCTTGTCCTTACTTGGGGATGCACACGTGCATGTTAGACAAAGTAAACGTGATCAAGCATTTTCCATCCCTTTCTCTCCCTTTGTTTTTTTCCACATTTTTAAACTGTTTTACTTCTAAGCAGAGATATTGCCCCTATTTCTATCTCCGAAGTACCAAATAACTTACTGTTAATTATAACATCATTATCTCCATATGGAAAAAAACATGAGGTAGGCCATGGACTTTCTGAAGTCCTTCACTAGTTGAGACAATGTAAATGAGGTGAATGAGGCAGAAGACAGAAGAGCAGGAGAGAACATTTGGTATCTCCAGTAAAGGGAAATAAAAATGTGAAGACTATGTAACTGATTAGTAATATTCCCAACAGAGATGAAAAAATGCAATGATAATGGACAGTTTAGAGATTATAGTGAATGCAAGCCAATAAACAACAAGGATAACATGTACCAGGACTTATTATATTAATCCAACATTTGCAATAGATTACTTTGGTGCAAGTGTACTTACATTAATATTCTTTTAGGATTGGGCTTTAGTACCTGGTACGAGAGGGCAAATCCATTTTGTAAATCCAGCAAATTAGATGGGTCTTTTATATCTGCTGTTTTAACTAATCTCTAGAGCTTGATCAACAGTGAAACTATAGGAACTTCTGTAGACTCTTAGATTCGATCTGAGTTCATTTTCTAGCTGTGAGTGCTGTCAAAATGATAAGTACTAAACTTATTCACTAGATCTTAGTCCTGCTTGCAGAGTTTGGTCTTCTTTAGCTACAGGAAGGTCATTTACCCCTGGAGGAAATGAATAGCAAGCCTGTTCTGCTTCTATTTGTCTTTTGTTGAAGAAAGACAGGTTGAAGAAGCTAATTAGCTGAATTCATCAGCTGAGAACGCAGTACAGTATTGGGCTTCCTCTTCCTCTGCAAGACATATATGGTCCTACAAGCAAGCACCTCCTGCAGATGCGTGATAAGAAGTTAAGAGAAGGTTAGTTCTGTTCCTATGTAATTAGGCTGAACTTTCCAGTGTGGAGTTATACAATGTATCATATCCTGTCATGTCCTGTGTCTTTTCCAAAAGCATATATCTTATTTCATTTGCTTGTTTGTTTGCTTGTTTGCTTTGGTTTTACCTTTTCCAGCTCCTACTGGAATGCTTTGTAGTTGTGGTATGGAGCCTGATCATGTAAATCATCACATATACAATACAAACAACGGTTTATCCCTCTGGTCATTTGTCTTAAGAAGATGAAAGAAGTAACTAAGTGATCCATTTTAACAATTTTCATTTTGAAAGGTGCTGTGTATAAGAGTGTATTAATTTCTTGTAGTTTTAAAAGGGCTGCTCTGAAGTATCCTTGGAAGCAAGAGAATTTCCCTTCTGGACTGGAAATCTGGACTGCAGTATTGCCCGATGTTCAAAATACTTTGAGTACTATCTTCACCAGTTTTATGCTTACTTAACCTCTGTGACTTCTAGATCAAATTTTCTCCATTTATGTAAGTAAATAAGACAGTGCTTCCTGATGGCCCAGCCTGTATGCTCAAAGACAGGATTCAAAAGTCAAAGCACATTGTTTCTGACATACATTCTCAACATTTCAGGCAAAGCAATGAACTTCAAAATAAAATCACCATCTCCCTTGCATATTTTACCATCTTTCCACCCACAGGTGGAAATAAGTCTGGATTCAGACCTAAGCCTGGAGCTTAGTTCAGAGTTCTGCTGATTAGGCTCTCCACAGAGAGCCCATGCTATCAGAAGAATGACTGATTAATATTTATTTTTTATCACTGAAGTAAGGACAGTGGATTTCTAACAAAACATTCCAACTCTGTCGAACAAGAAAATGCCTTTCATAAGTGGTCATCGTTCTGTGTTAGCAGTACATTTTCAGAATATTTCCATTTATAAAGCTTTTTTGAATTGCAACAAATTAAAATCTGGAGTTTGTCTAAGCAAATAACTTCTTAGTCTGTATGTTCTTGCTGATGGATGTCAAGGAAAACCTTTTTCACAGAATCTCAGGACTCAATCCAATTAATTTTTTTTAATAAGATTGTATTAGATTTAAATAATGGATTAATATAAATATGTGGATATTATCTTTTACTACTTTGTTCTTAGATCATTAAGAACACCAATGCTAAATATACTGCATTGAGATGTTCTTTTACCACATTATCTCACACTTCCTATTTGGTAGTCCTACCTGCTTGGCTTATTAACATTAATGTTGTTTGTGATTAATAGGACTCAAACTATTTATCGTTAAATATTTTCATGCTGCATTCTCTCTCATCTGCATCAAATTAAATGAGATTTCACCTAAACTGGCAAGTTTGGTCTGCTTAAGATGATTCATAATAGCCACATGTTTACATTCCACAGATTTCCAGACATGGGCTTCACAAGGGGAAAAAAATTCAGAAACTTGAGCAACATTTTTCTCTGGCTTTCCACCCTTTCAGTGTCCAGCCACATCTCCACAAGCGTCTCTCCTTTTTCTTCCCATCTATACAAAATGAAATGAAAGTCCTGTTTTTCTAGGAGACTTTATTATGGCCTGAAGTTATTAGCCCAGTATGAGTACATATTAATAAACTCTACCTTTGTACAGATTTTTTGGAACTTGGCACGTATGACCACATCCATTGGAACAGCATTTCTTCACTCCAGAACATTCACTATCAGCTTCACAGCTTTCAACACAGGCAGCTGCAAAACCACTGGCCTTCTCAGGTGCTGGGCAGTCCCCTTGCTTCACAGACAGGATGTACTTAAGGAATTCACAGCTAGTTAGGCATTCATAATTCTTCTTGGGGAAAAGAGGCTGAAGGAAAAACAAAAGAATTGTTTAAAGTTTTCAACAGGGAAAAAAAAAAAAAAAAGTTGTACATTTTCCAAGACCTCCTGAAGGAAACATTCAGATCTTCAGCTTTTGCAAACTATCCCTGAAGATTTATATATTTAAGCCACTTCTAAAAAAGCATTCCAAGTATGGAATGATGAATTCCCTCAAGTAAGACCACCATCTTTAATGGAATAAAGTTGTTTATATCTGCCAGCTTTCCCTTGTTTTCCTAACATTGGCTGGCTACAAAGTTGCTCAATGACAGATTAAAAACATTCCCAATACAAAGGGGAAGCAATGGTCAGAGTCTTTTTTGTGGACTACCCTACATTCCTCCTTTTGTACTTCATAACACTTTACCCACAATATCTGATGTAATGCCACTCTAGATAAATAAGTGAAATCTTGTTTCATTATACCATTTGAACTGAGTTGGCTAAGAGAAGATTTTGCAGCATCTTTATGTTCTTGCCAACATATTAGTAGTTGTATAATTCCTCATGGAACTGGAACTGAATATCTGATAAAATGACCAGCAGAAAATACAGATTAAAACAAGCCTTAAATTGATTAAAGATAAAAGTAAATGCTACTTCTTAGAGAAGTTCTAGCTATATGAGAGGTTGCTTCAACGCATAGACATTTTATAGCATGTGTGCTACTCAGAGGTTTGCAAGGTTCACTTAAAACTTTATTAAAAATAATAAATAATATTAATAATAAAATCTAGCACCCTGGGGCGAACATTGTGTGTGACATGGGTATTTAATCTCCTCTTGTATACCGTGCTTTCTTCAGTTTGACGCAAAACCAGTTAAAGTGATTCCCTCATAGCGATTGGTGGCACTGTAGATGGGCAACCCATGTAACTGGGGTTATGTATAGCCTGCCTTTCTATCTCAGAGCAACCACAAAGCTTCCACTCTGACAGATCTGACTTACAGATTCTTAAGCCTACACAGGAGTTATAACCCACTCTCCATCCAACTATGCATGTAACTTCTGCAACCTCCTTCCGTATTCAAATGTTATACTTTCTTCTTTTTACTGCTCTCATATTTCTGGCAAAATGAGAAAGACTTCACTATTATGTAGTCCCAAGTGTTTCACAGACTATGTGTCAGTTTTTTGTCCAAAGTCACTGTGGTCCAAGAATGTGCCACTACGCTACCTCTCCCATTTTGTCCTACAGAACAGTCCAGAATTTTTGAATCAGGCTTTTAAGGATGTATTTGAATGTTATGGCTTAACCAGCTTAAAGGCTGCCAAAATGAGCAGTCCTTATACCTCCTACTGACCCTAGAGATCCTTGGACACACACTCCTGCTGTTCCCCCTATTGGAATGCACCTGATCCCACGGTTAGCCAATTAAAAAGCTGAGCCAGCAGGAAAATGGATTTATGGAAAAAAAGGAGTCAGGTAAACTGTCGACTTTTCTTCTTCACACATAAAGTTCCTTTAACATTAGTACACTCATTCAGTAAATTAAAAGTAACATACCAAGCAGGGACCTTGAGAAACACAAAGCCAAATTGTTGCTTCCAGATTTTTTGCAAAATACAAAAAGATTGAAAACACTCTCAAAGGAAAACAGCCTCATTTAATTCAATCAAACAACGCCTATGGCGCGTACATGAGTCTGAGAGAAAGGAAAGTGGCCCCGTGCTTGTGTGTGTGTGTGTGTGAAGCTAATTTCAAATCCTAAAACATCACAAATTTGCAGCTACTTAATTAAAAACTTTATAGCTCCCTCAGGCATAATACGTCCTCAAGGCTTCTCCTCCTCACCCTATTTCACAGCTCATTTTTCAGTTAGCTGCTAAATGTGCTGCTCTTCATTACAGGCCTTTGAAGTTCTAAATTTAGCTTCAACCAGAAAACACTAATCAAAGAGGGATGCTCACTGTTTTTAACCACAATAGAACAGTGTTCTACAAATGTTTCCTTTTTAAACCAATTTTATACGTATTTTCACCCATATCTGGAAACACACAGCCTGAGTGAGAAGTGATATACAAGAACAACATAAATTAGATCCACTAAAACTGCTTTATTACACTATCCTAGAGTTTTATATATGAGGAAGCAGCAATTAATCTGGGTTAAAGAACTCTTACAAGGATTGGTTTTCATAAGAAATTTTTACTTTGTCTTCTACTGTAACTACGTAAATCAGTAATCCAGTAACCCCTATTTACACATAGTTGAATCTAATTTTTTAGTTGAAGTCACAGCTTTCCTAATCATCTTTATGATGATTAAAATCATTTAAACATAAGATAGCTCCTGTACCAGAAAAAGAGTGCCCACACTGATAAGGGAGGAGTTAAATCAGTATACCAGTGAGATCAATATATCAGTTGAGGTCACTTCTACTTTTTTATGGGAAAAGCCTTGAATAAAGTTGTAGCTTTATATTGATTTAGTTATAATAAAGCAACTTTCTATCGATACATTTCCATTTTGTCCTGAAAAACACTTAAGAACTGTAAGAGCTGACTTCCCCCAACTCAGCAGAGCCATGTTTTAAATCCAATAAAACTACCTCCTTTTTTGTACTAGTTTAACTGAGCTACATTTTCTTATTCACAAGATTATTCTGAAACACGATTCAGAAACAAGTTTTCCAAAGACTCGTTCCTGAATAATTATGTATTTTGATAGTAGTTTCCTGAACTGGGGTCCACAATCCAGCTGCTCCCCGAGAGGTATTCTTTTAGAAATCAGATTGACTTTCAAGTACAGGAAAGCCATCTTTTCTAGTTACCCCGCACAAGGATTTTCACATAATGACATTTTATCTTTTAAACAAAGATACTCATTCTTATCCATGGCCAGAAAAGATAGAAGGGCCTGCGGTAGAAATATCATCTTACAGGAGGGATTTAACAGTGCCTTCTGAGAGAAGCTCTGTAAGTGTGGCTGGATCAAGTCTTAAAACTTCAGGTGGAGATAAATCATTTGCTCAGGAAAAAAACAATATTTTAAACTCAAACTTAATATGACTAAATTGTTGTATGTGTATCAACTCAAATGAAGGCAAACGCTGTAAAAATCCCATGTTTGTTAGCTGTCTCCTTGAAGCTAATACTTTAAATGAAAGAGACAGCTAGGACAATGTAAGAAAGAGTGCCCTTGAGCTGACGTACCTCACAGAAGCTTTGGCAATGGTTTTTCTTCAGGTCCCAGGTCTCTTTGCAGGGCTCCAGGCACTAGGAAGAATCAGGAGGCAGAGAAGTGTCAGGAAGAGAAAGAAATAAACAACCACAAATGACCCCATTTCTTCTCCAGTTGTTTGTCTGGCCCATAGGAAGTTAATAATAGGCTTTAAAACCCCCCTTCTCCTGAGGATAAGACTGTGTCATTGAGTCATGGTGTCAGAGCAAGGTCATGCCAAGCCATGGTTAGATTACAAGAAATATTTTCAGTATTTCTTGCTGTACAAGGCAATTGCCTCACTTGTTTATATGCCAACCTATTTTTTGCCTTATTGAATCTAGGTCCTAATACCATTTAACAGCGCGTCACTGGATCACAGAGACAATGTCAAAAGCACTACTCTCAACTCCAGCAAGTTAAATCTTCTCCTTGCTGACCAGCCTAAAGATTAGACGGGCATATTGCCCTCCCAAGCAAGAAACTATTTCATCAAGCTATGGAGTAAACTCAGTAGAGGTTTAACCACTATTCCTGTATAAACAGACAATGTTCAATGGTCTGTTAGCAAAACCACTTTATTTCAAGTATCATATTATCATTTCTTCACCTTCAACCTCTACTGCAATGGTTATACAGAGAGTTGAGATTCAAACTCTGCAAACCGGAGCCAAGCTGCACAGCACAGCATAAAGAAAAAACACACCATTAAGAGCATTTACTGCAGCTGAAACATAAATTTAGACTCACATCCATAAACCTCTTCTCTTCCTTTGTTACCCATATGATCTTGGAAAATACTGGCATTGTTGGGAATTAATAACACCTACTCCATCTGTTAATAGTGGAAAGGTATTTAGTGCACCAAAAAGAAAGGCCTTTGACATAACAATTTAGTATTTATATAATTTGTTTCTCTTATACATAGTATCAGATTGGATCCATATACATTTATGCTATTCAAAAACAAGCATGAATAGATATAGGCTGTATCTCAGCTGTCCACCTGTATCATTAATGTACTAAAAAAACAGTGTTTTAAAAGTTAAGCATTTTTCTTAATAGCACAAAGCCTGAAAAATATAATAAAACCATTAGTCACAGAGGTTACATATTTCAGGAATGAAAAATACCACTCAAACATTTTCTCCATATAAATCTTGGTATTTTAGACTAAATCTCTAGCTCTTCAAAATTCACAATGTGCTGTATACAGAGCAATTAGAAGGATACATTATAAAATGTCACTGAAGTCAGTAAGTTTAATTAATTCCAGATTGGTGTTCCTCCTGTAGTATAGTTACCGCATATTTGAGCCCAGTTCCGCTGCCATGCCAATTTTACGACTCTCCTGTCTGGTGGATTTATCCCCAAATTACAGAGGTATAAATAGCGTAAAGACAAAATGGGCAACATTTTGACCATACTGGGACTTTGTCAGTGATCCCCAAGGCTGTCACGGTTTCCGTATCCTTGCCTTCTCTGAATTCTTGCTTCAGTGCTGCACAGCCACCACACAAAGCATATCTAAACCCCCATATCCACAGCCTTGAGATGACAACTAGGACCAAGTTCATACTGACTCGACCACCTTCCTTGCAGGCTTCAGAGCAAAACAGTTTCCTTCCAGTGTACATAAATTTGTCTTTCTTCAGACATCTCAGCTTTTCAGTAAACTCTCTGTCCTTATAAACTTCAGCCTGGGACCGGTGCTGTTTAAAATCTTTGTCAGAGACATGGACAGTGGGATTGAGTGCGTCCTCAGCGAGTTTGCCAACGACACTAAGCTGTGTGGTGTGGTCGACATGCTGGAGGGGAGGGATGCCATCCAGAGGGATCGGGACAGGCTGGAGAGGTGGGCCCATGCCATTCTCATGAAGTTCAACAAGGCCAAGTGCAAGGTACTGCACCTGTGTCAGGGCAATACCAAGCACAAATACAGGCTCAGTGGGGAATGGATCGAGAGCATCCCTGAGGAGAAGGACTTGGAGGTGCTGGTTGATAAGAAGCTCAACATGATCCAGCAATGTGTGATCACAGCCCAGAAGGCCAACCGTATCCTGGGCTGCATCAAAAGAAGTGTGACAAGCAGGTCGAGGAATGTGGTTCTCTCCCTCTACTCAGCTCTGGTGAGATCCCACCTGGAGGACGGCATCCAGCTCTGGGGCCCCCAACATAAGAAGGACACAGACCTGTAGAGCAAGTCCAGAAGAGGGCCACAAAGATGATCAGAGGGATGGAGCACCTCTCCTATGAAGACGGGCTGAGAGAGTTGGGGTTGTTCAGCCTGAAGAAGAGAAGGCTCCAGAAAGACCTGGTAGCAGCCTTCCAGTAATTAAAGGGGGCCTACAGGAAAGATGGAGAGGGACTCTTTATCAGGGAGTGTAGTGATAGGACAAGGGATTACAGTTTTAAACTGAAAGAGGATGGATTTAGATTAGATATTAGGAAGAAATTCTTTACTCTGAGGGTGGTGAGGCACTGGAACAGACACCCAGGCCCAGGGAAGTTGTTGGTGCCCCATCCTGGATGTGTTCAATGCCGGGTTGGATGCGGTTTTGCGCAACCTGGTCTAGTGGGAGGTGTCCCTGCCTATGGCAGGGGGGTTGGAACACGATGATCTTTAAGGTCTCTTCCAACTCTACCCATTCTATGTTTTTATGAAAAAGAAGAATCAGGCCTTACATGGACAGCAGCTGAACATTTTCTGACAGGTATCAATCCATGCATAATAAAAATTAAGAAAATGTGAGTCAGAACTAGTGGCAATAACATCTGTTTTCTTAAATCCAAGTCTTCAGAGACTACAAAAAAAAACCCCAAACCCATACATCTTAAAATTTAAAATTTGGTGAATAAATTTCTAATATTTTCAATGTAACTCAGCAAAGGCCTGACCCAAAGCTCTGCCAGACCAACAGCAGTTATTTCACTGGTGTTTAGCTTAGCCTTGATGTCTGAAAGGAAAGCATACAGCCTTTCTCCCAAGAAAGAAGAGTTTCAAGGAAATACCTAAAACACCCATGGGAAAACTATTCCTGCCCAGCAGGTAAACACATCCAGGTTTTCTGGATTAGTGTAAATGTGTGCTCCTGTTATAAGGACACTGAAATCTTCTATCCAGGATAAGGAGGAATCTAGGCCAAGTGGCAGCTGGCAGCTGGTTTTGGCTCTACTTTGCATAATGAAAAATACCTTGCAGACCTGCCCTCAGAAGTTAAGCTTAGGTATGTAGATGGCAGAACACCAGCAGGGAAGAAGGCAGCAGTGCGGGAAGCGTCTAGGAAGTCCATTCAGTAGACATCGCTGGTCCCGTGGAGCCACCGCTGACTGCTGTCCTAGCATCACCATAAAGGCTGCTCTACTGCTGGGGCGGGAAGAGATATGAAACAGGGCAGAGAACCAGTCATTACGGGCCGGTGGCACTCTTCAGAAGATGATGGGTGTTAATCACACTGGCCTTGCTAAATTGAACCCTCCTAAAGCATCTGGTTTATCATCTCCTGTGGTTAAATTTGGAAGTTGTAGGCTTGCTTTCTTCATCCAGACTGCTGCAGAGTTGATATTCAGTATTAAACAGTTACATCAAAAGCCAAAAGGAGTGCTAATAGAAAGCACCCTGGCATTTGTCATCCTTCAAAATTTGTGTATGTGGGTACATACGCACATACGCACATACTTATAAATATATCTATCAGATATTACTATAGATCTGCTAATATTCAGACTGTATAAAATTAGGAACAGGGGCAAAGTACTGTTTCATTCAAGGAAGAAGGATTACTATTGCTTTAAAATATTTTGGTTTATATTTTTTTTATTTCATTTTTTGAAAAACCTGTTAGAGAAGTCTTTTTTGTTCTAACTTGTAAACTATAAACAAAATACCTATGAGATTAGCAAACAACACACACCATTTACATTAGTTAGTAAAGGGATTTTCAAAATAGTCCACCGATGCTTTTGCTTAGGAAATGGTGCCTTTGACCTGAATGGGAGAGAGTTACACCAACACAGCAATTTTGAAAGTCTAATGAATTGCAAAACATCATTTAAGCATTGAAATAAATATTTATTCAAATACTGTATATTTATTCAAATATTATTTTAAAACTAAATAGCTGAATGTGACATATTTATAACTATTTAAGCAGCAAACAATTATTTATTTCAGAGTAGAAGAATCTACCCACAGTATTTTTGTCTAATAAGGCTTCTTCCTTCACCAAAATGGAACCAAGTTATACGCAAACTGTTGTAAAAAGAATGGAATCAAAGTGTTATAGCTGGAATATTATTTTCATTATCATTCACCATCCCAGTTGCTCACATCAGCAAGGTCAGAAATTAATGATTTCTGTTTACAGTATATATTTAAGTGTTTTTCTGTCCTAAGGTATTTAATTAAATGGAACTTAGATGGTTAAACAAAAAAAGGAAAAAAAAAGCCTTTCACTGTACAGTCCCCTAAGAACCTGCCATGTCAGGAAGACAAGTACCTGAAAAATGCATGTACTCACTATCAGGCACTAAGCAGAGAACATTCTTGGGGTCAGTAATTTAACTAAAGTCAAAGGAGAATACAGTGTTCATCACTCTTAGAGAGAATCATTTTGTGACAGGTATAAAAAATATACGACTGCGCCTGAAAGGAACTGTGAGAAAAGTGATTTTCAGTCTGTAAATCTTAGCACAGTGGCAGTAAACACAATGCAAAACATAAGCAGGCAGTGAGAGAGAAATAACTGATTTTGAGATTTTTTTTTTTGGTCTACATCTGGTGTTTATCAATAGAAATAGAAATTGTTACTTTCTGTGTCACAAAAATTGGACTGTGCATTGTCTGAAGAACACAATTTTTTGTTTTCAGAACAGTAAATGCACAGTTGAATATTTACCCAGTCCAAACCAATTAATAGCATGCTAGCTTGGTAGAACAATATTAGGTATCAGCAATATCACATCATAGAACTATATTTTGAACAGCTTGAACACCTACTTTTCTTCTTTACTATATGAGTCATGAGATGTAGGATGTGTTTACTGAAACTATTTCTCATGATAAAACTGAGGAGACGCATTAGGAAGATCTATAATTTAAACAATTTTGGCACATCAATTAAAAAAAACAAATCTCACATTAGTTCTGGATCATATTCTCACAAAAGATCCATACATATCAAAAACAATCCTCAAACATTCTCTTCCTAGAAGATATATCTCGTTTACTAATGCCAAAAAGAAATATCAATATTTACACTACTGTTTGAATCAAAGACCAAATTAGATTCTCCATCTTGATGCATGAGTCTGATTTGGTACTTCTGCACTTAGAAGGAGATGGTCTAATTTTAAAAGGTATACCTACAAGGAAATAATTTGGCAGAATAGGAGAATATTAATTACGCATAAAAGTAGGTAAAAATCACAACCCTAACAATTTGAAATGAAGCACAAGAAAAGCATCTTGGGATGAGACCAGTGAATCCATCTGAAGGACGTGAGCTGCCCACTTCAGGAATGAACATAATTTTTGTCAAATCATTTTATAAAAGTCTATTTATACATTTGTCTCTCAACTTCCTCTGGTAATGCACAACGGGTATTTTCCTTCTATAGATTCAAGGCATCTTACTTTAATTTTGCATATTAAAATGAAAGAAGTGTTTGGTAATGAAAATGAAGTTAGACACACTCTTTTAAAGATCCTTGTTCCATTTTTTGGTAATCTCCAGTTGAAATCTTTGCCCAGCACTAAGGTAGGTGCTGTCTACCCACCCAGAAGGCACAGGTGTGACTGTTTCATAATGTAGGTTACAAAATGAAAAGCTCAGGTAAACAGAACTATATGCACTGAGAATTTCAGGCAGTTGGAGTGAGGAATCCTACAGAGGCAGGTAAGTGAATCCAGAATTGTGATGCACAACCCCTTTCCTCACTTCCACACTGGATCATTCTCCGTGCTCTCCAAAACCCCCTGCTCGATAGTTTGATTCAGAGGCTTCATGTAAGTAATTCTCCATGTGAGTGGTTCATTGTATGAGGGTACTGTACTCAAGCTTGTGGGCACCTTTCCTACTGATCCACTGCCTAAGATGAGGCAGCGCAGCACTTCAGGTATGAGCGGTTTCAGGTGCTCGTACACCCTGTCAGGTCAGGCACCCACAGTACACGTCTATCTTGTTTAAAACAAACTATTAGAAGTAGAGATACACTAACGAACCGGTCCGTTCCTCAGGCCAAAAGAACCCGCGAGCCCAGAGAGGAGTGTTCAACGGCAGAATCAGTAGTTGTCATATTAGCATGTAGGTTGATGCATTTTGCTCAAGAAGCCTCTGAGCCTTTTGTGAAATCCATTTTAAACCGAATCAGTCTCTTGCTTCTCTGCCGCTTTTGCCTCTCCTTCCCCAGAACCACTGCAGCACTAATCAGCAACTTTATAGAAACTCGGTGTGACATTTTAGCTCCTAAAATTCAGTTACATTTAATGTAGACTGGGAGAGGTTTAAGTAACTTTAAAACTTTGAAAGTCTAATAGGAACAACTAAGAAATGTGTTCTTTCATGTAGAAGAGCAGTTTCATGCGGCAACCTGGAGTTACTCCTCTGTTCACGTTAAAGAGATTCTCATGAGAATTACACTCGTAATATATTTCCCCTGTAACTGAATAAACAAACGGGTTAAATGACAGAGAGAGGTTCCCTGTCTGTGTTGCCTCTTTTCTCTACTGTAGGTCAGTGAGCATCATGATTTGGTGAAAAGGAGTGATTTTGTATTCGAGGATCAAGTCTTAATTAAATTAGTTACAGTTGGGGTTATTCTGTGACATTATCATGTACACTGGGAACCCAGCTGATACTGTCTGAAAGTATTGCTAATTGTAGAGCTGGTTTTGAATGAAAGCCAGGTCTTAGATTTTAAATGGTCACTGAAGAATGTTCTACTTGGTTAGAGTGTTCTGGGTCTTTAAAGTCCCTTTAAGGAGCAATTCTTAGTCTTTCTTGAAATGCATTTTTTGTTGTTCTATACTGATGACATCCTGGCATGTACTGTGATGGGGCAGCTGACAAGGAACTGGTTACTAATGTGGAATTTGTTATTATCTGCAAGTCCTAATTTATTCTAATTAATGAAAGTATACAAACATACAAAGAAAAAGAAAAATCTTTCATTTGCAATCAACATTCAGACAGTGCTGTTTTCAGACAGATGACCACTTTTGTATTTTCCAGAAGTCAACTGCTCAGAAAAAATTAACAACAAAATACTCGGAGCTGGCACTGAAACTAAGGGAATGGCCTCTGTGTGGCCACACAGCTGTAACTACATCTCCCTTAGCTCTACTGAGTCCTCTTCAGTTGTAAGGTAAAACAGCGCAGCACAAACCTCCAGGGTCTGACAGGAGCAATTAGGGACAGACAGGGATAGAGAACAGCAACTCCATGGCCACCGTCACATATTATATCACATCGCACAAGGGTGTAACTGCAGTGATTGGGATTAATCGGAGGCTAACGCCCTAAAAGACTTTGGTTAATTCACGTGACCTCATCCAGAGCAATTTGGCATTAAAGTATTAAGGGTTAAGTTATGAGAATACAGCATTTTGTGTTGAGTTCTAACATCAGAAACTAAGAGGGAATATACGCCATGCAGCAGCGGTCTTAGTCAACACAAATGACACTCATATTTCCTGACAGAATTTGCTATATCCTTTATGAAAAGACTAGCAAAAGCTGTTTAACAAAAATCCAAAACATATTGGTACATATGTAACTGAGATTTATTTTTAATAATTCTTATCTAAGAAGGATGATGTATACAACCCGCAGGTGAAATACGGAACTTATGACACATCACTTGATTTAGATAATTTTCCAGGAATTGGATTATTTCCTTTTTTCTCACTGGTTTGTTTTTTTTTTTAATAAAAAGATGGTAAATTACATCTTCCAAATATATGCTAAATATAAACCTACAAAGCGAGGCCTTCCCTATCTGGCACCTTGAACTGAAGTCTCAAAAGACATGAACAACCCTTATTAACACCATTAGTTCAAAATGATGTTAATACTGAAATAATTTTTAAAATTACATTTCAAAATCAGCATGAAATGATTTTACTTCTGATTTCTCATCCAAGCAGCGGCTTCTCAATTTTTTCTTGTTTCCACAGATTCTGTCTGCAGATGGGACTGCCACTGTCTCAGAACCAACCACTAAAACCTCCTGTTCACCAAACAATGCACAACATGGCTACAGTATCTTCCAATTACAAATTCTGAAGGACAGAGAAAAAAAAAATTCAAAATAATATCCAAATGAGTAAGAAAAGGACAGCATTCTGTTTCTTTGAAGTATTTTATTACTTGAGCAGAGATGTGGACAAACCCTTGATTTCAGCTCTGTTTACTCAGCCTTTTACGAGTCTTAGACATAGAGCTAATGAAGTTTTAGGTGCAACTGTCTTCTATCTGTTACCTGCACTTTGGAGAGTGGTCTGGTCACTTGAATGGTCATTTCACAGGAGAACGGAACAGTTCTGAGAAACTTTACTGGCTGCAAAGTCGAGCAGCATAGTTTAAAGTGCTATAGCAAATAACTGCATTCAACATGTGTTTGTTTTGCTTAGGTGTGGGGGAACCAAAAGCACACACAGGGACGGGTATTACTGCTCTCCACAGCTACGCAAACTTGCTAACACCAAATCAGGAGGTACCGTAAAACAAATTTTCAGAAGTGGAATTGCTGGATATCTAACAAAAACACGAGTTTGAAAAAAATAATTTCCTTTTCTTAATTGCCAAGTTCACTTCAGTAGACAACATGGAGATGCCAATACCCCAGTCTTAAGTGTAAGCAATTCGCGTTACTGAATGCCTATCAATACTCTAAGCAAATAAAGGAAGCCTTGTGACTTTGGATCAGCCTCAATATTTCCTCGAATGGAGCTAGGCAATGGGCTAGTCATAGTATATCGGTTAAGTCTGTCCAGACCTTTGCACATACAGAGTAGCATTACAGGCTTTGTTCCTAAAATGGAGGCTCTGTTTCAAAAATTTGGAGAAAAATTGTGTTCTAACTGCATTGATCTCTGAAAAGCCACTATTTCAAATCTCCATATGCTCCTACATCCTGCATTAGAGCACCAGAAAGACCAAGACCCTTGCCAAGAACTTCAGGTCAAATTTTCTGGAAGTCCATGTAGCCTTCACTGTAAATTCCCAGAATTAAACAGAAAGTGAAAGCTACCAGAAAAGTTGCGCGTGTACTGAAGGCAAGAATCACTTAATGTGTTGGAAATGAAGGAACTGTTTTGCCATAAAATATTGGGAAAGTAAATTACTATTAAAAAAAAGAGAGAAGTCATATCATCACACTGTAGCAGAAACACAGCAGTTTCAACCCTAATCCTTTAGAGTGAAAATAACTTTTAACACTGACAGCTTGATATCGATCTGTATGGCTTAGTTGTCTGGCGTGTCAAACTTTGCCAGCAGAAGTGTATGTTTGAAAGGACAGAAGAACAATCCTAGGACATTTTTCATATTTCTACTCTTTGTTACCAAATCAAAATCATGGCCATCAATGTCAGCAGAAAGTTGGCTCCCGAACATTTGTTCATTCCTGACCAGTTCTTTTCAAAGTTTGTTTACAGGGTTTTGTACCAGCGGATGAAACTGGGACACGTACTTTCTTCCCTTTTCCTGCCTCATAGCCTAGAGCTTAACACAGTCACCAAAAAACAACTTTGAGTTCTTATTTTGCCTGACTTTGAAACATGGAATTGAACTTAAATCTCCTACGTTCAAGATGAATCCCCCAAACAAAGTATTTGATGGAGCTGTTTCTCTCCTGTTGAAGCTGTTTCGTCTTATATAAACGATGAGTTCTTCTCTAGAGGAGTCACCTTGAGGGGGCATGCCCTAGCAGCACTTTCTGAGCCTCCTGAAGTTATTTTGAAATGCTTATAATAGGTACAAATATTTTGGATATGTCTCAGTGCAGTAGCTATTCCACCACCACTTGCTACGGAGATAACATTTTTCACACTGTCTTCTTTTCACATCTTTGTTTCCTCTACCAACCTACCTGGCCTTAAAATTGTTGTTCCAACTATCCCTATTCAAACGGTTGCCTCAAAGATAATTTTCCTGTCCTTCTGTATTCTTGCTTTTATGTGCTGCATCAAGTGCCAATTAGTTCTCTTTTTTCAAAACTATTCCTAGCCCTTATTCTAAATCTCCACATTCTGAGGTTTCACCCGTCAAGATATAAGGCATAACATTGGCAAAACGCTGAGCAGCAGCAAGTCAAGCCTGGAGCACCAGTGTGCACACAAGATATATACCGTGGCAAAGTGCATACCTTATGTTAAATCAAATGAAGAGTGATGCAGTCTAAAAAGGTTAAGCAGCTCTTCTTTAATAGACTTCTTTCTGCTAGTGATAATAGCTTTAATTGCTTAGGGCCTTCCTGCTTCTTTCTGTGCTACTGCTTACACATGGAATTCTTTGGTAGTGTAGCTACCATATTAGTGAATAATGAAATGAACTACCTGAATTAGAAAACAGTAGCAGTTTTGCTTCTCTGTCTGCACTTTCTTCCTTCAGACTGCAGTCCCACAGTGCAGTTTACCAATAAACTGATTTGTCACGTTTGCATCTGTTCCACCAATCTATCATGGATCACTCATCCCAACTCTTTCTTTCTGCTTTTAAAGCTTCTCCAAGATTGCATCTATAACCTAGAGAGTAGGCAACATGGCAGAAACTTTCCACTTGCACATCCCTACTGTTTCTAAATCACTGTTCCCTGCCACCCTTTCCATGCAGCTATGGTCCAAAGAAGGCAATCTAGTAGAAATAACAGTGATACTTACTGCTAACAATATGGGTCTGCAAAATGTAACGCTTTTCCCTTCCAGATATTAAAACTGCAGATGGGCTTTCACAATGTGTTTCCAGCAGTAGCGATGGTGATCAGCTGATAGATAACTTTACAGTTGGACTTTATGATCTTAAGGGTCTTTTCCAACCTAAATGATTCTATGATTCTGTGAAAAGAAGCCCACCTTATGTATCTCTCAGAAACTGTCTTTTCATTTCCTAATAGTTGACTACTTGCTTTAGTTATTACATAATACTTTTAAAATAAAATTGAGCATAAATATTTTGACATTTTATATATGCACAGAATTTTCATTTAGAAAACATGATTCTTTTAATCTCAAACAGACACAGGAAAGCCTTTTCAAGCTGGCACTTTCCCCTTCCAATCTGTTACAAGGCAGCTTCAGATAACCACACACAGTCTTGTTATAAACACCATCTTGCTATGCAACTTAAAGTGTCTGTCAGAAAGTCAAGTTTTTTGTTGCTTTTTTATAAATGAGTTAAACTAGCACACTCTTCTGATAACAGATGACTCTCCTTCTACATCACCCTGCAAATTCACACATACATTTCTGAATGAAAGAGCCGCAACTAAATGTTCTTTTTGCTTGTATCCGCCACAGTACTGCGGTTTTATGGACCACCTAATAATCAGAGACGACAAAAAAAGGGGGGCCCTCTTTGTCTAAATCGTTACTTTGTTTCTCTTCCCTGGCTTTCTATCTCCCTCCCAGCACTACCATCACCATCAGAAACGACATATTCCGCATTACTAAACAGCAAGAGCCATAGGGCTTTTCACTTCTAATTTCACGCCATAATAAAATGCAGTGGTTGTTTCGCTGGGGGACCTGAAAAGCCGTCCTTTGTGAGGCTTGTTTGACGGTCAGGTTAAGTATCACACTCTGGCAGCGGGCATCTGTGCTTGCCTCTTCGTGCAGTTATGGCAAGGGGGGAGGAAAAAGAACAGAAAAACGAAAAGGAGTTTGTCTTGAAAAAAATACTCATCCCCTACTCTGAGGCAAGCAATTTGCATTCTATTGCTTGGCCTAAATATTTTTAAATATATCTGCTGTCTGCCTCATTGATAAACCGATCAATCTAATAACAGCAAATCTAGAAAGTTTTCAGTGTACTCAGAGTTACACTTGTTGCTTTAATGGAAAATTCTATTGACCTAAAGTAGACTGATGGTACAAATTTGTGTAGGTGAGAGGAAGAGAAAAGAAAAGGATCTAAGGAAAATAAATTTGCATTTTTATTAATTTCAGAGTAAACAAATTCACAAAGAAAACAGTTAAGGTGATGAGCAATAAGAAACAAATATGGTGTTTCCAAAAAGTACCAGCATCATATGTAAAAGAAATATTGTTTCTACGCTATAAAAATAGAAGTTAAAATTCTATTAATCCCAAGTACAACAGGAACAAAATCCCAAAATGTAACAGGAAACTCTGTGAAGCGTTCTAAACTTAGCTTTAAATATATTCCCACTATACAAAGAATGTTTTTCTGTCCCATGTTTAGAAACCCCATTGTATCTATTGAATCTTTTGTAAAAAGAGATAATGTGATTCCTTTCCACAATAATTTCTTCGTGTCTCTTAACATAGTCTACTGAAACCTCAAAATTAGTAAAATCCTATCAGTTTACATGACAATTCATAGAATAAACACTGCTGGATAATAACGTAAAAGTTAGAGAGTTTCACATCTTATTTGCAAAGAAAAAAGAAAGATTGTGATTTAAATAATACAGTGTCTGAATACCCTAGACTAAAATAGCTATCTTGTTTCAAAGGATTTTTTTTTCAAAGGTTATCAAATAAATGCCTTCCCTTCTATTATTTTTCAATGCATGCTACACATAGGCAAGAAAGACTGCACTTACATGCTAAATTTCTTGATAAATCTCTCTAATCCTTGTATTTTTTAGGTTATGGTTACCTGATGGGCATAAGCAAATCTAAATATATAATGCCACCAGAAGAGGAGCAGTCTTGTATTGGGACTAGCGCTCCTTTGGATGTAAATGTGCTGAAACAGGCACCCTAGATAAAAAAGTGACCAGTTTTTAACCTAGTAAACTTCCCCATTTTAGCCTAGTAAACGTCCCCAATTCAGCTACTCAGTAGCTTCATACAAACGAGCTGTCTGATGAGTGGACGTGCTCAAAAGGGAAGGAGAGAGGAGCACGTAAACATCTCTTTAATTGATAGCCTGCTCTTACAGCAGCTTGAGCCAGTCATAAAACCACAGTCTAAAAAAGAACTACTATCTTGTTTTCCCTCCAAGACTGAGTAATAAAGGCTGACATTATGGTGTTGAGAAGTAAGTGGGACAAACTGGCAGCTGAGTTAATAAATAAATAGTTCTGATTAAACTATCATAGAACGTAATAAACTGTTAAATCAATCCTCAGCCTTGTGCTAGAAAAATCGAGCTGGACACATTTTCCCTGGCAAGAGGTCTGGGCCAGTTCACTGGCCGTTTCTACTTCCAGGGCAGAAGGGAAGGAGATTCAGCTGTCCAGGCTGTGCCCCTGGAACACATTCTGCTTTCAGCATTCACGAATGCGTTAGTTCACCTCTGGAGCTCAAACGGGCATCACTGCATTACTTTACACTATAAATTTAGAATGCTAATTGGGCAAACAAAATTTTCCTTAAATATGAAATTTGGCAGGCAGATATTACTCCTAAAAGGATTCTAGGATTGCTGCTGAGTAAGTAGCCTTTTTTTTTTTTTTTTTTTTTAACTTTAGCTTGGAAGTTAATATTTTGATTAATTATCCACTGATTTCTAAAATTATTAAAACATACTGATCCCTCTAGTTCTGGACTACATTACAAGAAGGCAAAGACTGATAATAATAGACTTCTATTCATCCTAAAGTGACCTATTGTAGTGTGCAGATATTAAGCTGATGAAATGGAATATAATTGTGACACAGGTGATGCTATAGCATAGCAAATAACGTAAAGTAGAAACCTGGGATATGTAACGCTTCTAGTTTTCTGCCATTCATCTTAATGGGACTCTTGAACAAGCTCCCAGAGGAATCAAAGACAGTAAAATTACGGAAGCATGTTGGTATTAAGTCCCCGGAGAACAACTGTCTGAAAAGCAGCTCTTTGCACAGCACTGTGTAAGCTGACAGATGAAATTAATAGCTTGCCTTTTTATGTAAATATATGCAAGAAATGCACACTAGTAAATGAAGTATAGCCGTAGGGTCACAACCAGAAGTCATAATTCTAGATTAAATCAGCACAGATTGCAAGTGCTCAGCAATCTCAGGAACCGACCCCCTGTGATTGCTCCGAGGCATCCTAAATCTCAAGGTACCACATATCTAGGTAAAAGTACTAGAATGCTCGGTTTCATATAGAGACCATGTGCCTGTGAGGTGCTCTATAGTTACCGTCATCGTAAACTGCAAAACTTGACAATCCTGAAAAATCTTCACTGAGGGCCCTGGAGTTGCGGCAGCTCTAACTGGCTGTCACTTTTTACCACTCAATACCACCAGGGTTAGGTTGGGCAGTAGTGGTACGATGGCAGGTTGGAGGACTGCGTGCAAAAGGAAGAAAGAAAACAATGGCACTGGATGAGGAGAATAGAAAAGGGAGAGTGGGGAAAAAAATAGTCCTGCAAAGCTTTTCATGTGAAGTCATCTGTAAGGATCGCAGTACATCCTTGAGGGTATATTGATGTGTAATCAAATACTGCAGCCTTTTATTCAGTCAGGATACTTCCAAGTTTTCTGTTTTGTATAT
Source organism: Vanellus vanellus (assembly GCF_965231255.1). Lineage (NCBI taxonomy): Eukaryota > Metazoa > Chordata > Aves > Charadriiformes > Charadriidae > Vanellus > Vanellus vanellus. Next base: position 141,182,844 of record NC_138905.1, on the reverse strand, counting down.
AGCTACCTCTTAATTAAACATTTTAGGGATTTTATTTTAAGAGTTAAACTCTCACTTTGAAGCCAAACATCAGTAAAGAAAATACATAATACAGCTCCACCTCTTGCCCCAACAGCTGACTTTCTCCTGAATCATTCATCCTAGACCATCCTCTGTCCAGCGACCTTACAATTCACTATGAAAGCTGAAGCACATAGACAAGTAAAAGGAGAAGGCTTTTGCTGGTCATGTACAGACAGACATAGTGACCATAGGCTAAAGACAGAAATGAAGAACCTCTTCCTACTTATCAAAGGAAAGCCAGGTAGGAACTTGTGCCAGCTTTATACATAGAATCTCATGGGCCTCCAGATATGAAGAGCTCATACTCTCTAAGGATTATGTTACCTCTGTCTCACCCTCATGCCATACTTTCCCTCAGGGCACATGCAGCACTGAAAATGTAGTATACCCCATGATTTTGTTACAGAAAAAGAGCACCACTGTATTTTAAAATCTACAAAAAAGTCATTATTGTCTGCAGTTAACTAGGTGGCTTTCCCTGCCTCAGTATTATCTAGGGCCAATTGCCCAAGTCTCACCTCATGAAATAACTGAAAAATGAAGATAAAACAGGTCTGTTTTCTTTCATGGTCCCATCAAAATTTACTTTTCCTAGAAAATCAGCCAACGGTGGGGAACCAACCTGTCTTTCCTGAAAGATAAAGAAAGTTCTTGAGGTCTAAGTAGCTCCCACAGCAGTATCAGGTATCCTAATCTAAGGAGATAGGAGGCTGTGCAAACATTATCATAGAATCATCTAAGTTGGAAGGGACCTTTAAGATCACCAAGTCCAACCATTAACCTAACACTGCCAAAAACCACCACTAAACCATGTCCCTAAGTACCACATCTACTCGTCTTTTAAAATGCCTCCAGAGATGGTGACTTCACCACTTTATGAGACATCTATTTCAGGAAATATATAACTCTCTGTGGCCACAAAATCCTGTAGGAACTGTGCTTTGAATGTGCCAGAACAAAGCAAGTTCTTTTCCCAGAGAGAAAAGTATCTAGGGCTTAATTCAGTTGCCCATTTGCAGGTAACAATATCCAATATAACACACAGTATGGCAACTGGCCTCCAGCTGTCACTCCTGAAAGGCAAACACCTTTTCTTAGGTATCTGTCACATCTCCCAACCCCACATGGATGGCTCCAGAACTCTAGAGAAGCTCAAACGGGACTGAGTGATCATGTTGAATGTAAAACACAGCCTGCGGTAGGTTGACCTTGGCTGGCCACCAGATGCCCACCAAGCTGCTCTATCACTCCCCCTCCTCAGCTGGACAGGAGGAGAAAATTACAATGAAAGGCTCATGGGTTGAGATAAAGACAGGGAGATCACTCACCAATTACCATCACAGGCAAAACAAACTCGACTTGGGGGGATTAATATAATTTATTGTCAATCAAATCAGAATAAGGTAATGACAAAATAAACCCAAATCTTAAAACACCTGCCTTCCACCCCTCCCTTCTTCCCAACCTCAACTTCACTCCTGATTTCCCCTATCTCCTCTCCACAAGTGGCTCAGGGGGACAGGGAATGGGGGATGTGGTCAGTTCATCACAGGTTGTCTCTGCTGCTCCTTCCTCCTCAGAGGAGGACTCCTCACACTTCCCCTGCTCCAGCATGGGATTCCTCCCACGGGAGACAGTCCTTCATGATCTTCTCCAACGTGGGTCCTTCCCACAGGCTGCACTTATTCACAAACTGCTCCAGCATGGGTCCTTTCCACAGGGTGCAGTCCTTCAGGAACACACTGCTCCAGCATGGGTCCCCCACAGGACCACAAGTCCAGCCAGCAAACCTGCTCCAGCGTGGACTCCTTTCTCCATGGGCTCCCTGGTCCTGCCAGAAGCCTGCTCCAGCATGGGCTTCCCACAGGGTCACAGCCTCCTTTCGGTAAATCCAGCTGCTCCGGTGCAGGGTCCTCCATGGGCTGCAGGTTGGATATCTGCTCCACTATGGACCTCCACAGGCTGCAGGGAGACCGCCTGCCTCACCACGGTCTTCACCACAGGCTGCAGGGGAATGTCTGCTCTGGTGCCTGGAGCACCTCCTCCCCCTCCCTCTTCACTGACGTTGGTGTCTGCAGAGTTGTTTCACATATTCTCACTCCTCTCTGCCAGCTGCTGTGGTGCAGCAGGCTTTTCCCCCTTCTTAAATATGTTATCACAGAGGCACTACCACCATCAGATTGGCTCAGCTTTGGCCAGCAGCAGGTCCATCTTGGAGCCATCCGGCATTGGCTCGATCGGACATGGGGGAAGCTTCTGGCATCTTCTCACAGAAGCCATCCCTGTAGCCCCCGGCCCGGCTAGCAAAACTTTGCCATGGAAACCCAATACACCAGCCTACTATGGGGTTCATCTTCAGACATCTAAGCTGCAGGACTACATGTGAGACAGGGACACATCTTCCCTTCAGCTGATGAAGATCTAGCTAATACAGTCAATAGCATGTAGAGAACCACTCAGTGGACCAAATACAGGTGTCTCCTACAGGGTGAGATGAGTAGCTCTCTGGAGGTTTACTGACTGTGCTAACTGGATTCCTGTCGACGATGGAGGGAGCCTGGTTACCTCCACGACATATGAAATGTGCAGAAACTGAAATTCAGGTATTGGAATGTCAAGTTAAGTGCCATCACCAGTCAAAGTACTGTTAATTTGCTTAGCATGGTGGGATTATCATCTTGAGAAATCATTTCTTACCTAAGAACTGTAATATTCCAGAATATTCCTGGAATTACAATACTTCTGTAACAAGTATTTCAGGCAGACATTTCTAATCTTGTAGCTGTGTTATATTTCTTAAAAGCGAGAACACTCAGTCATAAAAGTAGATAGAAAAGTACTCATGAAGAGACTTCTGAACAAGGCATAAGATATAATCTGGTTTGTTTCACCACCAGTCACATTTGCTACATGATTTTAATCATTTTTACTCCCTCAACCCAATTTGAATTTATGTAACTTTCAATTGTTGTAACACTTCAAATATGCTTAGGCTTATGTATGAAACCACCAAGGCACTATTTTTCACTTATTCAAACAAACTGTCTTAGTCATTTTATATTTTCCACACTATTGCTTTGGGCAAGTGGCTAGAGACTAATATGTAAGCACCTTAGGGTAACCATCCCATATTTGTCTGAACAAATGCATCAATTGATGCTGTATAATAAAAACCCAATTCTCTCTTTTCCCTAACCTCCCCAAGACAGTTAGATAAAATTTGTCTACCACCATGTAAAATTGCCACTGCCTAGCAGCAAAACTGCTAGTAAACTGAAAGTGTTTACAGAATTACTTGTAACATAAAATAGACATATAGTCTTTATTGTAAATGCCAGTTGTTACAAGTCAAATCACAAAAACTACCCTTTTTCCAGAAGAGCGCAAAATTTTTTGACTAGTGTTTTTTATACACAACAAAATGAAGAGTATTCCAGGATTTGACTATTAAAAGATCTTAGTAATGTCTGACTGTGAAGAAATATGATACCTCTCTCCTGCATTTTACAATTGTCTAATAGAATGGCCGTAAAAGTTTGCATGTATCTGACGAATGTGTTTTTCAAGTATCCTAAAATTTGCTTACAGATTCTTCGAGAAACGACCTGTTTTATGGTTTAACCTCAGTGACTCAGTATCGTAGGGCCAATTTTGTGCTTGAATTAACATATGCAATGCTTATTTAAATCAATAGGAGCCACCCAGGCAACCAAAGAGATAGAGTTTGGCCCAAAGTACCAAAGTATCTTAAGAATAATTTATGTATTTGGCAAAAATTCTGGAACAGCATTTAGGCCAAGCCACTTACATAAACAATCTTTCCATTCGTATTCACAAAAAAAGGCAGCAGCAACAACAGCTGTCACAGATCGTTGTCCAAATACATCTTCCTCTTTTTAATTTTAACTTCTTAGACTAATCTATACCTGCATTTTTAAGAAACTAATTTCAAATGATGTCTTTTTCGGTTCTTCTACGAATACAATTTTCCTTCAGACTTTAAAAAGTAGCTTGATAAGGATATTATTCTAAGTTGTGGCCATTACAGTTGATTTACTTACTTCTTCCTCAGTCCTTTCATGTGTCTTTTTCATGTTCAGTGTAACTACCGAAATCCTTTCCAGGCCTGAAGATGACCAACAGAGATGGCTATATCTAGATACTTTAGATATCAGAGCCTTTCCAGAAAAGGTGTATCTCTGTAGGCAAAGAAAGACTTCATCCGTGTTAGAAAATCTACACTTTTTGAGTGTATTTCAGGCTGTACTTTGCTTACTAAGACTCAAGATATGTACAAAATCATTCTAATTTAGATGAAGCTTACAGTACCATATAATGTGCTCTTAAAGATACAGTCTATCACAGTTAACACAAATTATTCTGCCTGTAAAAGCCGTTTTACGCCATTAAAATTGCACCCTTATAAGCATTTGTTAAAGGAGTATCAAAAAGCTCTACCTCTCCGATCTATCCTGCCAAACTAGCTGCTGATATGGTTTTATATTTTTCTCCTCTCCTGGATCTGACAACAGCATAACTGAGGTGAGGGGCTAAGACAATTAAAGGATTTTTAAAAAGCGAAGAAGAATTCTAGCCAAAGATCATTATAACTCAGTTCTTGAAAAATGTCACTGTAACTCTCCAGGCGCAAATCCAATCCAAGAAGTCAAAGAGAACAAACGTGCCAGCCCCATCTGTAACACATTTGAAACTAATTTATTGCCACTAACTGTTCTCAAGTAACTGACTTGCCCTGCAAATACTATAAGCTAAAGCTTTCATTTAAGAGCTTTATTTTATTTGCTTCATGGATCGTTTTGGCACATTTTGCCATTTCCCACTGCAAAAGTAGGGCTAAATTTCATATAGTCTGAAAACCTGCACGTAATAACTCAGAAGACAGAGAGAATACCCTGAAGTTTGTTATTTGCCACATTAATAATTCAAACTGCTCTGGTTACCCCCAAGACGAACAATCAATCACAACATTTGTTATATGATTCTCCAGAAGTTATTTCCTTCATGAAAGCATTTTACTGATTTTTCTAAATGACATACGATCTCATAGTCAAATTTGCTTTTAAAAAAGAAGTAAAAAATGTAGCTTTAAAAGTATCGCTTTGACTACTACAACACAATATACAATACAGAAGATAGGGACATTTGATGTTTGAACCAGTGACTTCAAAACATAAAGAAAACAGAAGCAGACTAAACAGTGGCATCTACTTCCCAAGTTTACACAAGGAACACTTCATCAGTCCAAAATACCCACCATCCTCTCACTACACATAAATATGCCCGAGGGTCTGTATATCCTAAAGCTTTTCAGGATGTTTTTTGTTTTGTGTCGTCATCGTCCCCCCCCGCCCAGTTATGCCAGTTCCTTACAAAAGCTTTATTCAACTTTATGCAGATTATACACAATACAAGACCCGTTGTGGGCTTTACCTTCCAGTGCATTGCTGCTTGTAGAGCCAT